>NC_090447.1:1271843461-1272468461 GCF_031143425.1 Pleurodeles waltl | reverse complement strand
GATTTTTTTAAATCTATATTGAGGAACACGATAGCAAATTAGCAGCCATCTTTAAGGAGTAGACCTCGTGCATGCAAATATTGTCTACAATTACAAGGAGCTAGGCACGCTTAATGAGCAATAAATACAATTACAAGGAATTTGGCACGTTTAATTTGGAGTACGGTGATAGGCACACCTTGTGCTTATGATTACAAGAAGAACCTTTTATTTATACATTTGACTTGTTGGATGTGCCGGAATTTATTGTAACTGGACTGTTAAAAAAAATAAAAAAAGAAACGGAAAAAGGGAAAAACTGTATTGTTCAACTGCATTCAGTGATTATTGATATAGGACATTGTTAATTACAGAATGTCTAGTATTCAACCTCCACCATTTTTTTTTAATGAACCAGGAGATCCGCCCATTCAGTGGGAATTGTGGTTGGATTTATTTGAGGCATATGTTGATGTGTTGGAAGAGGGCGAATGTTCACCTGATAGGCACCTGTCATTGCTTAAACATCGTTTGGGCGCTGTAGGGTTAAGGGAATTTAAAAATTTACCACCTGTAGATAATGTGCATGGGGTAGATGTGTATAAATGTGCTTTACAACAGTTACAGGATAGGTATGGCCGGAAAATAAATGTAGTCATGGAAAGATACAAATTTTATTCCAGGGAACAGAAGGCTGATGAGTCCATTGACCAGTATATGGCAGTGTTAAGAGGCTTAGCGGTTACGTGTGCTTTTGACAATATGACATATGACCAAGTTTTGAGGGACCAATTATTAATGAAGACTAAATCTAAAAAAATACAGGAGAGACTTTGGTCTTCTGGGGAAATATCTTTAAAAATGGCTGTTGAAGTGGCGAGGAGCATTGAGATTACCGAAGATTGCATACAAATTATGAGGAGGGAAGTTAAAGATTGTGACAACGTTTGCACTGTAAGTAAAAACAGGGAATGCATGGACAATAAGAAAAAAATAGTTGCCCGGGCTGGTAGTGGGGACAACAAATCTGGGGATAACAAGTCTAGCATGTACAACAATACTAAAGTGTGCTTTAGATGCGGCGCCAGTTTGCATTTTGCAAATTTTAATGGTTGTCCGGCGATTGGGAAAAATTGCAGTGCATGTAAAAAAAAGGGACATTTTGCCCGCGTCTGCAGAAGTTTCGGAAAAAAAAGTGAGTTGTGTTGTGGAGAATGTGGATGATGATGAGGTTGAGGGAGGAATTAAAAATTTGGTACTAAGCATTCAAGAGCGTAACATTAAGGGAAAAGAGCTTCAATTTCCGAAGTGTTATATAAATATTGACGGTGCACGAGTGGAGGTCATGGTGGACTCGTGTGCGTGGTACACTATAATAGGCAAGTCTCTATTTAATCAGTTGTGGCCTGGAAGGAGTTTACAAAAAACAAAAAACAGTCCTTGTAGTTATTCTGGTCATAAAATTGCTATTGTAGGAAAAATACAGGCAGAAATCGAATATGCTGGAAAGAAGTGTTCAGGTGAAGTTCTTGTGGCAGAAGGAGGGGCAACTATTCTGGGTTGGCCACATATATGTCAATTGGGGTTGAGGGTGGACCCTAATGCTACTCCGCCAGTGTACATTGTGAGTATGCATACGTCGCAGAATGATTTGTATCATGATATAAAGGGACTATTTCCTACCGTGTTTAGTGGTTGTTTGGGAAGTATGAAAAATTTTAAACATACAATTGTATTAAAGGAGAACGCTGTTCCTATAAGGCAGAAGTTGAGGAATGTTCCCTTGAATTATAGAGAAAAATTGAGGACGATGTTAAGGGATTTGTGTGATAATGATATTATTGAACCAATTGAGTGCTCCGATTGGGTTTCTCCGATTGTAATTTCGGTAAAATCCAGTGGGTACCCCAGGTTGTGTGTTGACCTGCGGGCACTAAATGATGCAATTTGGATAGATGCATTTCCTTTACTAAATTTGCAGGAATTGATGTCGTCTATTGGAGATGCTACTGTATTTTCAACCATTGACTTGGCGAGTGCGTATCACCAGATACATTTAAGTCCTGAGTCTAAACATTGTACAGCTTTTATTACTCCGGAAGGGATGTTTCAGTACAAAAGGATGCCGTTTGGATTGGCTAGTGCGTCTGCAGTTTTCCAGAGGGAATTGTCCAAAATACTTTCGAATGTTAAGGGGGCAAAGGTATTCCAGGATGAAATTTTAGTATATGATCGTGACAGAATTAAGCATGACCGGAACTTAAAAGCAGTATTGCAAGCATTGAGTGACTATGGATTAACTGCTAAGGATCAAAAGTGCAAATTTGGAGAGAGCCAAGTGAAATATTTAGGTCATATCATTTCTAAGGATGGTATTCGACCTAAGGTTAGTCACATCAAAGCTATTAGTGAGGCTCCAGAGCCAAGGTCCAAGGAACAATTGTTATAATTTTTAGGCCTAGCAGAGTTTTATTCTCGCTTTGTGGAAAACTTTGCATCCAAGGTGGAGAACCTCCATGCCTTGCTGAGGAAAAATGCGACGTTCTGCTGGACACAGATACATTCAAAGGAGTTTTCGACTATAAAAGAAGAAATTGTCAATGCACCTTGTCTCAAATCGTTTGATGAAACTGCTGAATGTACTATAGCAGTAGATGCTTCCGCATATGGTATTGGTGCGGTTTTGTCCCAGAAGAAGAAAGGAGACACATGGGTGGTCGCATATGCTTCTCGTACTCTGTCTCAAGCAGAGAGGAACTATTCTGTAATTGAGAAGGAGTTATTGGCCGCTACGTGGGCTGTGCAACGATTTAGGATGTACATATGGGGGTGCAAATTTAAAATTTGTACGGATCACAAACCTCTGATTAATATTTTGAGCACAGGAGGGGGAAGGAACCTCACCCCTAGGTTGGCAAGATTGGCTTCGAAATTTCAAATGTATCACTTTGAGATTTTGCATCTTCCAGGGAAAAGTAATTGTGTGGCGGATGGGTTGTCTCGGTTACCACTATCGCCTAGTAGTGCAGAGGAAATTGATCATGGAGAGTGCGATGTTGCGTTCACTTGTAAGGATGTTATGTTTCTGCAAAATGGGAATGTGCATGATAATTTATCTGAATGTGTGTGGATGAGAGAAATGCAGAAGGGTGAGGTTTTGTTGAAAGTGAAAGAGTTTATTTTGAAAGGATGACCATCAGAACGTAGTTTACGAGGCGAGAGCAGTACATTTTGGAAGATTAAAGAGGAATTGTCTGTGTCGAATGACATTATATTAAGAGGTGATAAAATTGTGCCTCCCTATGGTATGCGTGATACCATTGTTAAGTTGGGACATGAAGGTCATGGTGGCATGGCAAGTACCAGGAGGAAGATCAAAGAAGTTTTTTGGTGGCCGGGGTTAGATGGTATGGTAGATCGTTGGGTAAGAGAGTGTGGTAAGTGTGTATTGAGTGACAAGTCTGTGAAACCATTAGTGGTACCATTACAGTTGGTTGAGTTGCCAGATGGTCCATGGCGCAAAGTTGCGATTGATTTTATGGGTCCGTTTGTTAACTTACCTGCTAAGGAAGGGTATGCGATTGTCTTAGTTGATTATTTTTCCAAATGGCCAGAGGTTCGTATGGTTGGCAATATAACTACTGATACTGTGATCCAATTCTTAAAAGATGTATTTGCGAGGGAAGGAATTCCTGAACCTATTGTTTCAGACAATGGTGTACAACTTACTTCTGTTAAGATGAGTTCCTTTTTGAAGAGCTGTGGGGTAAATCATG
The DNA here is from genome assembly GCF_031143425.1 of Pleurodeles waltl. Lineage (NCBI taxonomy): Eukaryota > Metazoa > Chordata > Amphibia > Caudata > Salamandridae > Pleurodeles > Pleurodeles waltl. Next base: position 1,272,464,706 of record NC_090447.1, on the reverse strand, counting down.
TGAGGGTGTCATTATACCATCCTGAAGGTAATGGTCAGGTTGAAAGGTTCAACAAAGTTATCAAGGACACTATACAATTAGCTTTAGAATCTAATTTGTCTTGGAAGGAGGCCATCCAAAATATGTTGCTATCATACAGAATTACGCCACATTCAGTCACTGGGAAACCCCCTTTTGAGTTATTGAGGGGTCAGAAACTATCTTCTAAACTAATTCCTTGGTGGTTGATGAACAGAAGGCAAGGAAGTTTTGGTGAGGTAGACTTTAGCTCTGTGAAAAATCGGGTGCAAGAGTATCAAAACAAAGTTTTAAGCAAAATCAATAGTGGAAAAACTATGCCAAACTTGGCAGTTGGACAGTACGTACGTGTGAAAAATTTTGGGCTAATAAATAAAGGGAATGCGAGATGGTCACGCCCTATGAAAGTGGTGAAGGTATTGAATGGTGCAGTTCAGCTTGAGGATGGAAGAGTACGTAATTTGCGGCATGTGAGTTTGTTTAAAGCAAGTAACTTTCCCCAGGAATCTGTGTGTGAATATTTTGATGAAGAGAGTGGATATTTGTGGGGATACGAGGATGCGCCGTCAGACAGAGGTGAAGGAGGTGGTGAATCCCATGGTCTTGAATCCAGGAATCAGGAGGATGACGTGATACCTATTCGTAAAAGTTTGAGAGAAAGGAAAGTACCAAGGCATTTCAATGAATTTGTGATGGGAAATTAACTAAATAGGAATGCTTCCAATTCAATGTAAAAAAATAATTTTCTTTAGAAGTACATGTATTATGTATTTTCTCTTATATGTATTTACCCGATTTTAAGTATGTTAATTGTTTTTGTTGTTGTTGATAAGAGGGGAAGATGTGTGGTGTGTAGATCGAATGTGGAAGGTTGACATTCGATCTACGAGACGGGGGTTCGGGAGGTGGCGGTTAGAAGAAAGCAGTTGGGATGAACGGAGCGGTTCTGACATTGCTCCTGTAATGTACCCGCATTATCTGAGAATAAAATGATTACCTGTTACTGCCGGTCTCCGTCTTTACAGAGGGCTCAGTTGTTTCACCAACAATTGTGTCTTCGAGATGGCCAGGGGTTCGCTACATCCCTCGGAATTAAACAATTCAAGAATAATGGGCTTTCACCTAATCACTGAATTAATCAGAAGTGTATTTGCTTGCAGGGGATTCTGTAATCTCACATTGACACTGTCACAACGTTTATGCATATAAATCAATGGCTGATAAAAGACCCTTTAAAAAGTTAAGAATAATTATACAAAACTTTTTTAAAAAAACTGTTGCCACATTGGAGTTGAGGGGTTCCTGTGTCCAGAAAACAGGGCTTCCTTAGAATTTAAGTAACACAAGTGGTGACCTTCTCCCCCTCCTTAACATCTGTTATTGACTCTAGTAACATAAACAAAGTAAGGCAAATACCAACACCAGAGGCATGCTTTCACCCCACCCCCTGGATTAATCTAAACCAAAAAGCCCTGACTAAAACCATGTGTGTACATATAGTCGCTCAAATTTCAATGTCAATCAAGTTTCTGATATGTAAACTACATTTTCTAAAATTCTATTGATAATTTTTTTCTGACCGTGACTTGATTTGGTGTGTGACATTTCAGCATCTGACTATTATGTAGACGACCTGATTTTTTTCTGATGTAGTGCAAGCCCATAAGTGATTTTATTTCTGGATAAAACACCACAGAGCATGTTGTCCATTGCTTAATTTGTGCTGGTGGTGGACACCGGCATTCATTTTTGAAGACCAGGTCTTATTTTCTATCATCAGGCTTTGACCCACAAGAAGAGAAACAAAATGTAGAAAAGGGAAATTGAAGGTGGAAGAGAAGCATATGAAGATAGTGACAAAGACAGAAAGTGGGGATAAGAAAGAATCAGTGACAGAAAGAGATTGGAAGTGGAGGGTGGTGAAAGAGAGTGGCATGAGGTGGAATCAAGACTAGGAAGTCTTGACATTCAGCATCCATAACATTCAGCACCTTGACTGGCAGGCTCCTAAGAATTTTTTTTTTAGCCCCCCCACGCCTATGCATGTATTTTATTTATATATTAATTTCAACTGATCAAACAGTGTATTTGTCTGTGTGAAGGGAAAGTAAACTATAAAGAATTTGGGAGGTCGGTAGGTCAGATAAGAAGGGAATTACACAGGTACACCTGGCTCTTTGGAAGGGCAGGAAACAGGCTACTAGCTGTCTGTAGGCAAGCCAAAGGGTGCCCATTTTTGATCAGTAATATAAAAAAAAGTGCCTTCTCATTCCATAGGTGGATGCATTTTTGGTGACTCTTGCACTTGCATATATCATCATACATGTATGAGCCTAGGAAATGGTCTCACATTGTTATGCCTATTTGTTTTTTCAGCTTCGACCAAAAGATTTTTGCTGATGCCGCACAGCATCGTCAAGAAGCAATGGCAAAGCCAATAGGTCAGAAAAGTGAGATCTTTCTCAGGTCAGTAAATGAAAAAAAAATGGCACTGGAGTCATTCATTTTATTTAAACATAGGTGGGGTGTAATTTGTTTTTTAATATCTAATTGTTTTATACTAAGAAACCTCTTTCCTTCTATCCATCTTCTTTCCTTCCTTTTTGCCTTCCTTCTTTCATTCTTTCTTTCTTTTTTGCCTTTCCCTTTTTCTTCTCTTTTATGCCTCTTTCCTTTTTTATTTACCTTTTTTCATTCTTTATCTTGTGTCTTTCCTTTCTTTTTGCCTTATTTTCAGTTTTTATTTCTTTCCTTCTTTCTTTCTTTCTGTTCATTATTTCCTTTATTTATTCTATATATCTTTCTTAAGCAATAATTTACACATAATTTCTAATGTTTCTGATTTTTTTGTAGTAACATGGATGGTAGATTTGAATCTCCTTTATGTAATCGTTGACTTTCCCAAAGTGAAAATCCTTGTTCTTAGCATAAATCTTTTCTTGGCTTTTAGGTCTACAGTGCAGCCAGTTAGCACCTGACTTTAGATTTTCAGTGCGTTCACAGCTTGGCAGGAAAATAAATCACTACAAACTGTAGTAGCAGAATAGAGGTTGATTGCAACAGGCAGCCTCAGCCCCTGTTCACAAAGAGTTTGGAAAACTGTAGGAGGAAAACAGTATCAAGATTTAGGGCCTGATTACAACTTTGGAGGAGGTGTTAATCCGTCCCAAATGTGACGGATATACCACCAGACGTATTACGAGTTCCATAGGATATAATGGACTTGTAATAAGACTAGTGGTATATTCGTCACTTTACCGTCACTTTTGGGACGGATTAACACCTCCTCCAAAGTTGTAATCAGGCCCTTAGTGCGGTCTCCTATGTGAAAAATGTATTGCCATAAATAGCTCAACATTTCTGGACAATGCATTTAAAACTTAATCAAATATAGTCTCAGACGTAATCACATTGTCCTGGTGACAGGCAAATGTTTCTCAACAAAGTGTATTCAACTTTGGATTGAAAAAAAGTAAAAACACTAATAAAGAAAAGCCAGAAGAAGGAAACCAAAAAGAACCAACTGAGGTTGGACCTTGTACCACCCTACAAAATCCTAACATAACAAAATACAAAAAGTATGATTCTGAACAAAGAAAACACATTTTTCAGTCTCATTGAGTGGAATCCTGGACAAGGATAGCCCTGAAGGAAGGTCAGCAGGGTGAAGGACCAAACATATACTGCACTATTTGCCTAATATATCCTCCTGTAGCAGTTATCTATTTGGGTTGATGCAGAAATGCATTCTAAAGTAGATGTCACCAGTTGCACATCAAACCAATCAGAGCTCCTGAAACTAGTAAGGCTCATATGACATGTGTTTCATGGCACCGCCAGGAAACTAAAGAAACAGCCTTTCAGTCTCAGACTCTTACAAAGAGTACCTCACATTTCAGTACCCCTTCAGAGCAGCCCTTCATCATGCAAGCACTGCAAAAACTGAAGGAGAGAGAAATAAAAAAACTGACCATCTTGTTTAACAATGCTTACCTAATTGCAAAACAAGGTAAGCCACTCTTGGATATGGAAACCCTATGTAGGGCTATGAAGAAGGCGGGTGTGTATATAGGAGAAAATGATACGAACTGTGAAAAAGCCTCAGAATTAATAAGATATGAGGCAGATAAACTTAGACAAGACATCAAAAAAATAGTTTCAAAGTCTTGCTTGATCTGCATTATTGCTGACTGAAACACAGATAGGCGGTCATTACAACCCTGGCGGACGGTGTTAAAGCGGAGGTAAAACCACCAACAGGCCGGTGGTAAAAAATTGCAATTACGTCCGTGGCGGAAACCGCCAACAAAGACAGCCACTTTAACACTCCGACTGCCACGGCGGTACAAACAAACAGAGCGGCGGTCACCGCCAACAGACAGGCGGGAGACAATGTACCGCCCACTCTATTATGACAGGCCAATCTGCAACCTTTTCTGGGGCGGATTCACCGCGGATAAAAACACGGCGGAAACAGGAATTTCGAAGGGAAACCGATCACCTCTACACACCCCACGAGGAACGAGAACACCATGGACCCGGAACTCCATATTCTGCCTGCAATAGTCTTCCTGCTCCTCTACCAGGAGCACGAACGCCGGCGGCGAAGACCACGGTGAGTACTGCAGCTACAACACAGGAGAGGGGGAGGGGAAAAAACAGGGACCCGCACACGCAACACCCCCACCCTCACCCACTACAACACACACAAATGCATATCAATACATCACAGTTACAGCCCCTAAGCCCCCCGGAAGAATGCAAAGATAATAGAAAATCTGTGTAACCATTGTAATATATTAAAAACAAGTAGGCAGAAATATATATATACACCATGTACAAAATAAATACCAAGCATAGTAGTCCAGGTAGTGCACTAAGATAGTCCGTGGAACACTGGGACCACACGGTATGAGCGAGGCCCACACAAGATCCCTGACCATGACGGAGAGAACACTGCAGGGGCATCAGAGATCAACTAAACAGGCACCTCAGGGGGAGGGAAAGGGGGGGCACCTCAGCCGCTTGAGTGCACGACGCCAAATCCACGAGGGAGCCACATGCCCACTGTTACATCCTGGGGAGTGCAAAGCCACAGTCTCAAAAGTCTCTACAGTGGGTGGTCTGCCCACTGTTCAATCCTGGGGAGTGCAAAGCCACAGTCTCTCAAGTCACACAAGTGGGTGGGTTGCCCTCTGTTCAATCCTGGGGAGTGCAAATCCACAGTCTCTCAAGTCTCTACAGTGGGTGGTCTGCCCACTGTTCAATCCTGGGGAGTGCAAAGCCACAGTCTCTCAAGTCTCTACAGTGGGTGGTCTGCCCACTGTTCAATCCTGGGGAGTGCAAAGCCACAGTCTCTCAAGTCTCTACAGTGGGTGGTCTGCCCACTGTTCAATCCTGGGGAGTGCAAAACCACAGTCTCTCAAGTCTCTACAGTGGGTGGTCTGCCCACTATTCAATCCTGGGAGTGCAAAGCTACAGTCTCACAAGTGGGTGACAGTCTCCACTGGTTCTGGAGGGGGCATGGTGCCCAGAGTGCTTCATCCTGTTAAGGACAGAGGTAGTGGATGACAGTCTCCACTGGTTCTGGAGGGGGCATGGTGCCCAGAGTGCTTCATCCTGTTAAGGACAGAGGTAGTGGATGACAGTCTCCACTGGTTCTGGAGGGGGCATGGTGCCCAGAATGCATCATTCACCCCGTGATGAACTCAGTTGAGTCAGTGCCCCTGCCGCTCATGGGCTAGCGGTGCTTGAGATGGCGGTGCCCTGTTCAGCGGTGCTTGAGATGGCGGTGCCCTGTTCAGCAGTGCTTCAGATGGCAGTGCCCTGTTCAGCGGTGTTTCAGATGGCGGGTCCCTGTTCAGCAGTGCTTGAGATGGCGGTGCCCTGTTCAGCGGTGCTTCAGATGGCGGTCCCCTGTTCAGCGGTGCTTCAGATGGCGGTGCTCTGTTCAGCGGTGCTTCAGATGGCGGTGCCCTGTTCAGCGGTGCTTGAGATGGCGGTGCCCTGTTCAGCAGTGCTTCAGATGGCGGTCTCCATTGCAGGGTCTCAGCTGCTGGCGGTCCTTCATGGCCCAACGGGCCTTTTGCTGGCGGTCCTTCATGGCCCAGCGGGCCTTTTGCTGGCGGTCCTTCATGGCCCAGCGGGGCTTGTGCTGCCGGTGGCCTCCTGGGCAGCTGGGCTTGTGCTGGCGGTGGCCTCCTGGGCAGCTGGGCTGGTGCTGGCGGTGGCCTTCTGGGCAGCTGGGCTGGTGCTGGCGGTGGCCTCCTGGGCAGCTGGGCTGGTGCTGGCGGTGGCCTCATGGGCAGCTGGGCTGGTGCTGACGGTGGCCTCCTGGGCAGCTGGGCTGGTGCTGGCGGTGGCCTCCTAGGCAGCTGGGCTGGTGCTGGCCTCATGGGCAGCTGGGCTGGGGCTGACGGTGGCATCCTGGGCAGCTGGGCTGGTGCTGGCGGTGCCTCCTGGGCAGCGGGGATGATGGCGGTCTTTTCCGCCTTGCTGCTCTTCCACGACTTGTTGGGTTTCTTGTGGCCCTTCCCCACCTTGGAAGGTGTCACAGCTGAATCCACACTCCCAACAGGACCTCTGGGAGGGGCTTTGGTGGCTGGAGTCTTCCCCCTCTCCCGCAGGGCACTGGCCAACTTCTGATGCTTCACAGGTGGGGGACTGTCTGTGCTTTGGCTCCGTGCCACACTGGCTGCCCTGGTGGCCGGTGCACTCCAGATTCCGGTGACTACAGGCACCACTGGTCCCGGAGATGTTGAGGCTGAGGTGCTAGTTCGGGACCTAGGAGACGGACGGGGTGGGGGAGGTGTGGGAAAGAGGTCAAGGGTGGACAGGAAAAGTTTTGGGAGACGGGTAGCTGGAGGGGGTTTGGGAGTGGAGGAAGAGGTGGTGGTTGTAGGAGGTGTACGTTTGGTGACTTTGGGTGAAGGTGCATGAGCTGGAGGCTGTTGTGAGGTGGATGACTGTTGGGTGCGTGTGTGCCTGCGTTTGTGTATCTTGGGAAGGGGCGTCACAGACACACTGGGAGAGGACACAGGGGAGGTGTGAATGGTAGTGGGGGTGGTGACTGCACGTTAGCAGGGTATGGTGGTGGGTGTGCTGGAGAGGGACGTAGTGGCTGTAGAGGTAGTTCATGCAGGTGTGAGTGTAGACAAGACTGGGAGGGAGGAGGGAGATGAGGAGGAGGGGGACACAGTGGAGGCAGTGGATGTTGGTGTGTCTGCATGTGTGTGATGCTTGCATGAGTGCCTGTGGGATGTGTGGTGCTTATGTTTACCTGAGCTTCCCTTGGGTGTTGACGTGTGTGCATATTGGTCTGTAGGTGTGCTTGGGATAGGCTGAGGTACAGGGGATTGGGTCGGGGTTGAGGAAGTAGGAGGGGGAGGCTAGAGACGGGGACAATGGCTGCCATCAGTGCTGAGGCCAGAGTCTGAAAAGTTCGGTGAAGGGCTGCCTGACCAGAATGAATGCCCTCCAGGAATGCATTGGTCTGTTGCAACTGCCTCTCTACACCCTGGATGGCATTCAAAATGGTAGACTGCCCAACAGTGAGGGACCTGAGGAGGTCAATGGCCGCCTCACTGAGGGCAGCAGGGGTGACTGGGGCAGGGCCTGAGGTGCCTGGGGCGAAGGTGATGCCCACCCTCCTGGGTGAGCGGGCACCGGGCAAAGGCTGAGGGGCTGCTGGGAGGGTGGTGCTGGTGGGGGGGTTGCGGCTGTACCTGTAGATGCAGGGGGCACAGATGTTGCCACCACCACAAGGGAGCTCCCATCAGAGGATGAGTCCGTGTCGCTGGTGTCAGCTTCTGTCCCCGCCGTGGAGCTCCCCTTGCTCTCCGTCCCACTGGTGAATTCAGACTCCGTAGTGTCGCCCTCCAGGGCCATGTGGGATCCAGCTCCCTCGTGCTCCGTTGCCACTGCTCCTCCGCCTGATGTTGCTAATGCACACAAGAACAGGGAGACCACAAAAAGGGGGGGAATACAGAAGAAAGACATGTTGAGTGCATGCATTACCGCTACAGTTGGCGGACACAACAGACAGAGAAGCCCCCTGCACTACGCCACGCTCTTGGGCTCCACTGTTCAATTTCTGGGAAATGGCCTACAAGGCTATGGACGACATCTGCACACATACATGACACAGGGGCATGACTAGCTGTACTTGGCACTCTACAGAGGTGGGCTGGGGTGCCACATGGCCTGACATACGGAGGGGCCTTGCCTACGGAACTCGCCCTGGCCTAGGGAAACCCACAGCCCACCTCCCCCACCCAGACACCTCCACTGCACGCAAAGTCAGCAGAATGAGAGTGTACTCACCCCCTTGTGGCTGCTGTGATGCCCTCAAGTGCCCATCCAACTCCGGATAGGCCACCACCAGGATCCTGAACATCAGGGGGGTCATGGTGTGACGGGCACCCATCCCACGTTGGGAGGCCATTCCCAGCTGAGCCTCCGCCATCTTCTTGCTCCAGCGGCGAATGTCCTCCCATCTTTTCCGGCAGTGGGTGCTCCGTATATGGTAGACCCCAGGGTCCGGACGTCCTTGGTGATGTCACGCCAAATATCTTTCTTCTGGTGGGCGCTGACCTACATGAAATGTACAGGGGAAAAAGAGAAGTTATTACCAACTGCACAGTCGAAGTGATTGGCCCCCATCCCTACCCTTGCCATGTGGCACATGCATTCACCGTCTTTCATGCACGCAGCACTCTCCCCCCTTCCTTCTTACATCCAGCCCTCTCCACACAGGCATAGCCCATACAACATGCTCCCTGTGTACTTACCTGTTTGTCTGGAGGTGCGTAGAGTACGGTGTACTGGGGGAGGACCCCATCCACGAGTTTCTCCAACTCCTCCGATGTGAAGGCACGGGCCCTTTCTCTATACACTCGAGCCATTGTCTCTTCCAGACCGAGGTCACAGCAGCAGTTGCAGTGTAGGTCCTCTCCTGTCGAAGATCAGGTATCGAGTGATTGAAGTGATAGAAAATGGCAGTCACGTCCACGGCGGTGCGTACCGTCACTGCCGGCTTACATCGCCATTGGCTCCTGGGACCCATAGGGTCCAATGTTAACCAATGCAGCATTGCGCCGCGGTCTTCGACCGCCTACCACAACGGTGTACAACGCCAGCGCAGTTACCTCACATCCCATTGTCCCACTTCAGAGGTTAGGCATTTCAGGGGCCCACATGGCTTCATTTCCAACTGCGTCACTCATACCTAGGCCTAGACTCAACACACATACAGGCCACCTTTTGTGTATGATAGGTGTTCTGTGTAAACTGTGGGTACGTACCTCTGAGTTGTTTGACTCTGTGCTCGCTGTTGTCCTTCATAGGCACCGTCCGCTGGGACATGTGAGGAGATGGCAGCATCCTCCGGTGTATCGACCGTTGGTGGACCTGTCAACAATGGAGGAGCGACATTTGATTATCACATACAAGCTTGACCGTGCCACAATCCAAGAACTGTGTACCCAGTTGGAGCCAGACCTGATGTCAGCAATCCGCCATCCCATAGGAATCCCCCCTCAAGTGCAGGTGCTGTCAGTGCTCCATTTCCTTGCAAGTGGTTCCTTTCAAACAACAGTGGCCTTGGCATCAGGGATGTCCCAGCCTATGTTTTCCAACGTATTGTCCAGAGTGTTGTCTGCCCTTCTGAAACACATTCGGAGCTACATCGTTTTCCCTCAGGTGGAGGAATTGCCTACAGTGAAAGGGGATTTCTATGCCCTGGGACACATCCCCAACATCATAGGTGCCATTGATGGGACACATGTGGCTTTGGTTCCCCCCCCACAGGAGTGAACAGGTGTACAGAAACCGGAAGAGTTATCATTCGATGAATGTACAGCTGGTATGTTTGGCAGACCAGTACATCTCCCATGTGAATGCCAAGTTCCCTGGCTCAGTGCATGACGCCTACATCCTGCGGAATAGCAGCATCCCTTATGTGATGGGTCAACTCCAGAGGCACCTTGTGTGGCTATTAGGTGAGCACCTGGAAGCAAGTCAGTGGGAATGGTTGTCTGGGTCTGGGGATATCCCTCCAGGTTAGTGCGGGTCTAACAGTTGTCCCTCACCATTTTCAGGTGACTCTGGTTACTCCAACCTGTCATGGCTACTGCCCCTAGTGAGGAATCCCAGGACAAGGGCAGAGGAACGCTACAATGAGGCCCATGGGTGAACTAGGAGGGTGATCGAGCGGACCTTCGGCCTCCTGAAGGTCAGGTTCAGGTGCCTCCATATGACAGGTGGATCCCTATTCTACTCGCCAAAGAAGGTGTGCCAGATCATCGTGGCCTGCTGTATGCTTCATAACTTGGCTTTGCGACGACAGGTGCCTTTTCTGCAGGAGGATGGTCCAGATGGCGGTGTTGTTGCAGCTGTGGAGCCTGTGGACAGTGAAGACGAGGAAGCAGGGGAAGAAGACATGCACAACAGGGACTCAGTGATCCAGCAATATTTCCAGTGAGACACAGGTAAGAATACAAACCTACCTACTACATGTACTTTAACACTATTACCTCTCTACTGTGTGTCGTTTTCACCCAGTGTATGGTCACTGAGTTGTCACTTTCCCTTACGATTTCACAGATGTGGGTCCCACTGTGTGACATCTGCTTTGATTCCTCATGGACTAGAGCTGTGTGACATAGGTATGTTGACATTAAACTTGAAAGAGCATTTTGTCACTGTAATTGCTAATACACTATTTCGAAATCACAGACAGACTCCAGATTGTTTTGTGCTTTGAGTGTGTTTATTTAAGTGCTCAATATTGGAGGGGGTAGTGAAATGGTGAGGGGTGATGGCGGAGGAATGTCCATGGCAGAGTCCAGTCAATTAGTCTCACAGGTGCATTGCCCATATGGGCATAGGAAGTGGAGCTGGGGCAGTTTCAGTATGGACAGGGTGACAAAGTGGGACAGTAGGATGACAATCAGGGTGGCCTCATTTCTTGGCGGGGGTGGGTGCTGTGCTGGTGTTTCCAGAGTGTGGAAGGTCTGTAGTGGCCTGTGACTGGGTGATGGGAACCGACTGTCCCAAGGTCCCCGATGGGCCGGGCTGGTCATCTAGATGCAGGGGGCACAGATGTTGCCACCACCACAAGGGAGCTCCCATCAGAGGACGAGTCCGTGTCGCTGGTGTCAGCTTCTGTCCCTGCCGTGGAGCTCCCCTTGCCCTCCGTCCCACTGGTGAATTCAGACTCCGTAGTGTCGCCCTCCAGGGCCATGTGGGATCCAGCTCCCGCGTGCTCCGTTGCCACTGCTCCTCCACCTGATGTTGCTAATGCACACAAGAACAGGGAGACCACAAAAAGGGGGGGAATACAGAAGAAAGACATGTTGAGTGCATGCATTACCGCTACAGTTGGCGGACACAACAGACAGAGAAGCCCCCTGCACTACGCCACGCTCTTGGGCTCCACTGTTCAATTTCTGGGAAATGGCCTACAAGGCTATGGATGACATCTGCACACATACATGACACAGGGGCATGACTAGCTGTACTTGGCACTCTACAGAGGTGGGCTGGGGTGCCACATGGCCTGACATACGGAGGGGCCTTGCCTACGGAACTCGCCCTGGCCTAGGGAAACCCACAGCCCACCTCCCCCACCCAGACACCTCCACTGCACGCAAAGTCAGCAGAATGAGAGTGTACTCACCCCCTTGTGGCTGCTGTGATGCCCTCAAGTGCCCATCCAACTCCGGATAGGCCACCACCAGGATCCTGAACATCAGGGGGGTCATGGTGTGACGGGCACCCATCCCACGTTGGGAGGCCATTCCCAGCTGAGCCTCCGCCATCTTCTTGCTCCAGCGGCGAATGTCCACCCATCTTTTCCGGCAGTGGGTGCTCCGTATATGGTAGACCCCAGGGTCCGGACGTCCTTGGTGATGTCACGCCAAATATCTTTCTTCTGGTGGGCGCTGACCTACATGAAATGTACAGGGGAAAAAGAGAAGTTATTACCAACTGCACCGTCGAAGTGATTGGCCCCCATCCCTACCCTTGCCATGTGGCACATGCATTCACCGTCTTTCATGCACGCAGCACTCTCCCCCCTTCCTTCTTACATCCAGCCCTCTCCACACAGGCATAGCCCATACAACATGCTCCCTGTGTACTTACCTGTTTGTCTGGAGGTGCGTAGAGTACGGTGTACTGGGGGAGGACCCCATCCACGAGTTTCTCCAACTCCTCCGATGTGAAGGCACGGGCCCTTTCTCTATACACTCGAGCCATTGTCTCTTCCAGACCGAGGTCACAGCAGCAGTTGCAGTGTAGGTCCTCTCCTGTCGAAGATCAGGTATCGAGTGATTGAAGTGATAGAAAATGGCAGTCACGTCCACGGCGGTGCGTACCGTCACTGCCGGCCTACATCGCCATTGGCTCCTGGGACCCATAGGGTCCAATGTTAACCAATGCAGCATTGCGCCGCGGTCTTTGACCGCCTACCACAACGGTGTACAACGCCAGCGCAGTTACCTCACATCCCATTGTCCCACTTCAGAGGTTAGGCATTTCAGGGGCCCACATGGCTTCATTTCCAACTGCGTCACTCATACCTAGGCCTAGACTCAACACACATACAGGCCACCTTTTGTGTATGATAGGTGTTCTGTGTAAACTGTGGGTACGTACCTCTGAGTTGTTTGACTCTGTGCTCGCTGTTGTCCTTCATAGGCACCGTCCGCTGGGACATGTGAGGAGATGGCGGCATCCTCCGGTGTATCGACCGTTGGTGGACCTGTCAACAATGGAGGAGCGACATTTGATTATCACATACAAGCTTGACCGTGCCACAATCCAAGAACTGTGTACCCAGTTGGAGCCAGACTTGATGTCAGCAATCCGCCATCCCATAGGAATCCCCCCTCAAGTGCAGGTGCTGTCAGTGCTCCATTTCCTTGCAAGTGGTTCCTTTCAAACAACAGTGGCCATGGCATCAGGGATGTCCCAGCCTATGTTTTCCAACGTATTGTCCAGAGTGTTGTCTGCCCTTCTGAAACACATTCGGAGCTACATCGTTTTCCCTCAGGTGGAGGAATTGCCTACAGTGAAAGGGGATTTCTATGCCCTGGGACACATCCCCAACATCATAGGTGCCATTGATGGGACACATGTGGCTTTGGTTCCCCCCCCACAGGAGTGAACAGGTGTACAGAAACCGGAAGAGTTATCATTCGATGAATGTACAGCTGGTATGTTTGGCAGACCAGTACATCTCCCATGTGAATGCCAAGTTCCCTGGCTCAGTGCATGATGCCTACATCCTGCGGAATAGCAGCATCCCTTATGTGATGGGTCAACTCCAGAGGCACCTTGTGTGGCTATTAGGTGAGCACCTGGAAGCAAGTCAGTGGGAATGGTTGTCTGGGTCTGGGGATATCCCTCCAGGTTAGTGCGGGTCTAACAGTTGTCCCTCACCATTTTCAGGTGACTCTGGTTACTCCAACCTGTCATGGCTACTGCCCCTAGTGAGGAATCCCAGGACAAGGGCAGAGGAACGCTACAATGAGGCCCATGGGTGAACTAGGAGGGTGATCGAGCGGACCTTCGGCCTCCTGAAGGTCAGGTTCAGGTGCCTCCATATGACAGGTGGATCCCTATTCTACTCGCCAAAGAAGGTGTGCCAGATCATCGTGGCCTTCTGTATGCTTCATAACTTGGCTTTGCGACGACAGGTGCCTTTTCTGCAGGAGGATGGTCCAGATGGCGGTGTTGTTGAAGCTGTGGAGCCTGTGGACAGTGAAGACGAGGAAGCAGGGGAAGAAGACATGCACAACAGGGACTCAGTGATCCAGCAATATTTCTAGTGAGACACAGGTAAGAATACAAACCTGCCTACTACATGTACTTTAACACTATTACCTCTCTACTGTGTGTCGTTTTCACCCAGTGTATGGTCACTGAGTTGTCACTTTCCCTTACGATTTCACAGATGTGGGTCCCACTGTGTGACATCTGCTTTAATTCCTCATGGACTAGAGCTGTGTGACATAGGTATGTTGACATTAAACTTGAAAGAGCATTTTGTAACTGTAATTGCTAATACACTATTTCGAAATCACAGACAGACTCCAGATTGTTTTGTGCTTTGAGTGTGTTTATTTAAGTGCTCAATATTGGAGGGGGTAGTGAAATGGTGAGGGGTGATGGCGGAGGAATGTCCATGGCAGAGTCCAGTCAATTAGTCTCACAGGTGCATTGCCCATATGGGCATAGGAAGTGGAGCTGGGGCAGTTTCAGTATGGACAGGGTGAGAAAGTGGGACAGTAGGATGACAATCAGGGTGGCCTCATTTCTTGGCGGGGTGGGTGCTGTGCTGGTGTTTCCAGAGTGTGGAAGGTCTGTAGTGGCCTGTGACTGGGTGATGGGAACCGACTGTCCCAAGGTCCCCGATGGGCCGGGCTGGTCATCTAGATCCAGTTGGACAGAGGTGCTGTCATCACTGTGGTGGTGTGGACATGTGTGGACCCTCTTGTCCGGTGACGTTGGGTAGGGGTCCTGCAGGGGTATAAAAGGATGGTTATTTCATCTGTGTGTGTCATGGTGTGCAAGGGGTGGGTGACCGTGTACCCCAGTGTTTGCATTCCTATGTGAGACCATGTGTGAGGATGGTTTAGGGGGTTGTATGGGTATGTGCAGTGGGCATGCTTTAGTGATGGGTGTCCATGCTTTGTTGTTGCATGCAGGGCTTGGTGTTGGAATGGGTGGTTTGTGATGTTGGGACATATGTGAGGAGTTGGGGTGCTGGGGGTGAGGGTGAGGGTGGGGGTATGTGATAGCATGTAGGTAGGTTGGGGGTTGTAATAGTTAAGATTTGGCTTACCAGAGTCCATTCCTCCACCTACTCCTGCGAGGCCCTCAGGATGCAGAATCTCCAAGACCTGCTCCTCCCATGTTGTTAGTTGTGGGGGAGGAGGTAAGGGTCCGCCGCCAGTCCGCTGAACCGCCAGGTGGTGTCTTGAGACCACGGAACGCACCTTCCCCCGTAGGTCGTTCCACCGCTTCCTGATGTCCTCTCGATTTCTTGGGTGCTAT
Organism: Pleurodeles waltl; assembly: GCF_031143425.1. Taxonomy (NCBI): domain Eukaryota; kingdom Metazoa; phylum Chordata; class Amphibia; order Caudata; family Salamandridae; genus Pleurodeles; species Pleurodeles waltl. Next base: position 1,272,449,628 of record NC_090447.1, on the reverse strand, counting down.
CCCACTGCGTTGACCCTGTCCACTATTCTTTGCCATAGCTCCATCTTCCTTGCAATGGAGGTGTGCTGCACCTGTGCTCCGAATAGCTGTGGCTCTACCCGGATGATTTCCTCCACCATGACCCTGAGCTCCTCCTCAGAGAACCTGGGGTGTCTTTGCCGTGCCATGGGGTGGTGTAGGTGATGTGTGGGGTGGAGTGTGTGGTGATTAGTGTGCTGATATGTAGTGGTGTGTTGTGTTAGTTGCGTGGACGTTCTGTGGGTGATGGTGTTGTGTGCCTGTGGATGCTGTTGTTCTTGCTGGTGCTCTCTCTCTGGCCTTCTTTCAGAACTTTTTGTCGTGGGGGTTTGTGGGTGTTGTGGGTGTGTGTTTTATATTGTATTGGGTGTGTGGGAGTGGTGTGTGTATGTGTATCAGGCGTGTGTATTTTGAATTGTCCAATGTGGGGGTGTTTTGTAAATGTGTGTGTATTTTGAGCGCGGCGGTGTGTACTGCCAATGGAATACAGCAGTTGAAAGACCGCCGCATGGATTCGTGTGTCGTGATAGTGTGGGCGTATTTCTGTTGGCGTGACAGTGGAGGATTTGTTTTCGCCAGTTTATCCCTGACCTTTGGTGTGGCGGACTTGGGTGGGTGTCTGAATTTTGGCGGATTCCGAAATGTGGGTCATAATAGCTGTGGCGGAATTCCGCGGCGGTGTGTTGGCGGTCTTCTGCATGGCGGTAAGCGGCTTTTACCGCCAATGTTGTAATGACCGCTATAGTGCCATCATTGAACAGGAAACTGTGCTGGTGGGAGTAGTCAATTTTGGTAAACCCACCACTCTGTTTACAGATCTTGTTCCACTCAAACATGCACATGCTCAAGGTGTTCTGGATGGTATAGTCAAATGTTATCTTTAGATTTAATAGGACTCAGGTCTACAGAACATCCAGGCCCATCACTAATAGCTGATGGTCCTACAGTTATGATAGGATCTAAGGGAGGGGTCGCAGCACTCCCAAAGAAAGACATTCCTTTTCTTCTGCCAGTCCACTGTGTAGCTCCCAAGCTTCACCTTGGGATTCTAGACGCTGTAAAATCCAATCCCTCTTTTTGTTTGTCAGTTTGCATAAACTTTGAAATGGATGTACATATTTTATTGCTATAGTCCTAACAGGCAAAGAGATGCCAAAGAAATTTCAAGAATAATTGATGAAAACTTTGCAGGTTAAATGGGTATTCAGCAAAACCAGGGCGTTGGCAGCCATGCAACAAAACCTGCAGGAAGTGGTTGCACACCAGGGACAGGCTGCAGCTGGGAATGATGATTCTGCCACTAATTCAAAAAAGTACCTCTAAATTGAAACTAACTTTACATTTATAAAAGCCTTTACAGTTTGAGTATCTCAGCTTTCAAATTAACTGCGTTATTTGCATGTTCCACCTGCTGGAGAGAGGTGTGCAGTGAGGCATGTAGGACTAAAGAGTGAACTGGGTGAATATATGCAGCATTTCCTGTACCACCCTGAAAAAAATACGTTTGGAAACAGTTCTAATGGTGATGGGATATAAAGTTATCATGAAACTGCCAACCAACAGCAACAATCAAAGTGACGGTGAGCTCATTGACAGTGTAGCTAAGTATGTTGCATATTTTTAATTGCATGCCATTTCAAGGATTTCAGCCATTTGATTATACGCTGTGGCCAGAAAGTAGACAGGAACTCTATAAACATGAGCTCTCTGATATTGAGGCAATTGTTCAACATCTTGAGGTGCTGTTCATCATAGGTGAGAGGTTGACAACTGTTGAGGAGTTTTGTAGACCTAAAACCCAAATGAAAAGCTTGCAGACCAAAAGCATTTATGTATTGCCTGCACACTCCACCCTGTTAGCAACAAAACCTTCCACATGAACTAATATATTAAAGGTTTGTGAAGATGATGTTCACATTCAGTTCATCGACAGCAGAAGCTAAACGTATATTTTCTGCAATTAATATCATTAAGAACCCACTAAGAACACAGTTAAATCCAGATGTTCTCCAAAACCTAATGCTTCTTAAGATAGAAGGACCCAACTTTGAGGATATGACCTCAGCAGAGCTATTGATCTCTGGCTTACAAAAGGAGGCACAAAGCCTGTGTGCGGACATAAGAGGCCACATCTATCATAATTATTGAAGTATTGTCAATATGAGTTTTAGAGCAGTCTGCAATGCACGGTCATTTATTATTGTATTCCCATACAATTTCTATACTTTTGGATAATAGGGGTAAAAGAGTTTTCAAGTTTTTATTCAGCATTATTAAAAAGCATTGAATTGTTTATTGATTGTAATAAATAAAAATAAAAATATATTAAATGTTTCTCTGTCAGCCCTTGTAATTGATGTAGGAAGTAGGTGGGACAAGTGGATTTTACAGGACATGCAGATCTCAGTAGCATTTTATCCCTTAGCCATTTTTATTGGTTGGAGGCCTGGCACTGAGGCCGCCCCTATGCGGATAGCCATCTCCCCCGGCATGCGGCCTTCAGTCATGAACAGCCGGGGGATGGCCTCAGGATGTGGCCTCCAGCCAGGTTCTGCAGCCAACTTTGCTGCAAGCAGACATACCTCGCACTACACACACCGTTCATGACCAATCTTTCACAGATGCCAATCTCATGCGTATCCCCAACCCACATTTCACTTATGATTTTTGTTTTTGCACATGTACTTCAGTACTCTTGCTGCACCAGTACTCATGCTTCACCTTCTTGGTACATTGGTACTGTGCAAGCTTCCCCCGGAGAAACTTGTATGGTACAGTGGTACCATGGGGGTCGAAGCATGAGTGGCAGCCCCCATGAGTGCGCCAAGGTACCTCGCAGGAGGGACTCACTGAGTTCTGCTGGAGTATTGTGGTACCAACAGCAAAAAATAACTTTCTTGGCCCCTTTAGGGATCCCTTTGGGTCCCCCTTACAGATGCTAGGTGGTCTATACCCTGCCCCCTTATAATGTTTTCTTTAAATAAATTCAGGACACAGGACCTAAGTTCATGTAACATTTTTCTTTGGGTTGCACTCAGCCAATAAGATCTTTCAGTATCGCAAGACTAAGACCAGTAGCACAATATTAAAAGGGTAGACAGGAAAACGTATCCTTTGCCCAACAGGGCCCTATTTTTTTTTAATTTTCAGGGTCACAGGACTCCTACAAAATCTCCTGCTGGACATCTGTGGGATCATCAGTCCAGGTGTATCTAACTTGTTAATCCCTTCATTACCATTCAAAGCACCTCTTTAAACTTGGATTTCTCAAACATGGGTGAAAAGATTTACACCAAATAAAGAAAAGCATACTTTCTGAGTAAAGTGGTAACCTCCTGCCAAATTTTGGGGCATATTTACAGGAAGGCGGCTGCCATAAGAAATACACAATACAAAATGTTTTTTTTCCGCTTAAGTGGGATGGCCAATAACCCACCACAGGACAGGCCATAAAGTTCAACTTCAAGGCAGCAAGATTTTACTTTGGAAATTCTTATCTTTCTGGGTGTGTGGTTAGTTGTAGTATTTGGGCTTAGGGTTGGTTGGCACCTAGGGAAGCCATAAACTCCAAACTGGACACCAGGGGTAGTCATGAGTGGTGTGACTTATGTGGATATTCCCACTTTGTCTAACTCAGAATGCCTTGCAAACATATAACAACAGCAAAAATATTTTTTGCATTTTTTCTGAAAGGGATTGCCAAATGTCCAATCATCCAGTGTTTTCAGACTTCTCTTGATAAAACAGTAACCCACTTGTGTGAGTGGGGCTATCACTAGTATGAGCTAGTACTAGTCCCCATTCTTTTTTTTTGGGGTGTCTTGTGTGCTTTCATCCCCCCTGGGGAGGGTAGAATGAGGGTAACCCCTCAATCTGCCCTCACCAAGGTGGCAGAAAATCTGTATAGGCTACAGGGGTGCAGAATGCTACCCATTTCAGGATAGGCCACCAGCACCTAATTTTATTTACATAAACAATCTTGGTGTCTAGTAGGCTTTCTGCCACCCTGCGGTGGACACATTAGGTGTGAACCCCAATATGCCCACTCACCGAAGCAAAAAGTATTTTTCGAACCTTGATGGGTGTTAGAAGAAATTACCCATGCCGGTGGAATCACTCCTCTTCTTCCATCTCCTTTTTGTGTAGTTAGGAGATCTCTGCTTGGTGATTGCTCCCCTGCAGCAACCACCAAGCAGCAATCCATACTGGAAAGGTATATTTCTAGTTTTAATCAGTTCTTGTGAAACTGAGCTGTGTCCCTGTTCCCCAAACACATTGAAAGGAGAAACAGCTAAACTATTTTTACTTTCACGACTATGGTAATGGTGTCAGTGTGTCATATGTGCTAATTGTCATTCACAGTACAAATGCGTTGGGCTAACAAGAAGCAATTATCCAGCAGCCTGAGGTGGGTAAGCCAAAAGGGAATCGCTCTGGTGTGAGCACCAGAAGGATTTCCTGCGTTTTATGGGAGGATGTGATATTCAGATCATTGTCCTCGTAGGGGTAGTGTGAAGGGCATGAAGATCACATCCTATAGGTAAGTGGGGCATGGGGGTATAGCTTCAGTGGGGGTTGTCTGGGGCGTTACATCCCCTTAATAAATATATTTTCTTGTAAATTAGTTGGATACAGGTGGTCTCAGTTGGTTATGGTTAGGTGCCTGTCAAATTTCACCAGGACTTTTTTCATCATGGATGAAAACGCGCACACTGTCTCCCTCTTTGTTTTGAATGTTTTCAAAAATGTTGAAAATGCACACACTCTCTCCCTCTCCGTTTTGAATATTTTTAAAAATGTTGCTTACTTTACAAAATTGTGTTTTTTTTAAATCATCTGGTACCCCTAACAACCAGCATTTGTCTTCCTTTGCACTGCTCCTTTAGCCCCTCACATGCATCCTGCTTGTCGTATAATGTATTTTAACATTATGAGTCAGTATGATTGTTGGAAAATGGGAAGCTCACACTCCACCCTCAATCTTAGTGACTAAGCAACACCCCTGAAGGGTTAATGGGAAAAATATTAAATATGTAACATTTAAGGTTATAGTTTGGGTTATAGGTTTGATTGTTTTTGAAGTACTGGTGTCAAAGTAAAGTATTTTAATTTTTGAGGTTAAGGATATAAAATATAACTTATAGTAGACCAAAGTGATGGGGTCAACGTTATACGCTTGAGGTTAGCAATAGTGAGACAAAGTACTAGCAGGGTCGAAGTGATGTAAGAGTATGCCAAACAGTGATGGTCAAAGTGGTGACATTTATCCTATCACACCCAACCCACAGATCCTGCCAATGCAAGACCTGCTTTTTCTGTTTCTTTTTGTCACCTGCTACTCTTTTTTATTTTGGGTCAAGATGGCCAAAGCACACAGAATAAATAGTCCAACAGTGTGGCAAGGATAGGAGATCCCTGATGGTGTGTTGTCGGTTGAAGGAAGTAAGAGGTTGAAAAAAGTCTTAAGGCTTAGTTGTAGATGGTGTCTTTATTTGTAGGTGCTAGAAATCATAGTGCCTTCATCAAGATACAGCCAACACGTGTTTCGTCACACAGGTGACTTCATCAAGGCTGGGCCGTCCGGCCAGAATGGTAAGTAAAGTGGGTGCTCGGTGATCAGCTAAGTGGGCTATAGGATATGAAATAGATCTATTCAAATAAGCAGGACTGGGCTGCTGTTTACTCAACTCTGCACAATGATGAAAAATATGTTAAATAAAAGGCAAGCCTTTATTTAAATGTTAATCGGAGGCAAAGAAAGTAAGTAACTACATTGTCCTGCACCTGTAGGGACGCCTTCATTTTTAAAGGCATGCTACACCAAAATTGTAAAAAATTTAATAAGGGCTCTTCAAGAATCAAAAACGGTATATCATTAACATGCACAGTCGTTTCAACTTAGTACATCAGATTATATCAGTGCACGGCGAAGCATTTTCTTTTTAAGTGATGGTTTTCAAACGTAAATCCAAAAACGTTCATCCCCCTCCCCCACCAAAAGAAAACAATGGCAATACTGATCTAAGAGGCAAGTTGGTTTTCATATTCACTCTTTGGGTGGCCTGGGTTCCTATTACACATGGACATTATAGATTATTCAATTTAACACAGGAGAAGGTTTTGTACAGTGCACATTCTGAAGTCATGTATTTTGCGATTTTCTTATGTGCACTAATGAAGAAAAAGGAGGGAAAGTGAAATAAAAGAATTGTCTCGGATCACACATTTTTGGTAAAGTGCAGGTTTTCTGGTTTCACATTATGCATTTCAGCCACTAGATGTATATGCTTCGCTTCTCCTACACCAACCATACTGCATACCCCCCATTACCCCAACCCCCTCCACCCTCCCTGCCACCGCCCACCACCCTGCTAGCAGCAATGCGGCCCTTGGTCACATCACAAACCAAACTTTGTGGCCCCTGGGAAAATGACTGTGAGTACCCATGAAGTAATGCAACATGAAACTGGCCTAGCCTACTGCCTTACCATCTGTTAATAAGGAACCAGATGACCAGGCTGCCACTTCTCTGGATCCAAAGACCACTATTCAGTGAGTTCTTTCTGAGGATATAAAAGTAATTAATCTTGCAGAAGTGCCAACTTTATCATGATGCTGTAAGAAATAAAAAATGATTAATTAACAAGGGACTTCAGACGCATCGTCACTAGATAAATAGTCTTTTCAAAGTATCAAAAACTGAACATGACATCAGAGGGTGAAATTTGGAAGTACAAGGTAAGTTTAAGCGAAAAGCCAGAGGACTGATTTGATGAGTAACATGAAAGGAACCAAAATATCATGATCAAAATGTCATTAGCAAAGTATTGACAGGAAGAAAGTGAGTAGACAGTTAAACATTCATACCAGCCAACCATTGTAGCTACTCTTCCTCTGTACATTCCAAACTTGACTGTGTCGACCGTCGAGCAGTTGAGTCTGCAGAAGCTGCTGCAGTTCTTTAGCCTTCCCATTTGCCTGGGCTTTGTAGGCTTAACAACTCAGTGGAATCAGAACTCATGTTGGTCCACCACCTTTTCTGAGGTGAGCCGCATATTCAGGAGGGAAAGGCCATAGTCACTCCATGGTTGGAGGACTGAAGCATTCCATTGGTGCCATGCCCTTTGAAAGTCCTCTCTGTTATTGTTGTCATTGTTCTTCAGGTTGTATGGATTATCCCTATCCACACAGATTTTAATTCTATTGCTACTAATCAAGCAATCGTAGAGGTCCCTCTCCCATAAAGAGATTTGGAAATTTGAGGTGTTCAGTATACATCCTTATATAATAGTAGTACAGTGCAGTAAAGTGGAGATAAATGTCAAAGGGAATCCAGGTGGCCCTGGTGGCCCAGTGCTGTGACTAATTACCAAATTGAGGGATTGTATATGGCATATGATAACATAAGGCTCTTTAACCAGGCTTTTTACCAGGTCCGTACAACTGTTCCAAACACCCATAAGGATTATACCAGGTCTCAGACAAAGAGAAGAAAAAACAGTTCAGGTTGAGATTGAGTTAGGTTGGAGAAGGCGGCACAAGTGCAACTTGAGGCTCTGGCATATGCGATTAGAGCTGAGCCTTTTCTCTCTGCCAATTTAGTACAAATCTGTTGTTGTGTTCGTTAGGCAAGTATAGGCACTAGGCTATCCAGTAGTCATGTCTACTTCACTGTGTTCCCTTTTGGTTAACTTGCAATAGGTATTGGTATCTGCAAGATGCATGGTAAAACCTCATCTGCTAATATCATTTACTTTGTTTTATTTTAGCAAGCAGTCAGGAGACTCTTAAAAATAATACACGTTCGAAAAAGAAAACTAGATGCCTGCATTTTCAAACTGTACTCGACTCCTGATTCTCGGTATGAAGCAAATAAACCATGGCTCATATTTATGAAAAGTTTGTGCCACCTTTGCGTCATTTTATTTACACAAAAGCGGCAATAACTTAACTCCATATTTATATTTTGACGCTAGACTCGTCTAGCGTCAAAATATCTGAGTTAGCGTCATTTTTTGGGATCGCCAACCCACCTTGCTTCGTATTATGACAATGATATGCAAAGTAGGCGTTCCCTTTCAAAAAATGGCGCTAGCCCTCCAGCTCCATATTTACCTCCTGAAACAAAAAGGACGCACACTAAGGACGCAGACCTAAAAAATGACGCAAAGGCTGATTTGCGTCACATTTTAATGCCTTGTCAGACCAGGCATTAAAAAAAGACCCACACACCACCACATAAGGAAACCACACAGAAGGAGCATTTGCAACCTTCAGGACAACATGGAAGTGTCACTGCTCCAGCTTGCCACACGCCACAGACATCAGGGATGGCAACTGGTCCCCCCACCACCACAACAGCAACCCCCAACGCCACCACAGCAGTCACAAAAGCAGCAGAGCGGGCGGGAGAGGATCTTTCGACAGCGTACAACCATCCTTGGGCTGAGGGAATAAAATGTCATTAGGACTTACCATCTGAACCGGGAGTCAATTGTACGCCTGCTGCACCACATTGCATCAGACATCACTGCAAGTGTGGCAAATCCAACATACATACCACCCATGACCTAACTCCTCGCTGTTCTCCATATGCTGGAGTCAGGATCTTTTCAGAAAATGGAGGCGCAAGTGGCTGGTATCTCCCAGCCATCCTTCTCGGTCTTCCTTCCAAAGGTTCTGGGCGCAATGATATACCTCACACCCCACCACATCTGCTTCCCAAATACCCAGCAACTGTAGCAGGAGACCAAGCAAGGTTTCTCTTTCTTTCTTTACAGCTTTATTTCGGTAAAACAATACCATAAAAGCATACTGACAAAATTCTTACATTTCTAGAAGGAACAAAGACACTTTTTAAAAGAAGAAGGACAAAGAAACACTAAAAACTGATCGAGACCAAAGCTCCCTCAGGGCCATACAATACAACTAGGCGAGTTATGGGTATAAATGTTATTAAAAATCAACAATTAATCACTAAAACACTATAAAATATACAGTACACATCATCATGCAGATTGCCATATAAATATTATAAAATTTTATAAAATACCCCTAAAGTATAAGCCTTAATACAAAAAACAGTTAAAATTGCTATCTTGCTAGTAGTATCATTAACTATGGACTAGCTCAAAAAGTAACCATTATGAAAGTAGGATATATGCTTTTAAATGATTATTTGCCTCCAGTAGGTTCAAGTTGCCTCTACAATCTTAGCAATATAGATACCATCATCACGTGAGGGGTTATTTAACTAATTTTTAAAAAGTGATTAACAATCCCTAGGGCCCAACGATTCCTTTCTTTCTTACGTGCCTATATTGCTTAGAGGTCATATACGATCGAGTAATGCAAAAAGGCACATTGTTCTAGCAGCAGCAAATATTCACTTATCTACTAGAAACAAGTTATCTGATATTGATCTTAAAAACAGTAGGTAAAAATCGATTACAGTATTTCATTTGTAAAACCCATAAAATGTACCTCCCGTGCCATCAGGCACTTGTTTGCCTAACTAGGAGGAGACCTTTTGGGATAAAAATAAATAAATATCAGAATCCAGGAACAAGTTTCATAGGTGACAATGACCATTCTAGGTAACTTAATCAACCTCCCAGTAGCTACGGTCCTCCCGGGCATAGACAGTGTCCCCTGAGCTAGATATATCCTTGGCCGATTATAGGTCCCAAGGCCATTGAATTGCAGAGGGTGACTCCCAGTTATCGATTTCAGGACCATAGGTTGACTTTGGGAGTTTTGCCTGAATTAGAGCGCCTACAACCTCAGGCCCGCCTTGTCTCTGATGAATGAAATTGCTATTAAGAACCGGCTTAGACCAAAAACAACATATGGTATCGAGCTGGATCTCAAAAATCTGGCAGCTTCATTGTAGTTCCTGATTCCAACGTTCCTGCAGATGGGTCGGATCCATTTCTTCCTTAGTTTATCGTAGGCAATGCAATTTAAAAGGACATGATCCGTCGTTTCTGGTGTCTCCATATTACATAGCTCGCAGGTCGCCTCATGATTACTCCCATTCAGGAGACCCCATTTGAAGGTAAAAGCCTTGACCTGGAGAATCCCATATCGATACTTCATAAATAAAGATTTTGCTCGTCTAGGTTGAATAGTATCAATCCATTCCTCAGCGCTCGGTAGTGGTTTAAAATCCAGAAAACTTAAGGTTAGTCTACCTGAATCCTTGCTATGAAAAGGGCTATTAAAGATGAAGTCCCAAAATACTTGCTTTAGTCGGATCTTTGATTGGGTTGTGAGTATATGCGGTTCATCCCAGTAGATTTTCAGCCCTAAATTATAAAAGCTTTGCCTGATATAATAAAGCCACGGGAGGGAAATAGTCTTGTCCAAGCCCATGATCTCAATTAAGGCTTGCCTGTATTGGATCAGTTCAGGGGTTGTCCAAAGTCTACACCAGTAGAGCAGGGGCCTCAGGGCTGCCAATTTGCCTATTTGTTTCATATTAGTGTCATGGGCTAAGGGAATCAGCGGAGTCGATGGAGGGAGGTCCAATACCCCCCTCATGAAATTATTTTCCTGAGTGGCCAATGGAATTAGTTTTGTGAATCCCCAGAGTTCTGCGCCATACAGAGCAGCGGCCTGTGCTTTGCACCTATAGATCTCGAATACTGGTGACACAGTACTCGACCTTGAACATTTATAATTTTTACTAATTGCCATAGAGCTATGAGTTAAGGAGATAGCAGCTTTGTTGATGTGCGGCGCCCATGACAATTTGGCATCAAGCAGTATCCCTAGGTAGTTGAAATTTTTAACTCGTTCCAGTGCCTGCCCTCTAATCCAAATGTTTCTCTTGAGTGCTTTGTGAGGGTTAACAGTTAAGTATTTAGTCTTGTTTGCATTTATTTCTAACCCCTTCAAGCTGCAATACTCACTGAATTTATCTAGTAGAGTTTGCAGGCCCATTGGGGTTTGAGACAGTAGGATGGTGTCATCTGCAAAAAGGAGGGCGGGGACTGGATCATCATTCAATCTTGGTGAGTCGTGGTTACTTTGTTTCAGATAATGAACCAGATCATTGATGTATAAAGAGAAAAGAGTTGGGGCGAGCACACAGCCCTGTCTCACCCCCCTCTTGATAGGTATTGGGTCTGTCAACTCTCCTTTTGGCCCCCACCGGACCTTTGCAAATGTATTTTCATGTAGCCTCTCCAGCTGGCCCAGGAGGTTCCCCGGCATGCCCTGTTTTCCTAATGCTGCCCATAAGGAGTCTCTCGGCACCAGATCAAAGGCTGCGCGCAGGTCCACAAACGCGATATACAGGTGGCCTTTCTTTAGTCTAGTGTATTTCCATATTATTGTCAATAGCCTAAAGGCCTGGTCAACTGTACTGGTCTGTTGTCTAAAGCCTGCTTGGTATATAGACATTATGTTGTTCTCTTCTATCCAGATATTGATTCTATTCAGGATCTGTCTAGCATACATTTTTTGTGTGACGTCTATGAGGCTAATTGGTCTATAGTTCCCTGGGTCTTCCCTGGATCCTTTTTTGTGGATTGGGATTATTTCTGCCCCTGTCCATGTCTCGGGCATTGGGCCTCCCCTTGCTATAGCATTACTTAGAAGGTTTAGATAAGGTGCCCAGATTTCTATGCTATGTTTGAATAGATCCCCCGGGATCTTATCCAAACCGGGGGCTTTTCCTGGCTTGATTGCTTCAATGGCAATCACCGTCTCCTCCAGACTAAACTGTAACTCGGGTAAAATACCCCAAGCAACTGGGGTTTTGTGTCTTGAGGGATAGAGATCGAAGGTGAGAGGGTCAGAGTAAAGATATGTAAAATAGTTCACCCATGTTTTGGGGTCTATGTGATGGTCTGTAGTAAATATCCCCTCTTTGCTACCATGGGTAACTATTTTCCAGAAGGTTCTTGCATCATTGCTTTTCGCTGCTACCAGCAGGTCTTGCCATTTTTGGTCCTCCCAGTTGCGTTGGGCAATAGCCAGCGTTTTCTTATAACTGACCCTTGCCTGCTGTATGGCTAATTGATTTTTTTGCTTTAGTGCCTCTACCAGTACTCTTTTCCTCTCTCTACATTTGATAGTATACCATGGACTGTTAGGGGTGGTTTGGGCCTTCTCCTTTATGTGCTTATTCTGTAACTGTTTAGTCAGGACAGGTCTTAACATAGTGCTCAATGACTGGTGGATGGCCGTAATAGGAATGTCACTAGGTTTATTTTCTGCATAAGGCTCCAAGAGATCAGAAAATATGTTGTAAATGTTTATCATAGTGACCTGATTGCCTAGTATTACTGGCCATTTTACAACCCTTCTGTTGTTACTGAGGGTGGGTTGTAACTCCACCTTATCATGTTCTATATATTTCGAGTCCAAATCTAAGAAGTGGGCCTTGAATTCAATTATTAGCGGGAAGTGATCGCTATCCCTTCTTTTATCAATTTTAAAGGTCGCTAGTCTTTCCCATGTGCTTATACTATGCAGAATGTAATCTATTTTTGAAGTTGAGTTGCCTCTCTGGAAAGTAACCAGATTAAGGCCGACTTCACCCACTCTGCCATTGCATGCCCTCAGTCCATGGTTTAATGTAAGGCTCATGATTTGCAGTGCGGCCACTGTGCCTGGGACAGTTTTTTCTATTGTTAGGTAAGGAATTGTTCTCATTCGGTCTTCCTCTTCTGCTAAATGTTCGAATCCAATTATAGGTTCATAGTTACAATTAAGGTCACCCCCTATCATAATTGTCTCACCTATTGGAATTTTTTTGAGCAGCTCGTCTAGTAGAGTTATTTCAGGAGACTCCACGTTTGACTTTCTAGGTCTTATATATACATTAAACAAGTGGGTTATTATCTTATTTTTTTTTCCCATTGTCAACCATAGAATGTCCTCCGACTCAGTGGCTTGCATGCGTATCTCAACATTTAATGAGATCTTCGCCCATACAACCAACCCCCCAGACGGTCTCCCTCTGGCAGCTGAAGTTGCACTGACAAAGTAGGTTTTATATCCTACTTTATACGGTGGATCTTTAAGCCACGTCTCCTGGAAGAGACAGACATGGTGTCGATCAATATAGTCCTGCCATTCGGGGTCTATAAGCTTATTTTTTAAGCCAGCTACATTCCATGAAATCATGGTGATAGGACCCCTTCCGTTTAGGCTTGTGGCATTGAGAGTATGGCTCGGGTAAGTTGTTAAATTTTTCCTACCATACAAAGGCTCCACTGCGCTCCCTGCCCCTATAGCATGGAGATCAATCCCTTCATGGGGCTCCCCTACTATTGGGTCCCCATTGGGTTCCACTTGTGCCTGATCTATATGGATTAGTCAATCTACTCTCTCAAGGTTTGAATCATAGTTTCTCTTTTGCAGCCCCTCATTGTGATTAAGTTTATGCCTTTGTGCTCGAAGTTTGGTAGTTAATGGATCCAAGCTAAACCTCATAGCATTGGAATTAGGGGCGGGGGTTCTCTGTTCCATGTCAATCAAACCTCTGATTAATCTTCCATCCTTGAGTGTTAATGCAATAACGTCAGGTTTCCCCCTTTCTCCAGGGATTCTTTCTGCCCCCCTAATATCTGATCGAATTATGGATAAACAGTGTCTTTTAGCCCTGATCCAATGTATAAGCTTATTTTTTAAGGAGTCCTCATCTTCTCTGCTATTTAAGGGTAATTTTGGAACATTTAACAGATGGACAACATTGATCCTAGTAGGAGACCTATCCTCCTCAGAGTATGGGTTCCATATGGTGTTTTTGTTATGATCATTAGATGCTTGGGGATAGGAGTTCAAAGTAAGTTCCAAAATTCCTTTTTGGGGTCCTTTTACCAAGCGGGGATCTCTTTGTGGTTTCCCTGTTCCTTGGCATAAGTTACTATAATTTCTTCTCTGGGAATTGCGAGAACCAATATGTTCCACATTGACCCCTATCGTGCATCCCTGTGGTTGTTGTACAATCTTGGCTGTAGCTGGGGTAAGGTTAGGGTTAGTAATCGAATTTTGCGGATATGTGGGTCTACCTTGTAGTTGAAGTGATATGGGGGGGGACTCCCTTTCGCATTGGCCTCTATTGGTGCCCCTACCCCCCTCCTTTTCCACAATATCTGTTAAGGTTCTGACTTCAAGTTTCAAATCCCTAACTTCCTGGATTAATCCGGTGATTAGATCATAAAGATCTGCTATAGATCTTGTTTTATTTTTTAGAGGGTTCCCTGGTTCTGAATTGAAAGGAGTGATCCTTTCATTATCTAGCTGTACTGTACAGTTGGGATAAATGGGTGTAATTCATCCACGGGTTCCCCCTCTTGTGCATTCTGTTTGTTACCACTATCAAGTTCTGCCAAGACTGTATATTTATTGGAGCACCTAACTTCGCACTCCTGGATATGGATCTTCTTCCTACCATTATCAATGGTGCATAGGTGAATGGGTCTAGTTGCAGCAACCCTAGGGCTAACAGTCCTGACATCAGATGGTGCCTCCCCCTCTTGCTGGGAAACGATCTCTATCGCTTTATCTTCCACTGGTTTGATTTTCTTCGCGTAATAGGAGGTAATCTTTTTGTCGGGACCCTCCCGAATAGTGGTCCTGCTGCATAGTAGTGACTCTACCTCCTCAATAAGATCGTCTATTTCAGCTATCGTGCAGTTCTCACCCGCATTCCTAAGTTTTTTTACAGAATTCATCTTTCCCCTTGGGGGTTCTGATGCCTTGCGTTTTCCCATGGATTAAGCTGCCACTATAGATCTAAGGCAGACCTTTTGCCAATTAAAAAAAAAAAAAAAAAAAAAGGCAGAGGCCCAGCCTGGCCCCACTCCAATATTTATCGGGTAATGGAAAGAGCGTCGCAGCAATAGGTGGAGAATACGATCCAAAGGCCCTCTATAAAAGGACCTATTTAGGAGTAAGTATCAACACAGTACCTTCAGGCAGCCATACGTGTAGATTGGCATGTCCATGCAACTTTGGATAAATGTCAGGGGGGTGGCCCTGCCCTGCCTCTTCCTGGCAATGACGGGCAAGGACGGGCCCGCCCTTGGCCCGGGCTTCGCCCGGGCGCGTCCCGCGCGGCGGGAGCGCGATATGAAATTTAAAGGGCTCCTGCCCTTGCCACGCCTCCCGGGTCCTCCTTGCGCTTCCCGCGACGGCGGGAGCGCGATGTGAAATTTAAAGGGCTCCTGCCCCTGCCACGCCTCCCGGGTCCTCCTTGCGCTTCCCGCGACGGCGGGAGCGCGATGTGAAATTTAAAGGGCTCCTGCCCTTGCCACGCCTCCCGGGTCCTCCTTGCGCTTCCCGCGACGGCGGGAGCGCGATGTGAAATTTAAAGGGCTCCTGCCCTTGCCACGCCTCCCGGGTCCTCCTTGCGCTTCCCGCGACGGCGGGAGCGCGATATGAAATTTAAAGGGCTCCTGCCCTTGCCACGCCTCCCGGGTCCTCCTTGCGCTTCCCGCGACGGCAGGAGCGCGATATGAAATTTAAAGGGCTCCTGCCCTTGCCACGCCTCCCGGGTCCTCCTTGCGCAAGGTTTCTATCTAATTACTCGGTTCCCGCATGTGCAGGGTGCAATGGACTGCACCCATGGGCAACTGGTGCCACCTGCAGCAACTGAACATCTATACAGGAACCACAAGCACACCCATTGCATAAATGTGTAGGCCCATTCTATACAATGCTTTTGTTACATTCTTAACTGCCTGTAGCAGGTCCTACACATTTGCTAATTGGAGGTGACAGTGCAACTATTATGGGTTGTCTGTCCCATTAGATTTTCCCTCCCTAAATTTTAAACATTTCCTTGCACACAAGATATCAGCAACAGGCATGTGTTGGTGTAAGGATGTTGAATGTGGATCAATGCTTTCTTTTTTGTGACTTTGGAGATGTGGCACTAGGGTAATGTGCAGTTTGGCTCCACATGGACCTTTATTTGAATGATAATACAGTTGCATTACAGGCTAGTGACATTGTGTGGCGGTAGTGCAACATTGATGCCACTTGTGCATGTTGAATGTACCATTAAGCAGTAGACCAACCTTTCACACAAGACACTTTGGGGGTCATTATGACCCTGGCGGAAGGCGGAGAAGCGGCGATAAGACCGCCAACAGGCTGGCGGTCTTTTTTTTAGTATTATGACCATGCCGGTTACCGCCATGGTCATCCGCCGCTTCTCGGTTCTGCCCGCCAGGGCGGAGACGACCGCCGGGCTGGAGACCTGGGTCTTGTAAAAAGACCTCCGCGGTTGTAATGACCACCTTTGGCCTTCTTTACAACCCTGGCGGACGGTGTTAAAGTGGCGGTAAGACCGCCAAAAGGCCGGCGGTAAAAAATTAGCAATTACGACCGTGGCGGAAACCGCCAACAAAGACAGCCACTTTAACACTCAGACCGCCACAGCGGTACAAAAAAACAGCGCAGCGGTCACCGCCAACAGACAGGTGGGAGACAATGTACTGCCCACACTATTATGACAGGCCAATCCGCCACCTTTTCCGGGGCGGAATCACCGCGGATAAAAACACGGCAGAAACAGGAATTTCGAAGGGAAAACGCTCACCTCATCACACTCCAAGAGGAACGAGGACACCATGGACCCGGAACTCCAAATTCTACCTGCGATAGTCTTCCTGCTCCTGTACCAGGAGCACGAACGCCAGCGGCGAAGACCACGGTGAGTACTGCACCTACGACACAGGGGAGGGGGGAGGGAAAAAACAGGGACATACACACGCAAAACCCCTACCCCCACCCTCACCCACTACAACACACACACTAATACATGTTGATACATAACAGTTACACCCCCAAATCCCCCCGGAAGAATGCAAAGACAAAAGGAAATTATTGTAACCATTGTAATCTATTAAAATACAGTACTCCAAAATATATATACACTATAAACAAATATATACACCAATAATACAAGTCCAGGTATTGCACCATTTATAGTCTGTGGACCACTGGGCCCAAAATGCATGGGCGAGGCCCACACTCGATACCAGATCAAAACAGAGAGAACACTGCAGGGGCATCTGATAGAAATACAACAGGCACCTCAGGGGGAAGGGAAGGGGGGGCACCTCAGCCGGATGAGTGCACGACGCCAGATCCACGAGGGGGCTCAATGCCCACTGTTCAATCCTGGGGAGTGCAAAGCCACAGTCTTCCAAGTCTCTACAGTGGGTGGTTTGCCCACTGTTCAATCCTGGGGAGTGCAAAGCCACAGTCTCTCAAGTCTCTACAGTGGGTGGGTTGCCCACTGCCATATCCTGGGGAGTGCAAAGCCACAGTCTCTCAAGTCTCTACAGTGG
Organism: Pleurodeles waltl; assembly: GCF_031143425.1. Classification (NCBI taxonomy): domain Eukaryota; kingdom Metazoa; phylum Chordata; class Amphibia; order Caudata; family Salamandridae; genus Pleurodeles; species Pleurodeles waltl. The sequence continues at coordinate 1,272,432,295 of NC_090447.1, read as the reverse complement.
GTGGGTTGTCCACTGTTCAATCCTGGGAGTGCAAAGCCACAGTCTCTCAAGTCTCTACAGTGGGTGGGTTGCCCACTGTTCAATCCTGGGGAGTGCAAAGCCACAGTCTCTCAAGTCTCTCCAGTGGGTGGTTTGCCCACTGTTCAATCCTGGGGAGTGCAAAGCCACAGTCTCTCAAGTCTCTCCAGTGCGTGGTTTGCCCCTGTTCAATCCTGGGGAGTGCAAAGCCACAGTCTCTCAAGTGGATAACAGTCTCCACTGGTTCTGGAGGGGGATTGGTGCCCAGAGTGCTTCATCCTGTGAAGGACAGAGGTAGTGGATGGATCTCTCCACTGGTTCTGAAGGGGGACTGGTGCCCAGAGTGCATCACTCACCCCGTGACGGACCCAGTTGCGTCAGTGCCCCTTCCGCTCATGGGCTAGCGGTGCTTGAGTTGGCGGTGCCCTGTTCAGCGGTGCTTGAGTTGGCGGTGCCCTGTTCAGCGGTGCTTGATTTGGCGGTGCCATGTTCAGCGGTACTTGAGTTGGCGGTGCCCTGTTCAGCGGTGCCTGGTTTGGCAGTGCCCTGTTCAGCGGTGCTTGAGTTGGCGATGCCCTGTTCAGCGGTGCTTGATTTGGCGGTGCCCTGTTCAGCAGTGCTTGAGTTGGCGGTGCCCTGTTCAGCGGTGCTTGATTTGGCGATGCCCTATTCAGCGGTGCTTGTGCTGGCGGTCCTTCATGGCCCAGCGGAGCTTGTGCTGGCGGTCCTTCATGGCCCAGTGGGGCTTGAGTTGGCGGTGCCCTGTTCAGCGGGGCTTGTGCTGGCGGTCCTTCATGGCCCAGCGGGGCTTGTGCTGGCGGTGGCCTCCTGGGCAGCTGGGCTGCGGCTGGCGGGGCCGTCCTGGGCAGCTGGGATGGGGCTGGCGGGGCCCTCCTGGGCAGCTGGGATGGGGCTGGCGGGGCCCTCCTGGGCAGCTGGGCTGGGGCTGGCAGGGCCCTCCTGGGCAGCTGGGCTGGGGCTGGCGGGGCCCTCCTGGTCAGCTGGGATGGGGCTGGCGGATGCCTCCTGGGCAGCGGGGATGATAGCGGTCTTCTCCGCCGTGCTGCTCTTCCCAGACTTGCCGGGTTTCTTGTGGCCCTTCCCCACCTTGGGAGGTGTAACAGCTGACTCCACACTCCCAACGGGACCCACGGGAGAGGCTTTGGTGGCTGGAGTCTTCCCCCTCTCCCGCCGGGCACTGGCCAACTTCTGATGCTTCACAGGGGGGACACTGGCTGTGCTGTGGCTCCGTGCCACACTGGCTGTCCTGGTGGCCAGTGCACTCCACATACCTGTCACTACAGGCACCACTGGTCCCGTAGATGTTGTGGCTGAGGTGCTACTTGGAACCTATGAGATGGACGGGGTGGGGGAGGTATGGAAAAAAGGTCAAGGCTGGATAGGAAAATTCTTTTGGACACACTGGGACGGGTAGCTGGAGGGGGTTTGGAAGTGGAGGAAGAGGTGGTGGTAGTAGGAGGTGTACGTTTGGTGACTTTGGGTGCAGGTGCATGTGCTGGAGGCTGTCGTGAGGTGGATGGCTGTTGGGTGGGTGTGTGCCTGCGTTTGTGTATCTTCGGAGGGGGCGTCACAGACACACTGGGAGAGGACACAGGGGACGTGTGAATGGTAGTGGGGGTAGTGACTGCACGTGAGCGGGGTGTGCTGGCGGTTGTGCTGGTAAGGGACGTAGTGGCTGTAGAGGTAGTGCATGCAGGTGTGTGTGTAGACGAGACTGGGAAGGAGGAGGGAGACGACGAGGAGGGGGACACAGTGGAGGCAGTGGATGTTGTTGTGTCTGCATGTGTGTGATGCTTGCGTGAGTGCCTGTGGGATGTGTGGTGCTTATGTTTGCCTGAGCTTCCCTTGTGTGGTGAAGTGTGTGCAGGCTGGTCTGATGGTGTGCTTGGGATAGGCAGAGGTACAGGTGATTGGGTCCGGGTGGAGGAAGTTGGAGGGGGGAGGCTAGACACAGGGACAATGGCTGCCATCAGTGCTGAGGCCAGAGTTTGAAAAGCTCGCTGAAGGGCCGCCTGACCAGAATGAATTCCCTCCAGGAATGCATTAGTTTGTTGCAACTGCCTTTCTACACCCTGGATGGCATTCAAAATGGTAGACTGCCCAACAGTGAGTGACCTGAGGAGGTCAATGGCCTCCTCACTGAGGGCAGCAGGGGTGACTGGGGTGAAGGTGATGCCCACCCTCCTGGGTGAGCGGGCACGGGGCGAAGGCTGTGGTGCTGCTGGGAGGGCGGTGCTGGTAGGGGGTGTGGCGGATGTACCTGTAGATTCGGGGGGCACAGATGTTGCCGCCACCACAAGGGAGCTCCCATCAGAGGAAGAGTCCGTGTCGCTGGTCTCAGCTCCTGTCCCCCCTGTGGAGCTCCTCTCGCCCTCCGTCCCACTGGTGAATTCAGAGTCCATAGTGTGGCCCTCCATGGCCATGTGGGATGCAGCTCCCTCGTGCTCCGGTGCCACTGCTCCTCCGCCTGATGATACTAATGCACACAAGAACAGGTAGACCACAAAAAGGGGGGAGACAGAATAAAGACATGTTGAGCGCATGGATTACCGCTACCGTTGGCGGACAAGACAGACACAGAAGCCCCCTGCACTACGCCGCGCTCTTGGGCTCTACAGTGCAATTCCTGGGAAATGGCCTACAAGGCTCTGGACGACATCTGCACACATAGATGACACAGGGGCATGAATAGCTGTACTTGGCACTCTACAGAGGTGGGGTGGGGGCCACAGGGCCATGCCTTACGGAGGGGCCTAGCCTATGGAAATCGCCCTGGCCTAGGGAAACCCACAGCTCTCCTCCACCACCCAGACAACTCCACTGCGCGCAAAGTCAGCTGAATGAGAGTGTACTCACCCCATTGTGTCTGCTGTGTTGCCCTCAAGCGCCCATCCAACTCCGGGTAGGCCACCGCAGCATCCTGAACATCAGGGGGGTCATGGTTCGACGGGCACCGCTCCCACGTTGGCAAGCCATCCCCAGCTGAGCCTCGACCGTCTACTTGCTCCAGGGGTGAACGTCCTCCCATCTTTTCCGGCAGTGGGTGCTCCGTCTGTGGTAGACCCCCAGGGTCCGGACGTCCTTGGCGATGGCACGCCAAATATCTTTCTTCTGGTGGGCGCTGACCTACATGAAATGTACAGGGGAAGAAGAGAAGTCATTACCAACTGCACCGTCAAAGTGAGTGGCCCCCATCCCTACCCTTGCCATGTGGCACATGCACCCACCGTCTTTCATGCATGCAGCACTCTGCCCCCTTCCTTCTTACATAAAGCCCTCTCCACACAGGCATAGCCCATACAACATGCTCCCTGTGTACTTACCTGTTTGTCTGGAGGACCGTAGAGTAGCGTGTACTGGGGGAGGACCCCATCAACAAGCTTCTCCAACTCCTCCGATGTGAAGGCAGGGGCCCTTTCCCCAAATGCACGAGCCATTGTCTCTTCCAGACTGAGGTCACAGCAGCACTTGCAGTGTAGGTCCTCTCCTGTCGAAGATCAGGTATCGAGTGATTGAACAGATAGAAAATGACGGTCACATCCGCGGTGGTCACGTCCGCGGCGGTGCATACCATCACCGCCGGCGTACATCGTCATTGGCTCCTGGGGGTCCAATGTTAACCAATGCAGCATTGCGCCGTGGTCTCCGACTGCCTACAGCGACGGTGTACAACGCCAGCGCAGATACCTCACATCCCATTGTCCCACTTAAGAGGTCTGGCAGCCCCCATTTCAGGGGCCCACATGGCCTCATTTTATACTACGTCACACATACCTAGGCCTAGTCTCAACACACATACAGGCCACCTTTTGTGTATGATTGGTGTTCTGTGTAAACTGTGGGTAGGTACCTCTGAGTTGTTTGACTCTGTGGTCGCTGTTATCCTTCAAAGGCACCGTCCGCTGGGACATGTGAGGAGATGGCAGCATCCTCCGGTGTACCGACCGTTGGTGGACCTGTCGACAATGGAGGAGCGACATTTGATAATCACCTACAGGTTTGACCGTGCCACTATCCAGGAACTGTGTACCCAGTTGGAGCCAGACCTGATGTCAGCAATCCGCCATCCCACCGGAATCCCCACTCAAGTGCAGGTGCTGTCAGTGCTCCATTTCCTTGCAAGTGGGTCTTTTCAAACAACTGTGGCCATGGCATCAGGGATGTCCCAGCCTATGTTTTCCAACGTATTGTCCAGAGTGTTGTCTGCCCTTCTGAAACAAATGCGGAGCTACATCGTTTTCCCTCAGGTGGAGGATTTGCCTACAGTGAAAGGTGATTTCTATGCCCTGGGACATATCCCCAACATCATAGGTGCCATTGATGGGACCCATGTGGCTTTGGTTCCCCCCCCCACAGGAGTGAACAGGTGTACAGAAACCGGAAGAGTTATCATTCGATGAATGTACAGATGGTATGTTTGGCAGGCCAGTACATCTCCCATGTGAATGCCATGTTCCCTGGCTCAGTGCATGACGCCTACATCCTGCGGAATAGCAGCATCCCTTATCTGGTCAACTCCAGAGGCACCGTGTGTGGCTATTAGGTGAGCCCCTGGAAGCAAGACAGTGGGAATAGTTGTCTGGGGATATCCCTACAGGTTAGTGTGTGTCTAACAGTTGTCCCTCGCCATTTGCAGGTGACTCTGGGTACCCCAACCTGTCATGGCTACAGACCCCAGTGAGGAATCCCAGGACCAGGGCAGAGGAAAGCTACAATGAGGCCCCTGGGCGAACTAGGAGGGTGATCGAGTGGACCTTCGGCCTCCTGAAGGCCAGGTTCAGGTGCCTGCATATGACAGGTGGATCCCTATTCTACTCACCAAAGAAGGTGTGCCAGATCATCGTGGCCTGCTGTATGCTTCACAACTTGGCTTTGCGACGACATGTGCCTTTTCTGCAGGAGGATGGTCCAGATGGCGGTGTTGTGGCAGCTGTGGAGCCTGTGGACAGTGATGAGGATGAAGCAGAGGAAGAAGACATGCAGAACAGGGACTCAGTGATCCAGCAATATTTCCAGTGAAACACAGGTGAGAATACATTCCTGCCTACTACATGTACTTTTACACTACTACCTCTATCCTGTCTGTCGTTTTCACCCAGTGTATGGTCACTGAGTTGTCACTTTCACTTACGGTTTCACAGATGTGGGTCCCAACACGTGTCATCTGCTTACATTCCTCATGGACTAGAGCTGTGTGACATAGGTATGTTGACATTACTATTTCAAGAACATGTTGTCACTGTAATTGCAAATACACTATTTTGAAATCACTGACAGACTCCAGATAATGTTGTGCTTTAGGTGTGTTTATTTAAATGCAAATTATTGGAGGGGGAAGTTAAATGGTGAGGGGTGATGGCAGAGGAGTGTCCATGGCAGAGTCCAGTCTATTAGTCTCACAGGTGCATTGCCCATATGGGCATAGGAAGTGGAGCTGGGCAGTTTAATTATGGACAGGGTGACAAAGTGGGACAGTGGGAAGACAATCAGGGTGGTCTCATTTCTTGGCGGGGGTCTTGGCATCGTGCTCTGTCTTGTTCCTGGATCTAGGGACCGTTTGCGGGTGGTTCTCCCTCTGCAGGTGGTGGGGTGCTGGTGTGGTGGTCCTGTGGCGGGGCGTCCTGTCCACTAGCGCCGGTGGAGGTGGTGGGCAGTTCATCGTCCATGCTAGTGTCAGGGGCCCCTTGGAGTGCCACAGTGTCCCTCCTGGCGTTGAGTACTTCCTTCAGCACCCCTACGATGGTGCCCAGGGTGGAGCTGATGGTTCTGAGTTCCTCCCTGAAGCCCATATACTGTTCCTCCTGCATGCGCTGGGTCTCCTGAAACTTGGCCAGTACCGTTGCCATCGTCTCCTGGGAGTGGTGGAATGCTCCCATGATGGAGGAGGGGGCCTCATGGAGAGTGGGTTCCCCTGGCCTGTCCGCCCCCTGTCGCACGGCAGCCCTCCCAGTTCCCCTGTGTTCCTGGGCCTCCGTCCCCTGGACCGTGTGCCCACTGCCACGGCCCCCAGGTCCCTGTTGTTGTTGGGGTGGTGGGTTATCCTGGGTTCCCTGTAGTGGTGGACACGCAGCTGATTGACGTGTCCTGGGGACGGAGGTATGGGCCCGCTGGGTGGGTGCTGTGCTGGTGTTTCCAGAGGGGGGAAGGTCTGTGGTGGCCTGTGCCTGTGTGAGGGGAACCGACTGTCCCGAGGCCCCCGATGGGCCGGGCTGGTCATCTAGATCCAGTTGGACAGAGGTGCTGTCATCACTGTGGGCCTCTTCTGTGGGTGGAGTGGACATGTCTGGACCCTCCAGTCTGGGTGACGTTGGGTAGGGGTCCTGCAGGGGTGGAAAGGCATGATTATTGCATCTGTGTGTGTCATGGTGTGCAATGGGTGGGTGACTGTGTAACCCAGTGCTGGCATTCCTGTGTGGGACTTTGTGTGATGATGGTTTAGGGGGGTGTATGGCTATGTGCAGTGTGCATGCTTTGGTGATGGGTGTCCATGCTTTGTTGTTACATGCAGGGCTTGGTGTTGGGATGGCTGGTTTGTGATATTGGTACATTTGTGAGGAGCTGGAGTGATAGGGGTGAGGGCGAGGGTGGGGGTATGTGATAGCATGCAGGTAGGGTGGGGGATGTAATAGTTAAGATTTGACTTACCAGAGTCCATTCCTCCACCTACTCCTGCGAGGCCCTCAGGATGCAGAATCGCCAAGACCTGCTCCTCACATGTTGTTAGTTGTGGGGGAGGAGGTGGGCGTCCGCCGCCAGTCCGCTGAACTGCCAGGTGGTGTCTTGAGACCACGGAACGCACCTTCCATCGTAGGTCGTTCCACCTTTTCCTGATGTCCTCACGATTTCTTGGGTGCTGTCCCACTGCGTTGACCTTGTCCACTATTCTTCGCCATAGCTCCATCTTCCTTGCAATTGAGGTGTGCTGCACCTGTGATCCAAATAGCTGTGGCTCTACCCGGACGATTTCCTCCACCATGACGCTGAGCTCCTCCTCCGAGAACCTGGGTTGTCTTTGCCGTGCCATGGGGTGGTGTAGGTGATGTGTGGGGTGGTGTGTGTGGTGATAAGTGTGGTGATATGTAGTGGTGTGTTGTGTGAGGTGCGTGGAAGTCGTGTGGGTGATGGTGTTATGTGCCTGTGGATGCTGTTGTACTTGCTGGTGGTGTCTCTCTCTGTGCTTCGTTCTCAATTTTTGTCGTAGTGGTTTGTGGGTGATGTGGGTGTGTGTTTTATATTGTAATGGGTGTGTGGGAGTGGTGTGTGTATGTGTATCAGGTGTGTGTATTTCAAATTGTCCAATGTGGTTGTGTTTTGTAAATGTGTGTGTATTTTGAGCACGGCGGTGTGTACCGCCAATGGAATACCGCGGTTGAAAGACCGCCAAGTGGATTTGTGTCGTGATAGTGTGGCTGTATTTCTGTTGCCGTGACGGTGGAGGTTTTGTTTTTGCCAGTTTATCACTGACCTTTGGTGTGGCGGACTTGTGTGGGTGTCTGAATTTTGGCGGGTTCCGAGATGTGGGTCATAATAGCTGTGGCGGAATTCCGCAGCCGCGGCGGTGTGTTGGCGGTCTTCTGCATGGCGGTAAGCGGCTTTTACCGCCAATGTTGTAATGTCCCCCTTGTCAGATAGTGAGATTGCAGCTACTTGTACAGCTGCACACATGATGTTCACCGACATCTCCATGTGTTGTATGTGTTTTATTTTGTGCCCATTCTCATATGACACATAGGGGGTGATTCTGACCCCGGCGGTTCACTACCGCCGGGGCCAGGGTCGGCGGGAGCACCGCCAACAGGCTGGCGGTGCCCCGCAGGGCATTCTGACCGCGGCGGTTTGGCCGCGGTCAGAAAGGGAAAACCGGCGGTCTCCCGCCGGTTTTCCGCTGCCCTGGGAATCCCCCATGGCGGCGCAGCTTGCTGCGCCGCCATGGGGGATTCTGACAACCCATGCCGCCATCCTGTTCCTGGCGGTTCTCCCGCCAGGAACAGGATGGCGGTATGGGTTGTCGTGGGGCCCCTGGGGGCCCCTGCAGTGCCCATGCCAATGGCATGGGCACTGCAGGGGCCCCCGTAAGAGGGCCCCACATTGTATTTCAGTGTCTGCATTGCAGACACTGAAATACGCGACGGGTGCCACTGCACCCGTCGCACCTTCCCACTCCGCCGGCTCAATTCTGAGCCGGCATCCTCGTGGGAAGGCTCTTTTGCACTGGGCTGGCGGGCGGCCTTTTGGCGGCCGCCCGCCAGCCCAGTGCAAAAGCCAGAATCACTGCAGCGGTCTTATGACCGCGGAGCGGTGTTCTGGAGGGGGGAACTCTGGCGGGCGGCCTCCGCCGCCCGTCAGGGTCAGAATGACCCCCATAGAGTTGCGTGTGAGTTGTTGTGGTTTCACCTTGTGTGGTTTGCATTCCACTGGTTGCACACTTTAGGCCAGATTTTATCTCGAGTGGCACAGCTCAGTGAAGCAGCAATATGTGTTGCACGACGCTGCTCCTGTTTTAGAAATGCAGGGATGTGCCATGTTTACTAGAATATGGTACACCCCTGCAATTCCCCCTGCGCCTGCATAGATGTGTAGCCCCTGCACCAACACAGGCATAGTTGCAGCATGAAGCATTTTGGCCTGTTACACCACCCTCACACCACCCCTGGGGTGGTATTGGCTTCAGTCCTTGTCTCTGATATACAACTTTTGTAGGTTCAAGGGTTTTGAAAATATACAATGGGTGTTGTTGTGGCACAGTCACAGCCACACTATTTGCACGTCCCTTCCAGGCAATGTGCTGCATATTTACATGGTGGAGTTTCGCCATAGTGAGTGGCTTATGTCCACATTATATGTATATTGGAGTGCATTGCACAACCAAAGCATAAGTATATGTGTGGCTTGGGTATCATTAGAAAACATTAGTTTCTTGAAAAACTCGATTTGTTACTCTATTTGGTGCAGGAAGTACATATTTAAAAAGAGCGTGGATATCACTCCCATATACACACCTAGAGGTACAATCAACTGATATTAATTTAATAACGCTTCAGAAAATGTGAAAATGTTTGATCATCCATTCGCACAAGTAGATTTTAAATCTTCATTAATTCCTTCAACCATTTTAAATTCCAGTAACATCTCTCAAATGTTTCGGGATTCATGTACACCCTTTGCAGAACTCTTCTGCAAAAGATGGTATTTTACTACCTAAAGCAAACAAAAACTTTAGTACTACTTCGACTTTCATTCATTTGATTGAACCCTCGGCAATAAATAATTAGGGTTGTGTGAAATGTGTGTAATTTGCGTTTGTATAATTGCAAAAAAAGTAGGCAACATTTCACTAGATTACACGTAAAGGATACTGAAATAGAAATGTTCTGTTCTTGTTTAGCAGATGCTCTTAACATAAATAACTATTCAGTCTTCAAGTATTTCTTATTTTAGATCGAATGTATTCGTTTGATCGTGGAGCCTGGCGGGGCTCAACCCAACACATGAAAGAAGACAACTGTTTGCAAATCCGAAGGCAGGTTTATAATGTGCCTATGGAAAACTTGATGCACCTCTAACTTTTGTCTCGAAAATTGTTATGCCATTAGTAGACCGGGTCATCCAGCACTAGAGGTCATATGTGGACAAGTGTGTTCATTCTTCTTTCTGTGGATCTTAACTGGAATGATGAAATAATGTTGTTACTCGACATTCAAACACAATTAATATAATTTACTTGTAATGCTCCTTCCTTGGATAAGAAATTAATTTGCTTTATTTTTAATGTATATATTCTCACCAGGCAATGAGAATAATATGAAATTGATTGAATTTTTTAAGTTGGTCTTGTTTGTGAATCCACTTCCGCCATTTGGAAAGTAAACCTAGTGGATTTTCACACAAAAATGTGCTAATAACTTATTGTATACTTTTAGACACAGAGGGGGTCATTATGACCTTGGCGGGCGCCGTGCGGCCGCCAATGCGGCCGCACTCCCGCGGCCCCCATTACAACATCCCCGCTGGGCTGGCGGGCGCAAACTTGGATGAGGCCGCAACATAGGAGCCGGCTCCTAATGGAGCCGGCGGTGTTGCGGCCGTGCGACGGGTGCAGTTGCACCTGTCACGCTTTTCACTGTCTGCTATGCAGACAGTGAAAAGCTGGCCGGGGCCCTGTTCGGGGGCCCCTGCACACCCCAAACCGCCAGAAACAGGCTGACGGTAGGGGTGTCATAATCCCCAGGGCAGCGCTGCTTGCAGCACTTCCCTGGCGGATTATCACCGCCAGGACTAAAACGGCGGGAAACCGCCGGCCCCGGCGGTGCGACCGCGGCGCTTCCGCCGCGGTCGTAATAGGGCAGGAAGCACGCCAGCCTGTTGGCAGTGCTTCCGTCATTTTAGCCCTGGCGGTTGACCCCCCGGGAGACTTTGAGGAGGCCTGGTCGATTCCTACGGCAATCTTACCAGAGAATTATAAGGCAGATAAAGTAGACTCTTTAGTACTTACAAACCCAGAGAGATAGCAAGTTTAATAGTTTAATAGTTAATGGTGAATGGTCTTTTTAAACAGCATATACCTGCCAGGTGGGGCCCACCTGGGTCTTTAATATTAGATCAATATTAGATCATGTTATTTGCAACTATGCCTTATTTAATATGCTCTTCAGTGGACTTATAGTGTCTAATACCATGAAGAACCACTCTATTCTCACTTTTAAATGTGCACGCCTCATGAGATGTGATGCCCGAATATGGGGATGATCCCAGTGGGGGCTCTGAGGAGTGTATAGTTTTTATGCATATGACATCCTTCTGTTTTTTGAAGGCCAACAGTCTTCAGGACCATGATGCCTGGAGATCCTTCATCTCTATGGAGAGGCCTCAGGACTGTGGGTCAATGCAGGCTAAGTCTCTGCTGGTACGGTTTGAGGGCACTCAGGCAGACATTCTTGATGTCCTACAATCCCGGTACACTGTCTCTCCTTCAAATATTTGGGAATTTATATCTCCTGCCTCCCAAAGTTGGCATGGAATCCCAACTCTCAGACCCTTATGACTGGACTGACTAGAGACCTACAGAATTGGGATCACTTGCCCTTGAATCACCTGGGGTGAGCAGCTTTGTTTAAAATGAGGAGTGAACCACATTTCTTGTATGTCCTTGCAAACTTTCCACATCTGATTCCTTGCAGGTGGTTCCAGACGTTCACATCGAAAACCACTACCTTTTTCTGAATGGGAGGTCACCACCGAGTGGCCTTTATCACTGGCAGACAATCTCACCATGATGGAGGAATGAGAATGACAGACCTCTATGGCTACCACCTAGCCACTCAAATCCCTATAATAAACAATTTGTTTAACTGGGGATGGGATGACTCTGCCAACCAAGTAGAGCCACACTTACTGGGTATAGATGGTGTCCTGGACCTTCTTTATGGGACCCATTTCCTCAATCTCCCCCAGACTGCGCCCGAGTAACCTTGCTTTGTTGGTCGGGAAGTGCTTTGTTTAATTAAATGGGATTGCAAACTCACCGGGTTAACCCCATTGTAACAAGGTACATGGTTACCTTGTAGGATGCTTAAAGGCTTTATGCCCTGGGATAGAATAGGGATTTCTCACCTAGAGGACGTCTGGTGTGGTGATGCGTTGATGTCATTCCAGGACATGTAGGAATAGTACAGACTCTCCCATACAAATCCTGTTGTTATCTCCAGCTATACCACGCCCTATCTTAATACATTCCTGTCAATAACCAGTTTCTGGACTTTAACCAATTCAAAGTCAAGATCCTACTAGCGAGGCTTCGCAGGGTAGCTATTTCCAGGATCGATTGCTCTCTGATCATCAATGCTCCAGACAACTTTTCTACCCTGCACCAGAGGTGGGAGGTATGGGTGGGGGATCTCGAAAGATGACGAATGGTGCAAGGCCCACCTGGCCCCTTGAGAATTGGTGTGGTGGAGAGGTGTGGACTGGTGTGCTCTCTAGAGAAGACCAATTTATGAGACATGGGGATGCCCCTGAAAGCATGACAAGATCATGGGCTGGATGTGGGATCTTGATATTGTATCTAAAATGATTGTGTGTCTATTCCATAACAGTGTGGAACTGAATAACTTTGGGCCAGATGTATGAAAGCATTTTGCATTCGCAAACGGTGCGAAGGCCCGTTTGCGAATGCAAAATGCCATTTCAGAATGTATGAAATACATTCTGAATGCAATTTTAAGGAATCGCTAAAATAGCGATTCCTTAAAATTGCGACCCTGTTTAGAGAATCGCAAATTGTGACTCTCTAAATTAGAAATCACAAATAAGGATTCCTTATTTGCGCGTTCTTAGCACATGTATGAAGCAATTCCTAAATGCGATTTTGGCATTTAGGAATCGCTAATTACCACCAAGTTGAACTTGGTGGTAACCATGTGCAAAATTAAAAAATGCATTTAAAATGCATTTTTAAAGTGTACATGTAAAGCACAAATGCCCTTTTGGCATGTGTGCACCTTACATGTCCCCAAAACAACTTTTGGGGTGCAGCAGAGGGGGCCTTAGCCCCCCAGCACCCTGGGGTTTTGCATTTCCAAAATTGCGATTTCTGGTTCAGAAATCGCAATTTTGGAAATGCAAGAAATTCGCAGATAGGGGCCAACAGGCCCATTGCTGCGAATGGGGCCGGTAACACAATTTGCGATTCGGTAATAGCATTTGCGATTTTTAAGAAATCGCTATTACCGATTCGCAAATGTGATACATGGCACTTTGAGAGTCGGAAATAGCGATTTCTTAAAAATCCCTATTTCCGATTCGCAAAGGGCCGTGATGATACATCTGGCCCTTTGTGTTGTTACCTCCAAAAATCAATAAAATCTGGTTGTAAAAAAAAAGAAATCGCACACAGCACAACAGATGTCTAAGGTGATTGGGTATTGTGGGAGCATATAACAACTTTTTTCCATTTTGTCAATACTAGGCAGTTTGAGCACCTAATTAAAGTCTATAAATCAAGATCCCTCCAACATTATTATATGGAATAGAAAATGGGCCTTTTTAGGTACTGGTCACTCCTTAAAAAAAAGTAGAAGGAAAGCGCTTGTGTTCCCTTTTTTTGGTCAATTATTTAACTCCAATATAGGGCCTTTGCCTAGAGTTTGAGCTTAAAAGTGCTTATACCATCAGATTTATATGAGGACTACACCGGATATAAACTCCTGCATGCCATGTTGGATTATTACAATGGCATTTAAAAAGTGAAAAATAAACTTGTATGAAATTGTAGCCCCACTAATACTTTAGCTTAGAATTTTCAAGGTGTGCTGTCAAAGTTGGACTTCTCAATCGACTATTTAAAAAAATAGTCTTATAGTCAGCTAAGATTGAAAAATGCAATCCAGCACTTGTTATAAACTTGATATTTTTCATTGCCATTCCTTAATACATATGAAATAATAGCTAATTTAGCAATGGTAGGTTTTTTATTAAGATGTGATAGATTCCCACTGGAGACAAGATTGGGCTCTTGGAAGAGCCTCCTTTTGTATTTGTGATTGGGATGGAAGGATAGGGTCCAAAACGTAGATCATGTTTTATCATGTTTTATTTAAATGTTTAATTTAAATGCACTTTCTTAGCTAAGGATGGGGCTCTAAGTTCTCCATTTTAGGAAATGGAATGTCTATTGCCAAGAAGACATCTATTATTGTAGAATGTCCCATCAAATGTACCTGCTTGCTACCGTGTTTTTAAATGTTGAAACTATTTTTAATGTACTAATATGCATATATTCTTATTGTATTTAAAATATTTTTATGGGTTTATACTGTTCCTTAGCACCCATAGTTTGGATCTTCCTTTCCAAAACTGAATGGTTCTTTTTCAGACAAGAAATGAGGCAGATAGAAAACTGAATGCTCTTTTCATTATAATCTTAGAGTTGCAGCAGAACAGATCCCACTGTCCATTCAGAAGCATCATTCTCGCTATATGTTTCTTTTTGCTGTCAGAATGATGTGGAATAGGAGTTTGAATGAGTACTCTCTTAAGCATATTAAATGCTTGTTGAGCTTCTGAATCTCTTTATATACAGGGAGTGCAGAATTATTAGGCAAATGAGTATTTTGACCACATCATTCTCTTTATGCATGTTGTCTTACTCCAAGCTGTATAGGCTCGAAAGCCTACTACCAATTAAGCATATTAGGTGATGTGCATCTCTGTAATGAGAAGGGGTGTGGTCTAATGACATCACCACCCTATATCAGGTGTGCATAATTATTAGGCAACTTCCTTTCCTTTGGCAAAATGGGTCAAAAGAAGGACTTGACAGGCTCAGAAAAGTCAAAAATAGTGAGATATCTTGCAGAGGGATGCAGCACTCTTAAAATTGCAAAGCTTCTGAAGCGTGATCATCGAACAATCAAGCGTTTCATTCAAAATAGTCAACAGGGCCGCAAGAAGCGTGTGGAAAAACCAAGGTGCAAAATAACTGCCCATCAACTGAGAAAAGTCAAGCGTGCAGCTGCCACAATGCCACTTGCCACCAGTTTGGCCATATTTCAGAGCTGCAACATCACTGGAGTGCCCAAAAGCACAAGGTGTGCAATACTCAGAGACATGGCCAAGGTAAGAAAGGCTGAAAGACGACCACCACTGAACAAGACACACAAGCTGAAACGTCAAGACTGGGCCAAGAAATATCTCAAGACTGATTTTCTAAGGTTTTATGGACTGATGAAATGAGAGTGAGTCTTGATGGGCCAGATGGATGGGTCCGTGGATGGATTGGTAAAGGGCAGAGAGCTCCAGTCCGACTCAGACGCCAGCAAGGTGGAGGTGGAGTACTGGTTTGGGCTGGTATCATCAAAGATGAGCTTGTGGGGCCTTTTCGGGTTGAGGATGGAGTCAAGCTCAACTCCCAGTCCTACTGCCAGTTCCTGGAAGACACCTTCTTCAAGCAGTGGTACAGGAAGAAGTCTGCATCCTTCAAGAAAAACATGATTTTCATGCAGGACAATGCTCCATCACACGCGTCCAAGTACTCCACAGCGTGGCTGGCAAGAAAGGGTATAAAAGAAGGAAATCTAATGACATGGCCTCCTTGTTCACCTGATCTGAACCCCATTGAGAACCTGTGGTCCATCATCAAATGTGAGATTTACAAGGAGGGAAAACAGTACACCTCTCTGAACAGTGTCTGGGAGGCTGTGGTTGCTGCTGCACGCAATGTTGATGGTGAACAGATCAAAACACTGACAGAATCCATGGATGGCAGGCTTTTGAGTGTCCTTGCAAAGAAAGGTGGCTATATTGGTCACTGATTTGTTTTTGTTTTGTTTTTGAATGTCAGACATGTATATTTGTGAATGTTGAGATGTTATATTGGTTTCACTGGTAATAATAAATAATTGAAATTGGTATATATTTGTTTTTTGTTAAGTTGCCTCATAATTATGCACAGTAATAGTCACCTGCACACACAGATATCCCCCTAACATAGCTAAAACTAAAAACAAACTAAAAACTACTTCCAAAAATATTCAGCTTTGATATTAATGAGTTTTTTGGGTTCATTGAGAACATGGTTGTTGTTCAATAATAAAATTGATCCTCAAAAATACAACTTGCCTAATAATTCTGCACTCCCTGTATGTGCAAATCCAAGAAAACTTAGATTTTCATTTTCCACTGTAGGAAACAGCCATAAGTATGGTTGACACCTTCTTTCTTCTTTGGATCCAAAGACAAACCAGATGTATTTAACGTAAATCCAACATTTTCCACCACTTTCAACTCAAGTTCATATTTCTCATCTTTAAAAGTAATTTGATCTTATGGAAGCCTGGATAACACTTTTGCCATATGCCTTTGACATCCAGTAAAGGTTTCAGAAAAAAATATATATTTTGTCCAAGTATATCAGCACACACTGATTTAAGACATAAGAAAAAATAAAACTCCTGAAAACTTGAAAAATGTTAGGAACATTGCACAACCCAAAATGCATTACTCAACACTCAGAACTCTACAATGTGGAGTGAAAGGATGTTTTCCTTTCACTGTCTTCTTTTACACGTGGGATATGATAAGTACCCTGTACATCAAATTTTATATAAATGAATATCTCTCACACGGATAGTGGAATGCCTTTAATAAGAGGTGATGGATACCAAGCCTTAGTCATATTTGATTTAACCCACTGTAGTCAAAAGAGGGTCTGAAATCTCAATATTTCTTCAGAAAAAGCTTATGAATGTGCCACTTGTTGATGAAGAATATACAATTATGCCTTTCTGTAAATGTCCTATTAGTAGGACTTAAAAATCTTCTCATTCTCAGACATAAACAAAATGTAAACAAAGAGTACAACAGCACCTGGTGGTTTAATTGTATAGTGCATTTATGATGCAGGGGAAGAGAATAAACCACAGGTTTAGCAAAAACCTTAGCATAAGAATGAAACTGGAGTGATACTGAAGAAAGATTAGCCATGTTAGATTTGAAGTAGTCATGGACTCTTTCAGTTCTTCTACAACAGTAACTGTTAGACCTGGCATCATTGGCATGGTCTCCCATAACTTTTTGCCCTCTGATCTGCTGCCATTGCTTTGGACCTATGTTTACTGGCCTTTAGGGATCTGCACTTTACCACTGCTGACCAGTGCTAAAGTGCAGGCGTTTTGTCCTCTAAAACATGGTAAACTTTGCTTCTCCACAATCAGCATAATTAATTTACTTGTAAATCCCTAGTAAAGTGCGCAATGTGTGCCCAGGGCCTGTAAATTAAATGCTAGTTGTGGGCCTCCTGCCCAGATTACGCCACCACTACAGTAGCCTTTCAAAACTTTCTCAGGCCTGCTGCTGCAGGACTATTGTGCACAGTTTTAAATTGCCATTTCAACCTGGCAAGAGCACCCCCTTGCCAGGCCCAAACCTTCCTTTTTATTACATGTAAGTCACCCCTAAGGTAGGCCCTAGTGAGCCCCAAGGGCAGGGTGCAGGGTACTTAAAAAGTTGGACATGTACTTTTCAAGTTTAACATGTTCAGGTAGTTAAAAACTCCTAAATTCATGTTTCAGAATTCAAGGCCTATCACTCCCATAGAATAGCATTGAGATTGCCTTAAAACATTTTTTAAGTATAACTTCCAAATGGGACGAGATAGAATTATGGAGTTTGTTGCCCCTGGACTCACAACTTTAAATCATAACTTGTGGTGAGGTCAGATTTTAAACTGTAAATCTGAAAATACCACTTTTAGAAAGTTAGCATTTTCTTACTTTAACCATTCTGTGCCTCTGCCTGACCTTGAATGCACGTATGGGGTAGATGACAGCTGGGCTGTATGCATTCCCACTAGACAGTCACACATATAGGGAGCCTGGGTGTGGCATTAGTATATTGATGGCCCATTACCAGGCTAATGGGTCTTCCTGGACTAGGTGGGAGGGAGGAGCTGACACTTGCTTATGAATAGGCCTCTCCTCACACAAAGGGCTGAAGTACTCCCTGCATAGTGTCTAAAACCGGGGAGGACATGGAAGGAACCCTGGGGACTTCAAAAGAAGGTCTGGAAGTTTCCCCAACCTTCCAGAGCCTGGGCACCAATGTATAAATGCAAGACCCCAAACCCCACCACATCAGCACTCTACTGGGATCAGGACACTCTATGAGAAAGAAGGACCACTGTGTTGCCAGGAGGGACTGCCACTCTGCACTACATTGCTGTGTTGGCCTACTGTTGCTGGGTGCTGTACCTTTGGAGGGACTGCCACTTTGCTGCTGCCCTGTGTGTTGGCCCCCTACTTCTGTCCTCCAGGAGAAGAACTGGACTCTCCTGCCCCACCAAGAGGCTCCAAGGGCTTGTTGACTTGTCCCCGGTTTTTCTAATAGTTCCCCAGGATATCAAGGACATTGTGTCACCTTCTCCCCTGCACACTGTGTGCTTCAAACCAGGAGCGCCCCTGGACGTTGAGAAGAACTCAGTGTATGGCCTCTCTTCACCTCAACCCGGCACACGCAATTGTAACGATTCTGCTGCGTGAAACCTCCCCTCAGGGACGCGCACAGGCTGTGACTGTGGGACTCCCACAGACTGCTAGCTTACTTAGTAGGCCACTATTAGCACGGCTTCACTGCCTTGCCAGTGCCATGCCCACCCTTGTGAGCAGTGACTCGCAGCCCCCGCCTGTGCTGCTTCAGGATTTGCTGTTCTACAAACAGGCCTTGCTCCCTGCTCTGAGGTCCTGAGCGTGGCTGCAGAATTTCCCCGTGCACACCAGCAACATCGGCCGTGCTTTCTGCCTGCCAGCATGGTGACAGGACTCACCGGGCCTTCGCACACCCAGCCCCCATTAGATACCCCTCCAGCCAGCTAGTATTCACCAATTGGGAAGCCTGCCCACCTCGCCGCCACAGGGGATCACCACAGACATGGCCAGGGCCACAAGAAAAGCACCTTCAGTTGCATTGCGGGCCAGAGCTGAAAAACACTTTGGCCCTCATTACAACATTGGCGGGCGGCTACTGCCGCCCGCCAAGTTGTAACCGCCGTGCGGCCGCACTCCTGCGGTCGCTATTTAGACATCCCCGCTGGGCCGGCGGGCGGAAACCGAGTTTCCGCTCGCCTGCCCAGCGGGGATCTCGGCCTCAACACAGGAGCCGGCTCCAAATGGAGCCGGCCGTGTTGCGGCTGTGCGACGGGTGCAGTTGCACCCGTCGCGCTTTTCACTGTCTGCTAAGCAGACAGTGAAAAGCTCCATGGGGCCCTGTCAGGGGGCCCCTGCACTGCCCATGCCCAGGGGCCCCGCCACTCCTCTTTCCGCCAGCCTTTTTCTGGCGGTTCAAACCGCCAGGAAAAGGCTGGCGGGAGAGGGACTCGTAATCCCCTGGGCAGCGCTGCAAGCAGCGCTGCCCTGGCGGATTACAACCGCCGGGGCCATTGTGGAGGAAAACCGCTGGCCCCGGTGGTGAGACCGCGGCGCTACCGCCGCGGTTGTAATACACAAGGAAGCACCGCCAGCCTGTTGGCGGTGCTTCCGTCAAAACAGCCCTGGCAGTCTTGGACCGCCAGGGTTGTAATGAGGGCCTTTGTGTCTCACCGTATTCCATCTAAAGGAGGTGCCCACCTCATTGCTCCAAGGGGAGTGCTTGGGACACTGCACTTGGGACCTGTGTAAGAATCAGGGGTTATCTTAGCTATGTGACTCCCTTCCCATGACTAGAGTGAGTGTCCCTACTTGGTCAGGGTTTAAACCACTGCCAACTTGAGATCCCATTTCTCACAGGACCCATCTTTAGTGAGAGGAGGGATGCTTTCTTGGCCCTAGTGGGGAGTGACAGGACAAGGTACCCCCTCATGAAGGAGGCTCTGATCAGAAAGTTTGGGCTTACCCCAGAAATATACAGACAGAAATTGAGGAAGAGTCAAAAGCTTTCAACCAGAACTGGGGAGATAGTGTAGATACTTTCTGCAAAGCAATGGATACTTGGATGAAGGACAGTGAAGTAAAAGATTATCAGGGGTGTATAATTTATTTGCAATAAAGCACTTGTTCAATCTTTGTTTTACAGATCTGCACCACCACCTTGTCAATAGTAAGTTCACTGACCCCAGAGAGCTTGCTAAGGAGGTGGACCGCTGGGTTAACACCTGGGTCCACAAGAAGGTATCGGGGGGGGAATCACATCAAAGGTCAACAGGGTCCCCACCAGAAGAAGGAGGGAGGGAAAAAAAGAGCAAGCAGTTCTATAAAGGGCCCTACAATAGTTCTGCAAGTCAGGGTTCCTTTCCCCCTTCTGAAAAGAAGAACAATTGGTCCCATGGGAACAAACCTGCGGGGAAGGCTCCAGTGAAGTACTTCAAATGGCAGCAGTAAGGGCACTACAAGGGAGATGTTAAGAGTCCCAAGCAGGCACAGTCCCCCACTGGTGCGCAGCCACGGAGGTTGGCTAGTGTGGTGCTTTTGAGGACATGTTCCTAGGTAGTGCTGAGGAGTAGGTTATCCCTGCTATCCCTGGGTGATGGAAACGTGGTCCAGAGAACCCACATGCCTGCCAACACTAAGAAGTACAGACAGTGGGTGATGATCAGTGGGCTGAGGGTGGAACTCTGAGGGACACAGGAGCCAGTATGACCACCATTAGGCATCATTAGGTGTCCCCAGAGAGGACAGTCCCTAACATGTTCAACCAGGTTATTGCTGCTAACAACCAACTGTGAGAGCCACTACTCAGTGGCTCAGGTTCCCTTTGAGTGGGGGGGGGTCTCAGGTCTGCTGAAGAAGCTGTGTGTCCGTCCATGCCTGTGAATTGTCTGCTCGGCAGTGGGCAATGACTTGGAGCACACTCTCCGGAAAGAGGTGGAGCTCAGGGCCCATTTGGAGTTGTTGGGGGTTAACAGAGTGGGTGTGCCTGGCCCAACAGGCCATGATAGCCCGAGAGGGTGGTCAGAGGGTCCTTGATCCAGAGCCCAGGGTACTGCCAGCCAGATGAAGGGCAAGGGGAATGGGAAACCTGCCCCAGATATTCCCAGGGTCTGGGAGGAGGCTGACCTTGAGGGGGATGCCTCAGGACCTACTGGGGAGGACATAGCCAAACTGAGAAACCTGTCTGAGCTCTCCAACTGGCAGCAGGAAGGTGGTCCTACCAGGGAGGAATTCTGCAAGGCACAGAGGGAGTGCCCTACTCCACAAGGTCTTCAGAAGCAGGCTGAGGCCCGGACAGCTGGTGAAGCACCAGGCAAGCACCTGAACTATTGGGAGAATAGTCTTTTGTATATCAAGCCTAAGGATCCTGAGCCTGGATCAAACGTGTGTTGGTGGTCCCCCTGTGCTACAGATCCTTCCTACTGGGTCTGGCTCATATTGTCACTGGGGCAGGACAAGACCTTTGACAGGCTTGTCACTCACTTTTACTGGCCTCAAATGGGACAGTGCACTGCTGCACACTGCTGGTCCTGTCAGGCAAGTGGCAAGACAGGGAGGAAGTGCAAGGCCCCTTTACAACTGTTACCCATCATTGGCACCCTTTTTTGGGTGGGTGGGCATTGACCCTGGGGGGCCTCTAGACCCCAAGACAGCTATGGGCAACAGATTTGTTCTAGTCTTGGTGGACCATGCCGCTCAGAACCTAGAGGCTATCCCTCTGAGGACAGTGACTGTGCCCCGGGTGGCCAGGGCACTGATGGAGATATCTACCCATGTGTTATAATAATAAATTGTATTTGTAAAGGGCATGATACCCCTGATGAGGTGTTGAAGAGCTTTGCAGCGAGCAGCATGCTACTCAGGAGCCAAACTAGTGGTCTGTCGACTGGTTATTGGGGTTAGTTTTGCATGCTCATTCCATGCATTCACACCCGTTTCTTTGTGATAATTGTCGACATAGATGTGATCATTAGTGGGGGGCTAGGTGACACACAATTCCTAGCTGGAATTAATAGATACTGTAATGGTTTCCAAAGAGCTTTGAGGAAGTTAGACATGACATTTTTAGAGTAACTTGTATTCAGAAGAGGGAGACAGAAGGTAGAAAGAAGCAGAGGGCGATTTAAAAAAACATAAGTGATGGAAGGCCAATTTTTCATGCAGGATTTTAAAGGTTATAACAGGATGAGAATCTTTGCAGACAAATTGTGGATGTTAACCTGTTGAAAGAAACAGTTTCAAAGATACTTCTCACAGTAAGAAAGGAAACACAGTGTGACAAATAAGTGCTTCTTTTTATGTGCCCACTACACCATATTTAATACTATACTATAAAGTATTGTTAGAGTTTATGCAAATTATATGCACCATAAACCATATATATTATAAAACTATTATGTAAACACCACACCAACTTAAAAATATAAAAGGCACTTTATATAGACACATTGCAGTAACCATTGGTATATTCAGTGCCATTTTTGTCACCAATTCAATGTCTGGTTTGGAAGGTGTTGCCCCCTTCATCTGCCCTAAGAGCACCCCCACAAAACAGACACCACACCATGTCCAGCATAATGGATGTGTCTGGGGTCACCTTCTCCTTCCAGCATCCACCTTGCCTCGTAGCCTCGTAGAGGAGTACACCCGGCTGGTTCCCCAGGGATACGATAGCTGACTGGGTACCAACTTCGTGTCTAACTACATGAAGGCCATGTGGAAGGAGTGTGTGTGGAGTGACCTATACGTTCACCACACCTTATCACACCAAATCTAATGGGTTAGTTAAGAGGTTCAACCGAACCCTGAATGGCATGATTGCGGGTTAATGGGGCATAAGTGGGGTGTCCTGCTACCATGCCTGTTGTTCGGCTACAAGGCGGTACCAAAGAAGGGGGTTGGTTATAGTCCCTTTGAACTTCTGTATGGGCACCCTGTGAGCAAACTCTTGTATTGTCCCCCCAGGATGTGGTCAGCTACAGGCTGGTCCTCCGCAGCCAGACTGCAGGCTTCAAGAAGCTCGTCCAAGAGAACCTGGAAACCAGCTAGGAATACATGAAATGCTGGTATAGCCAATATGTCACCTTGGTGGAGTTTCAGCCTGGCCAAAACGTGTGGGTCATGAAACATTTGCAGCTCCATTGTCTGCAAGACCACTGGTCTTGGCCCTGTGAGGTTAAGGAGTAGAAGAGAGGTGTCACCTATCTAGTGGACCTCAAAACTCCTAGAAACCCCTTGAGGGTTCTGCATGTGAACCACCTCAACCCCCATTATGAGAGGTCTAAGGTGAACATGCTCTTGATGACTGATGACAGGGTGGAAGACGAGAGTGAACCTCTCCCTGACCTCCCTTCTGCCAAGGAGCAGGATGGGTCAGTGGAGGGTCTCAACCTCTCCACTACGCTGAACCTAGACCAACAGAGGGACTGCCCCAGTTGTTGGAGCAGTTCACCTCACTGTTCTACCTTACCCCAGGGCTCACTACATGGTGCACCCATTATATAGACACTGGGGACAGTCCACCTGTGAACAATTATATTTACAGGTTGTCTGATAAGGTGAGGGCTAACATCAAGGAGAAGGTCTCCAAGATTTTGGCACTGGGGGGTTATTGAGCACTCAAACAGCCCTTTCATTGGGGGTTATGGAGCACTCAAACAGCCCTTGGTCCAGCCCAGTGGTGCTGGTACACAAGGCTGCCCCACCTGAACTCCGGTTCTATGTGGACTACTGAGGGCTCAATGCAGTCATCAAGACTGATGCGTGCCTCATCCCCAGAGCTGATGAGCTCATAGATTGGCTTGGGGCTGCCAAGTTCCTCAGCACATTTGACCTAACATCTGGGTAATAGCAGATTGCGTTAACCGGTGGAGCAAAATAGAGGTCTGCATTCTCTACCTGAGAAGGGCACTACCAGTTCTGGATCATGCCCTTTGAGTACAAATATGCCCCTGCCACCTTTCAGAGGTTGGTAAACCAGGTCCTAGCTGGACTAAAGAGCTTCAGTGCTGCCTACCTGTATGACATTGCTGTCTGCATTTCCATCTGGGAGGACTACCTGGGCCACCTGCAGGAATTGCTTCAGGCCCTGCACAGACCAGGCCTGGCTATCAAGGCCAGTAAGTGCCAGATAGGGCAGAGTTCTGTGGTCTACTTGGGACTCCAAATAGGGGATGGCAAGGTGCATCCTTTACAACCCAAGAGTGACACTATTCTGGCTTGGAAGCCCCCCATGGCCCAGGCTGAGTTGAGAGCCTTCCTGGGGCTCACTAGGAATTACTTGAGATTTATCAAGGGATATGGCACAGTTTTTGCTCCCTTGACAGAGCTGACTTTCAAGAAGCAGCCATGTCAGGTGATCTGGACAGAGGCCTGCCAGAAAGCCTTTGACACCCTTAAGGAAGCCATGTGCAAGGCACCTGTGCTCAAGGCCCCAGACTTCTCAAAATAATTCATTGTCCAGATGGATGCCTCAGAGCAGGGCATAGGGGCTGTGATCCCACAGCTAAATTAGGAAGGCCTGGATCAACTCGTAGCCTTTATCAGAAGGAGGTTACTTCCAAGGGAACAGTGGTGGAGCGCGATTTAAAGGAAAGCCTTAGCTGTGGTCTGGGTCCTGAAGAAGCTAAGGACATACCTGTTTGACACTCACTTCTGGGTTCAGACAGACCATATGCAGATGAAGGGTGAGAATCCTAAGCTGTTAAGGTTGTCCATCTCCTTACAGGGAATGGAATATATGGTGGAACATCACCCTGGAACGCTGGTGGTCTCTCAAGGTTCTTCTGCCTGGGTGAAAAGAACTCCCCAGGGGTTGGGTATCTCTCCCCACTTTCAGCTGGGGGAGCCACATGTTAGACCTGGCATCATTTGTGTGGTCTCCCCTAACTTTTTGCCCTCTGATCTCCTGTGTTTTTGACCTATTTTTGCTGGCCTTTAGGGATGTATGTATTTTACCACTGTTGACCTCTAAAACATGGTAACACTCGACAATTTGCATATTTAATTTACTTATAATACTCTAGTAAAGTGTGCTATGTCTCCAGGACTTGTACATTAAATGCTGTTAGTGGGCCTGCCGCACTGATTGGGCCACCCACTACAGAAGCTTTTCAAACATGTCTCAGGCCTGCCACTGCGGGTCCTGTGTGTGCAAAAGGTGATGCTCCGGTGGCGCTCGAGGCTTGTAAATATGCTCCCTAGAGCTATATGGAGATGACAAAAGAGGGCTGCAATAAAAGTCTTTGTTTTGCCTGGTGAGGGAGGCAAACAGGACTTTCTGCTTCAGTGAAGCACGGTCACTAAGAAGGCCATGAAAGTCATGAAGGAGATATATCCCACTGTAAGACCCTGGGGTCCTAACAAACAGCGAACTATACATCTTCATGATGTTGTCTAACTTCAGCAGTGTTCCCATATGCCGGATTTGGCTGATGCTTTGTAACTGCAAGAAGAGTGCAGCTCCTCTGTAGTTGTTTCCCTTTCAGCTAGGCTTATAACAATTTGCTGTCAGTGAACCCTTGTTTTACCAATCATTCTATCCACGTTTCATATTTGTCATTTGCAGAGGATGTAGCACAAACAACCGCTCACATCCAAAACATGGTGTAGAGTTAAAGCAACAGGCTACAGAGCACAGGCAGAAGTGTGTGAAAAGCATTAACCCTCCAACCTGTCTTCTGTAAAATACAACAAATACGCATCTTATCAGAACATAACCAAGCTAAAACACCTATGTACATTACCTACTCTTAGAGATGAGCTAATTCAAAACAAATGCTATCAGTGAATCGTTTCTGCAACTACTGGAGAGACAGGCCTTTCCCAAATTTCGTGGTGCACAAATGCATAAATAAAACGCTGATTAGAAGTGATTTACAGAAGCTGGCAAACACTGAAAAACCACACTCAAACTCACAAAAATAAACACGAAAACTGTCTACCATGAAAATAACATAAAAAGCAATCTAAAAATTCTCTAATTTTCATGGGATCCTCACAAAAATACAGGGTGCCAGACGGGACTACTGGGAGATTTGTAGGTCTTAATGCTGAGGTCTAATTTAAAACTGTTTTCTCAAAACAGTTGCTGTAACGCGTGAACCAGGTCCTAAGAGGGATATATGGCTAAGGGAGTCCAAATAAGTCACTGGGCTTGCGGTCTGTCAAGGACAGGATGTAGTGAAGATCTCTCTCGTTTCCTACGTGATTGCTCAAAGAAAGTGTGACTCCTCCTAGTTCCCACGGTGCCACCTATCACTTGCCAAACACGAAATCACAACTCTGAAGAGAGTCCCAGTTAGGAGGAACAAGCCACAGAGGGCAGAACAAAACCCTATGGCTAGTCCTTGATTCATGATGAAGAAATATTTTTTTGGTTATTTTTTTCAACTTTTATTTATTTATTTTACATTGGAGATGTTATCACAGATACTTCCGCAACGCCCAAATGTCAGGATATGGCAACAATTCCGAATTCAGGTTTCCAAAAAACGTTCTATAGCAGTGGTTCCCAACCTTTTGACTTCTGTGGACCCCCACGTTATCATTACTGGAACCCGGGGACCCCCACTGAATCACTATTGGAATCCAGCGACCCCCACTAAGTCATTACTGAAAGATGGGAACCTAAACTATTTGTATTATTTAATTTTCTAAGCAGTTGCGGACCCCCTAAGGAGGCTACCCCCAGGGGTCCCCGGACCACAGGTTGGGAACCACTGTTCTATAGCAATATGGTTGAGAGGTACATCTGGAGATGAAGAACTTAAAAAAGGTTGAAAGACAAATCACCAAACTTCAAAATCACCAAACTTACCCTTAGACTCTTTCGAGATGAGGTCTAACATAATCAAAAATGAAAAACTACCACGGAAAAAAGGAACGAAAACCAGGGACAACAACTATCCAAGGTGTGCAATGAACATGATGAAGAATGGGTGAATTGAATTTGTTGTGACTCATCCTTCTCAGCTCCAATCTCCCCTACATATACATGTGGAACAGAATATAACTTCACCGGAAATTGGTTTAACACCTCTTGAACATGGACGCTCTGAGAGCACAAACTGGGAAAAAAACACCTTGGTAAGGAATGATTTTAACCCTTACCACCTCATTCATCAAAGGAAAATGGTATTGTCTGGCGTCTCATATTTTTTGTATCACCATAGTCCTTCCTCCAGACACTCAGCTGGACATTCTAGGCTGAAAGCAAAGCAGCCTGACATGAGTAGAAAAACTTGAGGGCTACCTCGGCACAACCTCTGGCCCACGGTCCTGGGCAAAGCAGACGGGCAATCTTTCCTCAAGTCTAATTTTCCAAATGACTGTGCTGCTTCTTCACTACAACAAAAGGCTCTCTCTCATGAGTTGTGTCTACAAATGTAACATTTCTTCAAGTTGGTATCCCCACATTGTTCTTGCACACTAGGAATTCCCAAGTACCCTTGAAAATTCTTCATGTAAATAGCCTCCACTTTCTATGTTTTCTCCCATCTATCCCCTTCATAACTATGCAAAATAATGTTGGAAGTGCTCCATGTGATCTCAAATGAGTGGCGGATTTAAAGCAGCTTTAGAGTGGTAGCTTCAGTGTGACTACAGATACTGCTCAAATCATTTGGATATATTCAATGTTAATGGCTCAAACATCAGCTCTTGCCAGTTACAACACATTTAGCAATTACATATGAAAGTATGCTGTTGTACTAACTGCAGCCATAAATAGCAAGCCCAATCTCCTCAGTGTTTCCAATTTGCAGCCCCATGATCTTCATGTTATTCTGCGTAGTTCAGGGACTCCTTCTACAAAAATATACAGAAGTGCCTTAGGGTGCCAGCTGCTGGATAACATCCCCACACCTCTTATATACTCCTTTCCAAGTTGACTCAGAGGCATCAATTGAATTGAAATTGACAGTATCTAATTGAATATATACCCACATGCAATATGAACAATTCCTCACATTGCCCTAGTTCAGAACAATCAGTGCTCCATATAAACCATGATAGACCTTCACAAAGCTCCAATTAGTCCTCATATATATCCAAACAAACCTCACACATCGTCTGAGACAATTATTCTGATTCTAAATGCACTTCACATATCTCATAACAGACACTAACATACATTCTGACCGGTCCTGCACAGAACCTTACATACCATCAGAAAGATTCAAACACACTCTTGTATCGATCCCAGCAGACCTTCAAAAGACTCCAAAACAAATTCTAACATAGCCCCAACAGAACCAGATTGTCTCTTAACCATGCCTTACAGGGCTCTTAGCAAAACATTATTAACTTCAACTTCACAACTGAAGAAATCCCAATAGATTCCAGACATTTCCAGACAGCTGATATAGCATTGCTTTAGTGAAGGACCATGTCAACGAGGCTCCACTCAGTGGAAAGCCTCTGATGGGTAAATTTTCTGATAACAAACGTGAGAACTCTGAATAACATAGACTCATGAAATATTCACCAGTAAGACACAAGGCTTACATGCTGGGACAGGATGTTGTGTTTATGTAGTAATAAAAGACTACTATTACTATAATCCACAGTTGGACGATCTGTAGGCGTGCTTACATCCGTCACCGAGAGTTCTGAAAAAATGACTGCAAATTAAAAGCCACATCTTCGCATCTAAGATGCCCTAGTACTAACTCTGTAGTTTTGATACCATACCAGAAACATGGGTGGGCAATACTACAAATTTTCCAGCTCATAAGCATATCCAGAATGTACTAAAATATGCTTGTTTGGAGAAGCTAAGAATGTTCATGAAAGAAAATGTAGTTCAGGTGCTTTAGGTCACTTACTAGCAATTGTCTACTGACTGACGTCTGATATGAATATCATCCCAGCAGTATCTCTCATCAGTCATTACTAACCGCCATCCAATGGAGCCTATTCACAAAGGTAAGTCTACATGTTTAAATGAACTACTAGTAAAATTAACTTTTACACTTTTGAGTAATTTACTACTTTGGGCCATTCAAAAAATTTGAATGTAAAGTTACTCAAAGGTGTGGACTTACATAACTCCACCCCCTTAAACAGGAGGCAGAACATATTTATGAGTGTACGCTACTACTTCCAAAAAGAAGCACTATTGAGTCCAGCACCACACATGGCCAACCACAGATGCTGCAAAACCCTACCATAGAAAATGGATTTAAAATATAATCCCTTAGGACTTTAGAAAATAGTGTTAAAATACATTTTATACATCTGTGTGTCTGGTGTGTGTATAATTAATGTTTTTAATGTTTAAAACAGCTATGATTAAAACAATATTTTATTATGACAAATTTCAATACCCTTTTTTGACTTAAAAAATATACATTTAATTGGTAAACATATCATTAAATTGATTTAAATTAACCCTTTTCATAGCTTTTTGTAATTTTTAGTTCAGAATAAATAACTTTAAAAATTGCCATTTTATAATGTTAATATATTTCAATTATTTAATTATTTAATTTAGACAAGTCATTATTGCAGTAGATTTAGTTTTTTTAGTCTAAATTTAAAATACTGAAAAAAATTAATTCCTAACAATATCCACCACAAAAATAGTTTTAGCATTTTTTCATTTTAATAACCTTTTTAACTGTCCCTAGCTTTATCATAGGAAGATCTATGCACCGGTGGTGGGGATCTCCCTGTGGTGGAGTATAGGGGGAAAATATAGAGGAAAGTAAAACAAGTTGATTACAGTTTAAAAAAAAAACACTAAAAACATTTTTATGTTAAATATTATTGTAAAATAAGTTTATATATTTATTTTAAACGTAGAACATAAAATGGTGCAGCATTATTAACAATATAAATTCAATTATTTTGAATTTATCATTTTAAAATAAAACTATTTTTCTAAAGTTTAAATTAAAAAAATCCACCTGAAGAAACAAAATCTATATTTTTGTGATGTATTAATAATAAATACAAGTAATGAATAGAATTAATTTAATGCAAAAAGAACAAGTGATGGACGGAATGATGAACAATGTCAAACATTCACTCCCAGTAAAGAGGTCTGGGCCTAAATCCATTGTTTTTTTTTTTGCTACCCATGCCATTCCAGTTTGGACCCAGCTGTATGCAAATCAGTCTTGACCCTGCTCCTCCCAGCCCGATCTGCCAGGCAAGCTCCTCCCTGGACTGAAAACGAGCCTCATGGGACTGTTTTGGGGTGTCACCCCTTATCAGCCAGGCTAGCTTGACTCCAGTGGCATGGGGAACACAGGACCCACGTCTGGGCATACCCGTCCCTCTTATGGTGACAAATGCAAAAGGAACAAGTGATGAACAGAATACTGAACAATATCGAACATTCACCCCCAGTGCAGGCAGTTTGGGCTGGACTGTTCCCATGGCGAGCAGGGTCAAGACTGATTTGCAAATGGCTAAACTGGGGTGGTATGGTGGGCAAGAAAACAGTGAATTAAACCCAAATCTTTGTGACATGGGGTGAATGTTTGCATTGTTCTGCATTCCATCTATCATCTGTTCTTTCTGCTTTAGAATTAATTTAAAGCACTATAATTATATATTAATTAAACATTAATGTTATAGTGATGATTAAACTGACAAAGTGTTATTAAAATATGTTAAAGTAAAATAAAAAATATGCTTTGTTCAGAATTGTTCACATTAAATTAAAACGATTAGAATTTTAACTGATTTTAATAATTTAATTCACTTTCACATTATTTCCTATGGGGTTTTATTTTAAGTCCCTATCTCTATTAGCTTCTACAGGAGTGTTGCACAGTAACAGTGGTTCGCCATGTGTGGTTCTAAAAGTACTCCAGCTCCATGATGGGGTATATTTACTACTATTATGGGTCCTTTTGGCTGTAGCAACTTTAGAAGTGCAGTTTGTGAAAAGCAATTAACTTTCTTTTTGCAGACATGTGCATGCCCCTCAAGAATCCCCTCCCTATACTTCCCGAAATCTCTACTTACTCCTCCCTAACCAGCACCCATTTAGTAGTAGTTTTTCCAGCCACTACTCCTAGTTCCATCCACATTTACTACTAAGTAGCAAACTTACATGTTTGAGGATCTTCTCATAGAAAAGACAAGATAGGTGGGGATTTATAATCATAGGTCTGTTAATAGCATTTTGCAGCACTTCAGTAGCACTATTGTAGTAATACTTAGGGGGTGATTCTAACCCTGGCGGTCGGAGATAAAGCGGCGGCCAAACCGCCAACAGGCCGGCGGTCCAAAAAATGGAATTCTGACCCTGGCGGGAACCGCCAACACAGCCCGCCACTTTAACACTCCGACCGCCACGGCGGGACTGACAAACAGCGCGGCGGTCACCGCCAACAGCCAGGCGGCAGACAATGTACCGCCCACACTATCATGACCCACCTATCCGCCACCTTTTCCGGGGCGGGAGCCCCGCCGATAAAAACACGGCGGAAACAGACTACGAATGTGAAAACGCTCACCTCTACGCACTCCACGAGTACGGAGGACAGCATGGAACCCGAATTGAACATCATACCTGCTCTCGTCTACCTGCTCATCTACCACGAGTACGAACTCCGGCGCAGACGTCAACGGTGAGTACAGCACCTACGACACACGGGAGGGGGGAGGACGAAAGGTTACGGGCACACACATATGCAACCCCCCCCCCCAATATGTACACACCAATGCAGAGCAACAAGTCACAGTGACACCAACCAAACCCCCGTAAAAAATGCAATGACATTTCAAAATTGTCAATAAATATTTATGTCCAAAATAGCCTCCGATAAGTATTGGTCAACTAGCCAGAATATTTACATTTATAAAGTCAATATACACAGCAGTGGACAACTGCAGAAATCAGTCCTGCACATTTTACGTAGTAACGATTTGTCCGTGGGCCAAAGTGTAGCAACACAAGGGCAAAGCCCACACACGAGACCTGAGTCCTTTGGAGAGAACACTGCAGGGACATCTGATGACAAAACTACAGGCACCTCAGGGGGAAGGGAAGGGGGGCACCTCAGCCACATGAGTCTACGACACAAGACCCACGAAGGGGCCACCATGCCCACTGCCATATCCTGGGGAGTGCTTGACAGGAAGGGCCCAGCGGAGCGGTGCTTGAGACGGCGGGGCCCAGCGGAGCGGTGCTTGAGACGGCGGGGCCCAGCGGAGCGGTGCTTGACAGGAAGGGCCCAGCGGAGCGGTGCTTGACAGGAGGGGCCCAGCGGAGCGGTGCTTGACAGGAGGGGCCCAACGGAGCGGTGCTTGAGACGGCGGGGCCCAGCGGAGCGGTGCTTGACAGGAGGGGCCCAGCGGAGCGGTGCTTGACAGGAGGGGCCCAGCGGAGCGGTGCTTGAGACGGCGGGGCCCAGCGGAGCGGTGCTTGAGACGGCGGGGCCCAGCGGAGCGGTGCTTGACAGGAAGGGCCCAGCGGAGCGGTGCTTGACAGGAAGGGCCCAGCGGAGCGGTGCTTGACAGGAGGGGCCCAGCGGAGCGGTGCTTGAGACGCCGGGGCCCAGCGGAGCGGTGCTTGAGACGGCGGGGCCCAGCGGAGCGGTGCTTGACAGGAGGGGCCCAGCGGAGCGGTGCTTGAGACGGCGGGGCCCAGCGGAGCGGTGCTTGACAGGAGGGGCCCAGCGGAGCGGTGTTTGAGACGGCGGGGCCCAGCGGAGCGGTGCTTGAGACGGCAGGGCCCAGCGGAGCGGTGCTTGACAGGAGGGGCCCAGCGGAGCGGTGCTTGACAGGAAGGGCCCTGTTCAGCGGTGCTCTTCTGCACGGCGGGGCCCTCTTCAGCGGTGCTCTTCTGCACGGCGGGGCCCTGTTCAGCGGTGCCTGTCTTCATGGCGGGGCCCTGTTCAGCGGTGCTCTTCTGCACGGCGGGGCCCTGTTCAGCGGTGCCTGTCTTCACGGCGGGGCCCTGTTCAGCGGTGCTCTTCTGCACGGCGGGGCCCTCTTCAGCGGTGCTCTTCTGCACGGCGGGCCCTCTTAATCGGTGCCTGTCTTCACGGCGGGGCCGTGTTCAGCGGTGCCTGTCTTCACGGCGGGGCCCTGTTCAGCGGTGCCTGTCTTCACGGCGGAGCCCTGTTCAGCGGTGCCTGTCTTCACGGCGGGGCCCTCTTCAGCGGTGCTCTTCTGCACGGCGGGGCCCTCTTCAGCGGTGCCTGTCTTCACGGTGGGGCCGTGTTCAGCTGTGCTCTTCTGCACGGCGGGGCCCTCTTCAGTGGTGCTCTTCTGCACGGCGGGGCCCTCTTCAGCGGTGCCTGTCTTCACGGCGGGGCCGTGTTCAGCGGTGCTCTTCTGCACGGCGGGGCCCTGTTCAGCGGTGCCTGTCTTCACGGCAGGGCCCTGTTCAGCGGTGCCTGTCTTCACGGCGGGGCCCTGTTCAGCGGTGCCTGTCTTCACGGCGGGGCCCTCTTCAGCGGGGCTCTTCTGCACGGCGGGGCCCTGTTCAGCGGTGCCTGTCTTCACGGCGGGGCCCTGTTCAGCGGTGCCTGACTTCACGGCGGGGCCCTCTTCAGCGGTGCTCTTCTGCACGGCGGGGCCCTCTTCAGCGGTGCCTGTCTTCACGGCGGGGCCGTGTTCAGCGGTGCTCTTCTGCACGGCGGTGCCCTCTTCAGCGGTCCTCTTCCAGGAAGTCTAGGGAGCCAGACCTGGGCTGGACACCCTGATCACTCGCCCTCTGAATGTGCAGTGGCAGGCCCCTTCGGGACGGAGTCCTGGGCCCTTTGCTGTCGTCCCTTGCAGGCGGGATGGGGCTTGCGGGGCCCTCCAGCTCCGCGCTCCTGATGGATGACCTCTCCGCCCTGCTGCCCTTTCGCTCCTTAGATGGGGCTCTCGGGCCCTTGCCTCCCCTGGCTGTTGTGGCAGGTGAAGTGGCCGTTGTTGGCTCCTTGGGGGCAGCCGTCTCAGTCCTCTCACGGCGGCCCTTCACTTTACGTGTCCTCTTGCCTGGGGGTGGGCTGGATGTCCCCTTGCTGCTCAGTGAAGTGTCACTGCCGCCAAAGGGTGGACTCCAGAAGCCATGCACCACTTGGACCCTCGAAGCTGGGCTGGTGGTGGCTGAGGTGCTCTTGGGACTCTTAACCGATGGAGGGGGTGGGTCAGGGGAGGGAAAGAGGTTAAGATTAGAGAGGTAACATTTCTTAGGACCAAGGTAAAGGGTAGGAGTAGTGGTGATGGAAGTGGAGGAAGAGGATGTGGTTGTAGGAGAGTCAGGTGTGCTATCTTTGGGTGCAGGTGACTGAGGCGTAGGCTGTCGTGAGGTGGTTGGCTGTTGTTTGGATGTCTGCCTGCGTTTATGTGTCTTGGAAGAGGGGGTGACAGACACAGTGGGAGAGGACACAGGGGACGTGTAGATGGCAGTGGGGGTGGTGACTGCACGTGTGAGGACTGTAGTGGAGGGTGTGCTGGTGATGGAAGCACTGGCTGATGGTGGTGTGCATGCAGGTGTGAGTGTAGACGTCACAGGGAGGGAGGAGGGAGACGAGGAGGAGGGGGACACAGAGGTGGTAGTGACTGTTGGAATGTCTGCATCTGGGTGTTGCTGGGGTGAATGCTTGTGTGTCCTGTGGTGCTTGTGTCTGGATGATCTGGCCTTGGGTGTTGAGGTGTGTGCAGGCTGGTCTGATGGTGTGGATGGGATAGGCTGAGGGACAGGAGACAGAGAAAGGGTGGAGGCAGTTAGAAGAGGGAGGCTGGAGACAGGGACAATGGCTGCCGTCAGTGCTGAGGCCAGAGCAGTGAACGATCGTTGATGGGCAGCCTGACCCGAATGAATGCCCTCCAGGTAGGCATTGCTCCGATGCACCTCCCTTTCCACCCCCTGGATGGCATTCAAAAGGGTAGTCTGCCCAACAATGAGCGTCCTCACGAGGTCAATGAGCTCTGCACTGAGGGCAGCAGGGGTAACTGGGGCAGGGGCTGAGGTGCCTGGGGCGAAGGAGACGCCCGCCTTCCTGGGCGAGCGGGCACGGAGCGAAGGCTGAGGGGCTGCTGGGAGGGCGGAGCTGGAGCGCTGGGTGGCGGCTGTACCTGTGGAGGCGGGGGGCCCGGATGTTGCGGCCCCCGCTAGGGAGCTCCCAAACGAGGACGTGTCCGTGTCGCTGGTGTCTTCACCGGTCCCCGTTGTGGTGCTCCCCTCGCCCTCCGGATCACTGGTGCCCTCGGTGTCTGTTCCAGTGCCCACCGGGGCATTGTGACTTGCAGCTCCCTCGTGCTCCGACGCCAATTCTCCTCCGCCTGATGATGTTGATGCACAAGAAGACAAAGAATAAGGGTGGGGGGAGAAATAATACAAAGTTGAGTGTATGCCTTGTCAATACCGTTGGCGGAGAGGACAGACACAGGTGCCTCATGCACTAAGCCGCGAAATTGGGGTACACTACTCAGTACTTCTGACTAGGCCAACAGGTCTAGGGACAACAGACGCGCACATGGGTGATGCAGGACCATGGATAGCTGTACTTGGCACCCTACAGAGGTGGGGGGCGGGGGCACAGGGCCATGTCTAAGGGAGGGGACTACACTACAGAAAGCGCCCTCGCCTAGTGTCACCCACGGCCCTCCTCCCCCACCCAGATGCCTCAACTGCGCTTAAGGATAGCAGAATGTGCAGGTACTCACCCCCTTGTGTCTGCTGTGATGTCCTCAAGCGCCCATCCAAATCAGGGTAGGCCACCGCCAGGATCCGGGACATCAGGGGGGTCAGGGTACGACTGGCACCCCTCCTAGGTCGGGAGGCCATCGCCAGCAGTGACTCGGCGGTCTTTCGGGTTCCGTGGCGGATGTCCTCCCACCTCTTGCGGCAGTGGGTGCCCCGTCTGGTGTAGACCCCCAGGGCCCGGACTTCCTTGGCGATGGCACGCCAAATGTCGATTTTCTGATGGGCGCTCACCTGTTAGACATGTACAGGGTGGGAAAGAGAAAACGTGAATTTTCGGCATGTTTGGAGTACATGCCCCCCCCTCCCCAACCTTGCCATGTGGCCCATTCTCTCATCTGTCGTGCATTGCAGTCCTCATTTTCTCCCCACCCCAACAACTTACATCCACCCCACTCCACACAGCCATAACCCATTCAATGTGCACTCAGTGTACTCACCTGTTGGTCTGGAGGACCGTAGAGTAGCGCATACTGGGGGAGGACCCCATCCACTAGTTTCTCCAACTCTTCAGACGTGAAGGCAGAGGCCCTTTCCCCAGTCGCAGCAGCCATTGTCACTTCCAGACCGAGGTCACAGCAGCACTTGCAGTATAGGTCCTCTCCTGTGGATGATCAGGTATCGAGTGATTAGGCAGATAGAAAATGGCGGTCACGGCCGCGGCGGTGCATGCCGCGTCGGTGCATACCGCGACCACCGGCGCACATCGTCATTGGCTCCTGAATCCCATAGGGTTCAATGTTAACCAATGCGGGTTCGCATAGCGGTCTTCGACCGCCTACCGCCACGGTGTGCCACGCCAGCGCATTGACCTCACATCCCATTGTCCCACTTCACCGGTCAGGCAGCCGCCATTTCAAGGGCCCACATGGCTTAATTTCAACTGCGTCACACAGGCCTAGGCCTTGCATTGCCACACATCCAAACATAGCCATCCATACCTTATCGTGTACTGTGCATGCAGTGGTGAACGTACCTGTGACTTGCTTGACTCTGTGCTCCATGTTGTCCTTCCTAGGCACCGTCCGCTGGGACTTGCGAGGAGAAGGATGAATCCTCGCGTGTACCGCCCGCTGGTGGACCTGTCGACAATGGAAGAACGCCACATCATACTACGATACCGGCTTGACCGAGCCACTATACATGAACTGTGTGCCCAGCTGGAGCCAGCCCTGATGTCCCCCATCCGCCAACCCACAGGAATTCCCCCTCTAGTGCAGGTTCTGTCAGTCCTCCATTTTTTGGCAAGTGGCTCATTCCAGACAACAGTGGCCATGTCATCTGGAATGTCTCAGCCTATGTTTTCAAAAATCTTGTCTAGAGTGTTGTCTGCCCTGACGAAACACATGCGGCGCTACATTGTATTCCCTGAGGAGGTTGATTTGGCCACTGTGAAGGGTGATTTTTATGCCCTTGGACATATCCCCAACATAATTGGTGCCATTGATGGGACCCATGTGGCTTTAGTACCCCCAAAAGACGATGAGCAGGTGTACAGAAACAGGAAAAGTTACCATTCGATGAACGTCCAGGTGGTCTGTTTGGCTGACCAGTACATCTCCCATGTGAATGCCATGTTCCCTGGGTCAGTGCATGACACGTATGTGATGCGAAATAGCAGCATCCCTTATGTGATGGAACAGCTACAGAGACAACGTGTGTGGCTAATTGGTGACTCTGGTTACCCCAACCTGCCTTGGCTATTGACCCCAGTGAGGAATCCCCGGACCAGGGCAGAGGAACGGTACAATGAGGCCCATGGGCGAACTAGGAGGGTCATTGAAAGAACCTTTGGCCTCCTGAAGGCCAGGTTTAGGTGCCTACATATGACAGGGGGATCCCTGATGTACTCACCAAAGAAGGTGTGCCAGATCATCGTGGCCTGCTGTATGCTTCACAATCTGGCATTGCGACGTCAGGTGCCCTTCCTGCAGGAGGATGGTCCAGATGGTGGTGTTGAAGCAGCTGTGGAGCCTGCGGAGAGTGAAGAGGAGGAAGACGAAGAGGACGACCCAGACAACAGCACACAGGTAGGAATCTCCCACGCCATTTACCATTTAGTGAATGCCCCCTGCATCTTTACTTTGTGTATTGCCCCCCAGTTCTTTTAACCTGAAGTTTACTTTTCCCTTCCCTTTTCAGTGCTGTATGACCCACTGCGTGACTTCTGCCTGGTTAGCCCATGGACTAATGCTTATTGACATCGGTATGTTGTCCACACATATATAACAGAACATTATTGATAAGTAATGTGTTATACATTTGTAAATAATACAGGCTGACTCCAGAATGATTTATGTGCAATGAGTGATTTATTTTTAGTGCTATATTTTGGTACATGATATTAAACGGTGAAGGGTGAGGGTGGAGTTATGTCCATGGCAGAGTCCAGTTCTCGGTCGCACAGGTGCATTGTTCATATGGCAGTGGAAGGATGGAGCAGGGGCAGTTCAAGGTTGGACAGGGTGACACTGTGGGACAGTGGAATGACATCCGGGGGGATATTAGACTGGCGGGGGTCCTGGCATCCTACTCTGTCTTCCTTTGAGATCTCAGGTTCCTCTTGCGGGGTGGTGGTTCTTCAGCAGGAGGTGGGGTTCTGGTGGCCCGTCGTTCTGTGGGGGCCTCCTGACCACTAGCGCCGGCGGAGGTGGTAGGCTGTTCCTGGCTAGTGACAGGGGCCCTTTGCGGTGCCACATGGTCCCGCAATGTGGTTTCAATGCGGTTTAGGGCCTGGACTATGGTCCCCATTGCGGTAGCGATGGCCCGGAGTTCATTGCTGAACCCCATGTACCGTTCCTCCTGCTGTGCCTGGATCTCGGTGAACCTGGCCAGTACCGTCGCCATCGTCTCCTGGGAGTGATGATACGCTCCCATGATGGTGGTGAGGGCCTCTTGGAGAGTCGGTTCCCTGGGCCTGTCCTCCCCCCCCTGTCGCACAGCAGCCCTCCCAGTTGCCCTGTTTCCCCGGGCCTCTGTCCCCTGGACGGTGTGCCCACTACCACTGCCCCCAGGTCCCTGTTGTTGTTGGGGTGTTGGGTCAGCCTGGGTGCCCTGTAGTGGCGGACACACCGCTGATTGACGCGTCCGCGGGACAGAGGCATGGGCCCGCTGGGTGGGAGCTGTGCTGGTGTTCCCAGGGGGGTTTGGGTCTGCTGTGGCCTGTGTGTGGGGAACCGACTGTCCAGAGGTCCCCGATGGTCCGGGCTGGTCGTCAGGTTCTAGGTCGACAGAGCTGCTGTCCTCGCTGGGGGCCTGTTCTGGGGGTGGGATGGACATCTCTGGACCCTCCGTGGCGGTGTGTTGTCGTTCGGGCCCTGCAGGGGTAAAGGAGTATGGTTATTGTTTCTGTGTGTGCCATGGCGTGCATTTTGGGTGCCCTTGTCCCCCAGTGCTGGGATTCCCTTGTGGGAGGTTTTGTGAGGGTTTGGGGGGGTGTATGGGTATGTGCAATGGTCATGCTTTGGTGGTGGCTGTGTATGGTTTGTGTTGGCATTCAGGGGTTGGTGTTGTTTAGGGTGGGTTGTGCTGGTGAGACATTGGCAGGGAGGTTATGTGCTGGGGGGTGAGATTGGGGGTGAGGGGGGGGTTGGCATGCTGGTGTTTGGGGGGGGTGAAGTGGTTGAGATTCTACTTACCAGAGTCCATTCCTCCTTGTACTCCAGCGAGGCCATCAGGATGCAGGATGTTTACCACCTCTTGCTCCCATACTGTGAATTGGGGTGGGGTGGGTGGGGGTCCGCCGCCAGTCTTCTGCACAGCGATGTTGTGCCTGGAGATCATCGAGCGCACCTTCCCCCGTAGGTCGTTCCATCGCTTTCTTATATCTTCCCGATTTCTGGGATGCTGTCCCACAGCGTTGACCCTGTCTACGATCCTTTGCCATAGTTCAGCCTTCCTTGCTATGGTGGTGTGCTGCACCTGTGTGCTGAAGAGCTGGGGCTCAACCCTCATGATTTCCTCAACCATGACCCGGAGTTCTTGGTCCGAAAACCTTGGGTGTCTTTGGGGTGCCATGGGGTGGTATGGATGAGGTGTGGGGTGGTGTTTGTGGTGATGTGCGTGGTGATATGTGGTGATGTGTGCGTAGATGTGGTGTGGGTGATGAAGTTGTGTTCCTGTGTGTGTTGGGGTTTTCTAATGCTGTGCTCGCTATCGCTATCTCTCGCTCTCGCCTTCGCTCCGATTTCCAACTAGTGGGGGTTTGTGGGTGATGTGGGTGATGTGGGTGTGTGTTTTATAGTTGATTGGATGTGTGGGAGCGTTGTTTGTATGTGTGTCAGGTGTGCGTATTTCAAATTGTCCAATGTGGCAGTGTTTAGGAGCTGTGTGTGTATTTTGAGCGCGGCGGTGTGTACCGCCAATGGAATACCGCGGTTGAAAGACCGCCGCGTGGATTCGTGGGTCAGAATGGCATGGGCGTGTTTGTGTTGGCGTGACGGTGGAGGTTTGGTCATCTCCAGTTTTCCGCGGCCCGCTGATGTGGCGGCCTTCCTTGGATGTCGGATTTTTGGCGGTTTCACAGTTGGTGGTCAGAATGACCGTGGCGGTCGGCCGCGGCGGTAGTATGGCGGACTTCTGACCGGCGGTAAGGGCCTTTTACCGCCGAGGTCAGAATGACCCCCTAAATGTACTAAAAATTCAGCTTGAGAATAGGCTCCAGTATCTTTGTGTTTAACTAAACAGTTCTAGCTACCTTTTAAGCAACAAAGCTCAAACATCAATGTGAACCCAGTGTCAAACAACATCAACTTAAAAACATGATATCGTCCCTAACAACTGTCAGCTCTTGTCTGAAGTGCCACTTACTACAATCTGCGTATCATGAACTGCATAATCAATAAAGCACAGGCAATCCTACTCTACCAGTGAAGCTACAGACCGTTTATGCCTCCCAGTCACTTATTTTCTCAAAAATTCATTCTTGATGTTCAGCTATTCAACAACAAAATGTCACTTTCCATTTTCCACTTCTGTTCACGTCATCATGCTGCACTGTGCTACACTTTGCCATCCATGCACTATCAATTTCCAAGGAAAGGTTCACTGGGCTAATTCATAAAGATTTTTTTTTTTTTTATCCTAAACTAGCATGTGCCTATTCCTCAAGATGTAAGATATATGCAACCTGATTACCATTTAGGCAAAGTGCATGCCTAAAATATGAGTAAAATACATCAGTGATAAATTTTTATGTTTTTAGGTTTTGGCTACAGAAAAATTTAGGGGGTCATTCTGACCCCGGCCGGCGGCGGAAGCCGCCGGCCTGGCTGGGCCCACCAGAATACCGCTGCGCGGTCAAAAGACCGCCGCGGGTATTCTGGGTTTCCCGCTGGGCTGGCGGGCGACTGCCAGAAGGCCGCCCGCCAGCCCAGCGGGAAACACCCTTCCATGAGGATGCCGGCTCCGAATGGAGCCGGCGGAGTGGAAGGGGTGCGATGGGTGCAGTTGCACCCGTCGCGATTTTCAGTGTCTGCATGGCAGACACTGAAAATCTTGGTGGGGCCCTGTTACGGGGGCCCCTGCAGTGCCCATGCCATTGGCATGGGCACTGCAGGGGCCCCCAGGGGCCCCATGATACCCCATACCGCCATCCTGTGCCTGGCGGCCAAAACCGCCAGCAACAGGATGGCGGTATGGGGGTCGGAATCCCCATGGCGGCGCAGCAAGCTGCGCCGCCATGGAGGATTCCCCAGGGCAGCGGAAAACCGGCGGTACACCGCCGGTTTTCTGTTTCTGACCGCGGCTGTACCGCCGCGGTCAGAATGCCCAAGGGAGCACTGCCAGCCTGTTGGCGGTGCTCCCGCGGTCGTTGGCCCTGGCGGATTTTACCGCCAGGGTCAGAATGACCCACTTTGTTGCTTGGGACCAAATATTTCCATTACATTACGAGGCATATTTATCAAGGTTTTGCTTCGCCCTTGCAAGGGCAATGAAAAATCTAAATGAGATTTATCGAGCCATGCAAGGCCACCTTGTGTGGCCCTGCATAGCTTGACAAATCTAGAATAATGCAAGGCAGCGCAAATCACTGCCTTACGTTACTCTGCAGCAGGGTGGAATTCCATGGGTGGAGCATATGTATTTCCACACATCGACACTTGGATTATGGCACATTCCAACATTTAGCAACACTGGTAGACTTGGGAATGCATTTCAATTGTATGCCTCCCCACCACAGGCACAACAATGAAAAATTTCTTTATTTCTCCTCGTCTCCTCTTTCTATGTGTACTGCATTCAGCAGCACAAATAGGAAGAGGAAAATGCCAATAAAGATTGTTTTTATGCAGGAAGGTATGCCTTCCTGCACAAAGACAATCGTTCCTGCAATTCAGGCACCCTTGCAACGTGATGAGAGGGTGCCTGGGTTGGGGCTAGGTAGACAAAAACGTGCCAGTGCTAGGAAAGAACAGGAATGCACTGTATAATGGTAACTACAGCTCATTCCTGTCTTTTCCTTTTTACACAGTGCAGCAGGCTTGCTGTGTTACATTGCATTCATTTTTTTTATAATTATGGGCAGTTACATACACTCAGTATAGCCTGAGCTCCTTGCTCATGACTAGATTACTTTATTGTCTATCTAACTTTCCTGCTCCTTTCTGTTCCATGGTCTACCTCCATATTCTTGTATTTACCCTTCTCGGGAAAATGTTGCAGGTACATTTAAAAAAAATATATATATATTTACCCCCGGCAATGGTCCCTCCTACGCTCCCTACCCCCCCGGCCACCTGCCTTGAGATTTGTGGCAGCCGCTCCTGGAAGACCGCCACCTGGCCAGTTTTATACTTATGACGAGCATTTTAATGTCCCAGCCAGAACCAAAATTAGGAAAATCGCCTAAAGCCAATAATTTTTCCCTTTGTCAGTACATACATTTAACAGTGAACTTAAGAACTAAAAAATCTTTAAAATGTATTTTAGGTCAGCCCTGGCGACCCATAATAGATAATAGGGGTGTGCGGGGAGCTCCGCTCCGTTGTCAGAGCTAACAGAGTTTTTGGAACTCCATGCTCAAAAAACTCCGCTAGCCCCATGAGCAGAGTGAAGCTCACCCGTGAACACTGCTGCCCAGTATGGGCTGCATAGCGCAAGTGCAGACAGTCTGCGATTGCGCTGTGCAGTCCATAATTATGCTGCAGCTTGCACCGGTGCAGAGGAGGAAGGCAGCTGCTGAAGAGGACTTGTCACCGTCGGATGAGGAGGAGAGGAGGGCCCCCGGGAAGACCCAGGTAAGTCCTCGTCTCTTCTGTTGTCATTGTTTGTGAACACTGGTGCACAAACAAGGACTGAAATGGCAGCTTTCGCTGCTTACGGCCCTGGCCTGAATTCAAGCCAGGGCCGTAG
Source organism: Pleurodeles waltl (assembly GCF_031143425.1). Classification (NCBI taxonomy): domain Eukaryota; kingdom Metazoa; phylum Chordata; class Amphibia; order Caudata; family Salamandridae; genus Pleurodeles; species Pleurodeles waltl. The sequence continues at coordinate 1,272,389,830 of NC_090447.1, read as the reverse complement.
GCAGTGAAAGCTGCCGTTTCCGGCATCTTGTGCACTGGCCTGTCCCGTGTGCACTGCACACGTGGCAGGCTGGTGCACAATAGGCCTGGCAGCTTTCACTGCCTATGGCCCTCCTGAATGCGCCCATCTCGGAAGCGCTAAGCAGGGTCGGCCTGGCTGACTAGGCCCGACCCTGCTTAGCGCTTCTGAGATGGGTGCTTTCAGGAGGACTCCGCGGAATTCCTCGAAGCCGGACTCCATTCAGATAACAGATAACTTGCTATGTGAATTTGAGTGGTTACTGTAGTTCATAACCTCATAAGGCCCACTAGCCATCAAACACCACAGATTGACGACGAGGGTCGGTGGTGTCCCCAACGTGTTCTCAACACACAGCACTGGCCCGTCTACTTGCCTTCTCACCCCTCCCGGTACCTCTGTCTCCGCAGCTTCCTACCACTGGCATTGGCGATCTCCTGAGGTACGCAGAGCCTGCATCGGGTGGCCCGCCTGCATCGCCTCTCGAGAGGGGCCCCACTGGGAACTACCGGTTGGTGAGGTGCCTCCAAGGCAGAGGTGTGGCGGCCCAGTGGGACGCGGTAAGCCAGCAGCATTCACACGACAGAGTGATGACAAGACTGAGGTCCTAATCTTTGGCTCCACCCCCTCTGCATGGGACGACTCCTGGTGGTCTGCCACACTAGGAACCGCACCGACACCCACTCAACCTGGGATTTATCCTGGACTCGTCACTATCAAGCATAGTCAATGCCATCTCCTCCTCCTGCCTCAACACCCTCCACATGCTTCGGAAGATCTACAAATGGATCCCCACGGAAACCAGAAGAATGGTCACCCAAGCCCTCATAAGCAGCAAGCTGGACTACGGCAATGCCGTCTACACAGGAACCATTGCCAAACTCCAGAAAAGACTGCAATGCAATCAGAATGCCTCCGCACGCCTCATCCTGGACATCCCCCGCCACTGCCACATCACAGCCCACCTGAGAGACCTCCACTGGCTCCCTGTCAACAAGCAAATCACGTTCAAACTCCTCACCCATGCTCACAAGGAACTGCACAACACCGGAGCAGAATACCTCAACAGACAGCTCTCCTTCTACAGCCCGACCCGACAGCTTCACTCTGCCGACCTCGTCGTCGCCACCGTCCCACGCATCCGCAGAACAACCGCCAGCGGCAGATTGTTCTCCCACCTTGCCGCCAAAACGTGGAACACTCTTCCCGCCCACCTGCGTCAGACTGAGGACTTACTTACCTTCAGGAGACATCTCAAGACATGGCTGTTCGAGCAGTGGCAGCGCCCCCGATTGATTGATTGATTGAAGATGCCCCAGAATCCCTGTGGTGTCAGGACTATGCTGACAAAGCAGTGTGGAGCGACAGTAGCGTCGACACATGTGTCGGGGCAGCAACACGGTACTTCAATCCCACAGTTGCCGGGGCAACACCCGTGAGGAGGTGAGGCGCGCTTGAGTCTTGGCGAGCGGTGGAGAGACACTGCAGGCAAGGAACACTGGATAATTCCTGCGGCCCATGGCTGGTTGTGGTGGGCCCACCCCAACAGACCACATGGCTGGGGCTACTCCTCAGGGACCACCACATCAGTAGACACGGTTCCTAGGAACAGAAGGCAGTGCTTCTGAACAACTGAACATTCAAAAAAATCACTAGCACAGACTCATAAAAGATTAACCCCATAGTAACTACTAGAACTAAAAAGAAAAAAAAACATGAAAAGAAAATTTGGGGCATGAGCTCTGACCTGCAATTAAATCATATTCAATTTTGGGGAAAGTGCAGACTGCTATTCACAGAAAACAAATAAGAGAAAGATACAGTATATGTGATTTATGTCTGCCACCAATCACAGTTTTCTATTTTGACTGCATAATGTTGTCCATTCCTGCTCTTGAGCCGTTTGTCGTCAAGGGCCCTCCGTCTGCACAAGCAGCCCGATGGAAAGAATGGGTAGATAGGCTGGAAACCTACTTTGAGGCAGTGGTGCTGGACAATGATAGACGCCGCCCCACGCTTTTACAGCTCGAACGTGCGACAATTCATAAACTGGGAAAGTCAGTAGTGGAAGAAGGCCCACCTTTTATTTATCAGTCACTTAAAAGAGCCCTGACAGCTCACTTCAAACCTCTAGCGAATCCAGACTATGAGAGATTTTTGTTAAGGCAAGCCAGGCAGCTCCCTGAAGAGTTAGTTGACATCTTCTACGCTAGGCTAAAAGAACTTGCAAGCACCTGCACATTGCCGGATGCTGATAACGAGATCCGCGCACAGTTTATACAAGGCTGTGCATCTGTGAAGCTGCGAGAGAATATTCCACAGGTGCCGGGAATGTCCAGGGCGAACATTCCTACAATGAGATGCTCCACAGAGCTCTTGAAGGTGCGTGCCGCACATATGGAAGCTACCCTGCAGACCTAGATCAAGGTGGAACCTGTGAATGCAGTCACTTCGGTAGCTACAGACAGAAAGAAGACCAAGCCAAAGTCTGCCTCAAGCTCAAGGACATGTCACATGTGTGGCGGGCCATTTCCTCCTCAAGGTCTCTGCTCTGCTCAAGGCAAGAAATGTTCGAACTGTAATCAAATTAACCATTTTGCTAAAGTGTGCCACTCATCTGCATGTCAGAAGTTGCAGAAACGGAAAATAATCAACTTGGTACAACAACCCATGATGCTGGGGGAAGGGGATGATATGGATGATGATGATGAGGACAACAGAGCTGTCCATATTGTACACCCAATGCTGCCGGGAGGGTGTCCTCAGAAACACATACCGAGGTTCACTGAGCTTCTCGCAGGCCACATAGTCCCTACGTTGACTGACACTGAAGCATCCATCAATATGTGAGCGCAATCAGTGCTGCAAACTCTGTCTAAACAGCCTCAGCTAGGACCAACATCCACTAGGGTGGATGCTTTTGGGTCATCTCAACCACTACCTTTGACTGGAGTTTTTACAACAGACATCTCTCATGATGAGAATTCAATGCGCACCAAGATGTATGTGACCAGGACTGGGTCTGAAATGTTGCTAAGCTGCAAGACAGCTGAGCAACTTATTCTCATCTCTTTGCCTTCAGTGTACATCTGGGGACTGTTGATGATCTTCTAGCAGAGTTCAAACCACTTTTTGAAGGCATTGGTTGTTTGAAAGAACGTCTGATACAATTGCACATCGACAAAGTTGGTCAGCAGGTGGCTTTAAAACATCGACGAGTGGCGTTTCAACTGCATCCTAAGGTAAAAGCTGAACTCAGGAACCTTGACTAAGCAGGCATTATCGAGAGGGTGGAAGGTCCCACACCCTGGGTATCATCAATTGTGGTCACTCACAAACCCAAACAACCTGGTGAGGTCAGGATCTGTGTTGATTTGCATTTGTCCAATGTTGCCATCAAGCGGGAATGACATTTGACACCTACCGTAGATGACACTGTTGCAGAGGTGACTGGATCCAAGTGGTTTTCTAAAATGGATCTGTACATAGGGTATCAACAATTACTATTGGATCCCGACTCCTGAGTGATCATGACTTTTCTACCCATGTCGGCCTGTGAAGGTACAAACGCCTGAGTTTTGGGATATCCAGTGCTGCAGAGGTATTTCAGGACACTATTAAAGGGGTATTCGCTGGTCGATGACATCCTGGTGCATGCCCCCACTATCGAATTACATCTTCACCATTTGAGAGCAACATTTAAGCGACTGCAAGACAGTGGTCTCACCCTTCATTGCGACAAATGTGAGTTCTTACAGAAAGAAGTTGCATTCTTTTGATATTGTTTCTCTGGAGAAGGAGTAATGCCTGATCCTGCCAAGGTGCAGGATATTCAGTCAGCGACCAACACCTCGGGTGTACGCAGCTACTTGGGCATGATAAATTACTGTGGATATGATCAATTATTGTGTGTACGCAGCTACTTGGGCATGATAAATTACGTTTCATCAGGAATCACGCGGCTTTGACAGCCCCGCTCAGAGACTTGATAAAATCGAATGCTGTATGGGAGTGGGAACCCAAGCAAGAAGCATCCTTGCAGGCCACCAAAGGGGCTCTCTGAGAGCATACCAAGCTGGTATATTTTGATCCCAGGAAGGATTCAGAGTTATCCGTTGATGCTAGTCCTACTGGTCTAGAGGGTGTGTTTGTGCAGAAACAAGAAGATGGAGAATGGGCTCCTGTGGCTTAAGCTAGCCGTGCTTTGACAGACACAAAGCAACAATACTCCCAAATTGAAAAGGAGGCCATTGCGGTCCAGTGGGGTGTTCGCCATTTTCATCTCTATCTATATGGCCAGCCTTTCACCATACATACTGATCAGAAGCCCTTTATACTCCTTTTCAATGGTTCTTCATCTAAAACTCCCCCAAAAACCGAGAAGTGGATTTTACAGTTGCAGGATTACCGTTTCACTGTCGTCTACAGACATGGCTCTCTCAATCCTGCAGATTTTTTGTCTAGGCGTGCACGGCCTGTCACCCCTTGTTAGTTTGCGGATGCCCATGAGGTGGAGGAATATGTTCGCTTGGTGGTGGAAATGTTGAGGCCATTGCCTATTTCGTTAGACACCATTAAGACTGCAATTGCCCATGTCAGCAGTGACATCTGGGAATTGGTATACCCTTTTACAACATATGGCTCAAAGAACTGGGGATGCTCAATGAATGTTATCTTTGTCTCACAAATTCAGACATGAGTTCGCTGTGTCCTCAGAAGGATGTTTACTGAGAGGTCCAAGGCTTGTGGTTCCCATCTCCTTACAGCAGCAAGTGGTAGAGCTCGCTCACTCCTCACATCAAGGAGTGGTCTAGACAAAATCAAGATTAAGAAGTAACGTGTGGTTCCCTGGACTTGATGATCAGGTTGAAAAAACAGTCTGTAAATGCTTCATGTGTAAAGCTGTTGGTCCGCCTGAAGCTTCTGTGCCAATAATCACAGAGACGATTCATCCCATACCATGGTTTAGAACCAGTGCTGATTTTGGGATTTTGACTGACGGTCGTCACATGTTTGTGGTAATTGACAATTTCTTGAAATATCCAGAGGTTGAGATTTTGGACTCCATCGCTGCCTCCCAAACCATTCTTCGTATGGAAAAGACCATGGCAACCCATGGGTTATTGAGTGAAATTCGAACTAACAATGGGCCGCCTTTCTCCGGTCAGGAGTTTGCTGAGTATCTGAAGTCTCGGGGCATCACCCACAAGAAAATCACTCCTCAGTGGCCACAGGCTTATGGAGAAGTGGAAAGGTTCATGAGGACTCCTAATAAAGTGTTGTGAATTTCTCTGGCAAGTGGTCAGAATGTGGACTGTGCCATACATGCTTTTCTACGTGAGTACGGACTCACAACTCATGTACCACCGGAATGACACCCAGTTCATTGTGTATGAATCGGATGGTAGGAGACACTATTCCTCATGTAACTGAATCTTCCAACATCCATGACCGAGCGGCTGAGGCACTATCAAGGAGGAAGTGCCCAAATGAGAAGGTGTCAAGGAAACGAAGAGCAAAGAGGGGAGAGATCCATGTTGGTGGCCCTGTCCTGGTGAGAAACAGACGTTTGGGGAGCAAGTTTCTTCTGCCTTTTGAGAAAGATCCATGGGTGGTAAGTGCAATCAAAGGCACTATGGTGACAGCTGGTAAAGGCCTGGAGACCATCACTAGAAATATCTCCCTTTTCAAGTTTTTCTTGGGCCTGATCCTGAAAAGGAAGGGGTGATTCAGCCTCTGGTGGGAAGTGGTCCAGTTGAGGCTGATGGAGAAGTCATTGCGGATCATCATGAAGGTGGAACCCCGTTTCTGGACCGACCCGTGAATGCCACTGATTGTCAGTCATCACTTTTGGCTGCACCAGAAGTGCAGGATTCTGAGCAATCGGGAGTATGTGGTCAGGAGGTCCCTGAATCGATTACAAACTTTCTTCCTCCAGAGTAAAGTCATGGTGAGATATAACTTACGTCCTCGTCCACAAAGCTCAACGCTATTGCAATGATTTTTGGTGGACTAAATGCTAAAAGAGTTCATTTTAGCTCTGTTTTCTTTTTTTGTGTTTGCTCAGTAGTGGTATTATTTTTTTATATATATGTGTTTGTATTTATTTTGTTTGGTTTGAGGAGGAACGTTATGTTTATCATGGGCTAGCCCATGATATGCGATTGAGGAGGGGTTTGTTACAAGATGGCCCGTGGTCTGAGAGCAGATGGTATGCTCGATGACAGGGTATGGTAGTGAATAAAAGGGCCGAAGGGAACGTCCTAGTGGCTAGTAACTTGCTATACGAGTCCGAGTGAAGTTTTCGTATATCTGTACAACCCAAGGGTTTCAACATGGGAGATAGATAAATTCTTGCAGAGACACTGCTCCAAGGTCAGAGGAGGCATGGAACTCAAAAACGAATGGGGAGTGTGGAACGGCTGCAAGAAATTTCTAGAGACCCTAAAACAAGAAGAACTAAGGGTAGGTGGCTACAGCCATATACCAAACACCTTTTCCATAGGCCCAAACAAAAGCTACTTATATTATCAAGGCCAACCCATCTTCTGCAGGAAATGCAGGAAATTTGGTCACATAAAAGAAAATTGCACCAGTGAAGGGTGCCACAGTTGTGGATCTAACTCCCACCTCACACATGAATGCAATATTCCCAAAAACTGCGACTTATGCAGCTCCTCTGATCACCTCTACAGAAACTGCCTAGACAGGATAACGTCTTATGCAACAGCAGCAAGCCTTAGGGAAACCATATGGGGAGACAAAATTGCAGATATAGAACCACAACCTGCCCAACCACATCCAACCTCCACTACCTACGGGGTTACAACCCCCTCTGAACCAGATATAAATAAAAATCCCCTACCACAAACCCAACATGCCATAAACAATGACATAAACACAACTATACCAAGCGAACCAACCCCAACACAAAATAATGCCTCTGAAATTCCAGAAACAGACGAACTCCTACAAGACTTCCTAAGGGAATCATCACAGCTACAACAGGTAACAAACAAAGAAAATTAAGAAAGCCAAATATGGAACCCCTTTAACCTAACAAACCTAAGCAACCCCTTTTCAATAAAAGAAACACCACAAATTACCCTAAATAACACCCAACAATCAGAGATATTGAATACACAGGGAAAACAACCCTCCCTCCCAAAGCTACCGAGAAAGGGAGATCAGTGCAGACAGAGAATTAAAAGGGGAACTCCAACAAACCTCTTATGCTTCGAACACACCTCCCAATGAATACCTTAACAATTTCTCAGAGGAAGACAATTTATCAGACATAGAAGAAACACAAGAGAACCTAGAGGCAACCCCACAACCCTTCAAAACCTCACCAAAAAAATGAGAAAAAGTAATAAACAAGAAAATACCAAAAAAGAAACCAAAAGATGAGGGTGAAAATAGGTCAAAAGGCGCAACAACAAGAAACCAAAGAAAAAAACATAAACAAAATGAAGAAACCACACAGCTGCCACATAGAAATATTAGAGAAAAGAAAAATACAGCCTACAACAAAACGCTTCGACCCCTTATCTGATCTATCACACACAGAAACACCCCCCCCCCCCAAAAAAAAAAAAAAAAAGATCCCCAGGCAGAAGAGTTTGTCTTTGTGTCTTCACCTTTCATGGGCAACATGATAGAAATAGATATGCTATCTCAAGATGCACAAACCTTGTACGAATCAGAAAATAGGAAAAACTAAAATATACCACAAAATGGAAGGCACACCACTAACCATAGCAACCCTCACAGGGCTTAAACACCCAGTTAAAAGCGATGCTATTTTTGAATATTGGAAAATCATTAAAACAGATGTAATATGCCTCCAAGAATGCAATATTCCGTTAATGCAAAACTACCAGCAATATGAAAGAGAATTGTCACATGGACCATCAGCTTGGTCTGGTGGAGGAAATAAAAATGCAGGTATTGCCATACTATGCAAAAACAAAAACATTACTCTAATAAGAGACACAGTTATAACACCAGGGAGAGCACAAATTACAGACATGCAACTAGGCGAAACAAAATTTAGAATACACAATATATACGCCCCCACAGAGAAAAAAGAGAGAGTAGAGCTTTTTTAAAATATAACCTACTTTATCACAGGCTCAACACCCACCTTCCTCACCGGGGACTTTAATTGTATAATGCATTCCAAAGACCGAAAAGGGACCAACACTGAATACAAGCTAGATAAATCCTCCAAAATCTGTCTTAAAATAGCAGATGACCTACATCTGAAAGACCTCTACGGAGAACACAACCCTAAAGGCACAGGCCTAACCTGGACATCCGACAAAGGAGACACCTCCTCCAGAATAGATTTCATTTTCGCCTTCAAATCCATCTCTTACAAAAAATCTCATTTGGACCAGAACCCACTATCAGATCATAACACACTGATAATGGAAAGTACCCTAGACACAGTAAATGTGAGAGGTCTAGGCACATGGAAATTAAACATCTCCATTCTAGAAGATGCAGACATTATAAAATCCTTTAAAACAGAGTTTAACAAATGGAAGGCAGCAACTTTCTATCCTTAGGCAAATGGTGTGAATGGGTCAAAAAGAGAACAAAAACTTTCTTTATAAAAGCCAGCAAAGACAAAGCACAAGCAGAAAGACAAACTTACCAAGACCTTAGAGATAAACTAGACCTACTCCAAAGATTCCAAAACTTAGGAGCTAATGTAACAGAAGTCATAAAAGACACAAACAACAAACTCAAAAAATGGTTTTATGAAAAGGGAAAACAAACCATCTTTAACTCCCGAGTCAAAATATTCGAGCAAGAAGAAACATGTACAAGGTTCTTCTTCAAAAAAAGCTCCCACACCCACAAAGAAATCAGAGAAATCCTAGACAAGGAAGGGAAAATATAAAAACACAAAGAAAGAATCCACAATAGTGGACTACTACACAAGGAAATATCGGAAAAAAAGACTAACGAACATCTAGACACAACTTCCAATACCCTATCAAACAAAGAAAAAAGCTTTCTAGAAAATCCACTAAAAGGAGAAGAAATTTTAGAAGCCCTCTCCCAAAGCTCCTCCCTATCCTCCCCTGGAAAAGATGGCCTCTCGTGGGAATTCTATAAAAAATAATGTGGCCAATCCTATGCACAGACTTCATAGAAATGATTCAAGAGTGCATCAAAAACAATGAATTCCCGGAATCCTTCTCCAAAGAAAATCAGAAAAATTGGCGTCCAATATCCCTCCTAAATGTAGACGGAAAAATACTAATCAAAGTCCGGACCAACAGACTCAAAAAAGTACTAAAGTCCATCATACAAGAAGACCAATCCTGCACCGTTCCTAATAGGAAGGTATGGGACAGCCTAATAACCACTAGGGAAACCATCAGACTGGCAATAGAACACAACCAACCAATAGAAGTACTATACTTAGACCTCTAAAAAGCCTGTGACAACGTATCACACAAATTCCTATTTGAAATCTTAGAAAAAATGGGAATCCCAAAACCTTTCATTTCAATGATCCAATCACTATACAAAAATGCTTCAAGTGAAATCCTAATCAATGGCCACCTCTCCCAAAAAATCCCAATAAAAACAGGAGTAAGACAATGGTGCCCCCTTTCACCAGCCCTTTTCATATGTGCAATCGAACCTCTGTTAAACAAGATAAAGAACAATAAAACAATCACAGGCATCTTCGTCCCAGGAGGCAATAAAAAAAGGGTCAAATGCATAGGATACATGGACGATATCATCACCTTTTGCGACAACGCACAGGAAGTTAATAAAATCATGCAACATTCACAAAACTTCTCAGAGGTATCTGGCCTAAAACTAAATAAAGACAAATCTTCATGTCTGACCCTAGGCCAATGGGATAACCTGTCCAAAACAAATGTCACACAAACCACAGAAAAAATAAAAATATTCAGAATCTATTTTAGCTCTTACACTACAGGCGAACAAAATTGGCCCACAATCTGCGAAAAGATCAGAAAAAAACTTGACTTTTGGAAATTAAGAAGCCTAACAATGGAACGGAAAGTACTCACGTTATTTCCACCTAAAATGCCATGCTTGAATGTTTTACAAAAAATGATCTTTACCTTTATATGGAACTTGAAAATGGAAAAAGTAAACAGAGATATTATGTAAAAAAACAAAAGGCAAAGGAGGCAAAGATGTACCAAACCTAAAAATGTTCATATTTTCAAAATATTGTAAGTTGTGTTTGCAAGCTATTGAAAATAAGACTGCCTTTGTAGCAGACTATATCATGTATTCCAATGGCCTACTGTTAAAAAACTATGGACTGTGAACCTTTGACAACAAAAAACATGCGTTGCCTCACAACCCCAAAAGTCTTTGAAGCACTAAAGGACTTCCTGGAACACTGCACTAAAAAGGACATAGACCCACAAATATGCACACAAAAAAGAACAATCAAACAAGCTCTCAAAGACTCACACTCCCTACAAATGGTTAACAACCTATCTGAGAGACAATCCCAAATGGTTTGGTCACAAGTGAATAAAAAGGACCTTACCAACAAACAAAAAGACATTGCATGGTTGGCAGTTACCAGGTCCCTACCAGTTAAATCTTTCCAGCACAGAAGAAGACTGGCAAAAGATGCCAAATGCCCAAGGAGTACATGTGCAAGTGATGAAAGTATTTTACTTTTTTTTTTAAACTGCTTTAATGCCCAAGAAGTATGGAATAAAATAAGCACACTAATATCAAAACTTACTGGGCAATCAACGTTATCCTATGAACTGATACTTTATGGTCTAAACATGAACTGTAAAAAAAGAAAATGTGAAATCTTATGGAAAATCATTAATTGTGTCAAAGAAAGTCTATGGATCACGAGAAACCTTACACTTTCTAATCACAAAGATATACCAACAGAGGAATGCATTAGAATAGCTCTAGACAAAATGCAAACATATGTGTTCATTGATGTAAAAAAAAAAAAAAAAAGATTGGGCCTCCGAAAACTGGAAACAGAACAAATGGGCTAGTTTAATAAACAACAACACGCAATAAAGAAACTGTAAAATATGAATTATGAGTTGACCTAGATGGAAACTTAACTTTGCACATGTAAGAGCTGCGCCTCTATCATAGCTGCAAAGTCAAAATGATACCACCGAAAAGGATTGGCTTTTCTGTAAACATGCAAGGTTTTTGAAACTTGAAAAAAAAAATCATAATCTCAGAAGGCCCACTAACCACCGAGCACCACAAAGTTAAAAATAAATGTTGACGATTTCATATCAGCTTCTGTACAGAATCAAGGCTGGGGCTTTGTAGAACACTAGGAGGGGAACATAGGGCCGGTATTTTTGTCTGAGGAAAAGAGGTAACCCTACTTGCATTAGTGTCCTGTGTGCAGTCACTGATAGCACGTTTTTATAGACTTTTAAACCCCACAGACTCCAGTTTAGTAGCTACCTACTGACTGTACGAACTGAAGCTGTTTTTCTCCTAGAGTTCATGCACCAATTTTGTCGAAATGTATTTCTGTGGCATTGTTTGACATTGGTAATTGTGACTCGGAAAAGTTCCTTTAAAAAGACGCGCACGCACTCCTTTCTCCGTCTGTCGTTTGTGCTCTTATACTGCCCTCTAATGGATCACTTCATATTTCGTTGTTTGTACCTTAATCACTCGCAGCTATGCCACTCACTGTGCGATCAATGTTTTCACTACGCGATTTACGGACACTTGATGAACGTACACATATTTTTTTTATCGCCTAAAGTCTATGTATTTAGATACATGCATTACTGTGCACAATCATAATACCGTTTTTACAGATGAAGCACCATGCGGCAGCAGAATTAGGGTGCGCAGATTTTGAAAATCAAAATACGGGTTTTTTTACAAACATAGAAGTAGGACTACAATTTCATATATAAACTGTATTTATATTTTTGTATCCCTTACTACCACTGACGAGAACGAAGAGGCCCAAAATGCCTTAAATACAGCTTTCGGATCCCCGTCATAGAAAACACAGGCAATGATGAGATTATACGTCAGCATTTTAGAAGAGGAAAGTGTGAGATTAAAAAAAAATTCCATTGTAGCTGAGTGTAGTGGCAAGTATGAAGGATGCGAAGGAGGCAGATTTCATGTTAATATCTTTTATTCTTGCCACAAGAAATAAGGCCCACGAGCAGCCGGCCGGCCGCAACACCGCGCTTTCTTCGCGCCTCTGCCTTTCCGCCGCGCCGCCCCCTGACGTCACGACCGTCCTCGTTACAGATTGGTCGTGGCGTCATGAGGCGTCTAAACATAGAAGACAGACTAGCTCTGTCCCTCCGGCCTCGTGCGTTAACTCACGTACGACATCTCCCTTTTCAACAGAACAAGAAACTTAAGGAACTTCACCTCATAACAAAATCTTCGAACCTCTTGGGTGCTCGGATACGCCTAATTGGCCTGCTCGGAGTAACATACTGAAGTGAATTCGCCTTGACGGCGCACGCATCCTCTAGGCTTGACCCCATTACATTGTGACTGTCGCTCTCCACAGATTCGGGCCTGCAGCCATTCTGTCCTGAGGCAGCCGTCAAGCCACGCCATGCCTTCTCGCATCGCTCCGCACTCGCCTGTCCACTTATTCCTGGCCTGGAAGGCGTATTCACACATTCCTCCTCATCAATGACTACATCCCTGGCTTCGTGAGTTTGCCACTCATCAACATCATCCGTGCCTTCGGCCCCATCCACACGGACATCTTTCATGATGATTTTCTCTTGCCCAGCCTTGAGCCTAACTATGTCGTCCTTGCTCCGCCACCCCGCTCCTTCCAGGCAGACTGCCCCTCTTGTCACTCCTTGCACACGCACCGGGGTTTGAAACACAGACTCCCCCTTCATCACCCTGTTGGGTTTCTTCACCAATACCCAATCCCCTTGCGCTATATTTTTAGTTTTGGCTCTATTCACCATGTCAGCGTACCTCTTATTGTTTTCCTGTTTGGCCACTATTCTTGCTTTGACTCTCAATCTCTCATCAGATTCTGCCTCAATTTCCCGGTTCATGTCATACCACTTATTTAATTTGGGGGTAAGCTCACTCATGCATCTTCTCCCTCTCATCAAATAAAACGGAGTGTGTCCAGTAACCTCACTGGGCGTGTTGTGGAAAGTGTTCACCTTGTCCGCCAGAAACGCTTTCACATTCATGTTGGAAGCGATCGCCTGTTGCACGCCCTCTTTGAGGAATCTATTCATACGCTCAACCTGCCCATTGCTCTTCGGGCTGTACAGCGGGGTTTTCTCTTGCTTAATCCCCAACCTGGACAGAAAATCCGTCATCCGCCTGGACACTAACTGGGTGCCGTTGTCCGACACCATGATCTTCGGCTGTCCCTCAATCGCGAAAATTTTCGTCAATGCCTTGATCACTCGTTCAGTGGTAACTTCCCTGACGAACTTGTAGTGAATCCATTTGGAGAAGTAATCCGTAAGGACGATGAGATGTCTACACTCGTCAGGTAGCCTTGTAAATGGGCCCGCAAAATCAATGGCAATCTTGTTCCACGGGCCGGCAGGTATGTCCACCAGCTGCAACTCTCCTTTTGTCGTCTTCCAGTGCTTATCGGCCCTTAAGCACGGTCCACACCGATCAATGAATCTGCTGACATCGTTGCACATCCCTGGCCACCAGTAGTACTGCTTGAGGAGATTCTTTGTAGCGGTATTGCCCGGGTGGCCTTTATGGGCAATCCTGATTAGCTTGTCTCTTAAGCTTTCCGGAGGTACAAACAGCTCGTGTCTCTTCACAAAGCCGCCTTCGATGGTGAGTTCGGGACTAATCTGTTGGAAACTTCTGAGTGCCCCGTGCAAGTTCCGGATAGGGGGCCAATGAGCCTTCATGTGGTCCATCACCCTCCGCATAGTCCCGTCCTTCTCCTGAGCCGTCAACCATTCTTCCTCTGATATGGATCCCTCGCACATGGCTGTTGCGTCAACCATTGCCACAACGCACTCCGTGTCGTCCAGGGAATCATTCTCCTCGTCCGGGATCGGTATGCGAGATAGGCAATCCGCCCTGCAGTTGAGGCCCCCTTTGATGTGTCTGACGGTGAAGTGATATTCTTGCAACTTAGACAGTAGACGTAGGAGCCTAGAGCTGGCTTTGCCATTGCCACGTCCTTCACCGTCCATCATGTATATCAAGGGTTTGTGGTCGGTGACTAATTCGAACTCCCTGCCCCACAAATATTTTCTCAGTTTCTCCACGGCCCAGACGCACGCGAGCGTCTCCCGCTCGATGGTGCTGTAGTGCTTCTCTGCTTCGCTCAATGACCGCGATATGAATGCAACAGTGTTCTCCTTCTTCCCTTGGAATTGGCAAAATACTGCACCGATTCCCTTGGCACTGGCGTCAACCGTGATTACATTCCGGAGGTCCTTGTTGTACGGTCGTAATACTGGGGCCGCGGCGATTGCCTGCTTGACGGATTCGAAGGCAGCGCTTCGTTCTTGTGTCCACGTATACTTTTCGTTCTTCCGTAGCAGTTTCCTTAGAGGCTCCACAGTGGTTGCGTATCCTTGCATGAACTTGGAATAGTATTCGCTGAGTCCCAGGAACGATCGCAAGGTGTCTTTGTCTCCTGGGCAAGGGGCATCTCGTATGGCCCTCACTAAATCATCTTTCGGCGCGATGCCATTAGGGGTAAGCACGTGCCCTAAGTATTCTATCTTGTTTTTCATGAATTTGCACTTGTCTTTGGAGACTGTCATCCCCCTTTTTTGTAGCACCTCCAACACTCTGCGCAGCAGTTCTAAGTGCCCCTTCTCGTCTTCCGTGTGTATCAGAATGTCGTCCTGAAATGCTTCAACCCCCTTCATATCGCAGAAGAGGAGGTCCATTAGCTTTTGAAAGACGCCCGAGGCCGATGCAAGGCCGAATGGAAGACGGATGTACCTGTATGCTCCAAACGGGGTAATAAAGGTGGTAAGTTCCTTGGATTCCTCCGTGAGACATACTTGGTGGTATGCAGACTTCAGGTCTATCAGGGTGAAAAACTTCGATCCTGCTGTGGCCGACAATATCTCCTGAATGTTGGGCAGTGGATGGCAGTTCACCAGGATATTTCTGTTCAGTGATCGCAGGTCTACACACAACCGAATGTCCCCTGTCCTCTTCTTCTTGGACACCACGATTGCAGACACCCATTCTGATGCACCTGCTTCCTCTATTACTCCTTCCCTTTTCAGCTTATCAAGAACAGCCTTAAGCTCCCCCCTTACTGAAAGAGGAATTGTTCTGACTTTGTGTTTTATGGGTAGGGCACCCTTTTTTAGCCGTATAGCATGCACAAATCCTCTTACGCACCCTACCTTGTTTTCAAAAACGGAGTCAAACATTTCGAGGACCTCAGCTAATCCATCATGTAAATCATCAGGCTGCACATAATTGACCCAGTTATCTCTCAGAACTATGGGATCTTCCGCCCCAGGGACTAGCATCACACCTAGCTTCGCCAGGTCCTTCCATCCTACAAGGCTCCTCCCATTTTCAGCCACATATATCTTTGTTCTCACAGTGCGCCCTCGAAAGGTGAGGGAGTCCCAGAAGTAACCTTTCATCACTATGTCGTGTTCCCCGAAGGCCTTTGGACTCACATCCGTCTCGTGCAGTCGTACATCTTGCCACTTCGAATCAAATGTCCTATCAGAGATCAGGGTAAGGGGGGAACCAGAATCAGCCGTAAATGGCAATTTTATCACACCAATCATGACGGAGCCAATGGGACCCTTCACTCTACCGTCCTCACCATCAATGGACAACACCATGTCCGCATCCGCATCAGTATCATTCTCGCTTACCGAGCTCACTTTCATGCCCGTATTATATTTTTTTGCTTTGCATACTGCCGCAAAGTGGCCCAACTTCCTGCATTTAGAACAGCTTTTGTGCACGGCAGGGCAGGCCCTGCTATCCGCTAAGTGATCTTTTGACCCACATCTATAACAGACGAGCTGCCTCCTGCCTCCCCCTCTATCACTCGCTGCCCTTTCTGAATTTCCGGGCACATGTTTACGGCTGTCCTGTACATAGAACACATTTGAAGCCTGACTAGTGTTCGCCAGTTCCTTGGAAGATACCATGGAGCGTTCCACTGCCTTTGCAATGGCAATTACGTCCTTCAGCGAAGGATTCCTGCATGAAAGCAAACGTTCCTGCACTTTCTTTGAATGGCAGTAGAACACCACCTGGTCTCTAATGTACGTATCAGTCATCACTGCAAATTCACAATCTTGAGCTAGGACACGTAGACATGCAATATATTCCTCAATAGTCTCTCCTTCCTCTTGTTTCCGCAGTGCGAATTTATGGCGCCCCACCATGATGTTGCACTCCTCTGCATACTGCAGCTCAAGCCGCCGCACAGCCTCCTGGTACTCATTCAGCGGAGCTGTGGCTCCATGGGGATTCACATATACCGGCAGGCTATCGAAAACCTCTTGTCCAGCCTTCCCCAACAGTCCGAATAGCAAAGACTTTTTCCGTTCGGGGCTATACCCCTGACCATCAATTGAGATAATATAGTTCTCAAATGCGCGCAGCCATCCTTTCCACTTCATGCATGGCTTACCGGGAGAGTCCAGGAAGAGAGGAGGTACGCAGATATGACCTGTCTGCGACATGGCCGGAAAGCGGGAGGCTACTGGGCTGCGCAGAACGGTAGGAGTCGTCGAAGTCAATCGTGTGGAGACCGCAGCATCAGCGCCTTAGGGGTTGCACGTAGTCCCAGTGAAGAGATATCAGCGCTTTCCACTGGCCTCCCGAAACACCAGGTAAGGTGGGCTACACTCGTGGGCCTTGGTAGAAGCTGTGACCCTCGTCGCCATTTGTAGTGGCAAGTATGAAGGATGCGAAGGAGGCAGATTTCATGTTAATATCTTTTATTCTTGCCACAAGAAATAAGGCCCACGAGCAGCCGGCCGGCCGCAACACCGCGCTTTCTTCGCGCCTCTGCCTTTCCGCCGCGCCGCCCCCTGACGTCACGACCGTCCTCGTTACAGATTGGTCGTGGCGTCATGAGGCGTCTAAACATAGAAGACAGACTAGCTCTGTCCCTCCGGCCTCGTGCGTTAACTCACGTACGACACTGAGTCAATTTTAAGCAGGAGACAGGCCCACCCAAACATGACTCTCAACCCTCTCAGTGACATCAAAATCAATAAAAAATGCACATACATACTAAACAAAAAGTTCGTCTGTGTTGGCAGCCGAACATTGTTTTTCTACCTTCTGTTGCTGCTCAGCACGGGTGGAAAAAAGTTAAGGAGCAACACCTTTCCTGAACCTGCAGCTTTATTACATCCACTGAGTGCCTGTTTATTTGTTTATGTTTTAAAAATCTGCAAAAATTGCTGGGCCTAAAATAGTTGTTTTCATTATTAACATGGCTTTTCTGTTTTTGTTTTTTTAATTATCAGGTAGGTCATCACAAACTGTGTTACACATTTTAAAGTGCATTCTCCTCGTATTTACTGTTTTAAGTCTGAAAAGGAAACTTTATGACCTAAGGTGATTTCCTACAAAGACATTAAAATTCCACCCCACCTTAAAAGCAACCCTTGTGATTATTACAAAATTAAAGAGATAATGAAAGTGGAGGTGGAGGGTGGCTGATAAGAGGCTGGTCCGCAAGCTCAGCTGTGAGATTAGGCACATGGGAGAGCAATGGTAGCAAAGAGGATAATCAGGGAGGAGGTGCATTGCAGAGTCTGTGGTTAGGTGGAGGTAGTAATGGAGAGAACCCCTCTCTGAAGACTGGCAGAGAGGGATCCCGCACAGTGTTACTCGTCTGATACTTCCACCTCTGAAATCTTCTCTTGACATTAAAGGGGGAAAATCACTTTTCTGGTTACCATTTAGGAACAGACTTGGAAAAGAGTGCTTCTTACAAGGCCTTGTAAAGCTCAAGAGAGACAAAGACGGCGCAAGACAGGCCTGGCTAGACACAAGGTGGGGGAGCCAACAAATTAAGTGGAAGAGCCAAGGGGCATATTTAAGAAAAGTGGCGCTGCACATAGTGCAGCACCTTTTGCGCCCCTTAGCTGCCCCCTAATGCCACCATGTGTGCGCCATATGTAAAATATTACACACCATGGCGGTAGTTAGGGGACTAGCATCAGAATTTTTGAAGCTAGTCCAGCGCTATGCAGGATTAGCACAAAAAATTCTGACGCTAATCCTGCAAAGCACCCGGAGGCTCATTGTAACCAACTTAAGCTTCCCTTTAATGCCTGCTCTGAGCAGGCTTAAGTGCTGAAAAAAATGGCGCAAAGAAATCTCTTAGATTTCCTTGCGCCATTCTTTTGGCCGCCTAACGGGGGGACACCCGGCGCAGGCATAATGTAGTGCAAAGGGTTACAAAGTGGCGCAATGCATGCATTACGCCCCTTTGTAAATATGGCTCAGCATTTTTGGCCTTCTAAAGCCACATTAGCGTCATAAAAAGATTCTTTCAGCTCTGGGCAGACTGTGTGTCGATTCCGGCAGGCTGTGCGTCTATTTTTGCCGCACAAGGAGTTCCCTTGCAGAGAAGAAGTCTTTTTGGCCCTGAGACTTCAGGAACAGGAGGCAAGCTCAATCCAAGCCTTTGAGAGCACTTCTCAGCAGAGCCAGAGGCCAGCAAGTCAGCAGGGCAACAGCAAGGCAGCAGTCCTTCACAGCAAAGCAATCCAGGTGAGTCCTTTGGGCAGCCAGGCAGCTCCTCTTGGCAGGTTGCAGGGTCTGGTTCAGAGTATCTGTTCCAGGAAGATTCTAAATTGGTAGGGTCAGGGACCCAGTTTATATACCCAAAAGTGCCTTTGAAGTGGGGGAGACTTCAAAGAGTAGTTTGGAAGTGCAAAGGTCCCCTTTCAGTACAACCCTATCTGTCAGGGTCCCAGTAGGGGGTTTGCAATCCCATTGTGTGAGGACAGGGCACTGTCCTGTGAAATGTAAGTGTCAGGCCCTCCACCCTTCCAGCCCAGGAAGACCCATTCAGTATGCAGATGTGTGCAGGTGTGACTGAGCATCTTGTGTCTGGGTGAAATGCACAAGGGAGCTGTCAACCAGCCCAGACCAGATGTGGACTGGAGACAGGCTGTAAGGCACAGAAAGATTTTAAGTGCAGAGAAATGCTCACTTTCTAAAAGTGGCATTTCTAAAATAGTAATATAAAATCCAACCTCACCAGTTAGCAGTATTTTGTATTACCATTCCGGCCATACTAAATATGACCTGTCTACTCCTTTCTGATCAGATTCTGCCACTCAAAACGTATATGAGGGTAGCCTTAATGTTAGCCTATGAAAGGAGCAGACCTCACAGCAGTGGAAAATAAACTTAGGAGTTTTCTACTACCAAGACATATAGAATACACAGGTATATGTCCTGCCTTTTGCCTACACAGAACCCTGTCCTATGGGTTACCTAGGGCCTTTCTTAGGGGTGACTTATATGTGGAAAAAGGGGAGTTTAAGGCTTGGCACGTATTTTTAAATGCCAAGTCGAAGTGGCAGTGAAACTGCACACACAGGCCTTGCAATGGCAGGCCTGAGACATGGTTAAGGGGCTACTTATGTGGGTGGCACAATCAGTGCTGCAGATCCACTAGTAGCATTTAAGTTACAGGCCCAGGGCACATGCAGTGCACTTTACTAGGGACTTATGCCAATTGGGTGGGAGCCATTGTTACCATGTTTTAAGGGAGACAGCATATGCACGTTAGCACTGGGTAGCAGTGGTAAAGTGCACAGAGTCCAAAAACAGTGTCAAAAAATGGAGGGAGGCGGGCAAAATGTTGGGGTGACCACCCTAGTCTGTCAGGTCTAACAGTTGGAATCCATCTGAAAATCTTCTGTAGGAGTCGGAGGGTGTGGAAGCAGGTGGAGGCGACGAGGTTGACCTGTCTGGTCATGGTAAGAGTCGAGGATGACGCAGAGGTTTCGTGTGTGGTCTGTGGGGGTGGGGGAGCCTGCGAGTGTTGAGGACAACCAGGAGTCATCCCAAGCTGAGGAGGAAGGTCCCAGAATGAGGATCTTTGTATTGTCGGAGTTCAGCTTAAGGCAGCTCTCCCTCATCCAGATGGCTACTGCTTGTATCCCGTCCCTGAAGTTCTTCTTGCCTGTTGAGGAGTTCTCAGTCAGGGAGATGATCAGTTGGGTGTCATTAGCGTAGGAGACAAGGTTCATGCCGTACTTCCTGAGAATAGGGGCGAGAGGGGTCATGTAGATGTTGAACATCATGGGGCTCAACGATTATCCTTGGGGTACTCCACAGCTGATGTCTGTAGGTTCTGACAGGTGTGGCAGGAGCCTGACTTTCTGTGTTCTGCCTGTCAGGAAGGAGTGTATTCATCGTAGGGCCTTGCCCTGTATGCCTGCTGCATGGGTTCTGGTGCTTAGGGTGCGGTGAGATACTGTATCGAAGACAGCTGAAATATCAAGTAGGATGAGAGCTGCTGTTTAGCCGCAGTCAAGGAGGGAGCAGATGTCGTCTGTGGCGGCGAGCAGGGCTGTTTCGGTGCTGTGGTTAGTTTTTAATCCTGATTGGGAGATGTCCAGGATGTTGTTGCCCTTGATGTGTTGTCGTAGCTGAGTGTTGATTGCTTTCTCTACGATCTTAGCTATGAAAGGCAAGATGGTGCGGTAGTTCTTGAGATCCATTGGGTCGGCTGTGGGTTTCTTCAGAAGTGGGCAGATCTTGATGCGTTTCCAGTCTTCGGGGAAGGTTTTTGACTCCGGGGAGCAGTTGATGGTCTTGCAGAGTTTGGGCGTGATCGACGCGCTGGCCTTGTTGAAGATGTAGTGGGGGCAGGGGTTGGTAGGGGCTCCGGAGTGGATGCTGCTCATGATGGAATGAGTCTTGTCCGTTGTGAGGGGGTCAAGGTGTGCAGGCATGCACCTTCTGATCTCCACAGAGATCATACTGGAGGCAGCTCTGGTCCTTCAGAAGCAGGCCTCTATTGGCCTCAGGCCCACCTCTTCGTGGGGAAATGCCCAAAGAGATAAATAGCCAGTCCTCTCCACTACCACTTACAATAGTTGAGAGCCAGCCTTTATCTCATCTAGTCTGAAATTCCCAAGTTTCAGAGAAGGCCAATGAAAGAGCTGGCATTAGACTGTATCTGCTCTCTCAAGGAATCCATGTGGGTGCTGGCACAGTCCATCTCCTAGGGCCTTAACCAGAAACTCAGGGTTAAGAGGAGGAATGTGCACAAGTATTGCTTTGGGTGGATGGAATGGGGAAAAGTTAACAAAGGGAGCAGACAGGCAATTAAAATACCCTTCAACTAATCATGCAATCTATGCATACAGAATGTACCCTTTGTATCGTGGTGAAGTCAATACGATGTAATCTAGGGCTTCTATGCTACCTCCAGAAGCCATAAATTGGGCCTGCAGCAGCCCACCCGAATGCACCCTTGGCCCATCCAAATAAAAAATCCTGGAGCCGGGCCTGACAGGACACAGCCAAAACAAGGCCATTTTTTACTTCAAAAATCAGAAATCTCCCACCTTAGTAGGGTCTATTATCATGTATGTAAGATGAATACATTAAATACAACTGTAACACAGAGTAGCACCTATGTTCAATTATATTGATTTCTCAAAAGTCTGTTGACTAATCATCATACATGCCAACATTTTAGATGTGGAAGGAGAAATGTTAATTAAATTATCAAGAGACTGTACATGAACGTCAATTCACCAAAATGCCAGGAAAAGCGGAAGTGACATCGCACACCATTTAACTTTTTCTTTAGCTTACACATGCATGCATACTTACACATTCACACTCATTCAAACATGCACACACTCTCTCACGTTAACACACTCTCACCCACAATCACACACACAACATATATTTAAAAAGCATTTTTGCTTATCTTAGCTGCCAGGGAGGGTCATATTCCAGCTAATAGTATTCAATTCTTTATTACAATAATACTGAATAGTCAAATATTATTCCTATATTCACTATTACAGTAATAAAAAAAATGGCAGAAAACAAGGAAAGTGAAGCCTTAACCGATGTCAATAATGGTGAGCTGCAATTGTATTCTTGGGACTGATTTTGCCACTTCTGAGGCCAGGGGTTGCAAGGGGCAGCCAGGGTCGCTGCTGCAACCCCCGGTGATCCCTAAATGACATCCATGAGACTGTCTTTCCCCCATTGACTTCTATCGAAGGAGAGGCAATTTCAGACTAGAGGCAGCCAAAATAAAGCCCGTTTTGTCTTAAAAAGTCTGGAATCTCCAGCCTGAATCGGGTCTTATGGCTTGTACGTAATCCTACATTGCAACTTGTACAAACTAGCCTCCCAATAGACCCTCCCTAAAAACTTGTGCATGCGCAAAATGTAGCATGGATGCTAACAAGCCTAATTCTTGCGGGAGACTCACATATTTTATACCCAAAATGTCTTTATTTTAGCAGTATTCTGCATAAAATTGTCCCTGCTTCAATAGAAGTGAAAGCAGAAAATACATTCCCTCAATTTTTGTTTCCAATTTCAAAATCTCTCCCTTTCCTGTTCCTGTATGTTTAGTGAAATCTGCCAGGGCAGATGATGAAAAACTGGGACTTTCGCAGCAATGTCAGAACGCCGGATCACCCTACAGATGTAGGCACTATACTTTCTGTCACCGAGTCAGGGGGTGTACTATCCCTAGATAGGATTCTGCTGGGCTGCTCACAAGCACCCCAATTGTCCCTGCACCTGGAATTTCAAGGTGTGTAAAATCAGTGATTTTAGGGGACACAAAAAGGCACCTGCTAAAACAGAACGTGGGTGCTGGCAAGGGTTGTGTGAACAAGTGCAGGCCAAGACCAGTCTGACCCCACCCTACAGGGTGGAAGGCCGGTAGTATGCACTAATGTATTGAACTGCAAAATATTGTGGCCAGAATGTTGACTATCAACATATTGTAATGGCATTTATAAGTAAGAATAGATTTAGCGTTCTGAATTCCACATCTATGTACTTTGAGAATTTATATATTATTAAGGGACATATGTGGAATTAAAAATAATAAACCTATACTTACCTGTGTATATTTACCTTCACATTGTTTTGGTAGTCCATATTCTGTTGCCAATATTTTTAGTTCAATATTTGAATCTAATATTTTGCTAAAACAATCAAGGGTGTGTGTGCACAGCCTGCCCTATGACAACCTTTCCACCACTGGCCCATGCCCAACAACTGACATGTGACTCCTACTCCCATTTACTCCCTGCTTAAAGGAGATGGTAATTGGATACAAAATTGTCCCCGGAATTAGTAAAAAATCAAATGGGGAAGGACACAGTAATTTCCAATTCCTGAGAAAAACTCTGAATTAAAGTTTTGCGGTTACCATCGGAGTTGGTGTAGGAAAATGGCTCCCTGTTGCAGTTACCCCCCCACCTTTTGTCTGGTATTGATGCTGACTTGACTGAGAAGTGTGCTGGGACCCTGCTAACCAGGCCCCAGCACAAGTATTCTTTCACTAAAATGTACCATTGTTTCCACAATTGGCACACCCCTGGCACACAGATAAGTCCCTTGTAAAAGGTACCATTGGTACCAAGGGCCCTGTGACCAGGGAAGGTCCCTAAGGGCTGCAGCATGTGTTGTGCCACCCTAAGGGACCCCTCACCTAACACATGCACACTGCCTTTGCAGATTGAGTGTGTTGGTGGGGAGAAAAAGGCAAAGTCGACATGGCATCCCCCTCAGGGTGCCATGCCCACAAAACAGTGCCTGTGGCATAGGTACGTCACCCCTCTAGCAGGCCTTACAGCCCTAAGGCAGGGTGCACTATACCACAGGTGAGGGCATAGCTGCATGAGCAATATGCCCCTATGCCTGCTACAGTGTCTAAGTCCATTCTTAGACATTGTAAGTGCAGTGTGGCCATATTAAGTATATGGTCTGGGAGTTTGTCAAAACGAACTCCACAGCTCCATAATGGCTACGCTGAATACTGGGAAGTTTGGTGTCAAACTTTTCAGAATAATAAACCCACACTGATGCCAGTGCTGGATTTATTAAAAAATGCACACAGAGGGCATCTTAGAAGATGCCCCCTGTATTTTACCCAATCCTTCAGTGCAGGACTGACTGGTCTGTGACAGCCTGCCACTCAGACGAGTTTCTGACCCCCTGGGGTGAGAGCCTTTGTGCTCTCTGAGGCCAGAAATAAAGCCTGCACTGGGTGGAGGTGCTTAACACCTCCCCTCTGCAGGAACTGTAACACCTAGCAGTGAGCCTCAAGGGCTCAGGCTTCGTGTTACAATGCCCCAGGGCACTCCAGCTAGTGGAGATGCCCGCCCCCTGGACACAGCCCCCACTTTTGGCGGCTAGTCCAAAGGAGATAATGAGAAAAACAAGGAGGAGTCACCTACCAGTCAGGACAGCCCTAAGGTGCCCTGAGCTGAGGTAACGCATGCCTTTAGACATCCTCCATCTTGGTTTTGGAGAATTCTCCCAATAGGAATAGGGATGTGCCCCCGTCCCCTCAGGGAGGAGGCACAAGGATGGTGTAGCAACCCTCAAGGACAGTAGCCATTATCTACTGCCCCCCAGACCTAAACACACCCCTAAATTTATTTAGGGGCGACCCTAAACCCAGGAAATCAGATTCCTGCAACCTACAACAAGAAGAAGGACTGCTGACCTGAAAGCCCCGCAGAGACGACGGATACGACAACTGACTTGGCCCCAGCCCTACCGGCCTGTCTCCAGACTCAAAGAACCTGCACAGCGACACATCCGACAAGGACCAGCGACCTCTGAGGACTCAAAGGACTGCCCTGAACCCGAAGGACCAAGAAACTCCAGAGAACAGCGGTACTGTTCAAAGAACTGCAACAACTTTGCAATTTCTAAGCAACTTTCAAAGAACTCTCTCTTCCCGCCGGAAGTGTGAGACTTCACACTCTGCACCTGACGCCCCCGGCTCAAGGTCCAGAGAACAAACACCGCAGAGAGGACTCCCAGGCGACTGCGACGACGTGAGTAACCTGAGTCGACCCAACTGCACCCCCATAGTGACCTCTGCAGAGAGGATCCAGAGGCTCCCCCTGACCGCGACTGCCTGGTAACAAGGAACCCGACGCCTGGACCAAGCAGTGCACCCACAACCCCCATAACCGAGAGAATCCACCTACCAGTGCAGGAGTGACCAGCAGGTGGTCCTCATCCTAGCCCAGTCAGTGGCTGGCCCGAGAAGCCCTCCTGTGCCCTGCCTGCATCGCCTAAGTGACCCCCGGGTCCCTCCATTGCTTTCAATAGCAAACCTGACGCCTACTTTGCCTACTGCACCCAGCCGCCCCCGTGCTGCTGAGGGTGTGTTTTGTGGGCTTGTGTGTTCCCCCCCAGTGGTCTACAAAACCCCCCTGGTCTGCTCCTGAGGAAGCAGGTAACTACCTGCTAGCAGACCGGAACCGGAGCACCCCTGTTCTTCATAGGCACCTATGTCTTTTGGGCCCTTCTTTGACCTCTGCACCTGACCGGCCCTGTGTTGCTGGTGCTGTGGCTTTGGGGTTGCCTTGAACCCTAATGGTGGGCTGCCTATGCCCAGGGGACTGACTGTGTTAGTGCTTTACTTACCTGAGAAACCTAACCAAACTTACCTCCCCCAGGAACTGATGATTTTTGCACTGTGTCCACTTTTAAAATAGCTTATTGCCATTTTAACCTAAACTGTGTGTACTACTGCTTTGAATCAAAGTTCTATACTTACCTGTGTGAAGTACCTTGCATTTTATGTACTTACCTCAAACCTTGAATCTTGTGGTTCTAAAATAAATTAAGAAAATATATTCTTCTATATAAAAACTATAGGCCTGGAGTTAAGTCTTTGAGTGTGTGTTCCTCATTTATTGTCTGTGTGTGTACAACAAATGCTTAACACTACCCTATGATAAGCCTACGGCTCGACCACACTACCACAAAATAGAGCATTGGTATTATCTAATTTTGCCACTATCAACCTCTAAGGGAACCCTTGGACTCTGTGCACACTATCTCTCACTTTGAGATAGTATATACAGAGCCAACTTCCTACAGTTGGTATTTGCAGGCCCTACAATTTCATACCTCTGCGTTATGCACCTTGTCATTAGGCCTCTAATATGCGTATGTGTGTATGTGTCTTTTGGTAGGAGCCCTGAGGGTATTTGGAAGTTCGTAGAGGGCAGCAATACTATTCTTATTTTTTTATTGACTGTTTACCTTCTCCCTGATGTTGTCCCAAGGATGCTGAGGGCCTTTTAAAGTGCGTACGGATTCGTATCAATGTTTGCTAGGATTGTCGTTTTTCACCTTCTCCTGGTTGCTGTCTAGAGGGTACTCTCAATTTTGATCAATCCTCCCATACCCACCACGTCCAGTTTGTATTTGTGGCCATGAGAAAATTCAAATTTTTGTCGATTTTTTACCTTGTTCCATGTGCTGTTCCCAAAGTGTTTAGGGTCTTGCGAGGTTTTGCACTGGAATTTTCATCAATATTTATTAATTGTTCACTCTCAGATGATGTCCAATGGATATTTGAGACCATGTGGGGCTCACAGATATTATTTAAAAAAGAATTCAAACTTTTACGTCCCTCCATGTGCCCCCATACACCTTGTGAGGCCTGCAAGTAGGTCGTGTGAATTGTAACTGATTTTTCACCCTCTCCCTGGTGATGTCTTTGCGGTGTTTGGGGAAGTGTAGGGCCCACAAATATTATTCTTATCTTTTAGATTTTTTTATTCTTTTCCCCATGCTGCTCTGGTGGTGCAGTGGGCATGGAGACATTTTTGGATTTTATTTCTGATCCAGAGAATTATTTTGTTTCATAACATATGCACGTCTGCTGTCTGTCTGGGCTGCTGTTTTCCAATAATTGCCTCTATTTTGTCAGTATAGTGCTTTCTTACTGTTTCCTATTTATTACTTGGCTATCTTATCTCTCATTTTGCTATAGGCCGCTTGGTGGGTGGTGTGGTGGTAGGTGACTGACAAACTCATAGGGCACACTACAAAGATACTACAGCAAATATATTTTTAAATACATCTGTGATATCATCATTTAAGCAGCTCATGGCTACTGCTTTAAATACACACATGGGCATATTTAATAGAAGTGGCGCAGCGCCGCTGCTGCACCAAAATTGGCAGCGCAGCATCACTTCCAAAATGCACAGATGCGCCATATTTAAATAAATACACAGCATCCATGTGTTTTCGCCAGTGCTAAAATAGCTACCGAGTCCCAACGCAGCCACCCTTGCGCTGTGGTGCAAGTATGGCTCTGTTGCAGGGGAGATTGTTTTTGTGCAAGAAGGGATACCTTCCTGCACAAAAACAATCTTTAATGGCGATTTGCTCATTCTATGGGGCATATTCACAAGCCCCTAGTGTCTCCTTGCCCCACATTAGCATAATGTTTTTTTAAGCTAATGTGGCATTAAGGAGACATTTTTGCCACGCCACATTTACAAAGTAGTGCAATACATGCACTGGGCCACTTTGTAAGCCCTTGTGCCACATTATGCCCGCACCAGGCATTATCTATGCAAGGGGGGTGTTCCGGCGCTAGGAGGCCTGCAAAATTAGCACAGTGAAATTTACAAGATTTCACTGCGCAATTTTCCACGTCATTTTTAACGCCTGCTCAAAGCAGGCATTAAAATGATGCACCTAGTAACCTATTGGCCTCCTTGCACTTCGCCCCTCTACAGTCAAATTTTTTTATGCTAGTGCATCAAAGCTCCACAATGGCGTAAAAAATTCTGAGGCTATTGGCCTGACGACTGTCATGGTGCACCATATCATAAGTATGGCACTACCAAGGTTCTAGTAGGTGAAGAACAAGAAATGTGATGCATCATCTATGATAGGTCACTTTCTTCTGCAGAATGCAGCACGCATTGAAAGAGCAAAAAACAAGGATAAATTAAAGCATTTCTTCTTGTTCCAGCATACTAATACCACCCCTGGGGTGGCGTTAGATTTTGGCGCTGCCTCAGGCTTACAAAATCTGGTAAATCTGGGGCAGCATCAAAATTAAATGGGTTTTTCTGTGGAATGCCCACGGCAACACCCATTGCACGCCTCTCCCACGCAAAGTGCTGCGTGTGAAGAGGCCTTATTTACAAGGTGCCATTAAGCCACAAAAAGTGGCTTAAAGCTGCCTTGTAAATACGACGCATTGCGCAGCGCCACTGGAGCATCACAAACAAGTGACGCTCCGGTGGCGCTCAGGGCTTGTAAATATGCCCCATAGTGTTATTGTTATGTTTGATTTCTATCGCGCACTGCATCACTAGAGTGACCCAAGTCTAGCTTCTTATTTCTTCTTGCCTTCAGGGAGACAAAACTGAGCTTGAGGCATTCACTAGTCATGAATTTTCGGGCTCACACTTTAGCTCAAGCGAAGGGAAATTAACATGTCACCAAAAAAATTAGGGCCTCATTACAAGGCTGGTGGTCTTGAGACCACCACTTTAAGATGCTGGTGGTCCGACCACCACATTACGACCCAGGCGGTCAGACTGCCATGCTTATGCTGTATCCCGACGGGTTGACAGTGGGTGGAGATCGCAATCAGACAGTGTGACACTCCATTACAACCTCGTTCTCCGCCAGCTTTTTCATGGCGGTACCACCGCCATGAAAAGGCAGGCAGAGAACAGGTGCAGGGGGCCACAAGAGGGCCCCTGCACTGCCCAGGCACTTGGCATGGGCAGTGCAGGGATCCCCCTGTCCAGCACCCTTGCAATGTTCACTGTCTGCTGTGCAGACAGTGAACATTGCGAGTGTACATTGCAAGGGTGCTGGTGCACCTTGCAGGCGACAGCATTGCTGCTGCTCGATTTTGAGCCGGAGACAATGCTGCCACCAATTTCCGACTAGGTTGATGGGTGGAAACCTCGGTTTCTGCCCGTCAGCCTAGTGGGAAACTCGTAATGAGTTCGGCAGGGAGATCGCCAGTGTGGCAGCAACCTACCCGTTGGAAGCTCAGCGAATAGGTCATCCTGTCTGCCGAACTTGAAATGAGGCCCTAAGTATTTGCTAAGAAAGCGTCCAGTAACAAGTGTGACTCCTCCAAAAAGACCAGCACTGCACTGCATAGCATCAATATCCCTACATACATTTTGGTGAAGTGTGCAACATGGTACACCTGGTGCACCCAGTCCTTTTGAACAGCAAGACTTGGAAGCATAAATGAATGCAGTGTACCACATGTACCCGTAGCATTCCCAGCATCACTGGTCCGTCAGAAACAAAGGATTCTTCTTTACTCTGCTGCGGTAGAGGTAAGCATGGCTGTCACAGGAATGTCAGAAGAAACAGAGCCTGAATAAGAGTCACATGAATCTGAGGAAATAACGTAGGATGCAGTTGCTTCATCATCAATATCGTCATGTTATTTCTCACCACCTCTTCTGCCAATAAAAAGGAAGGTCAAATCTTTCAGGTTTCTCTAAGCCCCACCTGGGAGAGAAGGTGACTGGGAATGACCCCTGAATCTCGGTTTCCACATCAAGTGAGCGAAAGGATGTTTCCTAAAAGCCCAGAAGGCAGTGCTAATGGTAATAATGATTAAAATTAAAATCAGTCTCTGAATATTCTAGCTGAAAGAGTCACTAAGGAGTTGCAACGCACCTGTATTCGGACTGCAGTACATACAAGCCCTACTGGCTTAATTTCCTTGCCAAAGAAATAAAGAATATCAACAACAATGGCAATCACTCTTCCTTATCCACGACCACCTCTTGTTCCCCACCCCCAAGATCACTGAGTCTGGCACCACACAGCCAGAAAGTGAGACCATAACACAGACCAGACCACACAATACAGACCTCTTTACTACTCACAAGGACCTGGAAAACACTGAAATGGGCACAATTTGCAGGGTTCAAGTGAACAATAGGAAGCTGGTCAGACATCTTGACACTGAAAGCCAGTTGACCCATTTGAGAAGCAGAAAGGCACTCAGATAGGAAGGGCACCAAATAAAGGTGGCTAGTGGTATAATTTCTGAATCAACAGTGCCTAAAAGAGTAGATGATGAAGATGAGGATGCATGAGGTAGTGCTTATCCATACCTAGATGTCAGGAAACCAGGCCTTGTCACACCTAGCAATATTCACAGTAGCAATTTCTACCTGGCACAAGGATGCAATCCCTTCACTTCCAGTAACTGCAACTTTGCAGAACACAATTGTGGTGCTGTGAAAACAAAACACTATCACACCTTTGTTCACACAGGAAGCATACTACAACTGGAACCATCCAATAGCCTTTTTATACTATATCAGCAGAATGTGGAATAGCATGCTCACCTAGGAAATACCGGGCCCAAAGCCCCACACATTTTCTACTATTTGGAGTTAGGCAGCAGGAAGGGTTCGGGCTCAACAGCGTCCTGCAACCTTGCAACTCTGCTCTAAAGTCTGGGTTTGGGTCTCAGGCCAAGACTTATTGGGTCTGGAATTTGTGGGCCCATTATTTTTGGGCCCTGAGACACCGTGAAAGCTAAACTGGCCAGAAGTGGTAACCCCCTCAACCATCCTCCACCCAGAATCCTTCTTAGAGCCAGTTATAATGGGGCACTAGAGGTGGGGAACCACCTGGTTTCCATCAGATGAGCTTCATCTGGCTCTGCCAATGGAAACCCTTAATATGGCATTCGGCTGCCAGGTCACATTAGAGGTGACCTCGCATAATTCAGAGTGGGTGACCATCACTAGTTTGACATTCTGGGAACTGCTAAGAGGCATGGCAGTCATTGGCAGGGAAACCAACAATGATTCTGACAAGAAGGGGGAAAACTAAGTGTCAGAGCAATTTCTTTAAATGCTGGTGTAATCAGAAGTAACAGCACATGTTTCCCTGCATCTGATTACCCATAATTTCCATTCCCCTTCATTTCGACACCATAGAGAAGGTTTCCGTTCATTTTTGTCCCACATATACATTATGCTGCAACAGAAGCCATGCACCGATTCATGGGATGAGCAGGCTATTAGTAGCTAGAGGTGAGTGCACTTTTTCATGTACTGATGTCATGTTAATTTCTATAAATAAAGTACTGTCATGCAAAGTTCCCCAGATAGTTCAAAACAAGACTCTGTATTACTGTATAAACTTCTACTTATGTGCTACAAATTCTGAAATTAAAAGAGCAACACGGGAAGCTATTCTCAAGCTCCATTTTTTACTACGTATAATACTACAAGATTACGTATGTGGGAGGACTCTGCCTCTCCTATCTTTTCTGTGCAGAGATTTCTGCCCGACTGTGGAGCTCTCTGCATACTTATGCCTGTATTTTAGTAGCAAATGGGGAATGGACAGGCGAATGGCTTTAAAACGGGTAATCCTTACTACAAAATGGGAGGGATTAAGGGACGAGTGAGACGCGGTTTAGGGAAGGGTTAAGAAGGGGTCTAGGAGTCACTGGCACCCACTCACAAAATAATACACGCATTTCAATTCACAAACTGCATTTCTATAGTAACTACAGCAAAAAGAGACTGAAAACAGTAATAAATGAACTCCAGCTCAAACTTGGAGTAAGTTCTGTACAACATATGGCCAAACACTGGTACTGCAACTCCTTCCCGTAGAAAATAACGGAGGATTAAACTTGAAATATAACCATATAGGAAATAATGTTAACATAAATTAATTCATTTTGAATTGCTAAAAATAAATATATATAAATTTAATTTAAAGTTAAAAATATATATCAATAATAAATACATATAATTTTATTTCAAATTATTTAAATAACCAGTTTAATTTCAAAATAGGTGTATTTTTATTTATTTTTATTAAATTACCTAAATTAGTTCTGTACATAACTTTAGTAACTGAACAAAAAATAGATACAAACTTCTTCCTTTAGGTGGTCAATTTT
This sequence comes from Pleurodeles waltl, assembly GCF_031143425.1. Lineage (NCBI taxonomy): Eukaryota > Metazoa > Chordata > Amphibia > Caudata > Salamandridae > Pleurodeles > Pleurodeles waltl. The sequence continues at coordinate 1,272,357,873 of NC_090447.1, read as the reverse complement.
CTTAAATAACTTTAAAAAAATAATATTTGTAATCTATTTATATTTAATGTAATTAAATGTTTCATTCAAAATTAAATTAATCGTGATATACCTTTTTTTGTTTAAAATAAACATACAAATTAATTTTCATTAATATGTAAGATATTCATTTGTTTAGTTTTCTTTTTTAAGTTTAATACATTGTAATTGTAATTGTAATAGCATTTATATAGCGCTTACTACCCCTGACGAGGTGTTGAAGCGCTTTTCGATGAGTAGCACGCTACTCCGGAACCCAAGAGAAATTGGTGGTGGATTAGTATTGGGAAATATGAGTACAGTTTTAGTATTACTATGAGTTAATTTGAGCAGAGGGTACGTGAGTTTGTTAGTTGGATTGACTAGAGTAATGGAGGGGTAACGCAGGGAAGAATCCAGAAGTGTTAATTTGGAGTTTATAGTAATAGGATGAGGCATGGGATGAGTAAAGGAGAGATGGAGGAGGGAAGAGTCTGTGGGACGGGTTAGGGAGATCATAGTAGCAAGAAGGGTTTTAGATGAGTCAAAGGTGAGATAAATGAGGGAGAATATAGTACGGTTGTTTGGGAGATCATGGTAGTAAACTGAGGTTTGGGTGAGCTAGATGTGGAAGAGAAGGGAAGTGCTTAGGCAGGATTATTTTGGAGATGAAAGTAGTAGAATAGGTTTGGAATGAGTCAGAGTGGGGATGGAGGATAGATTGATAGAGACATGACATATGGTGATGGGCAGACTAAGTAAAGCTTACAAGGGAGTACATTTATATATTTTTTTTTAATTCTTTTTTATTTATATTTTATATACAGGTATATACATTATAATCATTATTTTTCTTTTTCCTTAATTTATTTACTCATTATTATTATTATTTTCACTTTATTTTACTTATTTATAATTTGAATTTTATTTATAGGTTTTATTTTATTTATTTTTATTAAATTGTTTCTCTAGTACAGTAGGACTACAATAATAAATAAATAGATAAATAAATACATAGTAAGGGAATATATGTTCAAGTAATATAATAATGGGTATAATAATATGAGAAGAAAAGTAGTATAGTATAAACACAGACTTTCAAGATTTGTAATATTTGAAGGTAATTAATAAGTGTACTTTTCTAATATTTATTCATCTTTCCTCAATTTTTGAATAGGGAAATGCTTATGATAATAAAATATTTAATCAGTGTCATATACAAACGAGAGCAGGGATTCATAAGTATCTAAAATAACAACTTATCTAGGAGCTATGCAATGACCTATGAACATGTTAAGCATAGAATATATATATATATATATGTATATACATACATATATATATATATACACACACACACACACACATATACATACCCACATGCATACACACACATACACACACACACATATATATATATATTTATATATATATATATATATATATATATATATATATATATATATATATATATATATATATATATATATATATACATACACAGATATATATATATATATTTAACCGTGAGTAAATATACATTTGTTAAACAGGTTTAAAGAGTATGTGTGTAATTTATTGTTATGACATAGTAGCGATACATATTTCCTAAAGAAATTTACATTTCTAGAATATACACATAGTCAGATAAAAAATATTTATCAACACAGGCATATGAAGTCCATTGCTGTTTGAATATGGTGATGACATTATCTTTTTTCCCCAATTTCACGCAAGCAGTACAGGAGGCATGCGTAACTTAGCAGATGTGAAGCATGTGCTGTAGAAACATGGGCTCAAGTATAGCATGTTGAACCCAGCATGCATGCGAGTTGAGATGGATAAATGACATCAAAATATTTTAGACTTGGGCAGATGCCACCCAGTTCTGCAGACAACACAAACTGGACCGGAGTTCCCCAGACTGCACCCCACCTTGTGGCTCTTTGCTAGCTCCCCCATTGGAACCAAGAAGGAACCAATCATCTTGAATGATGCTGCTCTGGGGCACTAACTGTAACAGGGACGGGACGAGAGATGCCTCACCATTACAACTTTCTCTCCTTGAAAGCACTTGGGAAGCACATTTCCTGGTTGGACTAACTTAACTTTCAGGCACCTTGTCCTGCCTGGGTGATGTTCCTTTGAGCATTGTCACCCCCCCCCCACCCCATGGTGTACACCAAAATAGTTATCTATTTGAGTTATTTTTGTAACGTTGGGATTTACCAGGGAAATCTCTACTGGTGTGGGTGGTGGGTGAGAGTTATGTTGTTTGAGTCTGTTTATTTTTTTATTGCTACATTACACTTATACTACAAGAAATTCCTACAACGATTCCCCAAACCTGTACAGTACATCCACGCTAGACTGACTACGGCCTGCACCGAAACTGGGCAGGGTCTGACCCTCCCATGCATGACATGGAATATTAGAGGTCTCAACAACCCACGAAAAAGGAAACAGGTGCTCTCCTAGTTAGTCAGACATGGAAGCAAGCTTGCCTTTCAGAAGTAGACATACTAGCTGTGCCTTTACTTCTACTTGGGGCTCCACCCCAAGTAGAAGCAAAGTATCCTCATACACAAAAGTGTTCCTTTTGTATGCCATGAGTTTATGGCTGACCCCGAGAGATGGTATGTACTGATGTCAGGTACCTTAGCGGGCAAAAGACTACTTCTGATAAATGCATATGCTCCCAATACTGACTCACCTGAGTTCTACCTTGACCTCTCTGCATTAATGGGTCGTTTTCAAGCTGACTATTCCTTTATAAGCAGTGACTTTAACATCACCAATCAACCGCTACTGGACACAATGGGTTCCCCTACAATCTAGAAACCTCAATCTTTGCAATCTCTACATGATTTCCTTGACACTTTCCAACTCATAGATGCGTGGCAACACCTTTTATTCTGCACCGCACAAGGTCTGGACTCACATTGATAACTGGTACGTCCCACATGGAGCCCTGCTATGGCTTACTGACATCACACACCAACTGCGTACACTTTCAGACCACGCTTCTGTAAAGGCCACGTTCCTCATACCCTATCAGACCCCCGTCACTAGGTGCTGGCGCGTCCCTGAAAATGCACTACATAATGAGGTTTTCGGGCAGAAGTCTGTGACTTGTTTACTGAATACTTCGATCTTAATACTGGATCAGTAGAGAAACATTCTGTATTACGGGAGGCCTTAAGAGTATATATCAGGGGTGTGTGCACTGCAAAACATGCAGGAGTACTCTGCAGCATTAGACAGGACCTGGCTGCAGTAGAAGGTAAACTGCATGATATAGATGAGAAAGACATGTCAGGTGTCACACCTGTGTGATCGAACTGCACTACTCTTGGAATTTCGAGAACTCGATGAGAGAGAGATAGAATACCTGGGCAAGTATGCTAAGGCATGCAGATATGGTGAGGTTGAGCAGCCCAGCTGCACACTGTCTCGGCTCCTAAAACCCCCATACCACTCCACATATGTGACAAGTCTTCTGACTGATGATGGTGTGAACATCAATGATGACTCTGTGATCACTGCAGCGTTCACATCCTACTACCATCATCCTTATACCTCAGAGGTGGGCGGAAATGAGACCGCATTCGCTGAATACATAGCCAAAATTACCATGGTGTGGCTTGAACCTGGGCAGAAACATTTTCTTGCTGCCCCTATTACATGTGAAGAAATCACACATTCCATCAAAGCTCTCGTGGCACAAATGCCCCTGGGCTAGATGGCATTACTAGGCACTTTTACAAAGCATACAGGGACAATTTAGTCCCTCACCTCCCTGACGTGTATGCAGTGGCGTAGCGTGGGGGGTGCAGGGGGGGCCGGCCGCACCGGGCGCAACATCTGGGGGGGGGCGCGCTCGCACTCGCGAGTGCTAAAATCCACGGTTTAGGGGGCGCAAATTACTTGCCTTGCCCCGGGTGCTGACAACCCACGCTACGCCACTGCGTGTATGATGAGTATCTTGTGATGGGCACACTTCCCCTCACTCTGCGTGAGGCTATCATTACCCTACTACTTAAACCTGCCAAGCAGGCACACGTCTGTACCTCATACCAACCCCTCTCCCTCTTAAACCTTGACAACAAAATATTGACAAAGGTCCTTGCCACCCGTCTCTCCCTCTTAATGGAGTGCATAATTTCTCCCATGCAATCCGTCTTTGTCCTGCATCTTCCCAATTCAATTAATCTCTGCACTATTTTTGCAGTGCTGAACCAAATATCCCCCATCACACTGCCTTAGTGGCTCTGTTAGGTGCTGAAAAAGTGTTTGACTCTCTACCTTCCTCCATGTGTTACTGATCAAAATAGGCATACCTAACCACTTTTTAGTCATTAGCATGTTACTCTACAGTGATTCCATGGTGTGACACAAGGTCAATAGCACACTCTTGGAACCTTTTGTGATTGCTAGGGGTATGCAAAAAGGCTGTCCGTTCTCCTTGTTTTTCTTTATTCTAGACATAGACCCACTGGTTAGACATCTGCAGGAGTGCTATTTTCATAGAGGCCTCCGGTTCCGCCATGGCCCACTTCTGGTCTCACTGGGTGCAGATGACATTTTATTATTGGTCCATGACCCACCTGTTAATTTACCCCCTCCCACCTTATACGCAAAGTGATTCACTTTGGGACCTACTCTGGACTGTCAACCAACTGGGACAAATCCAAACTTTTCCCGATCATGGAGGCCACCCTACCACTTCACATCGGCTACCCCCTACACTGTTGCATCGATTCCTAAGTACTTGGGCATTTCCTTACATAGAGATATAACAAAGGTTATTTGCTGCAACTATGGCCGTGCCATAGATAGACTTACCTCCCAAGTAGAACAGTGGATCAAATTGCCATTAGCTATGTCAGAACAGACTGCCATCAGTAAGATGGTGGTCCGTCCTCAATTCCTCTAACGTTTCAAGAATATCCCCATTTCTTTGACCAACAATTTTTTTGCCACAGTTCGGAACCTCCTAACACAACTCATTTGGGCCGGCCGCTGACCTCATATTCACTGGGAAACACTCACACTCCCCTATGCTTGCGCTGATTTTGTGGTTCTAGACATGCATTCATACTACCTGGTGGCACAATCCTGGTGATACAATCGCATTTTACTGGTATCTAGATGCTTGTCAACCATATCTCAAGCCTGAGAGGGCCCAGGCATCACACTTCCCGCTTTCTTCCTTACTGCCCCAGAGACTCCCCCAGACTCCACTGACATACAAACACCACATGCTGGGCCTAGTCCATACAATGGCGTTACCTGGGTGGAGGACTGCTATGCTCTCCCTGTATCCCCCTCTCCAATAATCTGTGGCTCCCCCTCACGCAACAGCATGTAGTGCAGCAAACACTCACCTCACAGCAGCTGACAGTGATGGGGGATCTGTTCCTCATCTAAACCTTAAAATCCAGCTCTGACCTAGAAGAGGGTAGGACTCTAACATGTATGGACAGCTTCATGTTTCACCACTTGTACAACATAGTACACTGCACACTGCCCATGTACCCCGATGAGCCTGAGAAGCTCCCCAGTCGCTTTAGTGATGGCTGCCCCTGATAGCGGCAAATTAGTATCCCGCTTATACCACACCACCCCCAGCTCCGTCCCTCTGGGCCTCAAAAATCCAGATCTGTGTGGGAGCAGGACTTGGGACACACCATCCCAGATAAAACCTGGGAATACTACTGCCTGCAAACTAAACTGGTGTCTAATAACCATAAGCACAAGCTGTTGCATTATACATTTTTACACCGAGCCTACACCACCACGAAAGCCTTAACCAAACTCAACACCACAAGACCACGCCACTGTCCTAAATGTAAAACTAGCCAAGCTGATTTTATACCTTTAACATGGAATTGTTCTTTAATTGCATCCTAATGTGGGGAGTTTTTCTCTCAGATATCTTTCATGATTGATCACTCAATAGATTACGACCACTTATTGGCCTTATTGGGATATGTCAAACCTTTACTCCCTAGGCCTACGACAGTTTGCCACTATTGCATTATTACTAGCAGAGAGGCAGGTGGCCCTTTGATGGGGTAGCAGAACCTCTCAACTATTTCAGCCTTGCTCAGAGAAATGATATGGTGTGACACCACCTACGAACTTTATACTTCTCTTCAGTCCCCAACATCTAGACTTAACAATATTTGGAAGCCACTTAGGGATTACCTATTGACGCTAGGTGTAGATAAGGAGCATGAATCTGTGAACTAACACCTTTCTCCCTAACTTACAGATTTCCCTGCATGTAGGTGCCCTTGCCTTGGCTCTTATCGCTGCACACTGTGGACTTATTGTGTTACTTCATTGTTGCTATGTACTCCTCTGCCTAGTGTTCCCCTCCATCTTCCCCTCCATCTCTTCTCCAGCGTGTTGTCCCCCTCCCCCTCTTTTCCTTTGGTAGCGTCTTCTTGTACTACACTGTGTAGCTTGTTTGGTTTGTCTTGTAAAAATGATAATGTTTATAAAAAAAAACATTTGAATAGGCTGTGTCCTGCCACCACCCAAAGGGCTGCATTTCACCTGTAGCTGGTCTAGAGCCAGGGCAGGGGAGGCAGGAAACCTGTGCATTTCAGAGGGAAACGTCTAGAAGCTTCTCCCACTTCAAAGGAGGCACCTGGTATAAATATTAGAATTCTGACACCAACTCTTCAGTACACTTCTGAACCTATGGACTCTGTCAGGAAGAAGGGCCGCTTTGACGCAGAGAGGGTTGCCACTCTCCTGGACTGCTTCTCTGAAGGACTGCTGCCTTGCTGGGCTGACCTGCTGACTACTGCCCCCCTGCCTGGGTGAGAAGGAGTGGACCTGCATCTGTTGAACCCAGGACCCCCGAGTGACTCAAAGGGGTAATTTATTAGGCCTCCTGATCGGAGCCTCTGGGACAGAAAAGGTCCCAACCACCTTGAAGCCAACACCTGGAATCTGCATCGCTGAGTCTTACCCTGCCAAATGATGCCACCCCACTCCAACCCTTGAAAGTGGGCCTGAAGGCGCTTGCTAGCCCATCTCTGGATCCAGGAGAACTGATGCATCTCCTCTACAGTGCAGCACAACCATGAGCAGAACTAACACAACGCCTCTGCTGCGTGGACTTTCCTCCATAAAGACTCCGCATAGCAGCCTCAACAGAGGCGCCACTGCGAGAACTATCTCCGACACAGGCCCTTGCATCACAAGCCTCTCATCGACGAGACCCGCGACGATGACGCAAGACCTTGCATTGTAGCCCCACAGCTCCTCGAAACCTATGCATTGTACCAGCTGCACGACACACCCTCGATGCTGGCCTTTGCCTCGCAAGTCCTCATCAACAGGGCCCTCAACGATGAAGTAGGATATCGCACTGCAGCCTCACAGCTCATCAGAACCGTCACATCACCTCAGCTGCATGGTGCATCCTCGGCGCAGGACTCCACAGCTCTTCGCAACCAAGATTGAAGGTACTCCGTTTAGTGGGCCTAACAGGGTCCCTGTACCCGACACATGTTCCATTGTGGTTGGCCTGAACTTGTGACTTTGTCCTAGTCTAGCGCAACTACATTTCCTCAGTTGTCACTTTTGAAATGATTTAAAAAACATTGACAACCCTCAAAATAAAACAGCATAAGTACACTCACACCAAAATACTCAGGACTGTATGATTAAAAAGGCAAAACAAAATGGTGCTCAATACTTCTATCTTTTCTGGCCTTGGGCCCAGTGTGTCTTCAGTTTCTTCACTTTAGGTTCTTGGTCCTTCTTTTCTTTTTTTATCACCTACACTAACCAACATGCTGCCCCCTCACACTCCTCTTTAACAACTCATTGTCCCGAAAGGACTCCATGCTCCAAGTCAGTGCTACTCTTCAATCTCCATTTTGGGGCTAATTCAAGCCTAGTGAAGGAATCTGGCACTCAACCTTAAAACCCAGACCACATATGTGCTTCCCACCTCAGGCTGGTTGGAGCCCCTAATGGATAGTCAGCAAATTTCCAGCTAAGGTCAGGGCCTCCCAAACTACTGCACACACTCTCCTTCACTATTATTACCCATTTCAAGTGTGTTATGCAGCTCCTCTTTCCATTTCCTTTTATTTAGGCCATTACTGGCCACCCTGTTCCAGAGTCTTTTCACCAGGGGCCCCCTCCTTAAGCAACTGCATTAACTTTCATAATGTAAGTACGGTCTCATGAGTATTACCTATTCCTTGTTCTAGTTCACTTTTGTTTCTTAGCCTCACTCTGATCACCCTTTTTCTATTATTGTTTCAGCTCTTTCTCTGGCTCGTTGTATCCCCCCGAGTCCTGCTGATGATCCCACCATTTTTATTTGGGATCAAAATGCCGTCAGCTTTAAAAACACGGACCCTATATGATTGTTGAGAATTTTCTGTAAAGGGCCATGCTGTTTTTGTGTTTGTTGATTACATTTTATCACTTGAGTGTATCACCTTTAAAGAGAGCACCGAGCATGTTTTTGCACCAATTTTTACAGCGCTACTAAGTGTCTTGAAATTGTTCTTCACAGACTCCTTTAAATAAATTGGATTCACTATTTGGTTCTTTGCATCTAAAGTATTGTTACTAGGGATCAGTGTGTTTTTTGTTACAAAAAGTGTCTAAAACATCACCTGTGGATGTCCGTGTAATGTCTTTGGAGTCAATGATTTCTTTGATGCGATTTTAGGTTTTAAGGCATTTTAGTTTGTATGTATTGGCTTCGGCTTTATTGCCTTTTTTGTAATATTTTGCTTGATGTAAAGCACCTTGCAGGCTGCTTCTTTCTTTGATAGTTGTTGTAGCACCCCCTTATTCTATGCAGCTCACAGGTTGTGTGAACTGTGGCCCTTTTCTTATGACATTGTTCAGCCTGAGCGAATTGCATTTCCAGAACTTCTTTTTTTGCCTAGTGAGGAGCTTGCAATTGTCCAAGAGTGGTATTAATTCATCACGAATCACCGTCTTGACTGCATCCCACAACTAGAATCTGTGACCTCCATTTTATCATTTTCAACACTCCGTAAGTACCTCTTTTGTGTTTTCGGGATTGGGCATGAAGGCATGAAGGCTGTTTCATTAAGTAGCCAATAGAGGGGCCTAGATTTGGGCATGGTGGTCACCAATATCATTATGGAGGCATAGTCCGACAGGGACCTTGATGGGCAAGTTGAGTACAAGTAAAAGTTCTGCAGAGATCAGAAAGAAATCTATGCGAGTGAAGAAAGTGAAATCCCTTCACCATCATGCTGTTGCCACCAGTTGTCCACCAAATATAGACCAAAGGGGGCTTCTACCAGTGGAATGGGGAATCCAAAGGTAAAAGACTCAGGGGGTCATTCTGACCCTGGTGGTAATTACCGCCATGGCGGAGGTCGGCGGTAGCACCGCCAACAGGCTGGCGGTGCACCGCTGGGCATTCTGACCGCGGCGGTTCAGCCGCGGCCAGAAACGGAAAGTCGGCGGTGTACCGCCGACTTCCCGCTGCCCTTGAGAATCCTCCATGGCGGCGGAGCGCGCTCCGCCGCCATGGGGATTCTGACACCCCCTACCACCATCCGGTTCCTGGCGGTTCTCCCGCCAGGAACAGGATGGCGGTAGGGGGTGCCGCGGGGCCCCTGGGGGCCCCTGCAGTGCCCATGCCAATGGCATGGGCACTGCATGGGCCCCCGTAAGAGGGCCCCACGAAGAATTTCAGTGTCTGCTTTGCAGGCACTGAAATTTGCGACGGGTGCAACTGCACCCGTCGCACCTTCCCACTCCGCCGGCTCCATTCTGAGCCGGCGTCCTCGTGGGAAGGGTGTTTCCCGCTGGGCTGGCGGGCGGACTTTCGGCGGTCGCCCGCCGGCCCAGTGGGAAAGCCAGAATGACCGCCGCGGTCTTTTGACCGCGGAGCGGTCTTTCGGCAGGAACCGCTTGCCGGGCGGCGACCGCCGTCCGCCGCAGTCAGAATGACCCCCTCAATCTGGAGCAATCGAGCTGGGGTTGGAGGACTTAGTTGAAGGTGCCACAAATGAGCAAACTCCCTACAGGGAAGTGTGCTGCTGAAAGCAACTGCGAGGAAAATAAGCTATCTTTTTTCCTCACTGGGGCTGTGGATAAACATGATTGTAAGTAGAGTTTGGCCCAGTTTGCCCATGATACATACCCTCCTTCCCTCTCTATCAGTGGTTTTGCCATCAGAGTGAAATCCAGCCCTCTTTGAAGGAGAGTAGACACCTCTGTGAATGCAGACCTATGTGTGGAGTGAAAATATGTTGGAAACCAGTATGGCTTTACCTGTTGAATCTTGCTCTGGAGGAGGTGGGCATCCTGTACCACAGCCAGATCAACCTCTCTCCTATGGCTCCATTGTAAAACAGCTCAACACTTAACTGGGGAATTGAGGCCCTGGACGTTAAATGAGATTATTTTTAGTGTTGTCACCATCAAATCAATTAAACACTTCAATTAGGGACCGATGTAGTAAGCTCCCCCAGAGTGGCAGTAAACCTGTTAAAAAGCAGTGAACCTATGTACTGTCACTGATAGCTTTATGCGCATAGATGTGCTTGAGTGGGTCTGTTATTCCGAACTGTGCAGCTCATCCACAACCATGTAACATAACTGAACAAAGATAACCCAGAAAACAACCAAACCAGAGTCATCTGCAATAAAGCAGAATAAATGGCTCTGTTGCAGACATTCAAGCCACACTCTACACAAAACAACAAAATTACAAAGAACAGATCAAGTAGTCTGTGAGCAGAAGCTGGGGGCTAGCTCCACTAAATGTGGTAACACCCCGCATTCCCGGCCTACTAAGACCTTAATGGTCCGAGTCAAGCAATGTCTAAAGTCTAGGAGCCAGACATGGTCAGAGCACCGAAATCCACTGAGAAAGAGAGTTCCTGACAGTGGTTAGTTCTTATCTGATGATTGAGGTTGATCTTCTTTCCCTCGCTGTTGGTGAAGTTGTCAAATTTCTCTACAAGCCTTTAAACATTTAGGAATCCGAGGGGTGTGGGAGCTAATCTGCCTCTAAGGTTCCTGAGGCGGTTATGCTCAATAGTTGACAAGCCTCCCTGATATCTTTGACTGCCAGATGGGTACCTTTAATGATGAAGTGAATGCAAAAGGAATAATCCCATCTATAGGGGATCTTTCCTCATTGTAGATATATGGTTGTCTCCAAATTGCCTTTGCCTGATAGAGCGTGGGAGGAGACACAAGGGAAAAGCATGATGGTATCGCCTCTAAAGTTCATCAGTTTTTATTTCCTGGCTTTGCTCAAAATCTTCTCCTTTTTCCAGAAATAGTAGACATGCATTAATACATCAGGCATGAGGTTCTAATTGAGGCCACCCTATAAGTATGATCAAGCAGTACAAGTGAGTCATCTTAACATCGAACATATTAGTGAATAAGACTTGGACATAGGATTTGATTTCTCAGTTAGCCACATTTTTATTTATACCGCGGGAGCAAATGCTATTGTGTTGCACTCTGTTTGAAATGTCATCCACCTTCTCAACTATTGCCAAGTGTTGTTGTTCTATGGTATTCAATCTAAATGCCTAATCACCTTGTTCTTGAGCTTGTTCTTTGAAGGAGCCTTCCGCTTGGTCAAGTCTTAGCTCAGTCTAATTTGACAAGTTTTACAGACAAGTCCTTAGGCATAGATGTTAAGTCCTTTCAAAATTCAAGAAGAAGGTGTGGATTTCTACTTTCGTCATTGTGGCTTGAGGATCAATGCTTCCAGGCAGCCCAGCCCCGTGTAGAGACAGGATCTGGCTGACTCTGCAAAGTCTTCAGCTTGTGGGCTTGCAGTATATCCTTAATAGAAGAAGATTTTATCATTTTAGCCCTATTCCATGAGATTATGGGCTGAGATGGTAACTCACCGCTCACCTGCTTTTGTTCCTGGTGTCTGATTAGTGTGTGCCATACTTAGAGTTTCCAGGGCAATCTTTCAGGAAGATGCCGGCAGGGCTGGCACCCCATAGTCAGTTATAAGCACACAGACCTAAGCATCTGCTCAGCTCTGGTAGGGCAGCACCATGCTTAAGGAGAAATCTCAGGGAACTGAAGTTGATGACCCAAGGGTCTGCAGGGTGGCTTATGGCGCTAATGGCATCCATCCCCCTAGAGCGCATAAAAAGAGTGGAGTCGGGTTCTGGGTCTTTGCATAAAGTCATTGCCCCACAAACTGTTTAACGTGTGCCCTGGGCCCACCTGAGTTAGACAATGCAGTCTCCGGTGTGGTGCCAGCAAGCAGAGCAAAGGCTGGGCCACCTGGATCAAAGACTTTGGGACTGTTAGTCGGGAAGCCTTGACCAATCCGTCATCCGGTCCCAGGCCTCGGAGTTTCAGTGGCAGTGCTGCACTAACATACTCTTCTTTTTGTAAGAATCCCTTGGGTAAGAGGACACAGGCTCCAACACAGCATCTGTTGGCAGTGCAAGAGCTGTGTTGTCAGGAACAAGTGGGTTGGTGGTGCTTATGACAAAGTAACCATCTTGATTTTCCAATCTCAGCGCACTCGGAGGATCAGGGCAGGATACTTGCCAAAATAAAGACTGCGCATCCAGCTTCAGCACAAGAGCTGCTTTCCACTTTCAGGAATCCAAAGCCTTGTTTACACCATCACTGCCGACTGGATAGAATTATCAGCTAAGCCCAGCAAGAACACCAGATAAGGAGCTCAATGGAGATGCGTCTTGCCAGGTTTCTGCCTTGGCCATGCCCACCACGTTATCAAAACGTTACCACAAGTAGCATGCCTTCTCACCTCTACCAATCTCTTTCTCTGGTATGACCTCCACGGCCTGTGTACTTAAGATATCAAACCGAGGTGTCCAAGTAAGGGGAAAAGATGTTACACATGTCTTACTGTACTGTCATCTCTATTTAAACCTGTTAGGGTCTTGGATCATTATAACCCCTGCCCATGAATCTGCTAATATCGCTTTATCTAAAGCACTCCTTCTGCCTGGGTGTGGGGTTGAGAAGTTCTTAGTTAGTTGTCAGATTCACAAGTACTTTAATATATTTTGAGAAGATTTCTGAAGTGACCCTCCTTCGGTTGTTCAGATCACAAATCCTCACAAAAGTACAATTACAGAGATTATTTTTCACCAAGTCACCAGAAGATGGTGAGTATGATTGAGTAAGTGTTGAAAATATAGAGGAGATGTGGCCTAAGGGTTAGAGCTATGAACAATATTCCGTCTGTGCACTCCTTACCACTGTCATTTGCTCCTTTATAAATCAAATGTGCTGTCCTGATGTGTGCCCTTTCCTCCTTGGCCCACCTAATGAAGGACTTCAAGGAATCCAAGAGGATTGCGGATTGCTCTTAAACCCATGCTATGCAATTCGAATAAACAATTCATGGAACAATGCCAAAGAAATATAATAAGAGAAGGACAAGAGGAGCTTACGGAGCCAGGTAAAAATCTAGTCATCAACATCTCTTTAGCTAACCTGACTCCCCATCAAAAGCGGTATTGAACAAAGGTATATTCTTCGCTCCTGCATATCAAAGCAATATCACAGAAAGTGAGATAGCATTTTTTTACATTTATGAGGGACATGTGTCTGAAATACTTTTTCAGCATTGTCGAATATCAATCTCCGCCACAAGATCCTTCAAAATATATGGAGTTTAAGACAAACAGCACATTCCTGGCACATGTATCCCATAAAACGTTAGAGTCTTTTGAGAGGCTGGTCAAAAACGATTTAAAGTCAGTGAAGTTTGGCGTAAAACCTTCAAAAAAACTGACGAACAAAGAATGGGGTGCCCTATAGTCATTGGCCAACAATTCAGAAATCATTTTTCAACCAGCTGATAAGGGTGGAGAACTGGTGATAATGGATGTCTCATACTATGAAAATAAAGTTAACTCTCATGTTAGCAACACGAACATTTATATGCCATTAGATACAGACCACACAGAGGTTGTTCAAACCATCCTGAATAAAAAAATCATAAAGGTCTGGGACATGGAGTGGTTTAACGACTGCACAAAGTCTTTTCTCGTGGCTGAACATCCCCAGAGACCCAGATTATATATGCTTTCATAGATTCAGAAACATCCTCGAGATCTACCTTTCAGACCTACTGTGTCGGCATGTGGGTTTCTACATGAACCATTTGAACAATATCTAGACTTTTTTTCCAACCTTTAGTGCAACATTGGAAGTCATACATTAAGGACACTACAGAGTTCCTCAAAACACTGATACAGTTACCAGTGGAAAACATCACACAATGGTGGTTATGTACAATAGATGTGAGCACACTGTACACTTCCATTCAACACAGCGAGGGTATGGAAGCAGTGAAGTGGGCTTTATTGAAATAGAAGCATATAAAGTTTTTCTCTTGGAACTTTTGTAGGAAAGTACCATCTTGCCTGGCATGTTACCCCCATTTTTACATGTATGTAAGTTTGTTTTTGCCTGTCTCACTGGGATCCTGCTAGCCAGGACCCTAGTGCTCATAGTTTGTGGCCTGAATGTGTGTACCTGTGTAGTGACTAACTGTGTCACTGAGGCTCTGCTAACCAGAACGTCAGTGCTTATGCTCTCTAGGGCCCATTTTTACCAATCCTAATTGGCATACTGGAACATCGTTATAATTCCCTAGTATAGGCTACCTAGGTACCCAGGGTATTGGGGTTCCAGGAGATCCCTCTGGGCTGCAGCATTTCTTTTGCCACCCATATGGAGCTCAGACAAACCTTTACACAGGACTGTCAATCAATCAATCAATCAAAATAACGTATATAGCGCGCTACTCACCCATGAGGGTCTCAAGGCGCTTGGTGGTGGGGGGGCAGGAGGGTCACTGTTCGAACAGCCATGTTTTGAGGTTTTTCTGAAGAGCAGGAGGTCTTTGGTTTTGCGGAGGTGGGTGGGGAGGGAGTTCCAGGTTTTGGGGGCGAGGTAGGAGAAGGGCCTGCCTCCTGTGGTGGTGCGTTGGATGCGGGGGACTGTGGCTAGGGCGAGGCTGGCTGATCGGAGGTTGCGGGTGGGAGTGTGAAAGTTCACTCTTTCGTTGAGATATGTCGGGCCGGTGTTGTGGAGGGATTTGTGTGCGTGGATGAGGATCTTGAATGTGATTCTCTTGTTTATGGGGAGCCAGTGAAGGGTTTTGAGGTGTGGTGAGATTAGTTCGTGGCGGGGAGGCCAAGGACGAGGCACGCGGCTGTGTTCTGGATTCTCTGGAGTTTGAGTGTGAGTTTGAGTGTGGTGCCGGCGTAGAGGGCGTTACCGTAGTCTAGTCAGCTGCTGATGAGTGCATGGGTGACTGTCTTCCTAGTTTCTGGGGGAATCCATTTGAAGGATTTTTTTAGAGTGCGGAGTGTGAGGAAGCAGGAGGAGGTAAGAGCATTGATCTGCTGTGTCATGGAGAGGAAGGGGTCCAGGATGATGCCGAGGTTGCGTGCATGGTTTGCGGGGGTGGGTGCGGGTCCTAGGACGGTGGGCCACCAGGAGTCGTCCAATGTGGTTTTGTTGGGGCCGAGGATGATGATCTCGGTTTTGTTGGAGTTAAGCTTGAGGTGGTTAGTTGTCATCAAGTTGGCGGTGTCGAGGAGAGCTGCGTGTAGGTTGGTTTTGGCAGTGGTGGGGTTGTGGGTGAGGGAGAGGATGAGTTGGGTGTCATCTGCGTAGGTGAGGATAGTGATTCCGTGTGATCAGAGGATGTTGGCTAGGGGGATCATGTAAATGTTGAAGAGTGTGGGGCTGAGAGAGGACCCTTGGGGGACTCCGCAGATGATCTTGGTGGTGGTGGAGTGGAAAGGTGGGAGGCGGACTCTCTGGGTCCGGTCAGTGAGGAAGGAGGTGAGCCAGTCTAAGGCTTTGTGGCGAATTCCTATGTTATGGAGGCGTGTGCGGAGTGTGTGGTGGCAGACAGTGTCAAAGGCTGTGGAGAGGTCTAGAAGGATGAGTGCGACGGTCTAGCCTTTGTCGACTTTGGTCCTAATGTCGTCAGTGCATGCAATGAGGGCGGTTTCAGTGCTGTGGTTCTTGCGGAACCCGCATTGTGAGGGGTCAAGAGTGTTGTTTTCTTCGAGGTAGTGGGGTAGGCGGGTGTTGACTAGTTTCTCAGCGACCTTGGCGGGAAAGGGGAGGAGGGAGATGGGGCGATAGTTGGAGAGGATCTCTGGGTCGTCTTTGTTTTTTTTTTAGGAGAGCAGTGATTTCCGCGTGCTTCCAGGGGTCTGGGTAGGTGGTGGCGTCAAAGGAGGAGTTGATTATGTCGTGGAGTATGGGGACAATGGTGGGGCTGGCTTTGTTGTAGATGCGATGTGGGCAGAGGCCGGAGGGGGATCCGGAGCGGATGGAGTTCATGTTTTTTTCGGTTTCTTCGTGTGTGGTGGGGGTCCAGGTGGAGAGTGTGGTGGGGGGATCATTAGTGGGAGTTGAGTTGGGTGAGTGAGGGGTGTGTGTGGTGGGTGTGTGTGGTATGAAGCTGTTGTGGATGTCCAGGATTTTGTGGTGGAAGTGGCTGGAGAGGGCGTCACATAGGGGCTGTGTGTGTGAAGGGTCTATGTTGCTGGCTTTGGGTTTGGCTAGTTCATTAATGATGGTGAAGAGTTCTTTGCTGTTTTGAGAGTTGTTGTCTAGGCGTGTCTTGTAGTGGTCTCTTTTGGCAGTGCGTATGAGTTGGTGATGGGTGCGAATGGTGGCTTTGAGGATGGAGAAGTTGGTTGTGGAGGGTTCTTGTCGCCATATTTTCTCCGCTTGGAAGGCATTTGAGCTTGGAGTCTTGGAGTTCGGGGGTGAACCATGGGGCGTTCTTGATGTTGCGGGTGGCGATGTGTTTTCTGAGGGGGGCTAGTGTGTCTGCGCAGGTAGTGATCCATTTAGAGAGGTTGTGTGCTCCTGCGTTGGGGTCGTTGGTGTGGGGGGGTGGTTGTGAGCCAGTTGGGAGTTCAGGTGTTCTGTGGGGATCTTGTCCCACATGCAGCAGGGTGTGGTGTGTTGATGGTGGTGTGTGGGGGGTTTGGTGAAGGAGAAGTGGACGCAGTGGTGGTCAGTCCAGAGGAGTTCGGTGGTGTGGGTGTAGGCTATGTGTTTGGCTTGAGGTGAAAATTGCGTTTAGCGTGTGTCCTGCTGAGTGGGTGGGTGCGGTGACTAGTTGTTTCAGTCCAAGTTTGGTGAGGTTGTCTATGAGGGATGATGAGTTGTGGTCTTGTAGGTTCTCCAAGTGAAAGTTGAAATCACAGAGGAGGATGTAGTCTGTGGAGGTGAGGGCGTGCGAGCTGATGGTGTCGGCGATGGTGTCGCAGAAGGCGGGGCGTGGTCCTGGTGGTCTGTAGATTAGTGTACCTCTGAGGGTGGAGTTGTTGTTAATGTGGATTAGGAAGTGCATGTGTTCTGTGTTGTCAGTAGTGTCTTGGGAGCTGGTGGTGACTTTGATGGTATCCCTGTGTAGGATGGCGATGCCAACCCCCTGGCCTGTTGAGGCGGTCTTTGCGTTGGAGTTTGTATCCCTTGGGGGTGGCGATGGCTATGTCGGGTTCCGAGGAGGGGTTGGTCCAGGTTTCCGTGAGGAAGGTGATGTCAGGTGAGTGTGATGTGATGAGGTCCCAGAGTTCTATGGCATATTTGTGAAGGGAGCGGGTGTTGAGGAGCAGGCAGTTGAGGCGGTTGTGGTGGGTGGCGTTGGTGTGGTGCATGAGGGTGTTGTTGCGAGATGTGTTCTGGTTGTGGGGTGGTGTGTTGCGGGGCTGGTTGGTGGGGGTGGGGGCAGAGAAGGTGTGTGTTGTGTTGGGGGTGTTGTGTGTGTAGTCGGGGGGTCGCTGTGGTTGGTGTGTGGTGTGAGGGAAGAGGAGCAGGAAAAATGACAGGTGTGGCAAGTGAAGGAGCCGTGAGTGTGTGTGGGGCTGGAAAGGGTGCAGGTGGGGCGAGGGCCTGGGTTGAGTGAGTGGAGGGTGAGGGGGAGTAGGCTTGTCTGTGAGGGCCAGGGGGACTGGCGCTGGGTGCGGTCTTGGCTCAGACGGGCGCAGACGGGCTTGCCTTTGGCGCTCCTTCGTCGTGCCAGCAGCACATCCACGCCGCGGCTTCCATAAATAGGGGGAGGGAGGAAGGGAGTGGCAGCTGGGAGGAGGGAGGGCTGGACGACTGGGAAGGCTGGGGGGGTGGGGCCACAGGTGATGGCAGCGGCAGGAAAAAGAAAGAAACGGAGGAGAGAAGGAGGGGGGAGGCGGGAGGGGCCGCAGGGGATGCAGTGGCTGGGTGAAGCTGGAAACGGAGCAAGGAGAGACAAAGGGAGCTGAACAGAGCAAGGAGAGACAAAGGGAGCGGAACGGTGAGGTGGAGGTGGGAGGGGCCACAGGGGACGCAGCGGCTGGGTGAAGCTGGAAACAGAGCAAGGAGAGACAAACGGAGTGGAACGGAGCAAGGAGAGACAAAGGGAGCGGAACGGTGAGGTGGAGGGGGGAAGCAGGAGGGGTAGCAGGGGACGCAGCGGCTGGGTGAAGCTGGAAACGGAGCAAGGAGAGACTGTCACTGCAGCCTGAGTGAAATAACGCACACATTATTTCACAGCCATTTTCACTGCACTTAAGTAACTTATAAGTCACCTATATGTCTAACCTTCACTTGCTGAGGGTTAGGTGCAAAGTTACTAAGTGTGAGGGCACCCCGAACTTCATGAGTGCAGAGACGCCATTACACATGTGCACTACATATAGGTCAATAGCTATATATAGCTTCACAATAGTAACTCCGAATATGGCCATGTAATATGTCTAAGATCATGGAATTGTCCCATCATGCCACGTCTGGTATTGGGGTGCCAATCCCATGCATCCCTGGGGCTCCGCTATGGTCCCCGGGTACTGCCAAACCAGCTCTCTGGAATTTTCTCTGCAGCTACCGCTGCTGCCACCCCACAGACAGGGTTCTGCCCTCCTGGGGTCTGGGCAGCCCAGTCCCAGGAAGGCAGAACAAAGAATGTCCTCTGAGAGAGGGTGTTACACCCTCTCCCTTTGGAAATAGTTGTTAAAGGCTGGGGAGGGGTAGCCTCTCCCAGCCTCTGGAAATGCTTTGAAGGGCACAGATGGTGCCCTCCTTGCATAAGCCAGTCTACACTGGTTTAGGGAACCCCCAGTCCCTACTCTGGCGCTAAACTGGACAAAGGAAAGGGGAGTGACCACTCCTCTGTCCATCACCACCCTAGGGGTGGTGCCCAGAGCTCCTCCAGTGTGTCCCAGACCTCTGCCATTTGGGATCCAGAGGTGTGAGTGCACTCTGGAGGCCGTTGAGTGGCCAGTGCCAGCAGGTGACGTCAGAGACCCCTCCTGATAGGTGCTTGCCTGACTAGGTGGCCAAACCTCCTCTGGGGGTAATTTAGGGTCTCTCCTGTGGGCTTTTCCTCAGATAACGACTTGCAAGAATTCACCAGAGTTCCTCTGCACGTCTCTCTTCGACTTCTGCCAAGGATCGACCACTGACTGCTTCAGGGCGCCTGCAAAACTGCAACAAAGTAGCAAGAAGACTACCAGCGACATTGTAGCTCCTAATCCTGCCGGCTTTCTTGACTGTTTCCTGGTGGTGCATGCTTTGGGGGCTGCCTGCCTTCATCCTGCACTGGAAGCCACAAAGAAATCTCCTGTGGGTCGATGGAATCTTCCCCCTGCTTCAGCAGGCACCAAACTTCAGCGTCACTGGTACACTGGGACCCCTCTCATCCTGACGAGCGTGGCCCCTGGAACACAGGTGGTGGACCCAAGTGACCCAGACTGTCCAGTGGTCCAACTGTCCAAATTTGGAGGAGGTAAGTCCTTGCCTCCCCTCTCCAGACAGTAATCCTATGGACTGCGTGAACTGAAGCTGCTAGGTCTTCTGTGCACATTTCCACAGAATCCTTCATGCACAGCCAAGCCCAGGTCCCCAGCACTCCGTCCTGCATTGCTCAACTCCCTGAGTTGACCTCTGGCTTTGTGGGACCCTCTTTTGCAGTGTTGAGACGACCGCCGTGTTCAGACTTCTTGAACCCATTTTCAAGGACTTCTGCGGGTGCTACCTACTTGTGCATGGGCTCTCTATGTTGCTGAGGGCCCTCTCTGTCTCCTCTCTCAAGTGGTGACATCCTGGTCCTTCCTGGGCCCCGGCAGCACCCTTTTTCTTCAACCGTGACTCTTGCAGCTAGCAAGGCTTTTTTAAGGTCTTTTGCCAAAGAAACAACTCTTCATCCTCCAGCACTCCGTGGGACATCTTCTGTATGAAGGAGAAGTTCCTAGCACCTTTCGTTGTTGCAGAATCTTCCGCTTCTTCCATCTGAAGACAGCCATTTTGCACCTTCATCCGGGGTTTAGTGGGATCCTGCCCCCCCCAGGACACTTTCACAGCTCTTGGACTTGGTCCCCTTCCTTTGCAGGTCCTCAGGTCCAGGAATCCGTCTTCAGTGCTTTGAAGTCTGTTGTGTTCTTTGCAAAATCCTCGATCACGACTCAAGTGTGTTTCTGGGGAAATAGTAGTACTTTACTCCTACTTTCCAGGGTCTTGGGGTGGGGTGTCTTGGACACCCTCAGTGTTTTAATATACTCCAAGTGACCCTCTACACACTACACAAGCTTAGGGGTCCATTTGTGGTTCACATTCTACTTTCTTAGTATATGGTTTGTATTGCCCCCAGGCCTATTGCATCCTATTGTATTCTACAGTGTTTGAACTATTTTCTAACTGTTTTACTTACCTGATTTTGGTTTGTGTGTATATTTTGTGTGTTTTGCTTACCTCCTAAGGGAGTACATCCTCTGAGATATTTTTGGCACATTGTCACTAAAATAAAGTACCTTTATTTTTTAGTAACCCTGAGTATTGTGTTTCTTATGATATAGTACCTATAAGATATAAGTGGTATAGTAGGAGCTTTGCATGTATCCTAGACCAGCCTAAGCTGCTCTGCTAGAGCTACCTCTAACAGCCTAAGCTGCTAGAACACTACTAATCTACTAATAAGGTATAACTGGACCTGGCACAAGGTGTAAGTACCATCAGGTACCCACTATAAGCCAGGCCAGCCTCCTACAACTTTTACACTTTGACCTATATCACAGCTACTTTCAGTTTCCCATAATCTACATACACACTTGTACTCCCATTATTTTGCCCCACATAATTTATATGTCCGTCTGGACTGCTTCTGTGCTACCTGGATTTACTCCCACAATGTACATATTAAGACTATGACGCTCATATAATGGACATTGAATGGGGTGTCCCCCATCTGCCTGTCCCCACCTGGCATCTTTCCAAGGACACTTTAGATGACTCAATCTTCTGTGACGCTCAACTCACTCATATCACTCGCTACTTTGAGACAAACGATGAAACGGCCACCATGCAAGCCACTGAATGAGACACTTTTGAAGTAGTCACTAGGGCGGTATACAGAACATTGCCAGAGTTCGTACGGAACCAACAAGGGCCCTCTCTGACATCAACAAAACAGTCACCTCCTTAGACAATCACCTTCCCTTGGATGACACGGCGAACCGTGCCCTTATAGATGCCAAAAAATACTAGGCACCAGTAGTGGAGCGTCTCCAGTGCTATAATTTCGACGCATATACGGCTCACATCCATTCTACGGGAGAGAAGCCTGCCCATCTCCTTGCATGGCTTGCCCACCAGGAGGAACACAGTTCATCTATCACTGACATTATTACGGCCACAGGCCAGACTGCGCGGTCCTAATCAGCCATACCTTAAGCCCTTAGCTCCTATTATGCAGAACAGTTTACAGCACCTTCAGCCTCCACTCTAGAAGCCACCAGATGTGTTTTACTCCCGTTTCACTTACCATCCATAAGTGCTCTTGAGCAAGAGGGACGAGATGTCCAAATCACAACGAGCGAAGCTAAACAGGCTATACATGATCTAGCTCGTAATAAAACACCAGGTCTAGATGGAATCACAATCTCGTACTATGACCGGATCTCGACCCATCTTGAACCCCAACTGGTAGAGATGTATAATGAGGCCCTTGCCACTGGTGCTCTCCCGACCTCCCTACAGGAGTCACTTCTGATTTCTAAAATTTGACCGCGATCACACTCACCTCTCCTCTTACCGACCAATAGTGATATTAGAAGCAAACTACAAAATTTTAGGCAAGGTACTCTCAGAATGCTACCTACAGGTGCTTTCCACCCCGATCCACCCCAATCAAAATGGTTTTATACCAGGGCAGAGCACGTCCAACAATATCAGGGGCCTATTTCAAATCATGTGACAGGCTTCACTGCAATTTCTGCAGGCAGTGCGTCTCATATTGGACCTTGTGAAGGCCTTTGACTCCCTGTCATGGAGCTACCCCTCCGAGGTCCTGCAGCAGAGAGCATAGGTCAGCGGCTCCTTGCATTCACTAAGGCCCATATTTAAGAAAAAGTGGTGCATCCGAGCTGATGTTCCACTTTTTCTGTGCCCCCCCCACCGGCACCTAGTGACACCATGGTTGCGCTGTATTTATAACACGGCGCACCATGGCGGTCGTTAGCACAATAGCGCCAACAATTGTGACGCTACTGTTGTGCTTTGCTACACTAGTGACGAAAATGTTGATGCTAGTGTAGCAAAGTGCAAGGAGGCCCATAGGTTGCTGTGGGAGGGTCATTTTAACGCCTGCTCTGAGCAGGCATTAAAAATGACGCCAAAAATGACACAGTGAAATCTGTTAAAATTTCACTGCACCATTTTTGCAGGCCTCCTAGTGCCGGAACGACCCCCTTGCATACGTTATGTCTGATGCAGGCATAATGTGGCACTAGGGTTTACAAAGTGAAGCAATGCATGCATTGCGCCACTTTGTAAATATGGTGCGTGAAAAAAGCCACTTTAGCGCCGCCTTAGCGTAAAGAAAAATGGTGCTATGGCGGCATTGAGGTGGTTCTAGGGGCCCTAAGTTACTGTACATGCACCCCACATAAAGGGCATGCATATGCCATCTCATCTTGCCTCTTTCCTATCAGCCGCTGAAAATGCCAGGGATGTCCCCTCTTCCCCTTCCTTTTTGCTATCACCATGAAACCATTGGCCCACCGGCTACGCCAAGAGGGCCAACAATGGGGCATTCCCCTGGATGGAACCACGCCACAGTGTTGCTTTATGCAAATGATCTGCTGTTATATGTTCGTGATGCGGCTATTGATATGTCACCTATCATGACTACTTTTCAAGACTTTGCTACAGCCATGGGTCTACATAATAATCGGCAGAAATTGTGCACCTTTTCGCTATGCTGTGAGGCACTCCTCTCAGAGGTCTACTCGGTGGACACCCCCCTGACCTCAACAGCAGTGGCCATCTGCTATATAGGGATCAGACTTCATCACTCTCAAAGAGACTTGTTTGATAGAAACCTGCAGCAAGCTCTTACTGCTCTTAAATCTCAGATGCGATTCTGGAAGAAACTGTCAATGGCCCTGATGGGCAAAATCGAAAATGATCATCCTTCCCTGTTTTGTTTACAACCTTGCAAACATTCTGTTGTTTCCTTGCCATCGCTTCTTCAGGTAACTAGACTAACTACTAGGGGATCTCCTGTGAGACAGTGGGAGGCAACTAATGTCTGTTCTTAAACTCCAGCTGTCAGTGGGAGAAGGGGAGTTGGGAGCACTATCCTTCAAAAACTATTACCTCGCGGTGCCTCCCCAGTGGGTCTCAGGATCGCTAGCAGGTAGAATCCTACATGAAATGAGCACGGGGTTAAGCCCCTCCCCCTTCCCGTACTATGCCAATTTCTTAATCCTACTACTTGGATGCAGCAATCATGGCCCCTCCACGTAAGGGTTGCCCGAAAATGCCTGGCCAGGGCCTCACAGTTTACAAGGTGGGTCACTCCATAATCATTGGTGGTCCCCCTCCAGGACCTACCCGGACCCCTAGGACCTTTTGTGGGTGAACAGTTAGTAGAGTGACACTCCCACTTCTTACCAACAGTAGATGACTTCTTTCAGAATTCCCAGCTACCTATATTTGACTGACTACGCCATGACTACAACATTCTCCTGGTCAATTCCTGACAAACGGACAACTACTAGCAGCCCTCCGCACTCTTTGGGGAGTAACAAAGAGCCATTGACACATGCAGTGACGCATGCCCTGTACACCATGGGTGAGGGCCGACACTTTATCACGTAGTTTTATAATGCACTTAGGGAACATACCATAATTCACTTAGGGAACATACCATAATTCCACTGACATATCTCCACCAACTGTGGGAGGAGGACCTGCAGAGACCTCTCCATGATGCTGAATGATATAGGGCCCTGGAGTCCCCTGAAACAGTATCCAGTAAAACCCACTTTGAAAACATCCAATACACAATGCTTCACAGGGCCTACCTCACACCGTCCCGCTTGAACCACATGTTCCCCACTGCTCATTTATTCTGCCTCAGGTGTCAAGTACCGTTGGCTGATCTCCGCCACATGCCTTGGTCCTGTCCATGCATAACTAATTTCTGGCATACCCTACACTCCACATTGGCTACTGCTAACGCACTCTGTACGTTTAACTCCTGGGAGTCCACAGCCACACACATCTTCCCTAGAAGGGCAAAACACAAAGTGAGAGCTTGTTTTGCCAACCTTGCTCTTCTGCTGGCCTTGCACTGGAGAGCTCTTCACTTCCTATCCCTCCCCAATGGCATACAGCGCTACTCCATTGGACAAAGCTGAAAGTTCTGCACAACACTGAGAGGAGGCCTGGCGAATTTGTAGACATCCCATAGCACCTGCCTTGGATACTATGTTGCAACAATTCAAAGACATCATAGCTGATGACTCCCCATCCTGTGATCCCTCAAGCCCCATCCTTCCAATCTTGGTACCCACCCCGGCCCGCACATATCTCACTACTCCTGTTTAGTCACATTTTAACCCCAAAGCTTGTGCTCTTTTCTGGTTATTCTCCCCCCTTATAACTCAGATGTTCCTCCTCCCCCCATTTTTTTAATCATTAGGTTCCCCTCTTATTCACTGGGGACCCTGTTTATGGGGGTTTTCTGTTCTCCTTCATGAGCATTAATTACTTCTTTAGAACATGTAGAGTACACTGGACCACAGCACACTGTCACCCAGACTCAGGTGCCACACCTGCATGTTCATCTGAAGCTTCCCATAAGTCAGCTTTTCTCCTATCAGCCCAAGTTTGTTATCCAGACACACCAAACCTCCTGACTGATATCTGCTTTTCCCATTCTCACACTGCCAGAAAAACTGTCGGTCTTGCACACTGGTGACAGGAATAAGCATTCCTTTCACCAGGATACACACGCGCACACGTCCACATACCTGCACGCATGCACTCACACACTTCTACACACAAACAAATACACCCCACTCACCCACACAAATGTGACATACCATCTATTCACACTAACAACCAAACAATGCATACATGCACACATTCACTCCCCCATGTGCATACATACATTCACACACCCCTTCCCCGCATACGTACATTCACACCTTCCTCCCCAGCGCATAGATACATTCACACACCCTCCCCCTGCACTGCATACATGCACTTACCCCTTCTATCCACTCAATCCCACTCACACACTCAATCGCTCATACCCACACACACATGCACTCACGTGCTCACCCCTACGCCATCCGTTGCCGTTTCCAATAAGACGAGGTACGAGACAGGGTGGCCCGCTCTCCCCGCTCCTATTCAGTCTGTACATGGAGCCTCTGGCACAAAGACTACAAGCCGATCCCCGTATTACTGGCAATAAATTTTGGGGCGACCACCACCTGATTAGTCTATATGCTGATGATGTGATCCTCACGCTGGCGGAGCCCATGGTCTCGTTCCCAGGGCTTACAGATGCCTTATCCACATTCGGTACGGTTTCAAGGTTCAAAGTGAAATGCACAGAAATTTAAAATCCTAAACTTGTCGGTCCTCCCTGAACACGAGGAGGAAGTACGCTCCAGATTCCGTTTTGTCTGGACATCATCGCACCTCCCATACCTTGGCATAGTTCTAGTGACGACGGCCACAAAGACAGCTCGTATGAATTATGCTTCCCTCTCGAGGGAGGTATTAAAAGACTTAGAAATATGGGGGAAGCATAAACTATCATGGTTCGGCAGGGTCGCTGCCACCAAAATGACAATTTTGCTGCGCATACTCTACTTGTTTCAGACACTTCCGCTTGCTCCGCCGCCCAACTCCATAGCTACACTTCAGACAGCGATTTAAAATTTATGTGGTACTGGAAACCCGCATGCATATCGCGCCACACATTATGCCTTCCTAAGGTGAGGGGGGTCTGGCGGTTCCCTGCCTGCTAAAGTATTACCAGGCAGCTCAGTTGCATTTCATACTAGAATGGAGCCGCCCATTTACCGAGAAGCACTGGTGCTTTATGGACCAGGTGGTTGCGGGGTCCCATATCTGGAAGGAACCTTGGCTGCGGCACAGACATAGAGCGATAGGGCTCTACTCTTCACCTATCACTGGCGCGACTCTTGGGGTGTGGGATGCGGTGGCGACCAGATATGGCTTGACAACCTTCCCCTCCCCCATGACGCCGATCTGCGTGAATCCCGAAATCAGAGGGCTTCCAACATTTGTATGATGGGGGTTGCAGAAGGGTGGGGAGACTTTTTAACACAGATGGTAATATCCCGTTTGATCGGCTGAGAGAGGCATACGGACTAACGGAAACAGACAGATTGACATACTACCAGGTCAGACACTGGGTACTCCAACCAGCGGTCAAGCTCTTAGTAGCTGGAACACTCACAGCATTCGAGAAATGGCTACTGGTGAAAAAAGACGACAAGCAGCTGATTTCGGAAATCTACAAGCACCTCGAAGTAGCTGCACCACCCTCCAAAACTAAAGGGCAGAAAAGGTGGGAGGGCGAGGTGGAGAGGGACCTGACAGAGGAGGAGTGGGAGGGAATACACTTCAGGGCACACCACACAGCTCAAAACATACCAGGGGCTGAAACAGCCTATAAGATAGCAAAATATTGGTTTTATACCCCTGCGAGGGTACGCGCGTGGGACCCCACTAAATCTGGGCTCTGCTGGAGGGGATGTGGAAACACGGGCACACTTATTCACTTGCTGTGGCACTGTCCTAAGCTGAAAAGATACTGAAGTAGCATCCTCGATGAAATAGATAGAGTATTCCACACAGAGATCCCCAGGCTTTCAACTTATACCATTCTGGGCCTGCCCAACCCTCTCACCTTTCCCGTCTGCTCCCTGAGGAGACGGCAGATTGCCCTTGCCCTCAACGCGGCACACCAGACGATACTAGCTCTGTGGGGCATGGACAGGGTTCTGAGCTACACCTTATGGCTCCATAAACTCTGGTTCATCCTAGCGATGGAGAAATTATCGTTGGTGGCTAGCCAGAGAGCAGAAGAAACGGCCACATTATGGAGACCCTTTATACAGATTCTGTCCACTGAATTCAAAGAACTCAACTGTCCTGCATACTGAAAGACCTTGCGACTGTTGCAAGATGCGTGACCCTTGCGGGGATGGCCAAACTCCTTGGGGCGGGCTCTGGGTCCTGGGCCCTGGAGGACAGTGGGGGTGAACGCCTGAGGGGACGAGGGGAGGAGACATCGCTGAGTGATGATTGTGGGGAGCCATGTTGCTTTATCTTGTTTCCCTTTTTATTGGTTTCTCTTTTTCTCCCTTTTTCCTTTTTTTTTGCTTGTCTTCTTCCTCTTTGCGATAGCTGTTCTTGTTCATTGTTGACTGTCGAGAGGATGGTAATAATGCATTTAAGTCCATGCCATAGCAACTCTCTCTACCGGAACCCTTCTTGGACTGAGTTTAAGGTGAATCATTTACGCTGCCGGCCGATGAGGTTGTAGGTGCACAGCTGTGTAATTTGTTCTTACATTCCAAATATCAATAAACAGATTTGATCCATAAAAGGATATTGACATATACCTTGGAGTACCAATGACCTTATAAACAAACTCAGCCTTGACCACTAAATGGGCACGGAGCTCCTCAATAACTTGACTATGTCACTGAGAATTTTATCCTCTATGTGCTTGTACAAACACACAGCGCTGCTGGTTCACCTTTACTATACACATACTACATGCCCCCCTCTTTTTCTTTCTTGCCACAGGTTGTTAGGTTATTGTTCGGGGTTGAATTAGGATTATACTAAAATATGGTGTAATGGTAGCTTGTATGCAGTTGGAGCTGTCTAGGGATAGTCCTACAGTAAGGTTTAGAGTAGGAGTAAAGGAAGAGGATATGTTTAGACTAGGTTTCGATGAAGTTTAAATTTGGTTAGAGTTAGAGTACTAAAAGGGAGAGACTAAAAGATGGATGAGAGAGAGGGAATGAAGGAATGACAGGTTAGGAAAGAAAGAAGCTTGGAGATAAGGAAGAATATGGAAGGAAACAAAAAGAAGGAAAACAAAGAAAGGAAATGTGGCAAGACGCACATAAAAAATTGTCAAAGATCATATGAAGTGTTGCTTCATGTGATGTCAGTGAGGCCAAGAGAATGTGATGTTACTTCACTACAGCTGGCATTTTGGTGAATCAATGTCTATGCAAGATGTGAAAAAGAGTGGAAGACAGAAAAAAACAAATATGGGATGAAATTAGTAAAGATGTAAAAAAGAAAGATGGAATGAATGAATTAAAGAATGAAACATATAAGAGAACAAACACAACAAAAAAGAAGAAGAAGCAGGAATAAAAATTGGATGGGTAGACGTATGCAAATTAAAACTACAGAAAGGTGAGAGAAACCCTTCTTTTATCCCCAGATATCCCTGGGGTTTATAAGCCTTGCCTTGTGTATTAGTGTGCCTTAACAATGCCTACAAAGCCTATGGCTTTTTTTAGTCAAGCTAGCAATGCACAAGTTGACCCCTTCAACATCCCTGAGGCAAGTCAGCCATAGTAGACACCCCTTGAAGAATGTGATAAGTTTCAGGACTGCCCATACAAAACTTCCTACAGAGCTTTTTGGGTGGGGGGAGGGCGCCAAGGCATAGCGCGCCACCAGGACATGTGCAGGCCGGATCAGACCTGTGCCAATTTTTAAAATTCGCACTCCCCCCGCGGGGTGAGCTGATTGGCAGTTTGGGGCATAGTGGGAGCTTCTGGGGCAGTCGGCAGGGTCAGCCGGGCAAGGGTTAAAAGGGACAGCAAGTCCCAAGCAGGTCATCTTGTGTTCTGGACCCTAGTGGCCCCTGACGATCGTCGACGTGCCCACCTCCGGAGGACTGAAGGAATTTCTTCCCACCCATCTCCATATAGATAGCAAGAGCCTGAGCACCTTAGGAGGGAAGGGGTCATTTTTGGGCACAAAGCAGGTGAACAACCTTGGCATCAAGAATACTAGTGCAGGCGAACTCAAGACGGAATCAGAAGCCTTTTGGCTCAAACCAGGGTGGCGGTGCTGTGGGTGTAGAAAAGGGGCTCGGGACGACCGCTACCATGAATGTCCATAGCACCCCCCCACTGTACTCCATTACATGACCCTGGGGATTTAGGGGGATGGAAGGGAATTTTTAACCTGATTCAGATATCTATTTGGATATAATGTTTCTACTGTGAACCACTGAATTGTACCATCATGAACTTGGGGTTCCGTTGTACTTTCTATTGTTGTCAATTACTGCTTGCACCTGCTACCTGCTAGGCCTCATGTATGTTGTTATGTAACACATGATTTATTTACCCCAGGTTCATTAGAATATTCCACACTTCCACATGAGACACGAGCCCTCCTGGAACACTCTTGGCTCCCTTTACAAATACTCTGCTTTGAACCTGCATTGGTCCTTGGCCTTGAACCTGTTCCTGGCATGCGCAAGCATCGTTACAACACTCACCTTCCAGTGCTCCAGTCCTGTGCAAGTCTCTTCCGTGCGCTGACCTCCCGAGTCACATGAACTTTCCAGTGTTCTAGTCTTCCGAGTCTTTCTGATGATTTTGTGATTCTGGAGTCTGCAACGCTTCCATTGTCTTCCTTCTTGAGCTACAATTCCACCTCTTCTTGAGGTTCTTGCGTCCAGTTTCCTGATGCCTTGGGATTCCAGTTCAAGTATTGTCAACACTAAGTACTTTACTCTCAGGTTAGTGTGCACTAATCCACAGACTAGCAATATTTCAAAACGTTTTCCTTGAAGGCATGAGCAAATTTTGGATTTTGAACATTGTTGCAGTATTTGATCCTCCCCTTGAGGCCCATCAAACTGGACTCTTTCTTTGTAGCGTTCATGAACTGAAAGTTTGTCAATATATTTCATGACATATTGTATCTAGTACCTTGGGGCAATTTCCTAGAGACTGAAGTTGTATCATTGTAAAATCTGAATACTGAATGTTCTGGAATTCCAGACGATCACCAGTTATTCTTGAATCAATTTCTGTTCTTTCATGTCATGTTTATGATGATACCTGTAAGTGTACCAGATGTGTAAACTATTGATAGAGATTCTAAGTAATGAATCTATGGGTAACATTGTCTTTTGTCATTTTTACTGTATTGCATCTGCATTGAGGATATCAAGGTCCAGGAAGTCCGGACCCTTCTAGGCAGTGAACAAGGCAGCAAAGCAGTTCCCACGGTGATGTGGGTTCATCTTTTTCTTGTTTTATACCATCCCCATTCCCCTCTGGGGAAATCTGTAGAACTAGACTGTTGTTATTTGTTACACTGGGCTGCACCAGCTGGAACTGGATGTCCAGCATCACCTCCGCAGTTGGAACCAAGTGAGTGCACTGATGGTGGAAAAGTGGTGTGAACGTTAGTGATAAGACTTGTCTGCAATACACAGTACAATATTAATGACAATAATATGGGATTGTTACCACATCTGGCAAATAATCAGAGTTGCGATTTTCAAAATTAATGTCTGCTCTTGTAAAATATGATCCGGTAGGAAGTAAAGATAAACTAAATGACATAGCAAATTCCATATCAAATGACTCCTCAAAAACTAAGTAGGTAAATAAATGATGATGTTTAAATGATTTCTTTGTAGTCTTGATAAAGTCCTATGGAGAGGGATGACGCATGTGTCAGCTAAGTCAGTTCATTTGACCATTGTATCTATACAGCAGAAAATAAATCATGTTGTATAAATTCCAAACTTTTTCAATGAAAATTGGCCCGGAATCTCAACTGCTTACTTTGAATAGCTACTGGTTTAAATTGGTTTGTTGTCAATTACTAGCTACTTTATGTCTGAAATGTAATTCATATGCAGTGAAATTTAACAAAAAAGTATGTAATTGGTCAATTCAAATTTGAAACTGTGAGAATCTCCAACAGAGGCCCAATATATTGTATCTTCTCCCAACACCACCAATTAATGAACAGCGCTCTGTTATTTGCAACATATAAATACTAAATGCTTATATACTTGCATATATTGAAACGATGGCTACCTTAACGTTTTCAATAATAATTTATTTGGGTTAAAAGTACATCTATATCTCTAGTATAACTGAAAAATTCCAATAACTTGAATGTGAAGTGTTTTTATCTGCAAAAACATTTTACAAACGTTGTAGTGGTACTTATTTATTTCATTGTACTCAATCCCAAATGAATGTTAAAATTTTCCATAGCTTTATTTACTTGTCCACTGGAGTGAAGAAAGTAACCTTGGATCCCCTAAAAGGCAGGCATACTTGCCATTATCTTATACACAACGGGGGAAAGTTGAGGCTTAAGGGTATGTCACGCTAGCCTCAATCCATATAATTCACACACATAGTGCATGGCACTCCTATGCCCTTAGCCTAGAGCTCTTACTCCAAGAGTCTATCTTGCAACCCTTCCTACTCCAGAGTTCCCAGAAATCCTAAAGATTTGGACAAGGTGGGCTCACTCACGTAATGAGACATGCTTTATCATCGGCCACCTCATCCCACCCTGGTAAGGTTATACTACCAGGGCAGACTCAACCTCAAGTAGGGCTTTCTTGAGGGAATTCTTAGATATTGTCTAACTGGATAAGGAACTCAGGTCCAGATACAAGCTTAAAAATATCTAAGGATAAACCACAAAAAGTGACCTTTTTACTAAGTTGGTATCCTTGATATAATTAAAATAACTCCATCAAGGAGTAAACAAAGGGGTTCTGATTGGTATTATGCCCACATTGTACCTCGTATATCTGTTGCCTGCCGAAATTTTTCTGCCCATATGTTCTAAGACCGTAACCTAAAAGAATATTTCAGGAAGGTGAATTGAATATAAGTGGTGGACATACCTTACATATTCTGCTACTTTATGGTAGGACACCCCAATGGGAGAATAAAACAAGCAAAAATAGGAAGGGTAAGATACTTATTTGCAAACATGTTTCTGGGCTAATACTTACCATTAAACCACTAACATTTTGTTTTACTTTAGTACTGAGACTTAACATTTACATCCTGGCATGTTTCTCTTTGGGCACCTATCTGTGTAAGGGCTTGTGGTCTTATGTCTAAGGCCAAAGTCGCGGCACACAATTTTCTGTGGAAAATCTATTTTCTTAGTTCCACAGTTTTAAGTCATTTGAAAAGTTTCTACAGATTTAAAAACTTTCTGTCGGCATGGATTAAGAAACAGGGGGAGTCCATGTAGAGAGGAAGGAGGGAGTGCTGGGGCAATAGAGACAGAGCGGGGAGGCAGCTATTAGCACTGACCAGCAATACTGTAGCACTTACTGAGACATTCATTTATATTATTAGGTGCTCAGTCGCAGGCTGGGCGAACCAGTGGGCAGCCGTAGAGAGGTTAATGCGGGAACAGAAGGTCTCTATATTTTAATTAGCTTGGCTTCTAAACACTGAGGAAGGTTGCAAATAAATATAGCGAGCACAGATAGACCTACTTTTCTCATTATTTTTGTCACTGATCCACATAACAGTATGATTTTTCATAGTGTTTCTGCAGATTTTACCTCCTTTCTCACAAAGATCAGAAAATATTTCTGAAGATTTTCACGTAGATCTCCTCTGATTTCGACTGCCTCCACTTACGTCCATGATCTGTGTTGTGGCTGTGAAAGACAGTACACTGGGGTTCCAGAATGTTTTCATTTTAAGGAACTGTTTATAACTCATGTAACTTGTGTGCTTTTGTTTCATATACCTATGTTTTCCTATTTCGCCATTGACTTAAGGTCTTCGTGCCTCCTTGTGGACAACACTCCATCAGCCAATAAGTGTTCACAGCATCTGGGCAGCGCTGACACATGTAAGACGTATAAGTCTTAAGTGTGTCACACGCTCAAATGGATGGCGTTTTTTTGTACCATAGTGCTAAAAATAGTCTTTTATCTTACTTGTTTGATATATAGATTGAGTTAGGAATTACTACGGGGTAGCACGCCCCCAGAGGTGCGGGCAGCGAGCAGCGACAGCTCACAGGTCAGGCAGAGCTCAGAGGGCATGTTTGCCCTCAGATCATCATGGCCGTAATCGTACAAATACATCGCCCTGTTTAGCAACCAATTAGCAACCTATTTTTAGAACTGACTGGCTTTGACGCTACAGGTAGGTGCAGGTGTTGGCTGCAAATGAAGCCTGCACTACTGTGTTCATAACATGCCCAATTTGTACCCCATTAACGTGCTATTGAATAAAGGTGCGTCCTTTTACACATTTTACTGCCTGCTTACATGGTGTATCATTCTTGTCCAAAGGCAGTGGATAGCCATGTGATATCCTGCGGGTACCGGTGCAAAATGCCGATTTTGTCGTGGCCAGTCAGTGCAAATGTCTTTTTTTTCAGGTGGTCCGAATGTCATAAGCCTCCACTGTGTATTGGTGAGCGCATAGTATCCGTGCTTGTATACACTATATAAATAACTTTAAGTAGGGGCTGAAGGGTTAGGGGAAGTGAGCAGCCTCCCTGAGTTAAACCCGGAAGTGATGTCATATTAAAGAGGAAGCCGCATATAGCAATAACTGTGCTTTTGGCGTAGTGCTAAAAACAGATGCAGTCATTTAATAGCACCCAAGGCCTACAGGCTGCAGTCGAGTCGCTGCATCTGGTGCTTTAACCCGCTGAGTTGTCCCAACCCCTAACAATGTGTGTAAAGAAAGGCCTGGGAAGCTGAGAAGGGATATCTGCAAAAATGTGCCCTCGCTCGCTGTGTTTGCAGCCAGTCAATCACGCGGGGTCTGCTGCCCACCCTGGCATCGCTCTCACACAATTGTGGCCTTATATTTTTGCGTGAAAACCCGCCCGAGCCTGCCAGGACACGGAGATAAGAGCGAGCCCCAGGCAGCTGACAGAATGATTCTGCTTCGAACAAAGGACGATAGTCTGTAAACGTTTGTAAACAGAAATAAAACATTGCTGTTAAATCCTGTACAGAAAACGTTTTTCACTCATTTCTTAAACAGACTTGAAGTGCCACGGCAGGCACTGACCTGTAGTGCTGAAATGTATTTCCCCTCTGTTTATTCTAATTTCGACATTTCAGTTTATTAGGCAATTTATTACCCACAAAACATTGGTATTCCCGTCTTAACAATCAAATATAAAATATATTAAATGATTATAAAAGTTATATTGGATAAAACATTCACTTAAATACATTCAGTAACAAAACCCTTTTTAATTTTACTCATTTCGTGTCTATTAATTTTTGTCAAGCCTGTGAAAAAAACATGCCGTAATAGATAGAACAAGCCAATCCAAGCATATGCAAAAAAGGAGCGCTACAATTGTATATCTGGCTTAAGCGAGTTTTGTACTGTTTATTATTAGGAAATTGCAAACGAGGACATAAAAGAGACAAGTCAAAATAGTTGGAAAAGAGATTGGGAGCCTGCAGTTGCGCAAACACTCATATCATTACAACGGTGACGTAAGCACAAATAATCGAAGTGATCCGAAACTTTGGGTATGAAAACGGAAGCGGTTGCAGTTTCAAAGAGGCACTGAGAAAATTGCAGGGAGGGTCAGCGAGGACTTCAAAGGAGCAGGTGCTTTCTGCTAAAAAAAAGCGTGCATGGAGAGCACGTTTAGGTAAATGTTTGATGCTTCTGAAAAGGGCTGCAGAGGGCGTCGTGCATTTGACAGGCATGTGCTCATTGTCATGCCCGTGACTTCAGCCCCTATAGGCAGGTGAAGCCCCCCCGGACTTCCTGTGATCTGGGGGTCTTTCCGTGGGAGCGCGGGCCTTGCATGCGCTGCCCCTCCCCGGCGACGCGCAGCATTGTCATGCTCTCCGCCTGCCTCCTGTTGAGGAGGTGACACCTCTGATAGCGGCCGTGTGTGTAGGAGGGGAGGCGCCGGCGAGTCTCACCTCCATTGGCATGCACCAGTCGGGCGCCTCCTGCAGTAGCAGAGTTTGGCACCTCTGAGGCTGCTGGCAAACAGTGAAAAAAGTGGGTGCGTTAAAACACCGGTGTGCGATACACTGTCATTTAGGAACTGAGGCTGACGTCTCTTGGGTGCGGCTGGGTGGTATAACGGAGAGAAAGGCAACACTGCCATCTAGTGGCCTATGCATTTACTTTTTAACACGAATGTAGCGACCTTCAGTTGACACCTTATTGCAGGCCCCCGTGGCTTTCTTAATTTTTGGGGTAATCTGCAGGTCACTAGTGTGAAATCCTGTAAAGCTAGCTCAGTCGTTCGTCACCGGGTCTGCTCAGTCCCATCACAAACTTCTAGTTGCAAAGCTCAGAAAGTATATACCTCTCGTATTAATTAAAACAGATGCACTGTTAATAAGTGAAGGAAGTGGCAAGGAGATTAAGTGAATTTCCGATTTGTGACAGAGCAAATCGATATCATACTCGACAGGATAGCTTAGTTAGATGAATGCTCTTTTCTGAAATATCAGTAACCTTCAGGCCGATTAAAAGCCTTCCATCCTCCGCAGGCTGGTACAATGAGTGCCATTGAACTGTGACGCAGTAAAGCCTATTAAACAAACAGTGTTTAGGAATGCTATACCAAGCACTACAAAACAAGTTATTACATCACGGCAGCAAAACGTTGGGTGTTGCTGAAAGAAATACTATTGAGCTTAGTACTGGGAGACCCTGGTGTTTAAAGTGCTTTATGGCCTCAAACATGGTGGATTGCGCTATTTGAAGCACGTACTTTTCTTGGAGACATACATTGTCAAAGTACAACAAACTATTAGGGTGTGTGTGTGTGTAAAGCCAACAGGTTACAATTCATCTTTAAAAAATCTAATATTTTCCTCAACTGGGGTAGTTTAACAGAGACGCGGCGCATTAAGGTTTCTCAGATGACTGCGTGCCTCCCCAGAAACAAAGTAAACCAACATGTTTTAAGATGAAATATGGGCAAGAGCTGCATAGCCTTCATTCCATTTAAAGATGTTAAAATAAGTACCAGAGACAGCGAACCGAAAGTACCTATTAAATTGAAAGTTAAAATCCGGGCGGGAATAGCTCAGCCTTTCATTTTTCGGAGGTCCACGAAACGAGAAAGTTACAATAACATCTATTATGAATGCGCATTAAGCCAATTCAGTTTGTAGGCTTCTCTCTACAAAATAGACGCGGCTTATGGAACGTGCTAATGGGCCCGCAAGATGGACTCCTTAGTACTTAGACAATTGGGGTCACCGTTGACACACTAGTAATTACACAGTGAATCCAAACATTAACCAGATTAATTGATTTACAGGTAATAAACTATACATTCCGCTCCCTCACCTGTACATTTAGCTTAGTTCCAGGCTAACACAACAGGTTAAAGGTGTCTCACTCAATGTCTACAAGAGTGTGCGTGGTTTGGGGGCGGGGTCGTTAACCTCGATCATTTTCATGGACCCTTTAATGTGTGGAAGGTGGGATGCGGATTCCACTGATACTAATTGTTCTGTGTAAATGAGATGGGGTGTCACGGATTGTCAGCGGCATGGGGAAATCCCAGGTGTGAGAATCTGGCAGGAAGCCGAAGGGACGGTGGGGCAGTTCACACTCCCATGAGGCTCATCTGATGGTTATTTTAATGCAGCGCTTGGCAGCGTCCCTTTGCTCTGTGTGGAAGATTTCTCTGCTGGCCGATGGAATGTCGGCTCTGTGGTGTGTAGCTATAGGGCAAGATAAGCTGCCATGCGACAATGACTTCTTTGGGGTCTCAGAGTTTTTCAGGCTGTGTTTCAAGAGAACAATGACCATACTCAATTTTTCTACAACAAACCACCCCAGATTTTTCACCATGCTTAACCCATAATGCAGAACAATGAAAGGAACCAATCTAAAGCCCAGGACCGTGCCATGTCCAGTTCAAAATGTGCATTAAATAACGGCATGATGCTTTAAAACCATAAGCGTTTGTAAGCACTAAAATGCCAGGACAGTGGAAGTGACGTCATGCGCACTTTTATCGCAAATCACACCACGAGAATGACAACTAGCGCTGCTTTCGGCCCCCCCCAACAGCCTCTTATTTGCTGCTGAAGAGCAGAAAAGGCAGAATAACACGAAGAGTAAAGTACTGAAGTCCTCTTTTTATTTCTACCACTGTCAAGAGCCGCAGGTCAGCATGACCAAGGGCTATAGTCATGGGCAAGCCAGAGGTAACAGCTGCGGCCTCTGGCTATATACTCATGGCACAAGTCCTAAAAAAGGATGTGGAAGGCCAAACCAGGTTAGGCAGTATGTAAGTGACCGCATGGTGCATGACATCACACAGCAACATCACACCACCACAGGAAGTGATATCACAACCCATTACCTCACAGGAAGTGACATCACAAGAAGTGACATCAGATCTTAACTCTTCACACGTTTCGTAGGTCTATAGTGAGTACATTTGAGTGCATTATGAGATTTAACAAATGAGATTTTGTGTCTGATCTGGTTTGTGCCAAAATCATGATGCAACCCGACACAATATGTGGTCTTCAATTTATACATTTATTTTTTTAAAACTCTGCCACAAAGAAGTTCGCAACATGGAGAAACATAGCAGTAAATCTATCCTGCTTAATTGGTTGCAAAGTCTACATTTTAAAATATCTTATGGGGTTAGGGCAACTGCTGCAGAGATCTTTGTCCAATAATAATGGAAAGATAACTTTGAAGGGTAACACATTTGCTGATTGTCTCAAGCGTGCAGAAGGGTTCAGCACTCAATGAAGATCGGCCAAAGAATATTCCCCTAGCGACTAGCAGCGAAGTGCAGAACGATTTGCCATAAAGGGAGACCAGGTCGGTAAAGACTAATATAGGATGGTTAAAATGCTGTTGTGTTCCAAGATGGCTGCTGGATTTTCACTGTGTTCCCAGTACAGTCCACCATTTGAATTGTTTGTATTTCTTATGTATTGCAGGCCTCCCTAAAATGAGTCAGTCAGGCACCCAAAGTGGATGGGGAGCTAGTGTGGCACATAGCTGTGTTCTGGCCAAGCTGTCCAGGCCTCTAAGGAGCTCTCCTCCCACAGATTTTGACCACAGAGGACTCCTGGTGCTCTTTTTCCGACTTGGAGCCCCTCGCAGCTGCCATGTTGGAGTCTGGCAAGCTTGACCCGATCTACGGTCGGGATTTAAAATACTGTTTTCAGGCACCAGATAACTCTAACACAAAGTCAATATGTGGAGGAGAGGGGGTGATTGGGTCTAGGCCAGTCTTCCGCCTCAGTGCGCTCATTCATCATCGACTCGCGGGTTTCAGTAATGGTGCCCACAACTGTTATGCAAGGTCCAAATGATCTATCTGCTGAAAGACCGGTGACTATCCATGCGAAGGGGGACTGCTGTGAGAGAGTTAACAATGCCCCCTCCAGCACTTTCTTTCGTGCTCTGCATATCTAGTATGTAAACTCCTCCTGCTCAGCCCTTTCTGCTAGTGAAGTATGGAAACAATGCAGTATGGTGAGCATGTGATAAGTGCTTGAGCAGCACTACTCCTTCTCCTTTTCTCCTTTTCCTTTCTTTTAGATGGAAAATGTGTACCTCTGTCATATTACTGTGCCCCTGGCCCAGGGCCCTGAACTAAACCTGAACCTTGAACACTGATAATATCAATGTATTATTTGAAGAAAAATTATTGAGATGAAAACTGTTCATGGCCGGGGTGTGAATGATGGTTACCTAAGGGGGTGAGTTATAGTTAACTGAGCTAACCATAACTATAAATGCAGAATTTCTATAGACCACGAGGCTCACCCATCTTTTTTTTACATTTAGCCCCAGGAAGGTGGTGGTCCTCAGGGCTCGGGAAGTCTGCGTGGCCCCTGAATATTTTTTAAATATAGCTCCGGCGGAGTGGGGGGGTGGAGGTCCCTGGGGCCGGGGGAGAGGGGGTCTATGCGTCCCACACTAATTTACTACTGAAACTCTAGGGAGGTGGTGGTCTCCGGGGCCCAGAGGGTCTGTATGGCCTCACCGCACTGATTTATTACTGAAGCAACGGGAAGGTGGTGGTCTCCCGGGCCAGAGGGGGTCCATGTGGCCCCCACTTATTTTTTAAATAGTGTCCCAGGGAGGTGGTGGTCCCACGGCGGGGGTGGGGGGCTCACGGAGCCCCTTCTCAAAAGTATAATGTTGTTGCCCTGAGGAGGTGGTCTCCCCAGGGCCCGTGGGGGGTCAACAAGCCCTGAAAATAGTTTGTTCAGCCCCAGGGAGGTGGTGGTCTCTGGTGCTTAATTAAGCCCTAGGATGGGGGCCCTGTGTGCCTCTCTCCTTTATATGTATTGGTAATGCCCCCTTCTTGTTTGCGGTGTTGGCAACCAATCACATCTCAGCAGGAGATCTCACTGGCTTCTTGACCCTAGATACCCATTTGTTTTCCTTTTAATAACTCAAAAACTACTGAACAGATTTACACCAAATAAAAGAAGGGTGATCTGCAGACCAAAAGCTACATTTTTGCCAAATTTGGTGTAATTCTATAAAGCGGTTCGGGCTACAGGCGTGTCTAAAGAGTCTATGGGAATTAACATGGGAAACTCAATTTGTCAGATCCCCCAGCCCCTTTTTCTCAGCCCCCACTTGACGGATGATTCAAGAAACATTTCATGCACAACAAAACTAAACTTGATACTAGATTCCCCAAATGGTGCCAAAAGCATAAGCAAGTCAAAAAACACCTTTTCTATGGAAACTAGGTCCTAACTATAACTACCTACTGGCAACTGCCAGTAAATAATAAATAAACTATCCTGTAATACAAAACAAAAAGCCATAATGTTTTTTATATATATATATATATATATATATATATATATATATATATATATATATATATATAGAGAGAGAGAGAGAGAGAGAACATTATGGCTTTTTGTTTTACAGGATAGTTTACTTTAACATCAACACCCTTTCCATTAGTTCAGGGTCACAGGGAGTGCCAGTTGCTCAAGGGTGAGATAGTGGAACCCTTCCCTTTGTATTTACTCACTGATTTGCAAATATTACAAGCCCTCATCTACATCATGCAGCAGTCTGGAGTAGCAGGTGCCAGGCGTGTCCTGCTTTCTTTTAGGCAGGCCTCCACGGAGTCTGAGCAAACACCTCCTTCCTTAAGCCTCTCCTACTATCGCTATCTGCTGTGGTCCCAAGAGGTTCACTTGTGTTCCCATCTCTGCAGCTCCTCTTCTTCACATAGCTTGAGAGATAAATCATTCAGCTGGGGTTTCTCCTTATTCTTTGAAATCTTATGCTATAAACCTCCGCTATACTTCAGTGTCCAAAATATCCCTCTTCTCCTGAGTTTATGGGAATATAGTTTTCTCTTAATTTTACCAATTCTCGCACATTCCAATGTGGCGCACATCTCACCTGAATTTCAATTACATTAGGATACAGGATTCCTCCTCATGCTTTGTGTTATTTTCAGGATATTGTGGCCATGGGCAAGACGTACCTTTGGGGGGCCTGTTCAGAACAAATCTGAATACTATGCAGTGGCGGCTGGCTTGTATTTACAATGGGGCGGGAGGGGGGTTACAAAAATAATAAAAATAAAAACACAGCACTTACTTTGGGACGTACTCCTCTCCTCTCGTCGTCTCTCCTCTCCTGGCTCCAACGAGTGACGGGACCCAGGAAACTGCACAAGCCAATCCTGGCGCTACTTTCATGCTGATTACCAGCATGAAAGAAGTGTCAGGATTGGTCGGAGCGGCCTCACTCAGCTCTCACAAGA
Source organism: Pleurodeles waltl (assembly GCF_031143425.1). NCBI lineage: Eukaryota > Metazoa > Chordata > Amphibia > Caudata > Salamandridae > Pleurodeles > Pleurodeles waltl. Next base: position 1,272,316,743 of record NC_090447.1, on the reverse strand, counting down.
GTGCCAGAGACCTGTGCTTTCTCTAACCCAGCTATCTAAAAACAGCTGGGTTAGAGATGATTAAAGTGCGCATGTCAGGCTGGCCATCACAAGAAGGCCAGCCAAAGGTACATGTGTACTTTAAACAAGTGCACAGCTCCCTGCTGCCACTCGGTAGCAACTGCCCCGCCCGGTCCATACACTCGGTTCAGGATGGGGCGCTGAAAAATAAAATGGTAATAAAGACAGTTTATTACCATTTTATTTTTCAGTTCTGGTGGCATTTTTTAAGCGGGGAAACGCTCCTCCGCTCTTGTGAAGGGGTCACTGCTGATATTCTGGGCCATTTTCTGCTAATTCAAGTCCACGTGATGCCTGCTAAATAAACTTTTAGAATCTGAGTCACACAGAAACAGCTAAAATATCTTTCTGGAGGGCTCGGATCCTTAATATGACACTGAGCAGAGAGATAGAGTCAGACGTAGAGGTAGGCAGAGAAAAATAGAAAGGTTGAAAAAAAAATAGAGGTGAGATAGAGACAAAATTAAGTTTCTTGGGGGTTCCACGGAGGTGGGGGTCATGGGCACATGCACACTTTGCCCATGACTTAAAACATCTCTACTTTTGCTGACATAGGGGACTACATAACAGACAAGTATCCCGCGCAAATCAAATGAGCTTCTCCGCTGTTACAATTTTCACGAATGTGCCCGCTGCCCCTATCTCTCAGAGGTATGACCCTTCGCCATTTTGCCATTTTAAATTGTACATATTTGGAGACTGATGTTTCAGCGAAGGGGAGCGGCTGTGGTTTCACGGTGGGTAGGTGAGCTGTGGTATCACAGTGGGTAGGGGAGCTGTGGTATCAGGGTGGGGTAATGCACGTATGCTGGAGCACAGCAGAATGTGGTAGCTAGGAGCCCTCTCTTTGCACTACCACCTGTGCCAGCCAGAGGTGTCAAGTAGGAATAGACAGGAGTAGCAACATGCATGCCTGGCTTCCCCTTTGCTTCTCCTTTTATCTGAGGCAATAAAGAGAGTCACAGGAACTTCAAATGAACAGAGCTTTTAAATTTAAATGTGCTGTTTATTTTGTGTGCTTTCTACTCCTAGCCCCATCAGAAGCAAATTGGAGGTGCTTAATGATTAATGGTGAGTAAGCGATCAGCTCTGTGAAGTCACTTGTGCTCAAAGGGAGCATGCAGTCACTTCTCCTACCCCTTTGTTGTTTTGGCAGTGTATGCTTTTTTTTCAAGAACACAGTCCTTTCAGACAGTAACAAGCTTTGGGAAAGGCAACGTGTTTGATGTTTGCATGACGTGCGGATCAGATATGCACATGCCATGTGATGACGCAGAAAAAGAAGGTCCGACATATATTCATGTATACCGTGTAATCAATACATATAATGAAGTGTGATTTTAGTAAAGAAATAATGTACGAGGGAAATTGTGCCCGCGGGGTAGTTCGCCATCCTTATAACCGAGCTTTATTAATCACGAAGTATTAAAAATGTAGTAATCCGTCATAATCGCAAATGTATGCCATGATTTCTTGTTTGAAAAATGTTTTGCTTAGCTTAAATTTAGTACAGGCTTTGGCCTAGTTGCTTGGTTTCAAATTCTAACTGCGTGATTCTTTTTCCTTGAACTAATGAAACATATATTCTTGCTTGAAGTTGTATTTTTTTCCAGTAGAAACTGGCTGGTACACTTATCTCCAAGGTTTCGTGCTAGGCCGGTTACATCCCCTTTGATACAAGGTCAGTCTCTGCAGGTGCGGACAATGAAGGTACAGATAGTAAAATAATTGGCAAACCATGATACAATTTGTGTTCCAAGGCTCCAAGGACAGTGTATGCATAAATGGGCGCTAGTAAAAGACAATTTTTGATTGGACAATTTGAAGCCAACCTATGAACCCTCCAATGGAAGACCCTGCAGAATTTGGAATGTTTCTTTCTTAAACCCACCGGACAAAGAGAAGTCAGCCATTTTCCTCGATGCCAGTTTGAAGCCTGATGCCAGACTCCATTTTGGACGACACCCTGATGCCCTCTTCTCTATCTGAGAGACAGAGACTTTAAGAATTCTCATCCTAGAGACTATAACTTTGATTTGCCCCCGTCTTGCCCATGCAGTAACTTTACCCTATTCTCCTTGCCGCTGCAAGGAAACTTGCCCTTAACTTTGCCCCTTTGAAACTTACCCCATGCTGATCAACCGGTACCTGGAGGATGAAGACTTTTCTTGAATGCTGATTGTATTTGGTAAATATGAAAGGATAATTGTATTATGCATTGTGTTTTTCCTTTTAGGTACCAACTGCTATTTTGATAGGATCCTAGCTAGAAGTTTTCCAAATTTGTGTTAACTAAATTCGTTTTGCATGAAGTCCCACATGCCGATGCTAATTAGAGGTTAGTCGAGGTATTCATTCAATGTATCATGGAGAATTGAAATCTTGTTATGCTGACCGAATGTATGCTATTAGTCAAATACAGTTAGTCACATTGGTGATTTGCATTGCTTTAACAGAGTGTATCATCATTCAGATTTTACGTAGATTGCGTTTCTTCCGCCGTTATGGACAGCTAGTAATGTTCATATACATATATCAATTGGTTTTGAGACATATATACATCGTGCTAGCTTTGTTAATATAGGGAAATAAATTCACTAACTTTCAATAAACTGGTGTGGTTATTCATGACTGAAAGGTCATGGTGCGCCAAAATACCAACTGTTATTGATTTCTGATGTGCTATATTGATCTATTAATTGAGTATTGATTACCGATTGCAATAGTTATTGATTATTGATCTGAGCGACTCGACTATTTTAGGATGAGGAGAGCCCGACTCGGTTAAAAGATTCACTGACCTCCAACTGTCTAGGCACAGGTAATTTATAAGGGCTAGACGCGTTATCAGTAGATGGTAGCAGAGGATGGTTGGTTTAGCCCTTTGGGACCCCATCCGAACAATAGACAGAGTCAAGTTAGAATTTTCTTTGATAAAACAAGTTGGAGAGATGATGATGCCCTAAGTCCCCAATGACTTTCCCGGAATCTCGGAGCTTGCGAATGAGGAACATGGAGGTATGAGAATGGTCTCAGCATTTCTAGTGACGGTATGAGTGAAGTTAGGGTTTCGCGCTTGCACAGCTTATCGCCGCAGATTAATTGAAAAGTTTGTGAGGATTTAAGGAGTTAAAAGATATTAGAGGAGTGTTCCTCCAAAGGTGTGAGAGTAGGGAAGTCGTCGAACTTCATGTGTGTGTAGCGCTTTGAGCAGAAAAATTGTCCACGTGGTTGTTGATGTTGAGACGGGCCCTGAGAGGTCAAGAGACTCCGGAGTATGTTGAAAAGTGTATGTGACACTTGTTTGATGTTGTGATCTGGTCAGGTTTAATAGGTTGATCGGGCGTGGTCAACAAGTCGGTATAAATGTTGCGGAGTGAAAGAAAACTTCGACTTTGAGATTTGACGAATTCTAAAGTGCACTAGAATAGTTCATTGATCAGTTGAGAGTAAAGTTTGCGGGTCAAATTTTGCTTGCGAAAGTGGGAAACCGAGAAAGATGGAATAACTGCTGAGGCTAGTGAAAAATCCCTAAGGTTTCTGAAGCGATTGTATTACCTTTCCTGTAGTAAACCGACAGATCTGTTTTATTCTTTTGGTTAAGTGCTCGCGTTATATTGCAGAAATTAGTTTATGAGTGAAGCCGAATGAAAAGAGGACAAGCCGCGGGACTTTGTCAGCCACAGTGTGTGAGTGTGACGTCACTAGGAGCCGCGCTGGGATAGGTCGGTTGGTGAGAAGAATCGCGCACGGATTGGACGCAGTCCGTGAAGCGCAATTGGAAGGGGAAAGGCAAGCGAAGAGTATTCCGGGAATTAAAGTCACTTATTGATTACATATTTTAGAAAAACAAAAGACGGAAAGATGAAATTTTTCAAAGCATTTAAGAGTGCCATGAGGGGAGATGTTTATATTAAAACAAATGTAGGAGAAGAAACACCGCCTGAGGGTACACCAGCTTACATTGTCATTGAAGAAAAGGGTGTAGCGCCATGTCTCTGGTTAAAACAATGGTGTAAATTAACAGAGAATCATGGAAGAGTAGCGTTCCCTATCCACGGGTCGTTTAACCTAAGGGTTTTAGAAAATCTGAGATTTGCGCTATACGACATGAAAGTACCTCCAAGGCCAGCACAGTTTGAGGCATTAGCAATTTGGGAGCTAATAGCTAGAAACCAACAACAAAAGAAATTTGAGACAAGAATAAGAAAAGTAGAAAAGACGCTAGTGGATGCTAGATGGGACAGCACACAAAAGGTTTGGAGATCAGACGTATTGCAGGGAATTAAATTGTTTCCAACGATTACTGATGAAGCGGAGACGGAAGGAAGGAAAGCCACCTGTAAGACAAACAGGAGTCAGTCCAGAGAGGGAGAAAGCAATAGAAACTCGAAAAGGGGAGACGAGTCAGATGATGAGGAGTTTATTATACAATTGCTGAATGATCGCCCACCACCATACGTGGAAAGCGAAAAAGGCTCAAGCATTAGTACTGCCCCTCCAGAACCAACACAGGGTAATGTAACACCAAATTTGAGAATATCTCAGAGGCCGAGCAGCTCTGACATGCCTTTCTCACCACGAATACCACGGATTCAGAGAATGTACCCAGACGTGCCAACATTGAAACCTGCTGATAACTATCAGCCACAGGTTCAAAGGCACTGTTGCGATGAGCATAATGTGGGAATGACTTCCGATTCAATGGCGCAGGGAGGACAAAACTATCAGAGACCGACATTGATTCAAGCTGAATCAACACAGTTCCCGATGCCCCAAAAGCAGACACAAGAAGTGCGAGTAGGAGAAAGCCAGTTAGGTTTGCCAGCAGTGATGAACCACAATGTGGGGATTAACATGCCACAGAATTCGGGGAACAGACAGAATCCAGATGCAATATCTCTACCTATCACTGTAGGTTCACCAGTACCACTGTATATATAGGCAAATTCAAGCACCAGCGACCAAGGGTTAATGATACAAAATGGGACAGGGAGAAGATGCATAGAAACCACTCCAGAGACAACTCCTATAGCGGCACTGCCAAATGGATCTGGGTCCTTGTCGGAATTTAGTCCAATTCCAATTTGCGCTCCGTCAACCATGGTAAGGTCACATCCACCACTATTAGTACCTCTAACTTCACAGACTGAAACATTACAGAAACCGTCAATGGCAGTTGATGTAACTGCTACATTGATGGGACTGAACGCGCAACAGTTAACACAATGGTTCCACAGCCTGAACTCCCCGCAGAGTACATCAAGCGGGAAGGGAGAAGAATACCTGAATAAAATAAGGTTGGGTATGGAGGCAGATGAACTGGTAGAGGGAACAATGGGTTTGAACAGATTAGAATCATACACAGAGGAAGAACTAAGATACATGTGCCCAAGGATTACAAGAGAAGTGAGCAATATACATAAGAAGTTACAAGAAATTGCAGACAGAAACGAGATTGATATAGGTAAGACTAAACACCTGAGCAGAAGTTACAGATTAGACTTTGAGACAAAAGATTTCGAACACATGAGATCCGCAGGGATGAAAACACACCTTAAAGAGATACTGCAGAGTGCACAGGTCTGGAGATGTTTAGACAAGTGGGAAAGCAGGTGGGTTAAGAAAAAGGACAAAAAGAAAGAAAATACTTTAGAGCGGAATGAGAAAAAACAACAGAATGACGACCTGATAACTATGTTACCAATGAGAGAGACAGCAGGGGGAAAACTTGTACATGTACCATGGCACAGGTGCGATATTCAATCCTTTACGGATGATTTTCCCAAATTGAGAGAGAAACCGATTGAGTGGTATCAACAAACAGATAGATTTGTGAAACTCGCGAAGTGTCTCTGGGAAGACTTGAATACCTTGTTTGAAATTGTGGTTCCGGCAGATTTGTGGGAAGATTGTAAAAGGGCTGTAGGTTGGCCGACGAGTGAACCAGAGAGAGATGGGGACACAGGTGCGCCATCACCTACGGTAATGAGTTTGTACCACAAGGTGATCGAGCACTTGAAAACCAAGGTTGCGTCGAAAAATGTGGATTGGCAAAGGATTGACAGGACCGCTCAAGAGGTTAAAGAATCTATACACGCATATTATGAGAGATTGTTGAAAGCGTTTAAAAATTACAGTGGCACAGAAACGATTGAGCCAAAAGACATGCTCCATTTTGTGTTCAGGTTTGTGGAAGGGCTGAGACCCGAAATTAGCCAGATGATTAAATCGCATTTGATTTGTTGGCAGTCAAAGTCGATCGATGAAGTGTTGAATTATGCAAAATACTGCAGTGATGAGATTGAGACAAAGCAGAAAAGATTGAAGGAAAATGTCATGGTGATGCAGCTCAGGGCAGCTCAGACAGATTTACAAGGTTTGCAAGGTTTTCAACAACAGATGCCGCAGCAGCAGCAACAGGGAAATGCTATGTTTCAGCCGCAGATGAGAGGCAGAGGCCGAGGAGGTTTTGTGAATAATGGTCCTGATTTGAATACCGTTATGATTCCAAATTGTATACAGGCAATGAAGAAGGTGATGCCATGTCACACGTGCGGAATCGTCGGGCATTGGAAACGGGAGTGCCCAATGATGGTGCAGGAAGGTGTAGGTCAGCAGAACAATGATGTCAATGCATTTCAGACTATGAGAGGACTGAAACTGAGAGGTCCGAACCCAAATTTTCAAAACAATATAAACCAGATGCAGGGTCTACAACCCATGCAACCGCAACAGGTGCAAATGCCTCGTGTGCAAATGACACAATTGCAGCCAATGCAACAGCAGTTCCCTATGGTACCTAATCAGCAAATGCAAATACCCTTAGCACCAATGAATCAGCAGCAAGCAATGCTTCCTCAACAGGTCACGGGTCAGGGAATGAGTCAAAATGACACAGTACACCAATTCCCACTACACAGCGAGAATGCAATAAACGATGTATGGGAGAGTGAAGGTTCAGATGAGGAGGGAAATTGTGTGCTTGCAGCATCTTTGGAAGTGGATCAAAAGGGTCCGTATGTGGAGGGAAGAGTTATGGGTCATCGCGTTTCATTCTTGGTTGACACAGGAGCTACACGTTCCACTGTTAGGAGCATTGAAGTGCCAAATTTGCCACTTTCAGGGAGAACAGTTCAAGTAGTGGGAGTAGCAAACAGGTACCTGACGAACCCAATCACAGATCCAGTACAAGTCAGAATAGGTAACTATCAAGGGTCACATAATTTTGTGGTATGTGACTCAAGCCCGATATCACTGTTAGGGAGAGACCTATTGTGCAAATTGGGATGTTCGATTATGTGTTCAAACGATGGAATTAGAGTTCAGACGAGCAGTGATGGGGAAGAAGAGGACAGTGTAGAAGGGGATGAGATGGAGACTGTCGATGAAGAGTATCCTCTGATTACCCTTTTTCCGATGATCACTGAAGCAGATATTCCAGCTGAGTTACAGGAAACAGTCGGAAAAGAAGTGTGGGATATGACAGGAAAAGAGGTGGGATTGGTGAAAGGAGTGGAACCAGTGAAAGTGACTGTAAAACCCAATGTAACCTTTCCCCAGACCCCACAGTACCATATGGCACAAGACACCCCCATGAAAGTTGCCCAACTCATTGATGAGTTTGTAAAACAGGGAGTACTGAAAGAAGTGTTAAGCAGTCCATGTAATTCACCAATCATGGGACTAATAAAGCCAAGTGGAAAGGTCCGAATTGTGCAGGACTTGAGGAAAATAAATGACATAATAAAAAAATGTTGCCCTGTAGTACCAAATCCAGCTGTGATAATGTTTCAAGTCCCTTGCGATGCCGAGTGGTTCTCAGTCATCGACTTGTCACAAGCATTCTTTTCGGTGCCTCTTCATGAGGACAGCCAATTTCTCTTTTGTTTCAAATTCTTAGACAGAGTTTACAGTTGGTGTCGAATTCCTCAAGGGTTTTCGGAGTCACCGTCAATTTTCAATCAGATTCTAAAGAAAGATTTGGAAGCGTTGGAATTGCCATTCGAGTCAACCCTAGTACAGTACATTGACGACTTACTGATTGCATCCAAGACAGAAAGTGACTGCACAGCCGACACCATTGCCCTATTGAACCATTTGGGAAGGAATGGACACAAGGTGTCTCCTTCAAAATTACAGTTCTGTCAGAAGAAAGTGAAATATTTGGGTCACCAAATAGAGAAAGGGTCACGAAAAATTATGAAGGAAAGAATAACAAGTGTACTTCAAATGAGTTCCACAAAGACGAGGAGGGAGGTGAGGAAGTTTTTGGGAATGGTGAGCTACTGTCGCCAATGGATTCCCAACTTCTCAACCCTAACAAAACCTTTACTGAAACTGACCCAGAAGGATGCATTGGATGAAATTGAGCTGAAAGGAGATGAGATGGATGCTTTTATTGAATTGAAAGAATGCATGTGCAGGGCTCCAGCTTTAGGTATGCCTGATTACACAAAGCCTTTCACATTGTTTTGTCATGAACGTGATGCATGTTCCTTGTCTGTCTTGACCCAAGCCCATGGTGGCGTAAACAGACCAGTAGCATATTTTTCAGCTACTTTGGATCCGGTCGCAGCAGCACTGCCAGGGTGTTTGCGCGCCGTAGCAGCAGTTGGTATCAGCCTCACTCAGAGTGAAGGAATAGTGATGGGACACCCTTTAACAGTCATGGTCCCTCACTCAGTTGAGATACTTTTGACACGTTCCCGAACACAGCACATGACTGGTGCTAGACTCACGAGGTACGAAACAATAATTCTGGGATCACCTAATGTGCAGCTGAAAAGGTGCACTACGTTGAATCCAGCAACCTTGTTTCCCAGTGAAAATGCTGAAATTGAGAACGCTGAAGACATCGAGCACGACTGTCTTCAGGTGACTGAATTTTGCACCAAACCAAGACCTGATATCAAAGATACCCGATTGGAGGAAAATGATCAAATTATTTTTGTTGATGGTTCATGTTTAATGGATGCACTGGGTGTATTGAAAGCAGGGTACGCTGTATGGACAGTAAAAGGTGTTTTGGAAGCATCTTGGCTTCAAGGAGTTTACTCTGCACAGGTAGCAGAATTGGTAGCCCTTACTAGAGCTTGCCAACTCTCTGCATTAATGAAAGTCACCATTTACACTGACAGCCAGTACGGATTTGGAATAGTGCATGATTTCGGACAATTGTGGTCACAGAGAGGCTTCATGACCTCTTCAGGATCGCCAGTGAAAAATGGCGAAAGAATAAAAGAATTGTTACATGCCATCCAACTACCAGGAGAAGTAGCAGTGGTAAAATGCAGTGCACACTCGAAGGGACAAGACTATGGGGGTGATTCTGACCCCGGCGGTCCAGGGTCGGCGGGAGCACCGCCGACAGGCCGGCGGTGCCCCGCAGGGCACTCTGACCGCGGCGGTAAAGCCGCGGTCAGACCGGCAACACTGGCGGTCTCCCGCCAGTGTACCGCTGCCCTATTGAATCCTCCAAGGCGGCGCAGCTAGCTGCGCCGCCGAGGGGATTCCAACCCCCCCTACCGCCATCCAGTTCCCGGCGATCCGCCCGCCGGGAACCGGATGGCGGTAGGGGGGGTCGCGGGGCCCCTGGGGGCCCCTGCAGTGCCCATGCCACTGGCATGGGCACTGCAGGGGCCCCTGTAAGAGGGCCCCTACAAGTATTTCACTGTCTGCTTGGCAGACAGTGAAATACGCGACGGGTGCAAATGCACCCGTCGCACCTTCCCACTCCGCCGGCTCGATTACGAGCCGGCATCCTCGTGGGAAGGTCGTTTTCCCCTGGGCTGGCGGGCGGCCTTTTGGCAGCCGCCCGCCAGCCCAGGGGAAAACTTGAAATACCCGCTGCGGTCTTTTGACTGCGGCGCGGTATTTTGGAGGGCGGAATTCTGGCGGGCGGCCTCCGCCGCCCGCCAGAATCAGAATCAGGCCCTATGTTTCTCTGGGAAATGGATATGCGGATCAAGTCGCAAGGTTTTGCGCATTGAACTGTATATTGCTTAGGGATGAATGGAATTTGATAAGTGAACCAGAACTCGAACCAAGTGAAATATTTGCTCTAAAGGTTGTAGACACAATGGACGAATTGAAAACCTTACAGAATAATGTCAGTTAGGATGAGAAACTCTCATGGACCAAATCACAATGTGTAAAGAGACTAGATGAATTATGGGTTTCAAGTGAAGGGAAATTCGTTCTTCCAAACAGCCTTTTGACACAGATAGCCAGATTTTACCATGGACAAGCTCATCTTGGGAGGGATGCCATGATTAGGTTGTTTAAAACTGATTGGTTTAACCCCAAATTCCGTCAAGTTGCTGAAGCAGTTTGCCACTGTTGCGTCATTTGCCAACAGATGAACGCAGGGAAGGGAACCGTAGTAAATTTGAGCCACATTGGAAGAGCAGGGGGTCCATTCAGCAGGATGCAAATGGACTTCATTGAGATGCCTGTGCATGGGGGCTTGAAGTATGTGTTGGTGGTTGTGTGTATTTTTAGTCACTGGATTGAAGCATACCCTACACGCAGAAATGACAGTCTCACAGTTGCAAAATTACTCTTGAGAGAGTTAATACCACGTTTCGGATTCCCGATCTCTTTAGAATCAGATAGGGGAAGTCACTTCAATAATGAAGTAATAAAATTGCTTTGTGCAGCACTGAACATTGAGCAAAAGCTGCATTGTAGCTACCGCCCTGAAGCATCAGGTCTAGTGGAGCAAATGAATGGCACATTGAAATCGAGAATGGCGAAAATATGTGCATCGACAAACTTGAAATGGCCTGACGCATTGCCTTTGGTACTAATGTCAATGAGAAACACCCCTGACAGAAAGACTGGACTGTCCCCACACGAGATTCTCATGGGCAGAGCTATGAGACTTCCAGCGGTTCCTGCAAATGCGCTTTTGAATATTACAGATGATATGGTGTTAGACTACTGCAAAGGTCTAGCTGATGTGGTTCGATCTTTCTCTCACCAGGTGGAGGCAACCACCTTGCCACCGATCCAAGGTCCAGGACACGCCCTGAAAGCAGGTGACTGGGTCGTGATAAAGAAGCACGTGAGGAAGTCGTGTTTGGAACCCCGTTGGAAAGGACCTTTTCAAGTGATCTTGACGACTACCACCGCTGTGAAGTGTGCGGGAGTTCCCAACTGGATTCACGCCAGTCACACAAAGAGGGTGTTGTGTCCCACAGATGAGGAAGTTGAAGCGCTGAAGTTACCAGTACCTGATAACAAAGTATCAAGCGCTGAGACAGAGCGGAAAAGAACTAGAAGCGAACAGGCAGAATTAGAGGAGGGAGAAATATTCTCTGAGGACGAAGCAACTGATTCACTTGGGGAAGGCCAAGGAGGAGCCTCAGACAGCGACGAAGCAGCTGAAGGTAACAAAGAGCCTGAAGCAGCTGAAAGTGATAAAGAGCCTGAAGAAAGTAACGGTGACAAAGGGCTCGAAAGAGGTGAGGAAGCAGGAGAGCCTGATCAGAGGAGGGCTTTCCCAGAAGCAGACGATACAGAAAAAGAAAAGGAAAACCTGATTGACTCCCCAGAAGGAGGGGACAAGGCAGAACAGAACGAAACTGCTCAAACTCCTCCAGAAGAGATTGCAGGTCCATCAAGTGGACACAGTGCAAAAAGAAGACCAAGCATATCGCCAGTAAAACTAAGAACTAGAGAAACGTTGAACGACAGTGAAGGGCCAAGAGTGAAAGAGAAAAGGAAGGAAGTGTCTGTTGTAGTACCAATACCAAGAGAAGAAAAGGACTTGGGCAAAGAGGAAAGTACCAGTGAGAAAGAATCAAAGAGAGACGCAAAATTGAAAAGAAAAAGGATACCGAGCAGGAGGTATTCCGGTCCGGGGTGGGCGTACGTAGCCAATAACGATTGGTCAGACAAATTCGTATCCCTCAGTCTTGAGAACGAAGAGGCAGAACTTCAATTTGGAAATAAAAACTTTATGGACTCTGTTGATTGAAACCATTGATCACCTGATTGACTTTTCAACCGGCTAAGACATTGCTAACTTGATTGACTTTGAAACCGATTCTGAGACACTGCTGCTAACCGATAAGAGACTAAGCTGCTAAAGAAAACTGTGTGAACATTGAACTCGTTCAGCTTTGTAAATACCTGCAAATACGCTTTGATAAAGTGTCTTCAACCTACTGATTCTATAATCAAATCAAATCAAATCATTAACATTTATAAAGCGCGCTACTCACCCGTGCGGGTCTCAAGGCGCTAGGGGGGAAAGGGGGGGTTATCGCTGCTCGAACAGCCAAGTCTTTAGGAGTCTCCGGAAAGCGGAGTGGTCCTGGGTGGTCCTGAGGCTGGTGGGGAGGGAGTTCCAGGTCTTGGCCGCCAGGAAGGAGAAAGATCTCCCACCCGCCGTGGAGCGGCGGGTGCGAGGGACGGCAGCAAGTGCGAGGCCAGCGGAGCGGAGGGGGCGGGTGGGGACGTAGAAGCTGAGGCGTCTGTTGAGGTATTCCGGTCCCTTGTTGTGGAGGGCTTTGTGTGCGTGGGTGAGAAGACGGAAGGTGATCCTTTTGCTGACTGGGAGCCAATGCAGGTGTCTCAGGTGTGCGGAGATGTGGCTGTTGCGGGGTACGTCGAGGATGAGGCGGGCCGAGGCGTTTTGGATGCGTTGCAGGCGGTTTTGGAGTTTGGCGGTGGTCCCGGCGTAGAGGGTGTTGCCGTAGTCCAGGCGACTCGTGACAAGGGCGTGGGTCACGGTTTTTCTGGTGTCGGCGGGGATCCAGCGGAAGATCTTGCGGAGCATGCGGAGAGTGAGGAAGCAGGCGGAGGACACGGCGTTGACTTGCTTGGTCATGGTGAGAAGAGGGTCCAAGATGAAGCCGAGGTTGCGGGCGTGGTCTGCGGGGGTCGGTGCGGTGCCGAGGGCCGTGGGCCACCAGGAGTCGTCCCAGGCGGACGGGGTGTTGCCGAGGATGAGGACTTCCGTTTTTTCAGAGTTCAGCTTTAGGCGGCTGAGCCTCATCCAATCTGCGACGTCCTTCATACCCTCTTGTAGGTTGGTCTTGGCGCTGGCGGGGTCCTTGGTGAGGGAGAGTACAAGTTGGGTGTCGTCGGCGTAGGAGGTGATGATGATGTCCTGCTTGCGTACGATGTCGGCGAGGGGGCTCATGTAGACATTGAAGAGTGTCGGGCTGAGCGATGAGCCTTGAGGTACGCCGCAGATGATCTTGGTGGGTTCTGAGCGAAACGGAGGGAGGTAAACTCTTTGGGAGCGGTTAGCGAGGAAGGAGGCGATCCAGTCCAGGGCCTGGCCTTGGATCCCGGTGGAGCGTAGGCGGGTGATTAGGGTGCGGTGACAGACGGTGTCAAAGGCAGCCGAGAGGTCGAGGAGAATGAGGGCGACTGTTTCACCGTTGTCCATCAGGGTTCTGATGTCGTCTGTGACTGAGATGAGGGCGGTTTCCGTGCTGTGGTTGGTTCGGAATCCGGATTGTGAAGGGTCGAGCAGGTTGTTGTCTTCCAGGAAGGTGGTCAGCTGTTTGTTGACGGTCTTTTCTATTACCTTGGCTGGGAAAGGTAGAAGAGAGATGGGGCGGAAGTTTTTCAGGTCGCTTGGGTCAGCCGTAGGTTTCTTTAGTAGGGCGTTGACTTCAGCGTGCTTCCAGCATTCGGGGAAGGTAGCAGAAGAAAAAGAAGAGTTGATGACGGTCTGGAGGTGCGGGGCGATGATGTCGTCGGCTTTGTTAAAGATGAAGTGCGGGCAGGGGTCCGAAGGGGCGCCGGAGTGGATAGAGTTCATGATGGATTCTATACAGATCATGACTAGCTTAACTACACAGGGGCGTAAGATGAAGTGTTGTAAATACATGTGTATAGGCTTAATAACCGCATGCGTACTAATAATTGTAGCAATAGTTCTTGGAATGCATGGTAAAAGTGAGAGTGAGACGAATGATGCTTCTACTTCTAAACCTATTATCGTTACTGAACTAACAGCTCTGAAGAGACTTGAGCAAGACGAGAGACACTTGCATGATAAGAAGGAACTTTCATCTAACGTTTTCTATCGCTTACTGAGTGAGTATGTTGAGACCATGGATGCGAAAGATTGTTATGTGTGTACACAAATACCTACCTCAGTAGTGGAAGGGGTAACGTATCACAGCATGCCTCTTACGTATGGAATTACATGTAGTATAGTAGCTTCCAGATTTTATGCTCAAAAGGACATTCATTATTTCTATACTAATTACGATGTTACTTTTGCATATGTCCCCATAATAGGGCATTTAAGTAAGATAGCTCGAGATTATTATGCCAAATTAATGAGGGAATTCTTCGAACCGATGTCACCTTTTCACACAGCTCACGCACATAGAGAGAACCTTACATGCTTGCTTTCACCAGTAGAAATAGAATTTTTAGACCGCACTGATGATAGGAAGAATGAAATGAAGGAGAAATTAGAGAGGGAATTACACGAAAGGATGTCTGTAGATAATTATGCTTTTGCTGCAATAAAGACACAAGGGAAAATAGCTTTAGATACATTGCATGTAGGAAGATTTTGTATACATAGATTTCCATCATATTATGACACAGTTTTTGTGGGAACGAGTGAATGTAAACATACGTATGCATTTCAATCTAAGTGGACGTTCATGCTGAATGGACAAGACCCAGTTATTCCTGGAGTATATTATATTTGTGGACTCAACGCCTATTATCGTCTTCCTAAAGGATGGTATGGGAGGTGTTATTTGGGAATAGTGTTCCCAAAGATTTACCAACTAGACGACTTAAAGAAATTTCCAAGGCTGTCTGAATCACATCATGTTCAGAAAAGGGAGACAGCTTCTGGTGTGGTAGGAGATATATTTGGAGCATTGATTCCTTCAGTAGGAGTCATATTGAATTCAATCAAAATACGAAAGTTGTCTACTATTGTGGATAACATGCTGACAAAGATTTCAGGAGCTATAATCCTGATGGATGCTGAACTTGCTGCAGAAAGAGCTATGACTCTTCAAAATCGGCTTGCCTTAGACATCCTTTTAGCAAAGGATGGCGGCGTTTGCAAAATGCTTGGTACACGTCACTGTTGTACTTATATACCAGACAACAGTGGAAAAATTAGAACGATGCTTACGAACTTAACTAAAGAAAGTGTAGATTTAAAGGAATTGAAAGAACCCGGAGTTTGGGAGAAAGTTGGAAAAGGATTTGCTTCTGTGGGAAATTGGCTCAGCAACGTTTGGAACGGATTGTTGCTCAAAATAGTAAAGGGAATATTGATAATAATAATTTGTTTATTAGGCTCTTGTGGAATATGGAAAGCTTTCAAAATGTTGAAAGCAAGGAACAAAAGAAAGAGAGAAGAGAAAATAGAGAACAAAATGGTGGAAATATATAGGGAAAAGTCAAAAGGGACTAAAAGAAAAAGGGAATTGACTGAAGTGCCAAATTACTATACAGAATTTTAATGGAATAAAATTTGTGGGTAGATTTGATGTGATGACATAATTAGTCATCAGAGGAGGGATTGATGACGCAGAAAAAGAAGGTCCGACATATATTCATGTATATCGTGTAATCAATACATATAATGAAGTGTGATTTTAGTAAAGAAATAATGTACGAGGGAAATTGTGCCCGCGGGGTAGTTCGCCATCCTTATAACCGAGCTTTATTAATCACGAAGTATTAAAAATGTAGTAATCCGTCATAATCGCAAATGTATGCCATGATTTCTTGTTTGAAAAATGTTTTGCTTAGCTTAAATTTAGTACAGACTTTGGCCTAGTTGCTTGGTTTCAAATTCTAACTGCGTGATTTTTTTTCCTTGAACTAATGAAACATATATTCTTGCTTGAAGTTGTATTTTTTTTCCAGTAGAAACTGGCTGGTACACTTATCTCCAAGGTTTCGTGCTAGGCCGGTTACATCCCCTTTGATACAAGGTCAGTCTCTGCAGGTGCGGACAATGAAGGTACAGATAGTAAAATAATTGGCAAACCATGATACAATTTGTGTTCCAAGGCTCCAAGGACAGTGTATGCATAAATGGGCGCTAGTAAAAGACAATTTTTGATTGGACAATTTGAAGCCAACCTATGAACCCTCCAATGGAAGACCCTGCAGAATTTGGAATGTTTCTTACTTAAACCCACCGGACAAAGAGAAGTCAGCCATTTTCCTCGATGCCAGTTTTAAACCTGATGCCAGACTCCATTTTGGACGACACCCTGATGCCCTCTTCTCTATCTGAGAGACAGAGACTTTAAGAATTCTCATCCTAGAGACTATAACTTTGATTTGCCCCCGTCTTGCCCATGCAGTAACTTTACCCTATTCTCCTTGCCGCTTCAAGGAAACTTGCCCTTAACTTTGCCCCTTTGAAACTTACCCCATGCTGATCAACCGGTACCTGGAGGACGAAGACTTTTCTTGAATGCTGATTGTATTTGGTAAATATGAAAGGATAATTGTATTATGCATTGTGTTTTTCCTTTTAGGTACCAACTGCTATTTTGATAGGATCCTAGCTAGAAGTTTTCCAAATTTGTGTTGACTAAATTCGTTTTGCATGAAGTCCCACATGCCGATGCTAATTAGAGGTTAGTCGAGGTATTCATTCAATGTATCATGGAGAATTGAAATCTTGTTATGCTGACCGAATGTATGCTATTAGTCAAATACAGTTAGTCACATTGGTGATTTGCATTGCTATAACAGAGTGTATCATCATTCAGATTTTAGGTAGATTGCGTTTCTTCTGCCGTTATGGACAGCTAGTAATGTTCATATACATATATCAATTGGTTTTGAGACATATATACATCGTGCTAGCTTTGTTAATATAGGGAAATAAATTCACTAACTTTCAATAAACTGGTGTGGTTATTCATGACTGAAAGGTCATGGTGTGCCGAAATACCAACTGTTATTGATTTCTGATGTGCTATATTGATCTATTAATTGAGTATTGATTACCGATTGCAATAGTTATTGATTATTGATCTGAGCGACTCGACTATTTTAGGATGAGGAGAGCCCGACTCGGTTAAAAGATTCACCGACCTCCAACGTGTCTAGGCACAGGTAATTTATAAGGGCTGGACGCGTTATCACATGCAAATGTCACATCTTATGCCAATGCTTGTTTGCACGGCAAACTGAGGAATCAGCGACAGAGAAATAGATCTGAAAATGGAGGCTACAGAAGGAGTTGCATTATATTCTGTAATATCATTTTTTCAGTTCCTTTTGTCATCCCTCATTCCCCGGTGCCCCTAAGCATCTCTGCGAATTATTATTAAAAAGGCGTCCATCTTGGAACAGTAAAGCAATAACAGAGCATATGGATTACTGTTCTAAGACTGCTGCCATGTTTATAATCAGTGGTGCGGAAGCTTTGGGTAAGGAGTGCTGACAAGAGCTTCTGAATAATTTTGGATATAAAAATAGTCAAAACTCACATTTCCAGTGGAGACACACACAAACGTCTAACAGAAAACCAACAGAAAACCAGTGGCAATGAAATACTCGGGTGGGATGATTCAGGATGTGATTGGCAACATATTGTGCCAGTGGCTGAAGGTTCAAGAATAAGAGAAACCAGTGGGTGCAGGAGGTCTATAAGAATAGAATAAAATATGTTCTCCATGAATTGGGAATAGCGCCATACACCTCAAACTTAAAAACAAAACGGCAGAGAACAGATTACTTTGTCACAAAGGTGCTTCTCTGTTTCTTTCCCACCACTAGATGCTCAGTAAGTGTGCAGCAGCCAGCTACACACTGTGCAGGTGCACACACCACATGTACTCTTTACATGGACTCCTTCACATGTTGAAACGTGGATGCAGCACATTTAATGCATCTGCGGGGAACAAATTGCAGTCATTGATACTTTTGGGCACTCATTGGACCTAACATGTCAAAATATGTTTCGATTTATATGACAAATTGGCACCTGTGGACATTGTTATTCTCCTCACGCTCATACATCTGCAGTGACTCCTTCATCTCTACTGCATTACTGCTCAGTCCCATTTGGGTGCTTCGTTTATTTGGTGTTCAAAAGGGCCTGGAACACTAAACATATTGCATATGTTTTCATGTTGTTTAGCAATCTACAGGTATCACTGTGATACCCCACATGGCCTGGAATATATTACAAGTGTTAACTAGTGGATTATTTTACTAGTTTTGGGTTGGAGGTCTCTTGTTGTTGACTAACTGCATACACTCTTTCTTAAAAGTGCATGAATTCCATCATCATCATCTATACGAATTTACATATATCATTTACATAGTGCTAAAATCCTATAATTGTATCCAGCCGGTGGTTTAGCCAGCTGAGGAAGGATGCTTTCAATTTCTGCGTTGCAGATGCCATTTGGAAGATCATTCCACAGCCTGATCTCCTCAGCAGGGAAAGATCTATCTTCTGCATGTGCTCGATTTCATTTTGGAATCATAAGCTAATTTCCTTCTTCTTGATCTTAAAGCATGCACTGCTGTATACAGCTTGGTTGTGTGTGGCGAATGGACCAGAGCATTATTATGAAGTTACGTATAAACCAATGAACCATTGTAAGAACTTTAGATTTTTTTCTTCTCCTTATAATGAAGCTGTCTCAGTGCCAGGGAACTCTATTACCATCTAGACAGTTTAGTCATTTCTTGAATGGTAGAATTCTTTGTGACCGCAGCGTGTAGAGACGTATGTGTAAAGCATAGACAAAAATGTATCATAGTTAGTCTTCAAGTTTATAATAAGATCTAGCTATACAGCTACATAAGTAATGGATGAATGTCTGGGAGTAGACTGTAAGAACAGCTTGAAGAATTAAACCGTAGAGTTATATATATATATATATATATATGCATATATATATATATATATATATTGAGAGTCAAGGTGGCTTTGAGGACTAATCCAGGGCTTGGAGCTTCTGTTTGTTGAGGGATGTAGTTGCACTCAAATTTATTTCAGGCACACCACACTAAGAGTATATTTACCATTTTTTGGAACGACTAGAAGAAGTTTTCTTTTACCATAATTGATGCACTGCTAGTTTATACCCATCTAAGGTAGTCCATTCAAATACTGAATACACTGCTCCCCAATCCTCTACATCTGTCCTACAGTCTGACAGTTGACTTTAAAAAAGGCCCAGGTCGGTATTGAGGATGAAAATGTTAAATATTTCAAACGTTCATGAAAAGGTGATGGCTGAAGCTCACCTTCAAGCTGGTGCAGTCTACCCATCTTCATACCTCTCGCAGTATTAACAGAAGGTCGTACTCCCAAGCCTGGGTAGCCCCAGGCTCCAATTGCCCTCTTTGGGTCATATGTGTTTTGAAATTCCGACCAATACATTTACAGATCTGAATCTGTCACATTCAATATTTTGCCAGAGACCAGGGATGTCAATCCATTGCATAGGTTCTGGCCCTAAGATATAGTTGCACTGCCAACATTCTGCAAAAGCTGAGAATCTCTTAATGGATGCCCCCTTTTAAGTCATGACTTAGGACATGTCACTAGCAACCCTACAATTCTAAAGTCTTTCTTTTTTTGAATGCTCAGTTAGATTCCCTGCAGAGCACTTTTTTGCTAGTGGGGATCTGATTTGACAGAGAGCACAGAAAGCAATGTATATAGATGATGGGAATTACCTTATGCTGGTTCTGAAACACTAGCCCTTTACTTTGTATTTTATGACATGATGAACTGGAAATAAGGTGGAAAGCTAGCAATCTGGGGAGATATGTGGTATGAGTGTGTAAGCAATGTATATTGAGGGAAAGCATATTTTGGAATAACCAGTGGATCTATCCACATGTAGCGGTGCATGTCTTTCAAGAAGGAGCCTTGGGGTGTACCGTTAGATTGAGCTGTGAAGATCTATCCATGAAACCTTTGCATAACTTAAGAGCAGCAAGGTGGGCGCGCCAAAGGGGTTGATCTGCATGCCTGGTGCTGCCAGATTTGCAGGTCCATATGCACAAGCCACACATAATGTACAACCAAAAGAAGAGTCAGACCAAGACACAATGATCAATTGAACTGAAAGCTGAGAAGAAGGCAGGAGTTAGAACTCCAGCAACCTTTAGTCAGGAAAGGAAAGAAAAAAGTTTCAAGTCTCCAGAATATGACTGGGCATTGTAATAGAAGACAATGGAAGGAGACGGAATTGGACTGAGGTGTTCATAGCTTGTACAGTAATTGGAAATATAGGGCCTCAATACAACCCTGGCGGGCAAAGACCGCCAGGGTTGAATTGGCGATCGTACCGCAAACAGGCTGACAGTACAATTCGTCATATTTTGACCGCAGCGGTAGCGCCGTGGTCACACCGCCGGGACCGACGGTTTTCCGCCATGGTTGTCCCAGCGGTTATAATCCGCCAGGGCAGTGCTGTTTGCAGCGCTGCCCTGGGGATTATGACTCCCCTTCTTGCCAGCCTGTCCATGGCGGTAGAGACTGCCATGGAAAGGCTGGCAAGAAGGGGAGTCACGGGGCCCCTGGGGGCCCCTGCACTGTCCATGAACTTGGCATGGGCAGTGCAGGGGGTCCGAGGCACAGCCCCACCCTGCTTTTCACTGTCTGCACAGCAGACAGTGAAAAGCGTGACGGGTGCAGCTGCACCAGTCGCACGGCCGCAACACTGCCGGCTCCATTAGGAGCCGGCTACAATGTTACGGCCGACATCCCCGCTGGGCCGGCAGGGATGTTAAAATTCGGCCGCTTGGCGGTTCAACCTTGGCAGGTGGCAGAGTTGTAATGAGGGCCATAGTGTCCCCTAGAAAGAACAAAACAGATCAGCCTCAGTCAGTAAAGAATTGGTTCACATACCAATTGAATGTGCCAGACATCTGCAGGTCGGAATTGGAGAGAATCCAGAAATAGGGAATGAAAGTCAAAGATTTTGAAATTTATCACAGCAGTGATAAGCGGGATAAAGGAAGTAGGTAATGTGAAGATGTTCCACAAAGACATTTAGGGAAGTAAGATCACAGCAAGAGTGGTAAAAGGACAGCGCAGTGCTAGGGGTACTATGACGTAAGTCTAAGAATGGTAGGGTCAAATCAATGAAATGTATCAAAATGTCAGGGGACGATAAGCGAGAGGCAAGCCATGGTCACATGGTCAAATACTTTGCAACAAGAGTCCTGGGAATATGGAGAAGTAAAAGGTCATTTGTGCTCAGTAGGATTAGGAAGCTGACACAAGCCAAAAAGAGAGTTGTGGCACACTGTGTAGTAGATCAGCAGCCTTTCATAGTGTCTCCCTGACACTGCCTCAGTGACCTAGTTGTTTTGCAGGCCAGTGCTTGAAATGAGAGGGATCAAGTTGGATCCTGGACCCTGCAGTTATTTATTGAGGCGAATCATGGATCCGCCTGACCACAGTGAAATATGCTGAACTTGTACTCATGTAATTTGCCAACACCTGGAAACATTCAGCAGTGCACTCACATTGTCTGTTTTCTGTTCTGAGCCACAAAGTGTACACACTAAAGAAGCTTTCTTATTTTTACCTTCAACAGGGCCCAAAACAGAGGCTGAATTTCAAGGGCCTTAGACCCTCTATTTGTTGAAATATGATCCTGGCTGTAAGCTTTCAGAAGCCTATGGCCCAGGTGCCAATTCAATGAAGGGGAACAAAGACACACAGCTTGCTATCACTCGACAAGTACAAGTTGGAGCCAGGCTTTTGACTTTGTTCAATCCCTGTATGGAAGAAATATGCATGAACTGTAAGAATGTCAGATGTTTGATCTGTATAACTATTTACATGAATAACAATTTTAAAATCACTTACTATTTTTTTTCATTTAATTCTTTTATAGTGCTACTCCTCCCAGTGTCGGGTGTCAGAGCGCTCTACATCAAACGCACAATATACATTGTTAATAAATCATACAAGTATTTAAATCAATGTACAAGATGTGTTGCATTAGACAACAAAGGTTACAAGATGTACAAGTGACATATCGTCCTCACTGGTAGGCAATACATGATAAAAGTGCATGGCCAGGAGAAACAGAAAGTCACAATTTGAAATGGAACACAGTGCTTGGGATTGTCTGTACTAAGACGTAATGGCTACCCAATATACAATTCTTAGCAGCCTTATAATAATAAGGTTTTATACCCATGTCTTGCACTTTGCATGCAGCTTCTTGATGCTGGTTCATAGCTCACTGTGCTATATTAGATGAATTGCAATTTACGTACAGCAAGTATCAAAAGGATCCCTGTGCCAAGCAGTATCCTACTTCTATTTGCATACAATACAAATCTATCAACTGTATGTTACGCTATGTGTTTTGCTGGAGACAGATTACATTTCTGTGACAGTAGTTCTTAACCTGTGGTCCAGGGACGCCTGGGGGTCTGTGAAGCACACTCAGGGGGTATGCAACTGCTTAGAAAATATAATAATATTAACAAATAAAGTGCATTGAAATAAATAAGCAAACATATAAGACTGAACACTTTAAACTATTCTGTAATTTAAGTTAATATCCTCACATTGATTCATGGGAACATTTCAAGTGCATCAAACAGAATTTAGTATGGACGATGAGTGACCTCATTTGAATTTAAAAAAGCTCCAACCATCCCATTAAAAGTAAAATTTTGGTTTATTTATATTTGTTTCTGAATTAAATAAAAGATTTAATCATTTGTGTATTTGTCTGATGAATGTCTTTTTTCTGTATTTGTGTACATTGTTTTGCAATTTAAATAATCGAAAATGTTTACAGCGCGGTACGCAGCTTCGAGTAATGACTCTGGAGGGGTCCCTGGATAAGTGAGGTCCATAGAAGTCAAAAGGCTAAGAACTACTGCTCTATGATATTTTAAGGGGCAAACCCGTAAATAGGCAAATCAGATTTACCAAGCAAGTGTATCAACCACCAAAGTTGTTTTAACAATATTATTCCCTGAGGTTTACTGGGCACACAAGGATTTCTAAAGCATGAGCCTTAAGCTTATAAGATATTTAAAAATGCAGCCTTTACGACTAAATAAGCCAGAACTTATTTATTGTTTCTCCTTATTGCCAATTTCTTTGTGGCAGAGTTAACTATCAGACCCTGCTTTTCAAGATTCCGCCCGTTTTGACTCAACACCCTTTTCGTTTGCCGTAACTTGACTCCCATTTATGGATTTCCAGAACATTTCATTTCCAACTCCAGCACTGTGCATGACTAATAGGAGTTCCTCTTTTCAGTCTCGGCTCGCAGGGACAGAAAGAGGTGGGGCGGCATGGCATGTGGTGGGGGGGGGGGGGAGTGGGGAGAATAATAATAAAAAATGTTTAAAAATGTAAAAAATAAAACTTACCTGCTCTGCTCCCGCGCCGCTCCTCTCTCTCTCATTGCTCCAGACAGGCACAGGTTCCCAGCCTGCCCTGCGCCAATACTGACGCTGCTCAGAGCAGCATCAGGATTGGCTGGGAGTGCCCAGTCAGGGCGTTCCCAGGCAGACTGGGAGCCAATGCAGGCTCTCTCCAGCCCGGCAACTGTGGCTGAGATGGTCGGCCAAACACACATGCACACTGAGGGGAGTGCACAGTGCTCCTCATACCCCATGGCCCGCCCCTTTAACAACCAAATGATAATAAACCTGGTTTATTATCGTTTGGCTGTTAAAGGTTTGCAGCGGCTGCTGCTGGCGGGGGAGGAGGAGGGGCGACGCTCCTCCACTGTAATGGAGGAGCCGCTTCTGCCTCTTTGCTGCTTCTGTTAATGCCTGTGCATTTGTCTGACATGCATGCAGTCCTTCCTAAATATGTGCCACACAATCCATAGAAATATCCCTCTTGGCCAATCAGAATGCTTCATTTGTTTGAATATGCGTTTCTTCAGGAGTGTAGTGGGACCAACTGTCAATATAGCTAGGAATTCTGAACCTTAATTTCTGAAAAAATACTGAACATATTTACACCAAATCAGAAAAAGCACACTTTCTGAGTAAAGATCAAGCCTTCTGCCACTTTTGGTGTAATTCTGTTCAGCCATTTTCTCTATATCATTGTCTAATGTTTCATACAGAAATTAAATTGGGAAAAGGCATTTTGGAACCCCCTCTTTTCCTTGGCCACAGCTTGACGAATAGCCCCAAAACATTCCAGGAATGAGCTGAAGATTTGTTAAACAATGCCAGAGTTTTTATCCAAACAAAAGTGGTCTTCTGTTGTACACTGTTTGGAGTGCCCCTCTCATAGAGCACATTGACCTATACATGGTTGTTGTTGTGCTTCTAGGGCCGCTTTTCTCTCAGTGCAGAAGGCCCAATATTGGTTTTACTCAGCTGTGAGCATTTTCTGGCACTCCCGTTATGCTTGGTTATTAAAGCCAGCTCCTAGCATGTTTCTTTGTAGTTCATGGCTTGCATGTTTAAGCCTAGTCAGTTGGTTCACTGCAGTGAACAAGACTTGCAAGCTGCTTTGGTGTTTTGGTGAGGTGACAGCCCTTTTATGGAAGGGTGTTAATTTCTTGGAGGTAATGGTTTGGTGCCCATTGCTTTGGGTATTATAAAAGAGCAACGTGTACAGAAAGGTAAACTTTGTACTTCCTACTTGTGGTTCTGCTCAACAAGAGGAGAGGAGAGGGGAGGATGGATGTTGAGTGACATGTAAGATGCTGTCTTGTGCCATAGGTTTTTCTTGTAACAGAACTTGTTACTGATTATATCTGTAAAAGGTATTCATGTGTGATGCACCTTTTAGAATCGCAGCAATGAACTCCTGCATTTGCTACAGCTTGCTTGAGTTTCAGCTTTCACAGTAGATTATAAATTGGGAGTTCTGCGATAAGCAATCTTGTGTAATTTTTCAAGATGCACCGTTTAAAATCGTTACATCCAGATGGGGTAAACATCATTGGAAACCCCACCTGATTACTGCATGTCACCAGGGTCCCCTCATTAGGCCCCAGGGAATGGGGTCCCCAGAGCTGCTAGAGGCTACAGACACAGGACCATGAACACCTTCCCATAAAAGAAAAAGACAACTTCCCTTGGGGATGGGGTCCCTAGGGCATGTAGAGGCTCAGGGAGGGGACCACTCTTCCCTTCCCCATAAAAAAGAAAACAGCCCTAGAGGCATGTAGAGGGTTGGGGAGGTGGGGGAGCCACACACCTCCTTCCGAAAAAAAAGGGTAGGACGGATGGGCACCAGGTAAAAAAAAATGAATAGTATTTAAGCAGCAGGAGCCGGTCATTTATTATTCACTGCTCTTTGAAGGAGCACCCCTTAAAGCACCGTGAAAGCTATGCATTAGGGTCTTGGCTGCCCGCAGGATTGGATGCAGGGCTGGCTGCAGGCTATGCCCTGCGTCCAACCCCTCATCCCATGCACGGCCAAAAACCTGTAGTTGGCTTTAGCTATGGTGTTAAATATGACTTTATATTAAAAAGAAACCTAGAAATTCACTGAAAAAAAATAAAGTTTAAAGTGATGTTGTAGTTAGGAATTGTAATGATATCTTACATTGTATTAAGAAAAACATCTTAGAAATTTACTGAGAAAAACAAAAGTTAGGTGGCAATTTCAGTGACAACATAACTTGCTAAATCAAAAATCCACGGTAATTCATCAGTTGTAGTTATCTTGCACTCACCATTACCTCACATACTTTCACACAAATGACGTGTTCAATGACATCATTGATAGCATTAATGACAACTACTGAGCTGACATCATTGATGACAACACAGTGAATGACAGGGGTGTCAGGCAAAATTACTTTATGACACGAGGGATAGTTATTTGAAATAACTTTAACTGTTGAATTTCAGTTTTTTTAATCATTGTAATTATATAGTAGTTATAGTTATGACTTAGTTTCAATGCAATAAACGTTTTTGACTTGGCTATATCTATGAAGCCGTTTGATGAATATTTATGTTTTTTTTTTTTTAAAGTATGCGCAATAGAGACTTGTTGTAAATGGAATGTTTCGGGGCGATCTGTCAAGCAGGGGACAAAAAAAAGGGAGAGGAGGTAAAAAAAGTGAGTTTCCCATTTTAATTACCACAGGGATTTTGAACACGATTACAGCCTGAATCGCTGGATGAAATTAAACCAAATTTGGCAGAAGAGTAGCTTTTGGTCCAGAGATCAGCTTGTAGGTATTTGGGGCCAGATATACGAAGCTTTTTGCATGGCGCAAACAGCGAAATTCGCTGTTTGCGGCATGCAAAAAGCACATCGCGATGCTCATTCCCATTTTGCGAGTCGGTAACCTGGTGTTCCCCTTCCTATTTGCGATTCGCATCGCGATGTAGAATTGCTTTGTGACCGCGAACACAGTCGCAAAGCAATTCGCAGTTAGCACCCATTTCAAATGGGTGCTAACCCATTCGCAAAAGGGAAGGGGTCCCCATGTGAGTGGCCCTTAAAACATTTTTTCAGAGCAGGCAGTGGTCCCATGGACCACTGCCTGCTCTGAAAAAATGAAACACAAACGTTTTCATTTTTTCATTTGTGTTGCAACTTGTTTTCCTTTAAGGAAAATGGTCTGCAATACAAAAAAAAAATCTTCTTTATTGAAAAGCAGTCACAGACATGGTGGTCTGCTGTCTCCAGCAGGCCACCATCCCTGTGAGTGCTGTGAATCGGAAGGGGGTCGCAAATTGTGACCCACCTCATTAATATTAAGGAGGTGGGTCTTTGCGACCCCCTTGCGATTCGCAGATGGTGTCAGGGACACCATCCTGCATCCAGGTTTGCGACTTGCGGAATTTCCTACATCTGGCCCTTGGTGTAAATCCATTCAGTAGTTTCGGAGTTATTAAACAAAAAATGAAATTTCTATATCTATAGGTGCGGATCCTTCTCTGAACCTGAGGAAAAGCAAGGCCCTGATTGGCTGGTCGCAACCTGACAGAAAAGTTGCAGTGCCATTTTCTTTCTCACGTTGGCTAGGGGGTGGGAAAAAACAATGTAAAAACATATAAGGAGTCAGGATACATGATATTCCGACCCTACAGCACACACAGAGGGGGTCCCTTCTATTAGGGACCCCTCTTGGGCAAACAACTGCCCTTTTTCCGGCCAATCCGCAGATCCTAGAGTCCTCATCAGATTTTCTCAGGATCCTCCTCGAATCCAGAGAATACCAAGGCCCTGATTGGCTGGCCACAACCTGACAGAAATAGTAACATGCGCATAAAAAAACCACAGAAATTCACGGAAGAAAATAAAGGTTAAAGGAACGTTATAGTTAGGTTGAAGTTTTACCCCAAAAAAATATACAAATTCAGCAGTTGTAGTTATAGTTATACTTATCTGAAAAACTATGGGCCAGATGTAGGTACGTTGCAAATTGCAACTTGCAATTTGCTATGCAGAAAGGTGTCTCAGACACCTTCTGCGACTCGCAATGGGGTCGCAAAGACCCACCTCATTAATATTAATATTAATATTAATGAGGTGGGTCGCAGTTTGCGACCCCATTGCAAGTCTGGGCACTCACGGGGATGGTGGCCTGCTGGAGACAGCAGACCACCATGTCCGTGACTGCTTTTCAATAAAGAAGATTTTTTTTTTGTATTGCAGACCATTTTCCTTAAAGGAAAACGAGCTGCACTTGGAAAAAAATACCGAAACCTTTTGTTTCGTTTTTTTTCAGAGCAGGCAGTGGTCCGTAGGACCACTGCCTGCTCTGAAAAAATATTTTTGTGATCATTCACAAAGGGGAAGGGGTCCCATGGGGACCCCTTCCCATTTGCGAATGAGTCCCATGGGGACCCCTTCCCGTTTGCGAATGAGTTACCATCCACTTCAAGTGGATGGTAACTGCGAGTTGATTTGTGACTGCTTTCGCGGTCGCAAATCAACTTACATCGCGTTGCGAGTCGCAAATAGGAAGGGAACACCCCTTCCTATTTGCGAGTCGGAAACGCATTTTGCGAGTCAGTTCCGCCTCGCAAAATGCGTTTCTGCATCGCGTGAGGGCTTTTGCGCCTCGCAAACGGCGTTTTTCGCCGTTTGCGAGGCGCAAAAGCCTTGCTACATCTGGCCCTATAACTTATATCGGAAAATGACTTTGGGGAACGTCTTAATACATAAGTATAACCATAAGTATTACTATAACTGCTGAATTTCTGTGGTTTTGTTTGGGTAAAACATCAACCTTACTATGTTTCCCATGTTAATTTCCCTAGGACCTTTAGATACAACTACAGACCAAACCGCTGGATGGATTTACACCAAATTTGGCAGAAAGCTAGCTTTTGGTATTCAGATTGCACCTTCACCTATTTGGTGTAAATCCGTTCAGTAGTTTTTGAGAAATTAAAGGGAAAATACATTTACATATCTAGGCAAGCGGATCTTCCACGATGATTCGCGAAAAAAGATGAGCTCGTGCAGGGAAATGCACATCTCTGATTGGCTGGCAAAACTTTAAACCAGAAAGTGTTGGAAGCCGTCTTGGGACTCGGCATGAGTATGACCGAAGGCCGTGTGCAGCACCGTGTTGGGTGATTATAGGGGTTGGCCGCCCCCAGCTGTGCATGCCAAAGGCAGGTGTGGCAGTGTTTGGATTAACACATAGTAATGAAAATGACTATTTGTTCGAAAAAGATAGAAATACACTGAAAAAACAAAGGTTACAGACACAATATAGTTAGGAAATAGAATCTAAAACAAACGTAGAAATTCAATAAAAATCCAAAGGTTAGAGGGACATTATAGTTAGGCTCCCAATTTAAATGCATAAAATCATGTTTATAGTTATAGTTATCTCAAGTAACTATAACTCATGCCATAAGGTAACTATAACTCGCACCCTCGCCATGCACTGCTAATTACCCCACAAATTATGGCACACAGGACATCTTTGATAACCTAATTGATATTATCAATGTAATATTTGCAGTAACATTTTTGATGTGAAAACCGGGCATGACGACGGTGCTAGTTATGGTTACCTTAGTGCACGATTTATAGTTACTTGAGATGACTCCAACTATAACAGGTGAATTTCTATGGCTTTGTACATTTAAAATGGGAGCCTAAATATAACGTCCCTGTAACCTTTGGTTTTTCATGTGACTATATTTTTATGTGACTATCTCTCTCTCTTTCTCTATATATATATACATATATATATATATATATATATATATAAACACACATACGTAAGTTGTATGGGGTTTTAGGGTTAAGTGATGGGTAAGGGTAAGGTATAGTAAGGGTTTTGTAGGGTTTAGGGCTGGGTAGAGGTAGAGGGGGCTGAGGGTACAGGGAGAGGTAAAGGGAGCAAAAGGTTTTTATGGTTCTAGGAAGGGTTAAGCTAAAGGGTGGTAGATATTTTTTAGGGGCTCACGGGAGGGTAAAGGTAAAGGGTTTTTAGGTTTAGGGGTGGGTAGTGTTAAAATGCAGAAGTGCTTGTTAGGGTTCAGCGGCTGGAGAGGAAAGGGAAGTAATTTTTTTTAGGATGTAAGGCCAGGTAAAGTTTAGGAGTGGTAATAATTTTAAGGGAGCATTTAAAGGACAGTAAAGAGTAGCAGCTGCGACCCCTGGCTTGGTCACTGTGACTCCCCGGCACTGCCTTTGCGACTCCTGGCCTTAGAGGTGGTAAAATCAGTGCCAAGCAGACAGCTTCACCCTCTTTATTTCAGCTCCTTTTTTAGTTACTCCAAAAGTGAAGAACTGTATATTAGTCACTGTTCGTGTAATAAAACTGGAGCATCAGGTAAGTAACAATGTTTTTAAATGTATGTTGTGTCCGTTCTTGAAGGTGAGAGTGTGTTTTTGAGAGAGACGTGGTGTTTATGTGCAAGTGTATGTACAGGTGAGAATGTGTGTGTGAGTGAAAGTGGCAATCAGTGATAGAAGTGGCAATACATTATAAATGTAATAATTTTTAATTGGAAAACGTTAACAGAATATAAAATTGATTAAATTAATCAATTTGTGAAACAGTTATTACAGCGTATAAAGTAAGCGAAAATCCATTAGAGTGCTCTTTTTGTCTACAGAATTAATTTGAGGACTCCTGAAATAATAGAACAAAGACACCACTCTGAACAAATCTTGACTGCAGATATATTTTCAGATAGGGTAGGGAGTGACAGGCGCAGATGTAACAAGATTTGCCCTAATTGACGTGTGGCTAAAACCTGATTAGAACCAGGTTTCAAAGACTGCAGCTTAGCGAATAAACCACGTCTTCCACAGTCATGAGCCGAGATTTAGCACTATGCATTCTGGGAGTTGTAGTTTTGGCTCAGGTCAAATGTATTACAGTTCCAGAGTACACTAGTGTGTCATAGAAAAGGTTGGGACTGGAGCACTGAGGTGTGAGTGTTGGCGCGTCTGACCTTAATAAGTAAACTTACAATGGGACGCAAATAGGTCGATGAACCATTGATTTGCAATTAAGATGATCCCACCATAACTCCAGTACATGCAGATCAGTAAACAATAATCAGTACACAATATCAATAATCATCAGAAGTCAATGATATTAATAATCAATAGAGTCAGTAATTGACCGTTCAGTCATGAATAACAACAACATTTAGTAAAAGTTAGAATATTTCTTTCCCTATATTAACAATGCTAAAGTCATGTAAATTAACCTCAAAATCAAATGATACACATACAGAAACAACATTGGCTGCCTAAACCGACAGAAAAACGTAATCTAATCAAAGCTTGAACTATTTCACATTCTAAGGTTAAATTCAATTAATAACAAGAGCAATTTCGCAAACAAGATCAGAGAAAAGACATTTATCAAGCATCATTCCTTATTAGCAGATTTCCATTAGTGAGTATCCTTAACTAACACCAGATTAGCATCAGCATGTTGGGCTTCATGCAAAACAATTTAGTAATACGAATTTGAAAAAACATATAACTATGGCTCTCTCAAAACAGTGCGGTTGGTACCTATAAAGAAAAAGTAAATATGCATAACAAACCCATGGGTACAAATGATACCTCTCCTCAACTGGATCGGCAACCTAAGATAGTCTTCGTCATCAGGACATCAGTCGATCAGCAAGGCATCAGGATTCAGCATCAAAGTTCAGAAAACACAAAGTCTTCAAGCAATAAAGTTAAGCACGTCTCTTGTCAAGACGCACAAGAAAGTAATGACCTTTCAGCCAGCAAGAAAATGGACAATGGGCTGTCTTCCCTCGGTGCAGTCCTGTTAAGTTAAATTCCCTAAGACTATTTCCCAAATTCCTATTGGTCAAAGGATCGCATGGTCACACTTTGTCCAGTAAAACTAGAACTCCAAATCTATGAATTCTACCATTACTCTGTTCACATGTCGCTGATGTTTTTTTTCTGCAATGTTCTCATCATCCTGCTCGTCGGGTAACAATATTGTTGCATCTTCTACTACAGTCAGTGTCTCCATTGTTCTCCTCCTGAGAAAGTCAGTCTTACACACATTACACACATCATGTTATATTTAGCAGGAACAGCCTCTTCTAGCAGTCAGTTCTCACGAGAAAGCTTTCTCAGCTACGAGCACATTTACACAATACAATGGAAAATCACAGTTTAACTCTCTATGACAGCCATTTATTAAACTTTAAAAACTACTGCTTGACATGAGATCTAGCAACTAGACCAAGACCTTCGCTAAGTTAAGGCCTACAACTAAGAAAGCTAATACATTATGCATAACTCTTAATATGACATATTACTACATTAATCAAACATATGCTCAATAATTCATAGCATTACACTATTAATAAGTACACTTTGTTAACATTGGTGGCCACTCATTGTGACCATATTTTCAAACGCATGCATTATTTTTCTACGTTATTATATTTCCTACACAAATCCATTACTCAGAATACATAGACACATATTAATATTTTTTTTATTAAAACACCTGCGCCAGCATGAGTGACCTGGAGACATCTAGTTAACCTTTCCAGCACTCGATACAAAATGTACCAAATATGCGAGGGATTACATGGAAGATCATTTTATGTCAATTCTAGGATGTAATGGTTAATTTATGCCCTCATTACAAGTGCCTCCGGCAATAAGAGCCACAGAAACACTTTAGGTCCAGTGTTTTTCTGCCACACATTTCTCCTGCTGAAAGCAGATGAGGTGTCCAGGTGACACACTGCAAAACATGGCAAAAAACATGTATAAGGCAGTGTATCCTCAAAGAACATGTCATCATGAGTATTAGTGCCATCCGGAATTACCAATGCCTGTAATAATATTGGTAACTCATGGGTGTGGAGGGGGGAGCAGGTGGGGTAAAGAGAGAATACCAGTTCGTTTTCTGGGCAATTGATGATGGAACCTTTTGTTTTTTTGCATTCTGGGATTTGAAGTTTTACCTTATGCATTAGAAATGCAAGTTTATCGAAACTCTATATCTCTGTAATAGTGGCTCAGATGTTATATGAAGCATACAACACCACAGTGAACCAAGCAAATACATCTTATTACAGAGCTCCCATGTTTCCAAGATCCCATGCATGGGTGGTTCTTTTAGGCCAGGCTTTCTTTTTCTTCGCATTTTGGTAATGTTGAGGGAGGAAGATGGCTCAGTGATCTAACACTCACCTCACATATCTGCACTGATTTGAACCCTGGCAAGGCAAGCTCCCTCCTCTGAGGTTGGTAAATCAAGTACCATTAGACCACTGGTTACAGAGATTAGGAGCAGAAAAAGCTGATATGAAAGTATTGAAATTGGTATAATTATAATAATTGATTGAATATTGATCCAATAATGAGCTAATCAGACCTACAAATACAGAAATGCAAAGGCAATACAAATCTGGCTTGGGTGAGCTAATCAGTCATAGACCTGGGAAACTGGAGATCCTGGTTATTAATTTTTACATTTAATAATCTCCGGTGATACTAAAAGGATATTATTGCCCTTCAGAATAAAGAGCGGTGTATATATTGAAAAACAGCCTTCCATGATCGATTGTTCTTCGGAGGTAACATAATTAAGCAATCTGTGTAGTTTAAGCAGTTACCTCACCTGAGAGAGCAAAGGGACTAGATAATGACTTGAACACTCCACAACATGAAAGAGAAAAAACGTTTGTAAACCCTGTATCTGGACCACTTCTAAGCAATAAGACACATACTTCTTTTGGTAGGTTAGAACTATTGGCCACAGTTTATTAAGCATTGATTTCTATCATGCACCCCTCCAAGTATTTATCGGGGCCATAACTCATTTATGAAAGACTGATCATAAATCATTTCTGACATTTTTTGACGTATGATAATTTCCATAAGCCATAAACACAACTCCAACAAAACAGAAGTTCTAATCTTTAGGAGAAATTCATCCATCTGGTACCAGGGTTGGGAGCCATCTGAACTCGGACCCACCCCCATACCTACAAACCATGCACGCAACCTCGGCATCATCCTTGTCAGCAAACTGGCCATGAAGCCACAAATCAATGCTGTCGCCTCCTCCTGCTTCCACACCTTCTGCATGCTATGCAGGATTTTCAGATGGATCCCAGTCAACACCAGAAAAACCATCTCTAGGGCTCTTGTCACCATCTACCTCAACTACAGCAATGCATTCTACTTTGGCATCTCCACCCAACTCCTCTAAAGACTCCAGACCATTCAGAATGTGGCAGCTTGACTCATTCTGGACCTCCCCAAACATGCCCATACCCACCCGACCTCAGAGTACTCCACTTGCTTCGTACCCATAAGAGATGCCAGTTTCTAATGCACGCCTATAAGGCCTTACGTGACCAAGGATGAGTCTACACCAACCACAGACTGAACTTTCGTCAACCAGCCAGACACCTGCACTCCTCTTCTCTGGCCCTTGCACACACCCCGAATCCGACGGAGACCTTGCATCCCAGTGCCCAGATACCCCCAGTGGTAATAGTGTTGCACTGTGCAATTGACTGATTGATTGATTGATAAATCATTTAATGCATCATAAGGTATCACAGCCTGAAAGTCATAAATCTTCATGCCATGAAACATTTGGACAGCTTGGGAAGAAATAGAGTATTTGAGATGGTGTTATCACTCTGTGTTGGGGGGGGGTCATTTTGAACCTTGTATGCTTAACTCACTACCTTTGACCGTTCGTTGTGTCCTGCCCTCAAGAGGACCTGGGCTGTGAGTGACATGTTTAGTGTACTTTCTCCTCTGTCTGTCTTATCCTGTTGTAAGGCATTCCAGGGAAAGCAGCTTGGCCTGCCATCCCGCCATGTTGGGTATGGCCTACCCAACATCCTTTGCTTGTCTCCTTTTAACGCTACACCACCTGGGGGCTCACGCCCAAGGGTGGCTATCCTCAAAACTGTTTGATTGTTTCATCTGCAGCCTGCTAGTCTCCTGGCTTACCATAGGCTGGCCCCTCCATTGAGAGGTATACCCTGTCGCTGTGAAAGTATTCTGGCCTCCTCAGATTTATGAGTCTGTGCCTAATCCTCTCTCACACGTTTGCCATGCAAAATTTCTTCACTGCCAAATTCAATTTCTTTTGTGACTTTTCAAGGGTCCCGGCAGACCAAGCACCACTTCATTTCTGCCTAGGTAGGAATTCCGACCAGACCAGCTTTTGGCACCCGTTGCCTTTGCACCCTTTCCCCTCTCCCTCACTTGGAGGGCAGGGGTTCCATAGCCTGCTTTTTCTTGTGCCTTTCCTGGGCGCACCCCATTGTCCAGGCCTTGGCAGGGTTTCCACTCCGGCCCCCCTATGCCCAGCAGGTACAGGTGTGAGCTTTTGCCCAAAAATGATGGTTCTCAATAACCTTGGACCGAAAGAGATGTATTCCTGGAGCTGGCTGTGAAGACCAATAAGAAACGTTTGTAAACATTTCCAGTGAGGAGGCAAGGTGCCGGCTCCCTTTCTTGGATATCTGAAACAGGGCAGGGAACACACTTGCAGTTTTTCAAGTACTTGCCAGAAGTAGCAGTCTTTAGGGATGGTGTACAATTGCAGAAATAAGGATTCTAGCAGGGGCTCGGAAGCACGATCCAAAAAAAGGCTTGAAAAACACACTGTGTGGGTAAGGGAGGTCCCAGAAACTCTCTACATAAAAACTTCGGCCCGGGGTTATGTATTTTTAGTGGTGCCTGGAAGTGCAGCAAAGGAGGTGGCTGGATTGGAAGAAGTAGGCGTGACTGCGGGGCCCATGTACCTGGGGAGGTGGGGAGGAACTTCAGGGGGAGCCTGAGAGAGGCAAGGAGAAGGGACTGGGGATAGAGAAGGAGAGAAGGTCTATGGCAGCACAAGCACTCTAATTTCTGTCAAGTTAGATCACAAAATCTCTTCTCCCCCTTAAAGGCAAAGGACTCTCATGAGGATTGAAACTGAAGCCGTCCCTTCCTCCCACACAAAAACAGCTTTCTTGGGTGCACGACCAAGGTCCATGGCTGACTGCCTTTTGTCTTTTATTCGGAGGTGGGTTGTGAGGAATAAAGAAAAGACTACGCATTCAGCTACAGATGCAGTCCTGCAATGGAGAGAATGTGGTGTAATGGCCAGACCTGCAGAGAATCTAGGTTTGAGTCTCGACAGCGGGTCAACGTCCTGTGATCTGAACAAATCACATAATTAATGCTTAGGGCAAGGCAATTGCTGACATCTTTGCAATTACTTAAATATTTGAGGGTGTAAGTTGAAAATTAATGAATTCCCTTTGCAATGTAACATAAAGGATGTGTTCATAAAAAAGCACATTAGCACAAACAAAAATCCATCGGCAAAGAAGCTTTATGTTGAAAAAAAGGCAAATATTGAAATCTGTGAGCACTTCTGAGTAAAGAATAATTGCGTTTGTATGCATTCAAAAACAGTAGATATATGTTCCAAAAAAATAATGAAGTATGTATGCAGTGTTACAGAATGAATGCCCCATATACAAGCATGATTAGTAGCTTAATCAAAAAAAAAGTCCGTACATGTTAAAAAATGATAGATGTGTTCCACAAAAAATACACCGCTCCCAAAAATACAGCTCCCAAAAATACATGCTGTCAACAATCAAGCTGGATTACAAAGAAAAAGGTAGCTTCAGTAAAGTGGACAAAGACTTCAAAATCAAGATTTATTTGGTCTGTGCTCCATAAAAAAGATAAACACACAAAAAGAAATAGAAACCAGAAGGAAATAACTCGTCAAAACCAATAAAAAGTAAGGAAAATAGACTGACACACAGGAAAATAAATGGTAAGTAGGGGTAGCCTGTAAGGCCCTGTTAAGATTTTTTTTTACTTACAATAGAGTTCACAAGTACAACACAAGCACTGTGCAGGAAAAACCTAAAAAAAAAATATCTATAAGTAATTTCGGGGCCAATTTATATCTTTGCAGTGTGTATACTCTATTGTAATGGTGAGTGAGTAATCACACCGCCAACATGAATGTCCGCCAGCCTGATTTAGACAAGGCGGGCCTTCGGTTTGGATATGGCGGTGACTACTCCAGCACTTCCATAGCCAAACCTCTCTGACGGCCTTAGGGAGTAGGGCCTTCAGAGAAATGGCTACATGTGTGTCTACCCAATTTAGATGGGCGGACATGTAGCCATTTTTTTTACTGTTCTTCACTGGTAGCCAAACCCTGGCAGGGAGGGACAGTAAAATGTGAATAATGCTCGCCCCGCCATGGGAGAGGACTCCCATGGCGAGGGGAGTGTTCATTTTTTATTTTAAAAAAGAAAATACCATTTCAGGATTTTAATTTAGAAAATACAAAAGTAAACCTGTTTGGTGCACTGGTGTGTCATGCTAATGCAACCCTGCACCAAACAGGAATATGCATTGACAGGAACCACCATGGAACCGCACGGCACAGTCAAAGCCCAGATAAAACCCACTCATACCCCCTTCACACTCGTCACAACTCAACAGTTGCTCAACGCAGTTCCACACAACACTCCAAACCACACCAACTCTCTAGCTAAACACATGGGAACCCAGACCCCACCAGATTCCCCTGAGGAGCTACCCAAAGTCACTGGGGCTTGGTATCCGCAGCCTCAGCTGGACCATCCACTTACCAGGACTGTTCAGCATACAAATATAGAGAGTTATATTAAGCTGTATTTAAGGTAGTGTGTTACTTAGGGGGTTTGCTCATTCAACAATGGAGAGGCCACTGCCCAGCCTCGCCAAACTCTATTCAGTCTCACACAATAATGCCACTTTTGCCTGAATGTAGACTCAGACTTTCATCTTTCTCAGGGTGATAATACTAGTACTATTTATTTGGGGTAACTGCTACGGAGCATAAAATGACTAACACTTCTAGTAACAGGAGCTACATTAACACAAGTTATAACAAATACTTCCAAATAGGCAGGCTACTGCCATTGTGCATTTTTGAAGCCGCAGAATTTTCTGCATAATTATGGATTTTCCACATTTTACACGTAATCGATCATCTGATGCATAATCTATAGGTTGTAACAAAAATGTTTCTAGTTTAAACGGCTCAACATAGGTCAAAGGTTGACTGTTCACCATTCTGTGGCTTATTGCTGTATTTGGGTGTTGAACGTGTACTAATGAGGTGAAACCTTAGCTCAGACAAGGTTAACATGTGTAAACAAGACAAAATAATGAAGCAATACTATCATAAAATATACTGTACTGCGCTGTGTAATTTGGCTTTTCGTGCCACATAATTTAGTGAGCCCTACTGCATAATTTGATCCTCCCCTGCTGTATAATTCCAGCAGCCCTCTATACAGGGAGTGCAGAATTATTAGGCAAATGAGTATTTTGACCACATCATCCTCTTTATGCATGTTGTCTTACTCCAAGCTGTATAGGCTCGAAAGCCTACTACCAATTAAGCATATTAGGTGATGTGCATCTCTGTAATGAGAAGGGGTGTGGTCTAATGACATCAACACCCTATATCAGGTGTGCATAATTATTAGGCAACTTCCTTTCCTTTGGCAAAATGGGTCAAAAGAAGGACTTGACAGGCTCAGAAAAGTCAAAAATAGTGAGATATCTTGCAGAGGGATGCAGCACTCTTAAAATTGCAAAGCTTCTGAAGCATGATCATCGAACAATCAAGCGTTTCATTCAAAATAGTCAACAGGGTCGCAAGAAGCGTGTGGAAAAACCATGGCGCAAAATAACTGCCCATGAACTGAGAAAAGTCAAGCGTGCAGCTGCCACGATGCCACTTGCCACCAGTTTGGCCATATTTCAGAGCTGCAACATCACTGGAGTGCCCAAAAGCACAAGGTGTGCAATACTCAGAGACATGGCCAAGGTAAGAAAGGCTGAAAGACGACCACCACTGAACAAGACACACAAGCTGAAACGTCAAGACTGGGCCAAGAAATATCTCAAGACTGATTTTTCTAAGGTTTTATGGACTGATGAAATGAGAGTGAGTCTTGATGGGCCAGATGGATGGGCCCGTGGCTGGATTGGTAAAGGGCAGAGAGCTCCAGTCCGACTCAGATGCCAGCAAGGTGGAGGTGGAGTACTGGTTTGGGCTGGTATCATCAAAGATGAGCTTGTGGGGCCTTTTCGGGTTGAGGATGGAGTCAAGCTCAACTCCCAGTCCTACTGCCAGTTCCTGGAAGACACCTTCTTCAAGCAGTGTTTCAGGAAGAAGTCTGCATCCTTCAAGAAAAACATGATTTTCATGCAGGACAATGCTCCATCACACGCGTCCAAGTACTCCACAGCGTGGCTGGCAAGAAAGGGTATAAAAGAAGGAAATCTAATGACATGGCCTCCTTGTTCACCTGATCTGAACCCCATTGAGAACCTGTGGTCCATCATCAAATGTGAGTTTTACAAGGAGGGAAAACAGTACACCTCTCTGAACAGTGTCTGGGAGGCTGTGGTTGCTGCTGCACGCAATGTTGATGGTGAACAGATCAAAACACTGACAGAATCCATGGATGGCAGGCTTTTGAGTGTCCTTGCAAAGAAAGGTGGCTATATTGGTCACTGATTTTTTTTTGTTTTGTTTTTGAATGTCAGAAATGTATATTTGTGAATGTTGAGATGTTATATTGGTTTCACTGGTAATGATAAATAATTGAAATGGGTATATATTTTTTTTTGTTGAGTTGCCTAATAATTATGCACAGTAATAGTCACCTGCACACACAGATATCCCCCTAACATAGCTAAAACTAAAAACAAACTAAAAACTACTTCCAAAAATATTCAGCTTTGATATTAATGAGTTTTTTGGGTTCATTGAGAACATGGTTGTTGTTCAATAATAAAATTAATCCTCAAAAATACAACTTGCCTAATAATTCTGCACTCCCTGTATAGGTGAAAGAGTAAGGGGACGCCGAGAATTAAAGTAAAAGATCAGCCTTTACCTTGTGGACGCACTTCCTTGAGAGGTGGGTGTCTGTGAATTAGCAAGGCCGGTCAATGTTCAAGGCCAAAGGTACTGTTTGGTGTCCACACCTTATCGCTTCATTTCCTGGCCTTGACGCTGGCTCTAAAAGGGGAATGTTTGAGTTTTGCCTTTCATTAATTATAGTTCTGTCTATTCCTTCCTAAGTGATGTGAAGTCATGATCTAAATCTGCAGGAAATCCAAATGTGTGCTCGAATAGAATCGATAGATTCACAAAACAGCGTTTAAATGCCTGTTATCCCTCACTGGACAGGCTCTTACAACACTCACAGGTTGTTCCCACCACACTGCACGATGTTGCTTTTGTATTTACTGTGGCACACTGGTTACCTGTAAGATAGAACACATCCTATGAATTCGTCATTAACATTTGACAAAACAGCCCATCAGATTGTTCAGTTCTGGGGCTTTTTGCAGTCCACAATCTGCAACTCACAACTCATGAAGTAATAAAAACATGAAAACAGAATGTCGTTTAGCCTGTGATCAGCCAAACAAATATTCAGCTCAAGAGGGAAGTCCCAAACGTTTTGAAAAGCAAAATTATTGATGTCTCCCTCGTTCACCCAGCGTGCCCAGGACTTTTCTTTTTTATAAACAGACCAATAAGCTTGTGTTCGAAGGGCAGTGCCAGGATGGTATCAGGGCCCAGCTTTATCTCCAGGCCTCATTGATCTTCCAGAGGTATCAGGGCTCTGGGTATAGTAAATACATGCAGGTTCTTTATGAGAAGATTACCACTATGGCCTTCATTATAAGTCACAATGTAAATGATGATATTTCGGCGTGGCCATTAACAGTGGGGTGGGGCATGTACCACATGTGATAATTACAGCACCCTGTAATATACTACCCTGATGCTTTTCAGCATATTAAACTTCTGAAATGAACCAAGTTAACTGCATGTGCTAATGTCTTAGATATTTGGACTTAAGTTCAGAAAACACCAGTTCGATACAACCCTCATTTTGCAGAAAAAAATAGGAATGGGAAGAATTTACTGCATCTAGTAATTCCACA
This sequence comes from Pleurodeles waltl, assembly GCF_031143425.1. Taxonomy (NCBI): domain Eukaryota; kingdom Metazoa; phylum Chordata; class Amphibia; order Caudata; family Salamandridae; genus Pleurodeles; species Pleurodeles waltl. The sequence continues at coordinate 1,272,276,293 of NC_090447.1, read as the reverse complement.
TCCTAAAGCAAAAGTACTCACACTGGGGAGCCATGGGGCCTGAAGTGATCACCTGGGGTTGGGTGAAACTGGCCAAGATGAGACTTGAATTGAAAACAGTGTTGAGTTTTAGTGAAAAAGTATAGTGTCTCTCAGAAGTGGGCCGTCATAGCCTCATTTTTCACTCGTGACCTGGCTAGGGTCTGGCATAAGAGGGTGGGTGAGGCTCCAAAAAGCTCTCTTGGGGCCAGATGTATGAAAAAGTTTTGCACTCGCAAACGGTGTGAATCGTTAAATTTGGCCGTTTGCGAGTGCAAAACAGTGGTCTGCAATGCATGAAAGGCATTCGCAGACCACAAATAAGAAATCGCTAAAATTGCGATTTCTTCCGTTGCGACCTGGAAATTGCGAGTCGCAATTTGCGATTCGCAAATTCCAGGTCGCAAGGCTATGCTGCAAAAAATCACAAATTGCGATTTTTCGCACAATGGCATTTTGCACATGCAAAATACCATGGACTGCAACCAGGTGGTAACCTGGTGCAAAATTTAAAAATGCATTTAAAATGCATTTTTAAATTGAACATGTAAAGCACACATGCCCTTATGGCATGTGTGTACTTTACATGTCCCCCAAAACATTTTTGGGGTGCGGCAGAGGGGGCAATAGGCCCCCAGCACCCTGGGGATTTGCATTTCCAAAATTGCGATTTCTGGTTAAAAAAATCTCAATTTTGGAAATGCAAAAAATTTGCAGCTATGGGCCAACAGGGCCATAGCAACGAATGGGGCCGGTATTGCAATTTGCGATTCGGTAATATCATTTGTGATTTTTAAGAAATCGCTATTACCGAATAGCAAATGTGATACATGGCACTTTGTGATTCAATAACAGCGATTTCTTAAAAATCGCTATTACCGAATCGCAAAGGGCCGTGATGATACTTAGAACACAATGATGTAACAATAACATAGAACCAAAACACAATCTATAAAGTCCCACAGCAGCAGCCATCTTCCTCTTTTGTTTGCTGCTTCTGTACTTGCTTGTTTATTTTTAAATTTGGTAATGTTAATGTAGATGTTTGTATGTCATAGTATGTTTTTTACTGTTTTACCCAATTTGTGGGTATTGTAAGAGTTTGGGTTACTATTAAGTGTTATGTTATTTGTTTTACTGTGGTATTGTTAAAGATGATTTAGGAAATATTGAGTTTAGTTAGTGTTCTACGGATTTTGTACTGTTATTTAAAAAAAAAAAAAAAGTATATATTTATAATTGTTACTTTGGGGAACCGGAAAGGTTTACCTTCGAATTGTGCGAGACGGTTGGTCTTTCCTTTTATGTGCGAGACACACGCGCTTAGGTCTGGGTGCAGCGCGTGGGCCGGCATAATTGTGTTGAGAGACGCGTACTCTGTAATTACAGAGACATGCTCTTGTGCCGGCACGTGCGTTGGAGAGAGACGTTTCTCTGTTTTCATGCAGAGCCGTGCGCTCGTTCTGGCACAGGAGCTCTGCAGGTCGATTGTGTTTTTATGAATTTAGACCTCGCATGATGCGGAAGTGTGTAGTTTTGCACGTGCGCGAGTTTGGGTCTAGTTATTGGGCGGCGTTACACGTCGCATTGTTTTGTTGCTAAGCAACGTAATAACGCTATGAAAAACATTTCATCACGATGGAAAGGTGTTTCGCATGAAGGAATTTAGATTAATTGTTTATTTAGGGATCGTTATTTTACAGACATCGTTTGAAGTTGGTATTAAGCAAGTTTATATATTAAATTGAGTAAGATATTAAGAAATAAGTATAGTAGGTTAGAATATATTTTATTAATATGGAAGAGGAAATGGATTTGACTAGTAAGGAGTCTCAGGAGGAGAATATTAAAAGATTTATATCTAAGGAGGTTGGAGACAGTGTGAAATCTGCGTTATCTAAGTTTTGGAAAGAGTGTAATATAAAAGATAAAACTTTAGATGAAGATCAATATTGGTCATTATCGGATGAGGAGGAATTGGAAGAAAGAGGTCCTGGTGGGAACTGTTTGGGGAAAAGGAAGCACTCAGGTGAAGGGGATCTGGAACGAGAATGTACATTAATTAAAAAGAAATCGCTTTTAGGTGTCCCAAGCGGCACAAAGGAAAGGTAGGTTAACCCTGCAAAGGAGATGACTGGAGAATCCAGCAAGCAGAGTAAAGAATATTTTGATGAATTTGATGAGTGCATTCTTGATATTAGTGAAGACAATGATTTGGATTAGTTTGATATTTCGGAACAAAAGGAACAGAGAAAATGAGACAGGTTAAAGATCCTTTGGGTCATACCTTGTTTGAGCCCTCAGACATAAAGCATTCGCGAAGTGCGGAATGGTGGCCTATGTGTCATGTCGCAGAATATTTAAAGCAAAAAATTTGGAAACCTTTGAAAAGGTCTGAGAGGAATGTGATGAGGGCAGAATGTTCACACCCGGTAATTGGAGAGAAAGACACTATGACTCCTAATCTGGATCCAGATTTAATTACCTACCTTTTCAAACTTGGTTGGGATTCACGTAAGGGTTTGGAAAGATCTCTGAAGCAATACCAGGATAGGTTACTGGATATCCTAGGGCCTTTGGCCAGGATTTTTGATATGGTGAAGGAATCTTATATTAAAGGCACAGATTTAAATATACATTTGTTGTGAGGCTGGAGTCAGAGAGCAATCTGTTTTTTAGGGAATGCTAATGCAGGCCTAATTCATGAGAGAAGGAGGGCGGTTTTATTGAGAATAAGCCCACAATTGGGAGAATTGGCAAAGAAGGAGTCATCCAAAGAGACGAAAGATCTACTTTTTGGGGGTGGTATGAATAAGGCATTAAATAAATATGTGCATACATTCACAACTTTAGATAAAGCACATTTTTCAATGAGGAAAGTTTTTGGGGATGGAAATTTATATGGCAGGGCCGGAAGAATGGGCCATATAGGGGCACCAGTGATTATGAACAAGGATCATTAGAGGTGGATATTCAACCAATATGTTCTATCCCCAGAAAGGGAGAGGAGGTAGAGGTAGAGCAGGTCTTGGACGCAGTCAGACCAACAACCCAGGAGCAATTTCAGGATAAGGTGAGTATGAAGATTGGAATTGGTTCTTCTCTGGTAAGAATTGGAGGGAGACTAAAAAAAGTTTGTAAGGAATTGGGAAAAGGTAACAAGCGATTGTTGGGTCTTAGAGACGGTAGAGGGATACACAATAGAGTTTCAGGTTTTTCCATATCAAGAGAAGGAACCAAAGGAGCTTTGTTTTCAGGAAGAGATCAAAGAGGTTGTATTTCGAGAAATTCAAGGCATGTTGGAGAAGGGTGCAATTGTGAAGATAGACTATACAAGGAGAGTGTTTGTAAGTACTTTGTAGTAGAAAAGAAAGACAAGGGTTGAAGACCTGTGATAAATTTGAGAGATTTAAACAGATGTGTACTGTACAGACATTTCAAAATGGAAGGGATTCATGTACTAAGTGATATACTGCAAGAGAGAGATTGGTTGGCAAAGATAGATCTGAAAGATGTTTATTTCATGATTCCCATGAATTTACGCAGCCAGGAGTTTTTACAGTTCTTTTGGGAGAGACAATTGTATCAGTTCACATGTCTTCCATTCGCTCTATCTTCAGCACCTTGGTGTTTTTCAAAGGTGATGAGATTGGTGGTAGGTTTTTTGCGAGAGAAAGGAATAAGATTGATTATCTATCTCGACGATATCTTGATTATGAATCAGGGAAAAGCATTACTGTTAGAGCATGTAAGGATGACTGTGCACATTCTAGAGGATTTGAGATTCTTGATCAACCAAGAGAAGTCAGTTCTTGTTCCGTCACAAAAGTTGGAATTTTTAGGTTTTGTAATAGATACGGTAGAGACAAAATTAAGATTGCCAGACAGAAAGATTGCCTTGATAAAAAGGGAGATAAAGAGTTGGTTTGCTATCATCCTCAATTCAAGCAATTTTTCCAGGACCTTTACATTACAGAGCACTCCAGAGGATAAAACATGTAGCACTATCACAAGGGTTATGGTATGGAGATGTGGTGAGCATTTCAGAGGACGCAGTGGAGGAGTTGAATTGGTGGTTAGTAAATTTGCATGCTTGGAATGGGAAAGCCATATTCGGCTCAACTCCGGATTATGTTTTGGAAACAGATGCGCGTACGCAAGGTTGGGGTGCAGTAATGGGAACACATCTAACAGGAGGAAAATGGAACAGCAAGGGAAAGGAAGATGACATAAATTGTTTGGAGTTGAGGGCAGGAGCAATTCGAAGTTTCAGGAAACAGTTGGAAGGCTGATCTGTTCTTTTGAAAATGGACAACATTTCTTCAGTAACATACATAAACAAGCTAGGAGCCAACAGGTCGGAAAAAACTCTTGAATTTAGCAAATAAAATCTGGGAGTTTTGCATGGAACAGAGGATACAGGTTGCAGCTCAGTATTTACCAGGAGAGAAGAATACGAGGGCAAATTGGGGTTCTCGTTATATTTGGGATTACAGCAAGTGGAAACTCATGCCTTATGTGTTTAAGCAGATAGTCAGGATTTTGGGACCTCTGGAGGTAGATCCGTTTGCTTCGAATCAGTTGGAGAATTATGTGAGTTGGCGTCCAGATCCAGGAGCGAAGGCGGTGGATGCATTCAGTCTGGATTGGAGCGAATTTCAGGGCTATGCCTTTCCTCCCTTTTGTATGATTCAGAGAGTTGTTGTGCAAGGGAGGAGGCAGAGATGTCAGCTGGTTCTAGTGACCCCTTTTTGGACAACTCAGGCGTGGTTTCCATCAGTTATGGAGTTAGCAGTGGAGGATCTGATTATGATAGAAGCATGTGAGGGTCTTCTAAAGGATGTAGACGGTCGGGAACATCCTTTAGTAGAGTCGGGGAAGCTCAACCTTCTAGTTTGGAAAATATCAGGAGAGGTGAGTGCTTCGGAGAATTATCTGGAGAAGCTTTAGAGTTGTTATTTAAGTCATGGGCTCCAGGAATGAGAAGGAGGTATAAAAGCGCATGGAAGGTTTTGTTATGGTGGTGCACTCAGAGGAATCTGGATCCTGTGGAGACAAATGTAGTTATGGTAGCTAATTTTTTAGCAGAGTTGTTCAAGAAAGGGATGTCTTATAGAACTATTAATTGTTATAGGTCAGCGATTGCAGCGGGACACAGTTTGGTTGATGGATCTTCTATTGGTAGACATGCATTAGTATGTAAAATCATGAAAGGAATAAGATTGAAGAGACCTCCAGAAAATAGATATTCTGCTTTATGGGACGTAAGGATGTTTTTTGATTTGTTTAGGAAGTGGCCTTCTAATAAAGATTTGACTATTAAACAATTGGCAGGGAAATTGGAAACTTTATTATGTATGATATCTTTTAAGAGAATTTCGGATGTCAAAGTGCTTGAGATTTCACGTAGGTTTTATCAACCTCCGGGAGTTCTTTCTGAAGTAAGGAATAGGACTAAGATTATGACAGGGAATATCTTTTATCTGAGGTTAGATGAACATCCAGACTTATGCATGGTAAGGTATATTAAGGAGTATGCGAGCAGAATGTGTGTGCATAGATCTCATGGGACAAGTCAACTTTTAATCACTTATGTGAAACCATTTAGGGCGGTTTCTACAGCTACAATTGCAAGATGGGTAAAAAATGTGATGAGAGAGGCTGGTATAGATTTGAATAGACATACAGCACATTCCCTAAGGAGTTCTATGGCTTCTAAAACCATATTGAAAGGTGCAAGATGTTACAACTCTGTCATCCCATTTCAAGGGGGCGCTGTAAGGGGGCTGTCGGTAGCCTGGGAATCACCTTGAACACTTATCTAGAGGCCCTTGCTGACTCCCATTTCTTTCTCTTTTCACCATGGTGTGCTTTTGTAGTATTACATTTGCTTCTTGAGACTGCAAATCCCATAAAACACAGCCTGGTAGTCGGGAAAGCCTGGATTCTGTTTCCCATTGTTTTCTATGGGAGAAGTCCAGTTGATCCTTTTCACTGGATCCTCTCCTCCAGGACTTGCGAGTGGCACACACCTGAGACCTCTCCTGTGCAGCCCAGTCATGTGAATCCACCTGGGGTTTTCTGCAGCTTTGAACTGCTTATAAGCAGCCATTTCCTCAAGATCCTCTTTGTGCATTGGAGTTCGATTCCTTTGTGTTACAGACCCCTATTCTGATGGTGTTCCAGTCTTGTTCCTGCTCTGTTCCAGCCTGAACCTGTTTCCTGTTTCTCTGCCCTGCTCCTGATTGTTCCAGCCAGAGTCTGCTCCCTATCTCTTAGCCTTGTACCTGTTTGTTTCTTCCAGAGCCTGCTCCCTGTTTCTCTGTTCTGTTCCTGCCTTGTTTCAGCCTGAACCTGTTCTCTGTTTCCCAGTCCTGTTTTCTGCTTATTCCTACTCCCTGTATTTCAGCTCTGTCCTTGCTTTTTCCAGCCAGAGCCTGCTCTCTGTTTCCTATGTTCCTGTTCCAGACAGAAGTATCCGCCCTGTTTTCCAGTCCTAGTCCTGCCTTTGCTTCAGCCTGAGCCTGTTCCCAGTTCCTGCCTCTGCCTCTTAGTTTGTGCCTTTTGTTTCTGTTTCCTCTTGGTATTTGTGTCTGGTAAGTGTTTGATCAGTCTTCACCAGTGTATAAGTGTCCTCCTTTGTACTGGGGTTGGCTCTGGTTTCCAGGAGGCAATTCCAGCCCCCGTCCTTATCTAGTGTTATACGTTGTCTTTCGTGCCTAACAGTGACAGTGTGCTATTGCTGTTTTTCCAGGAATTGCCACTGTTTCCAGCTGGACCACAAGAGCTTGTCTTGTGTATGTAAGTACTATCCTTGTTTGTTCTCTAGGGCCCAGAGACAGAATCACTTCTGTTACCTCCTTTCTATGGGGCTGGCAGGGTGACTATCTGTAAGAGCAAACTGCATAGAGGCATTGACGTTCCCTGTCACTGTGGGAGGTTCTGCGCTCTACTCTGAGTACAACCCCAGCGTGTTTGTCCATTAGTAATCCGTTTCCTGTTTGTTCGCACAAGGGTTGCTCTGCTTTTACTTTCCTGTTTCCTGTGCCTGTCCATAGCTGTCCTTTCCGTGTATGCCTTTAGCTGCTCTTCTGCCCCAGTACACTACCTCTTTTGGATATTCGGTGACCTCAAGGGGTGTCCCAACCAGAGCCCTGATCAGACCCGCCCGAAACCGTGACAGAAAATTGTAAGAAATTATGAAAGCGGCTGATTGGTCAAGTGAGGACATATTTAGGAAATTTTATTTTAAGCCTATTGAGCATGTGGCTTCATTAGCTTTGTAAGCTTGAACATGCATAATGCTAGCCTCTGGACATAATATGGTGATTCTCAGAGGTTCACTGCATAGAGAATCGGGATTTTATTAAAGACAAAGAGGCTAGCATTATCCCTCCTCTCCCTCCCATGGGAGAATGATGGTACTTTGAAAATTATATGAGTTATAGAATTATTTTGTTTGGAGGATTAGATTGCAATTTTTTATTTCATGTATATTTTATATTTTCACAATGAATTTCGTTTATAGCCTTTTTTATTTATTTTACCAGATGTGTAAAAGTTTGGTGATGTTATTCATTGAAGAGAGAATTGGTGGAAAGTAGAAAGTAGGATGAAGAGTTTGACGAAACAAAAGAGGAAGATGGCTGCTGCTGTGGGACTTTATAGATTGTGTTTTGGTTCTATGTTATTTGTTACATCATTTGGTTCTAAGTCTTTAAAGGAGCTGCACAGAAGTGGTGAATTAAAGGCTTATGCATAATGCTAGCCTCCTTGTCTTTAATAAAATCCCGATTCTCTATGCAGTGAAACTCTGAGAGTCGCCATTCTCTGATGACATGTGCAGTCAGCTAAACTATATCTGAAGATTATTGCAGTATTAATGAGTTTGGAAGATAGTTGCTAAAATCAGCATAAGGCGATGACAACGCCTTTGAGTGATATCAGTCTGTGTCTGGTGGAAGTGGATGTGGTAGAAGAGACCAGGACTGGAAATGTGTTGATGGGGCAACTGTCTGAAGAAGAAGCAGACTACAGAACAACTGAAGAAGTTGCATCTTGCAGTATTCATGAGAGAGCAAGATGGTCTGGCCCTGCTAATTACCACAACGCCATTTACTTCCTTGTCAATGTTTAATGGCGCCGTCTGTTTTGAAGAAGGTAATGGACTTCTCATGCAGGGGGGTTTTGTGTCTGGCATGCTTTTAGAAACAGTTATTCACACAGAGGGAAGGAAACATGGCAACATGTAACGTCGTAGAAAGGAATGTGTCCCTATGGTTTGTTATTGTCTTTGTAACCGGGCCTACCTGTAAGAAGATGGCGGCTGTGGTACTCTAAAATGGTTAATAGGCAGGACTTTTTATTTTGTTGTTTAGTGGTTTTCTAGAGCGCGACTGTACTTGTGAGACATGTGTGCGCTTTACATTAAGCAAGCCAACATGAACATTCGGTACTTTTACAACAGGCTGATGACAAGGAACAAGGAACAAAAGGAAACAATTACAGACTGAGCACGTAGGACTGCGAGTGGAACTGAGGAGAACCGCGCCTGTATATAGAGGATGCGTTGTTACAGAACTGAAGTGAGGGGTGTGTCAGATAGACCAAGAGAGTCGGGCAATGGCTAACCAGTGTATCGTGGGCCTTAGTAGACAGATGGACGTGAGCCCCGTGGTCGGTGCTTGAACTGTGAAATATGGCGACAATCAAGGCCCAGAGGGCCACCGCACCGGCGGCACCAATGGAAGCTACGCTCCTGAGTCAGGATGCAAACAGAGAGGTCATGTGTGCGCTGGAATATGAGAGAGTTAGCCAGGAGCGCGTTTGCTGATTATAATTGTTTTTGTTATTAAATGCTCTGAATCATATGGCACAACCGCATCGAGCTTGTATCAATGTTGTGACACTGGGAACTTGTTCTTGCCGTATGTAATTGTAACGCTATATTATTACATTCCAATTTCAGTTGGTATCAGTTGTTAAGAGAAAGCCCTGGCATGTATTCATTTATATCGCTCAAACTTTCACATGCAGTGGGAGGGGGCGATTTTCAGCAAGTACTAGTTTTTCATCCAACAGAACTAAGCATGTTGTCACTTACAGGCTCATACCTTTAACATGGAAAGTGGCACTGTAAGTTCCAGCATGGTTATGATGTAGCTACAGTCCATTGACTGGACATCTTGAAAGTCACATAATATCCAATGAACATCTCGAATGTTCATTCGGTTGCCTTTTATTTCTTTGACTTCTTTTGCTTCAAATGTGTTTTCGAGATCGTAAGTGCATCAATTCAAGCTGCTGAAGGTAAAGGAAAAAAAGTGGGAAAGTTACTCGTATCTCGCATGTAACAACCTAGCCTCCTCTGCTTCTTGCGATACAAAAAGGATCATGCTTGAGACATGTAGCTGTTTCAAATTCCTGCCAGTGATCACACTTATGTATTGCATCCCTTGAACATCTATTTCAATAACTATGAATTAGACCTCAGTGACAGCAGAATCGATTCCCTTGTTCCCTTTGCTTTCATGGTAGTCCTTAAAACAGTATGCACGCAAAATAGTGGCAAATTCAGGGTGCCGTGGACCCCACAGCAAACGGAGACCTGTGGTTGAGTACCGAAATACCACCATAATTGGAGTGCAGAGCACATCTTAGGGCCCCAGGACCACTGCAAATTTACACTAGTCACAACTGCATTCTTGTGACCCCACCCCCCATCCAGGGTAAGTAGCAAAAGACCAACACGTTTTGGGTTCAGTGGATCCCTTGGTTCCCTGGACACTGGTGCCACTGTACCTGCTGCCCCACTGCTAACCATGCAATGACTTCAAACACAAAACTCCAATAACACTCCTGTGACATTTAAACTTGTAGCCTGTTTTTGCAGAGATGGATGCCATTATTGCAGCTCATGACAAAACAGGACAGATCATTAACTTACTCACTGTATCACACCTCCATCCCAACCTGCACAAAGCCACATCTCCCATACAGGACAACCTTCTCACCACAGTGTATGATACTACACTATACAATTTGATACTAGAACGCACTATGACACATCACCAAACCATACCAATTCAGCATGTCCTGTCTCCACAAATCAGTTCACCATCAAGCACTATATCACGCAGCATCACAATACTACCTGATAATACAACATTCAACCACTCTGCTATATCGTAGGGCCCATCTTCTGATCTCTTACATACCAGTCTCATTGCACTAAGGGCACTGCTTCACAACACATCATTCAAACTACACACCATATCACACCTCCTATTGCCACATCATGGCCTCACTAAGAAAAATGCTATGCTCCTATTACAGACTTTATCAAATCCTACTGTAGTACTTCATACAACGCACTACATCGCATCACCCCACACCCTTTACGCGGTCCCAGCATCACCATTCATGAGTCCTCACTAGAGTACACCATACCAAATCTGGAGTTGCATACCACTAATCTTTAAAAAGAAAACCATATAAACTGGGATACAAAAGTCCACAAGAGGCTGCAACATAATACACCAAAGTCACATATTACATGATGCCCTTCACCAATGTGGCATGACTGCTCATCCCATGAGGTGATGCTGAGTGTTTGGTTTTGCCTAATGAGCCTATTCAGGTGCTTTATGTTTAGTATCTCTAAATGTGCAGGATGCTGTGCACTCGTTTTTCCATGAGTAGAACCGCAAATAGGTATGTTGTGGTGTGCTTGTGTATGCTGCACAAAGTGCAGTGTATTTGGTTGTACTTGTTTGTGCGCAGTATGTTTGCTGTTCTCTGGGTGCACTGTTTGAAGTACAGTGTATCTTAGGGTGCTCAGTGGGAAATATATTGCTTAGGCCTATCTGGATTTGATGTGTTGGATGCTATTTGGTTAGGTGGCTCTGGCTAAGCTGAGTCACATGTTATATATTCATGTGTTTTTATGTAGCACAGCACACCCTCTTGATGTTTTCTTGGTGTGCTGGCAATGTTGGTTTATCCCAATGAAGTGCGCTGTGCTGGGGATCCCGTACTCCATCACAGATTTGTTAGTGTATCCCACGCTCTATGAGAGAGCATTCTTTGTCTTTATAAGAACAGGAATACGTGTTAGTGTGTCAACAACTACGTGATTTTGTCTGTGACCTTCCAATAAGCATTGTCAGTAGATTTTAGATTTTCACAGTTGATGTCTCCGCAGGGAGGAAACGTGGCTGGGCCTTGCAGCCTTCCACCGAATAGTGCGCATGTGATCATTGGTTCCTGCGTGTGTTGATTATGGAAAGAGTGTCAGTGGCATCTACTTCTGTGAGTAAATAAAATGGTTTCTCTTTCCTCAGTGCTCACCCATGCACTGTCTTTAAGAGTGGGACCTCCCAATATGATTTTCTAAATTTGTCTGGTCCCCTGTTATTTTTTGTGTGAAGGTAGTGTTCATTGGAGAGAGGTTTATTGTTGTGGGAGAAAAATATAGTTTACAGCACTTTCTGGAAGGTTTGACCAATCAGTGGTAGAGAGCTTTTATATAAGTGGAGGTCAAAGAGGGCTGCAAGAAGGATGAATGGGGAGATGATGATGAAGGGAGAGGAGATAAATGGCAAAGTGGCTAGGGAACAAGTGGGGAGGGAGAGAGATAGGCCTGTGTTGAGTTCTGATCCGTGGATCAGAAAGTGAGGATTCAAACTGAAGTTCATGCGGAAGGATTCATAATGTATTGTTCAAAATGTTTCAGTTGTGTTCTGTGCCTGGTCCCTCCGGATTTAAAGTGTCATTAAGCTTCTCGAGCCTTCATCCTGTGCACTGGCCTTTCATTTAGTGTCAAGGTCTTTGCGAGGAGCAAAGCCCTCTGAAAAGCAAAGTATTCAGCCTTGGAAAAAGAAGTGGCATTATCTTGGTGTTGGGTTAATCACATCTGCATTTATTTGTGAGGAGTAGAGTTTATGGTTAGGATTGGCTACAGAGCTTGATAGAAGTATTCCCAACAAAAGAGGTGAGAAAAGCAACTCCACATAGTCCTAGGCTGAAGTACCACTTACAGGATTCCTATTATTCTGTAGAATTTGTACGAGGGTCGAAACATGTCAGTGGGTTTCCTTCCTAGGCTACTTTTGCAAGGCAAGGTAATTAAGCAAGACGCCGTTGATGCAAAAGACAGGCTGCCAATCCGTCTTTCTTTCCATCTATCTTTCCTACTCACTGTCATCCATTATTCCCTCCATCCATCAATCCATCCATCCACCCATCCATCAATTTTTCTCCTCACCCATACTTTTTTCCTCCATTCATGGATCCATCATTAGTCCTTCTCACGGCCCCTCCGTCCATCTCTAAATCTCTTTCTCCACCTATGTTTCTATTCATCCATTCACCTTCATTCCATCCTTTTCTTCATCAGTCCATCAGTCTCTCCATCCATTGATCCAACCACATGTTCATCTGTCCGTCTGTCTGTCCACCCATCCATTAATCCATTCATCTATCCCTTTCTTAATCCTTCCTTCCTTCCTTTCTTGCTCTCTTTTTTCATCTGATCCCCCACCAAATAACACAGTCATACTAGTTCCTCATAGTGATATTTATGAGGTTGTTTGGAGACCAAATTCAAAGAAGCTATAAACAACAATTACATTTTTTTAATAATCCAAATAACTGCATGGTTGCACCCTACTTAAGCTACAAAAGTACACGGTTCATGACCCCTCCACGGATAAACTCTCATGGATTGGCCATCTAAATTAAAACTTCCCTATATTTCACTGAAGAACCGCTCCCCAACAAGAACTGTGTGAACCTGCCAGTGACTTTCCTTCAGATCAGATTTGTTGCGTCCATTTCCCCTCTTCTGTGACCATGCATGATGATCTTCTGAAGCCTGCACTTCTCTTGCCTGCAATGAGAACTCATCCAGCTGACAAAGCGCTGAGGAGTTGACCAAGAGAACCCAGAGGCATCCATGTCATCCACAAGAAGCGAAGGAGAACTTGCAGGTTAGCTACATCCAACAGTATCATGGGAATTCTTAGAGTGCTGCTAATGTACCCCAAGATATAGCCTGTTAAATTTTAGCAAACTCTCAAACTTAGTCAGTTGGCTAGATCAGAGATTCAATGGACAACATAGTTGGATTTTTTCAACTGTAACCAACTAATCATTAATTATAAATGTCAGAAGTTCAGACATTCCAGGGCTAGCAGAAAGCATGAACCGCAATGGATGAAAAATGAGTTATCTGAATTATAAAAAAGTTGTATTACATTTTAAATCAACTTTAGAGTTTGACACAACTGTTTTGCCTTGTCGTGTTTTTGTTCAAAGCTTCCCCATAAGAAGTCGAAGAAATGGTATAACGATTAGCGGCCATCCCCACTGACATCTTGTCAACTCAGCAATTGTTACCTTCAAAGTACCCTAACTGCACCTTCAGTCCCACATGTTGATATGCTTTATTGCCAGCTCCAGTGCTATCGGTGGCTCTGAAATTACTTTGTACAAGATTGGCCCATTATTACCAATGAGAGGTGCTGCAATCCGATTCTTAAACTGTGAACCAGAACCCTAACTAGTTCAAGAAATGAGACTTGCACCCTACTTGAACTAGGCTATTTGGGTCCACAACGCCATAAAAGCTAGTGATAGAAATATCAAACTAAAACTATTCTTGTTAATTTTTAGTTTTCTAGATTTTAATTTTAAAATGACTATTGAACAGTGACTGCTTTTACAGAAGTAGGTAAATATGAAATCCATCATTTTTGTGATTGCAATGTTTGTGTTTTACTCTATCTCGGCTCACCCTTCTCATTGTTCCCTACGAGTTCCACCTTAAGTACTTGAACCAGCTACAAAGGAGATTGGACAAAGCGGGGAGGCCCAGATTTCCATTTCCCATTCGGTACCCTGCACTGTGGTCAGTAGGGAACACTCTCAGTCTTATCTTTAATACTCCGTGGTGGCCAATACAAATTCAAGAATACTTAAAAACACAGTCCTGCCAGGTTTTCTGCCAAGCACTGTTTGTCCACTGTTCATCCAGTGTTTTTACTAGAAAGACTGGTACCTGATGATATCTTTGCATCAGTGAATGAAAAATTATTTTTGGTGATATGGCAAACCTAGTAGATATTGTTTATTCCATGCGCTTTCTCTCAGTACTTTATTTAAAGTTTTAAACCGTCTCTGCTTTCAGACCATATGTTTGGAAATATACTGTAAAATACATAATTTTCCTAATTTCTCTCAAATTAATTTTGAGATGATAACTCTTTAACTCACCTTTGAGGGTGCTTGTTTGCATTATTTGTTCATTCATTGACAGAGGGACTGCTAGTAGTTCCTACAATTGTGGTGACTGAAATCACAATTGGTTTGGAACATTGACGTGGCGCTGGAAAGGAGGATGTCATGAAATGATTGGGGCTTGTGAGGACTAGATGCAGGGAATTTGTGGTAGGTGGCTGGGGCTGCAGGGAAGCATTGATTGCCTATGAGGGTTTTTAAGGAGAAGTGCAGCAAATGAGGAATTTGGTGAGACCTTATGACAATAGGGTTATGGCCGGTGGAGCGGGGTGCCTTCCAGTGAGGGAAAGGCCTGTGCAGAGAGTTTTAGGGAATTTGAGGAGATGGGGCCTGTGAGGAGGAGTAGGGAATTTTAGGAGGACATGCTGAATGTAGCGGCTTGTATAGATTAAGGTGAAAGACTGTGAGTACTTGGTGGGACCTGTGATGATGTGTTAGGAACCCGCAAAGTTTATTTTAGAGCTTTTAAGGATTGTGTTCTTTGTGAAGTTAAAGAGCTTATTTTCAGGTCTTCCCCATAGCCAACTTCCGCTATATTTTATTAATTGACCTTTTTTGGACAATACCAATATTTACACTGGGCTTTTCATCAGACCATTGCTTACAGTATAATTGGTTGGATTTCTTGTCTATCTCGCTTGCTTCTTATTTGGTGGCTTTCTTTCATCTTCTTGCATTTGTCCCTCTCCGGCAGCATATCATCTCTGCCATCTTTTTGATAATATGACTAGAATCTTTCAGTTGCTCAAATTCAGGGAACCACTTTTTTAGGTCTTGCATCAGCAGAGCCCTTTGATTATACTAAAATAATATTTATAATATCCTTTTTATGCAACACTTTCAGCCAATCATCTTCGGCTGTTAGTCTTTGAGTAATTTATATTTTTCTTCTGCCCACTACAGCATACAGCATGGAGCAGTGGGACAGCCCACTTCAACTGTAGGCTAACTTCACTGTGAGGAAAGGCATTCTGTCCATTTAGAAGGAACACAAACACACACAAAGTAGATCCCTTATTTGCCAGGGACTACTATGGCAATTAATGTGTTTTTAGACCAAAAAATATTTTTGCATGTAGCCAATGCTTCTTTTGATGGATGAGGGCCCTGCAGCTTCCACAACATTGCCTTTTTGCAAAAATCATGAAAAACAAAACAATAATTGACAAAGCCAAAAGGCTGGAGGACAACACCTGGTTTATTGACTTTGCGAATGATTGTTTCCTTTTGCTTTTATTAAGCCATTGTCACGTTTATGTATTCTTGTTCCCTCCCTGTCCCCTGTGCACTGCTCCCACCTTCAAATCTCTGCTGCCTTTGTACTCTCCGTTTTGCACTAAAGGCCCCCAGCTCATAGTTCTGTCACCCCACCCTACTGTCTGCTTGTGCTTTTTTGAAACCCTCCCTTTGTTGCTCCAATACATCTCCCCGCACACCACCACTGCTCATTGGCAGTGTTAAAATCCTTCTCCAATCCCCCCATTCCTCTGCTTCTTATTTGTCAGTCCTGCTTGTTTATTTGATTTTTTCAAAAAACGTTTTAGGAGGTTTCAACAGCTGCAATTTGCTACTGGGCTGCTCCTTTCTTGAAATGTGTTTTCCCACTCCTTTTATTTATTTGACCACTTCAAACGTGTTCGCGACCTTCAAATGGTAAATTAAAAAAATAATACTGCGTGATGCCCCATGCACAAGTATGTATCATTGCACTTTTTTCCTCTTCGCTGATGCTGAACAGCATTGCCAAAAATCATTGGCAAAGACAACAGGTCTCAATTGGCAAAAAGCTCGATGTATTGGCTTTGACAATGATTGTCTTTACACGTGGAGAAGATAGAAAGGCCCTATGACTTTGGAGTTATATTGGTCTGCCGTGCACCTTGTCAATAAGAGTGTGTGAGCCTGGGGGAGGGAGAATTGCAGGGGTGATGTGAGCCTGTGAGCATGCCAGTCACTAAATCTGTGGTGGAAGGGGGCCGGAGGGTAGTAGGTCTATGGGGAGGGGCTCGGCTTAAAGAGAGGAGATGAAGTTCTGCGTGATATGGGGAGGGGAGCAGCTGGGCATCGCTGACTTTTGAACCTTTAAGTAATATACAAACACACTATGAGCTCTGCAGCTCCACCACCCTGTTTATTGGAGGCTGTTTCGCAGCAACCCATAGCAACCCCCGGGTCCGGGATCAATGTGCGAGGCTGCTGGGGAGGCCCGGGGTGAGAAAGACTCCATCCCGAGACTCGGGGACGAGCAAGGCCTTAGGGAGCCAGAACACCTACAGCCAGGCCACGCGCATGATGATGTCATCTCTTCTAACCGCCTGCCCGCCCTCCATTACAGCCATACTCAACCGTCACATGCGAACACCACCTGGGCGTCCAATGTCTTCTAATCCCAAATCTCGCCCCTCCCCCACGACTAAATTCTATACCATAATCCACCTGAATTCGAGCCGTGCCACTCTTCGTCATCATCGATTTCCTGACTCCTGATTTATGACAAACTTCTCTGCTTCTCACAAACCATCAGCTCAGCTCACTAACCCAGGTCGCCCTCTATCCTTCACAGGGCCCGTACACTCTTCCCTTGTGCATGTGACCTGTTACGGTTGTGGCACCCATAAAGCATCATTCATAAAGCACGCGGGACTTTCATGACCCCCCCCCCATGTCAAAGTTATAGGTAGAGTTCCTGTTGCCTCCGCCCAACTCCCATCTTGATAGCCCTTAGGTAAACAACCTGTAACAAACAGGCGCATGCGAGCTCCCCTCCTAGCTACACAAAATGAACCGGACATTGCAAGTTGTGAGTTGTTGCAGCGCTTAGAAACGGGTCAATTGCAGCTTTTAATGCTGTATAAAAAAGTAAGGGCCATATTTATACTTTTTGACGCTAAACTGCGCTAACGCAGTTTAGCGTCAAAAAGTTTTGCGCCGGCTAACGCCATTCTGAAGCGCCATGCGGGCGCCGTATTTATTGAATGGCGTTAGCCGGCGCAAGCAGACCGGCGCTGCCTGGTGTGCGTGGAAAAAAACCACATACACCAGGCAGCGCCGGCGTTGGGGGAAAATGGCGTTAGGGCGTCTTAAAATGGTGCAAGTCAGGTTGAGGCAAAAAAATCGTCTTAACCCGATTTGCGCCATTTTTTTCAGGCGCCCAGACGCCATTAACATGACTCCTGTCTTAGCAAAGACAGGAGTCATGCCCCCTTGCCCAATGGCCATGCCCAGGGGACTTCTGTCCCCTGGGCATGGTCATTGGGCATAGTGGCATGTAGAGGGGCACAAATCAGGCCCCCCTATGCCACAAATAAAAATAAAAAAATACTTACCACAACTTACCTTTTCTTCCCTGGGATGGGTCCCTCCAGCCTTGGGTGTCCGCCTGGGGTGGGCAAGGGTGGCAGGGGGGGTCCCTGGGGGCATGGGAGGGCACCTCTGGGCTCATTCTGAGCCCACAGGTCCCTTAACGCCTGCCCTGACCCAGGCGTTAAAAAGAGGCGCAAATGCGGTTTTTTTTGCCCCGCCCACTCCCGGGTGTGATTTTTGCCCGGGAGTATAAATACCACGCACATGCCTGGGAGTCGATTTTTTAGACGGGAACGCCTACCTTGCATATAATTAACGCAAAGTAGGTGTCCACGCAAAAAAATGACGCTAACTCCATGGACTTTGGCGCTAGACGCGTCTAACGCCAAAGTATAAATGTGGCGTTAGTTTTGCGTCGAATTTGCGTCGTAAAAAACGACGCAAATTCGGCGCAAACGGAGTATAAATATGCCCCTAAGGGGGGGGGGACACCTACTTTGCGTTAATTATATGCAAGGTAGGCGTTCCCGTCTAAAAATCGACTCCCAGGCATGTGCGTGGTATTTATACTTCCGGGCAAAAATCACGCCCGGGAGTGGGCGGGGCAAAAAAACCCGCATTTGCGCCTCTTTTTAACGCCTGGATCAGGGCAGGCGTTAAGGGACCTGTGGGCTCAGAATGAGCCCAGAGGTGCCCTCCCATGCCCCCAGGGACCCCCCCTGCCACCCCAGGAGGAGACCCAAGGCTGGAGGGACCCATCCCAGGGAAGAAAAGGTAAGTTGTGGTAAGTATTTTTTTATTTTTATTTGTGGCATAGGGGGGCCTGATTTGTGCCCCTCTACATGCCACTATGCCCAATGACCATGCCCAGGGGACAGAAGTCCCCTGGGCATGGCCATTGGGCAAGGGGGCATGACTCCTGTCTTTACTAAGACAGGAGTCATGTTAATGGCGTCTGGGCGCCTGAAAAAAATGGCGCAAATCGGGTTAAGACGATTTTTTTGTCTCAACCTGACTTGCACCATTTTAAGACGCCCTAACGCCATTTTCCCCCAACGCCGGCGCTGCCTGGTGTACGTGGTTTTTTTCCACGCACACCAGGCAGCGCCGGTCTGCTTGCGCCGGCTAACGCCATTCAATAAATACGGCGCCCGCATGGCGCTTCAGAATGGCGTTAGCCGGCGCAAAACTTTTTTACGCTAAACTGCGTTAGCGCAGTTTAGCGTCAAAAAGTATAAATATGGCCCTAAGTCTTCATATTGGGGAGTGAGAGGACACTTTCAGCATCATTTCTATGAGTGTTTGCATCTTGTCTTGTGTTCATTTCACTGGACAAGGAATGACGACGAAACACTGAGTCGCTGTTTTTGGCATGTCAGCTTTGGGTGTTTTGGAAGGCACACAGCTCCTCTCAGCAATCTCGCCAAGATTTATTATTAAATCTCCATCATAGAATTTATGATGTGGTGTGTGCCTTACAGACAATATGGAAGAAACGTTCAGAATGAGGTAAATCCCTCACGCCCAGCTGTTAAATAGCGATAATTGCTTCTGCAATTCTACTTTGCAATATTTTTTATCAGCTTCCCAAACAACCATGCTCTTCTTGCATTTTTTATGTTGGCTTCTTTATTTATAAAATCCGCACTATCTTAAGGTTTATAAATGATAGTGACTGTAGAGCTCAAAATACGTAATTTGTGTACAACCCAGTCTTGTTTATAAAAGATCCAGTACATTTGACATAATTCCCAAAACATTTCATACCAGAAACGATTCGTCAATGGGGGGAATGTAATCAGTACGTGATCAAGAAATGTTACAACTATGCAAATAACACCCAAATCAATTAAAAAAATGGATAGTCCTGAAGGCCTCTACAATTCAAACCTTGATGACTGCCTTTGTGCCATAAACGCATGGATGACGAATAACCATCTAAAGTTCAATACCACAAAGATAGAGCTTATGACCTGCGGACAATGGCAAAACTACCAGCCTACCACCATATGGCATAGGGAAGTTGAAACCACCCCCTCAACAACATCAAGAGAAGTTAGAAATGTAGCAATATCCATGGACTTGACCTATGCTTGAGACCTCATGCTAAAAACATCACAAAGAGTGCCTTCTACACAACTACAACACTTTATTGGATCTTTCCATAACTTCCATACCAACATAAACTGCAAGCCCATCTCACACTCGCAATCTCAAAGCTTGACTATGCCCACAGCCTATACTTTGCAGCACCCGCATTCATTATACACAAAATACAACTCGTCCAAAATGCTGCCTTAAGGCTTTTCTGGTTTCACCAAAGAGAGCACATGACTTTAGTCCTGCAATCACTCCTCTGGCACCTACAGCTAGAAGGGCAATTTTCAAGGCACTCTGCATTGTCCACAGAGCCTCCCAAGGCAAATGACTTCTATTCCTGCAAGTTAAATTCAAGCAATACAAGCATTTACAATGCAACGGGTCTCGCGTTTGCTCATGTTAGAGCTGATCGCGTTGTAAACTCCTAACCCGACTTTTCACCTATCGGGCAAAAGTGCATTTATGTACATAACCCAAAAAAGTGAAATTAACTATGTAAAGCACTCGACTTCTGCCAAGCGAGATCGCGCTCGTAAATCAGAGAAAAAGAAGTCCATGAGCCCGATGGAAAACAGCGAGCCTCGCATGTTTTCTGTACTTGGTCGCTGCGCTCGAGGAGGGCTAGCCACCGGATAAGGCATGACATGTGCGTGCCTTCGACTAATGAAAGAAAGCAGATTTTATTAGGTAAGCCCACGAACCAATAAAAAACACTGATGTGAAGTTGACAGGGTTCCGAGCCCTTTTCTAAATACTAAAGCGTCTCGCTGAGATACGCATGCGCGAGTGCATGCAACGCAGGCTCGACCCTAAAAAACCAAGCAGAACACTGTGCTCCAGGTTTACACCACTTATCATCATACCACTATACTATAAGAAATCTATAGGAGGCGTTGCTTTCTTAGTACAAGCAATTGAGCTCTGGAACTCACTACCAGCCAGCATTACAAACACAGAGGCACATACACTTCGGAAAAAAAGTTGAAAAACGTAGCTGTTCCATAGATAACTTCACCACCTGCATCTTCGCAATAGAGCCCAGAAAACACTTGCACCCTCTAGCAAAATCCTCAGCTTACAAGCCATGAATTGCAAGCAACTCAACCAACAAACTGTTTTCATTATGCAGATAAGTGAAAAAAAGGCTGAAATACGGTTTGCAAATCCATTATATAGTTATGTATCTCCATATACAACAGTTATGGCCCACAATGTAACTAAAACCATAATATGCAGCAGTCAGCAATACATTGTAACATATACCTCCTATATTCACATAAGACAGATCTGTTATGAGGGCTGTCCATCACGAGTATGGCAAAACACAATCATCACTGCTGCCTGAAGTCGAGAGCGAAGAGAGAGACGAGAGACGCACTCACGTCACGTCCAGGAGGCAGGAGGCGGAGTCGGAGGTGGAGCTTGGTGTTCATGTGCTGCTGAGAGACGCTGCTGGAGACGCTGGAGCACGAAGTGCGGTTGGAGACGCAGTGGCAGGAGCTGAGGCCGGCTTTCGTGAAAGTGCAAGGTGCTCCAAGGCGGTCAGGCGGTAAGGACCACCGTACAGCACAGCCCCCTCCCCCACGTATCGCACGGCCATATTGCCCCCCCGCCCCTGCTTCCGCAGGAGCAGCTGTGCTTTGGGGTTTCTGTGCGGGCACTGTTGGGGGCAATTTCTTCTGCTTGCCTCCCCCCACTGCCTGGCTGCCTGGTTGGTCCCCTCGGTTGCTGGTCCCTGGTACTTGGATTTCTGGGCCTGTTAAAGTAGGGATGCCAGAGCCTGAGGGAGGGAGTGCGCAAGGGCCTCATTGGGCCAGCCACTCCTTCTTACGACAGATTGACGGCCCCTCGGTGGGGAGGTTCGGGCCTGGGCCAACAGTGTCCAACAGTGCCCCCCCCTTAGGACTTCTCAGCCTTTTCAGAACTGCTTGGATTGCCTACATAGGAGCTACATAGGAGACGGTGGCAAGTACTTGACATCCTGCAAGTTAGCCCCTGTGATAGTGCCGAGGAGCACTTATAACTGTTGCATAGGCTGCAGGTAACTGATTTTTGACAGAGGTGGCTGGCGTTTGGCCAGTGCAGCTTGTCTGGACCGTGTTGTCTTGCTCCTCCTGCCCTCTTCTGCCCTTCAACCTAATCGAGCCTCCCTCATTCTTTCCTTATTTCAAGTCTGCAAGTTTTAATCGGAGCACAGTTATTCCACAGGTGCAGGAGTATCCAAAGCGTTCCTGTAAGGATTTAAGGACTTAAGGATTTACTCACCTGCACCGAGTGTCATATTTCCTTCTCTGAGCTTCCCCAGATTTGAAAGAAGGGTTTGGAGCCTGTCGCACTATGAGGTCTGGCAAAGTAAGGAAGGAGCCCCCAAATCCTCAAAAGTGCAAGAAATGCCACGTGGCATCGATGTGGGTAATGCGACTTCACATTCACCATCAGCTTCTGAAAAGTAGTCTCATTCCCCTCCATCCATTGCAATTACAGCAGCACTTCTTTCACCGGCTGCTGATTCCTCCAGTTCAGCAACTTTGAAGTCTCAACCTTCTGTTCTGTGGTTCTGTCTATATGCCGCATCCATGCCCCTTGAAGCTCCGTGAGTCTACTCTTCTGACATTTAAAAAGCAAAGTTGGAACTTTCAGCAATGGTGGGGGGATTAAGCCGGAGTCAGGCTGGAGTGTTTCCATGGAGCCTGCAGTTACCAATCCTTTACCCATTGCTTCTGGTTACCTTACAACAGCGGCACAAGTCCACTGCCCAGTCTCTCCCGACTTCTTTCAATTAGTTTCTCAGAGTGAAGTAAGTCATTCACCGCCTCACGAGGACCAGTCATCTGCATTTCTGTCAAAACATGAACTTTCACTAATTATCATCTTTAGTGACCACTCTTTAAACGTAGAGGAGCGGGTGCCTTCTTCAGTGGCCTCTCCAGCAGTCCCCAATCAGTTGGCCGGTCAAGATGGGCTGACTGCAGGCTGCAGCAGCCCCCGCAGGATCACAGCATCCCCCTGCCACCTAGCCCTCCGTCAGCCCAATAGACCCGGACTTCAACTGGCACTATTCATCCAATGTTACCAATAAGGTCTTTTAGAGGCGCTGTTCTCAGCCTGCAAACTGAGTTCACTGAAGGCGAGCTTAATGATCAATCGCTTCCTGATCTTTCTTGTCTTCAATCTGATTCTCTGAGCGGTGCTGACAGGGAATTTAACCCTGTGCCTTCTCCTATGACCATGGCAACTGGTACGGCCTGGCCTCAACTTCTGCAGACCCTCCAATCCACTGTGCTAGCTTTGAACTATCACTCGGACAAACTGGACGTCCAAGTTGATTTGCTGAGCACATTAGCCTCCTATGTAGCAAGCATTGATCAAAAAATTGAAAACCTCAACCAGCTAATCACTAGAGCACAGTCAAGCTCCTATTTTGTACAAACAACATGTTGTTGTTCTCCAATCGTTGAAAGCCTTTCATCGTTACCCACTTTTTAAAGTTCGGTTGTATGTGAAATCAAGAGACTATCTTTAGCTTCTGTGCCCGTTGTGCCCCTGCCGAGCGTAAGCTACCTCTCTGATTTAGCCCGGGGGCCAACTCAACCAAAAACATTAGATGACTACTTTGTTCCAGCCAAGAGTGTAACCGCCATCAATCCTCTTCGGCCAGTTGCTACTGGAGTTCTGGAGCATGTTATTGCGGCCAATGGTGCTTTCATGACTTCTTCCTTTCCCGAACTTGAGTCCACTGTGCATGCCTCTTCCCTTTTTCCTTGCACTCCTGCACAACCTGTTTCAGTTCAACCAATGCCCTCAAGAGCTGATCCCATGGGTCATCCGCCGTTGAGCAAGAGGGAAAAAAAAGACTCCGTAAACAACGGAACAATAGGCGGAGTCAACCTCCGCAAGGCTTTTCAACAAACGTTCAACTGCTGGTTCATTCTGAGGTGCAGCAGCCCTCGCAGTTGCAGAGTGCCGCTAGTGTGACATCACCATCCAATTCCTTGTTGACCTTACCTGCTGCCTCTTCCCTCTAGATTAAGCCTGTTAAGGACCCTTCAGTTGGCATTACTGTGCAGGAAACTGATCTCCTTCTCAAGGACCATTTGATCTCGGCTGAGAAAGGCAACCGAGGCAGTGTGTCGGTTCAGGTAGCCCCGCATTGGGACAGCAGAGTGCCTGCTTGCCCTGCTGCCACACTGGTTGTATCTAGAGCTGTTCATGGGATCACTGATGGTGATGTTTTCGTCCTTGGTTCTTCCAACATCCTCAGATTGCCGCCTGATAATAGAAGCAGCCCTCCTGTAATTCTGCCACCTAGCCTCCGGCCCGTCTCTACCGATATTCCGGCTTTGGTGGGGCTCTGTGGATCTATTCAATGTAGAGGAACAACCCAGCTTTTATTCCCTTTGTGTCCATCCACGTTTCCATCAGATCGTTTAACTCTTAAACTTGTGTTTACCCCAGAATAACTCTCCACGGTCCTTCATGACAAATTGAATAGGGGGAACATTTTGAGACTCTTTAATGCCATCCCGGATCTTAACTACATTGGTTCCAAGAACATCGCGTTTATTTAATTTTTGGACTCTAGGGGGCCCCACCCAAGGGACTCCACCTTGATTTTGTTAACTTCTGCTACACTAGCTCATTCTATTCTCTCTAAGAGAGACTTATTTCTCTTGTGGGGCATAACAATAACTTCCTATATGGAGTCTGGTTACCCAGCATTACTATCAGAATCCCAATGTTTAACGGCCCCTACAGTATTGAAGCCCTTTTCAATCTTGAAAAGTGCCCTAGGTGGCATCTCTACATTTAATGGCACTTTTTGTGCTGTCTCTGGTCCCCAGGGGTCTACTAATTGGGATTGGTTGCCATCTACCCACCTGCATGGATGGGCCTATTGACCCTCGCAGGTGGGTGGTTCTGCTCAAACACTTGGATATCTGTTCCTATGTTCATGGAACATCAATGGGGTTGCGCTTAAGTTTGCCGCGGCTGACCTCTTATCATTTTTGAACAGTTAGGATGTAATCACCCATCAGGAAACCTGGACTGAGCACAGCTGTCCATTGCCAGGGTATCTAGAAATATGGAAGTCAGCCCATAGAATGAGCAAGAACTGCTGTGCTAAGGGAGGATTGGCCATCTATGTAACTGTTAAATTAAATGGGAGTATATTGCCACTGGTTTGGGATGATAACTGGATTCAGGGATTGTCATAAGGAACCGGACCGTACAGCAGATCCTTATAGTAATTAATGTTTACATTGCTCCCGGAACAAAGGAAACAAGGGGCAGGTTGTCTTGACTGATGCAGATTGTGGGCAACTTAGTTGGGGAATACCCATGTGGTAATTATCTTATAACTGGTGATTTTAATACGAACCTGTTTCAGGACACCATGGAGGCTCTTGAGGGTCTCCGACTGTGGTAACCGCAAGTCTTGGTCAATTAAGGCCTCAGGGTTGTCTGCATTGCCCGTTGGGAGAGTATTTAGTAACACACCTTAACAGTATGGGCTTTAAAGTCCTGAATTGGTGTTTACCTGACGATGCCCCCCCTCAGTGGACAAGGTCTGACTGCCGACCCCGCTCTCATTTAGACTACACCATTTGCAATATTTGATTATTTCCTTTCATTGAAAGGTTTTTGATTTTGTCCCGAAGTGAGAGCATTCATTGTCCACAAATTGTATCTATCAAATCCAGATTTTCTGCACATGATGTTATGCGGGCAGTGGGTGGTGGTGTTTGTTTTGAGTCACTAAAGCGCATAAAATGGAATGCTTCTATTGGCAGCATAGTATTGACTGAATGTATTAATTTCTTTGACACTGAGGGATCGGGCTGTGTGACCCCAATTCAGCTATGGGTTAAACTTTCTTGCCTTTTATGGTCAAAGTTCCACCAGTCTGCACGTAATTGCGCTCCATCCCTATCTTTTGCCATCTCTAGGGAAACTAGGAATCTAAAGAAAACGCGTAATAGGCTGGCAAGGGCCAGAAAAAGTCCATATTCTAAGTGTTTATTAATTGAATATAAACAACTCAGGAAAGATTACAGGAAGGCTGTTTATGAGGACCACCAGTCCTATCGTAGTCAGTTTTGGGCTAAACTTTTAAGTGCAAATAAAGATCCAAACCCTATGAACTTTTGGTCCCTTATCAACAAATTAAATAGCAACCAAAGGGGCATTGGCGTTGCCGACATTTCGGAAGGAGCTTGGACGTCTTACTTGACTATCCACTTTTCTGTTAATGAGCAGGATAGGAAACTGCTGGTTGAGGGGGCCCATAGATCTACTCTTGCTTTGTTTAATATGTGTCCCTTGTTTACGTGGTCTTTAATTCCCTCGCAGGGAGTGAGGAAGTTCTTTCAATTAAGTCTCCCCCATATCATCTCAAGGGCTAAGCAATTTTGAGCCCCGGGTCCCAATGGCCTTCCACAGGCACTATTTAAACAGGATCCTCTCTTTTGGTCTAATCATCTTGCACATTTGTTTGAGCACTGCCTCCTGACTTCAACAATCCCTGAGTGCTGGCATGGTGCTATCCTTCATCCCCTATATAAAAGTGGTTCAAGGTCAGATCCCGTCAACTTTAGGATGATAGCCCTGCTGGACAATGAGGCTAAGTTCTATACTTGTCTTTTGCTGCGAGATCTCTGTGACTGGGCTGAATCGAAGGCTTTAATTCCCATTGTCCAAACAGGGTTCTCTGCTGGTTCAGGCACTTCAACCAATTTATTAGCACTTTCTATTCTGATCAACAGGGCGATTGTGTCTAGTCTGATGCTGAATTTTTGTTTTGTGGATTTTAAGGCGGCATTCGATCGGATCCCATAGAATGCCCTGTGGACTAAATTACAAAACGGGGGCATCCCCCCAGTATTCCTGGGAGCTATCATAGAACTCTATACAAACACCTGGGTCCATATTAAGCTTGGTGATAGGTGCCCCCTCTCTAGGAACATTCCCACCACCCGTGGTGTGAAACAAAGTTGTGTACTTGCTCCCCTTCTTTTTAATCTGTTCATTGCAGACATGTCAATGTTTCTTGATGCTGTTAACTCCCATCCTCCCAAGATTGGTGGCCTGAGGCTTAGTCATCTGCTTTATGCCGACAATCTTGCACTATTCAGTTGTACTAAGATTGGCCTCCAACAGCTGCTTAACCAACTTGCATTTTATACTTCTGCAAATCAATTGGAAGTCAATTTGCTTAAAACAAAAGTGGTCTCCTTTGGGAGGAAAAAACACTCGGGCTTTAGTTGGTATTACAAAAGCTGTAAACTTGTCTCTGACCACTCTTATAAATATTTAGGGGTACATTTCGATTCCAGGGGCAGTTTTGTTAACAATAAGAAGGAAATTGAACTTAAAGCTGTGGCATTGCAGGTGGCCTTCTCCAAACTATCTAAAGTTTTAAAGGGGCCGACCCTTCTTCCCCTAATGGAAGTTATGAGAATAAAGATTATCCCCTCACTGGCCTACGGCCAAGAAATGTTGTTGGGCAAGGGCTCTTGCCTACTCAATAGGCTGGTCAATAAAATCTACAAGAGAGTTTTTCATGTCCCGCGACTGGCTTCACCTGTGCAGGTACGTTTGGAATTTGGGCTTCCGGATTTGGTGGCAGTCGGTGCTGGTGCATTTTTGAAGCTTTGCTATAAATTGCATCAGGCTACGGACTTGGAGGCAGTTCTGTGGCAAGAAATTAGCGAGTTGAAATTGAAGTGTACTTATTCTCATTTCTTGGCTGAATGTAAATGGAGACTAGATGCTGGTGATCTTTGGGCAAGTACCCCCCCCCCCACTCTTTGTTTAAACTAGATATTAAAAGGCTTTTTCAATTGTACTCCTATTGTTCAGACTGTTCCCTCTTTGTTCAACGGAAGCATGCCTGGGCAGTATTTAAATCCTTTAAGTCAGGCATGTCTTCTAGTTTCTTCTCTTGACCCTATGGGTTTTGGTTGAAAAAGGCCTTCATGGCCTTAAGGATGGGAGATTGTTTTTTTTAAAAACATCTGCCCAAATGGCAGCAATCCCCTGGGGACGGTGTGACATGTAGAGTCTGCAGTAATGCGATGAAACCATTGATCATGTGATTTGCCTATGTCCAGCTTTATTAAAGGAGCGTAGATTCCTGCTTCGGAGCAAATGGAATGAACTGGGAATCCGCTCCTGTCGACAGGCTATCATCTAGTCTTTGAACCCAGGCAACCCAATGTTAAATGTGTTATTAACTAAATTTATTAAAAAACCACGATCTAAATTCAATGGCACTGCGAGCATTGAACAGATATAATCGGAATCTTTTCAGTTCTTGCCATATTGCCTGTTATTGGTTAGGCTGAGGAGCATATGTTGATGTTTAGTGCAATTACTTTTTAATGCACCATACACTTTAGGGCTGTTCCCATGCATTTTGTCTTTGTGTACTATGCGGGGTTCCGGGTTGGGTGGTTTTAGTTACACGACCCCCAGCGTTTCATTTTTATATTGCAGGATGTCTTACATTTTTAGGCAGGATTCTCTTTTTTAATACGTCATATGTGTCTAATTTATGGTGTGTTTTTAGCATGAATTTAGTCTCTGAGGGTATTTATTC
The DNA here is from genome assembly GCF_031143425.1 of Pleurodeles waltl. Taxonomy (NCBI): domain Eukaryota; kingdom Metazoa; phylum Chordata; class Amphibia; order Caudata; family Salamandridae; genus Pleurodeles; species Pleurodeles waltl. Next base: position 1,272,247,975 of record NC_090447.1, on the reverse strand, counting down.
TCGACTGTTTTTTTTTCTTTTTGTTTCTTCTTTTTTTTGTATTGGATTTTATTATCTGTACAATAAATTATTAAATTCAAAATTCAAATTCAATCATCACAAAATGAAAGGGAATGAAACAACGAGAGATCTTTCCCACATTGCTGAACAATTTGAAGAACTTTCATATAGTCCATTCACTGCAGGTCTCAAATATCTATACAATCTGACAGCTTCTTTACATCTCACAAAGAAACTCAGATATGGGATGATAATAAAAATGTCCATCCCAACAGAGCTTGCCGTCTTTCTCTCCCTACAGTCATGCCAGGGAGACCCGCAGAGGTGTTCAAAACTACAAGCATAATGAAAAGCATAAAACTGCTTTTGTCTCTTACACTTCATCATCCATCACTCTGAGTCCCATAACACCATAACTGCACCTCAGTTGTCATCATACATTACATGGAACACTTCCTACATAGGATCAAAACAAAAACAACATCCTTCCAACCACACACCCTAAACAGTGTAACGTGCTACTCATGTAGGCCAATGCTTCAGCACCATATATAGGGGTAGCAAGCACTATATAAATGTTGCAATACAGTACAAGTTCATTAGTCTCAATGGAATGTTTTCTGTCGAGTGCTCCATCATCCCGATGTTATCTGACCACTTAGGTTGACTTTGTGGTGCTCCTGTTTCAAGATCTTTGTCCACAAGTAGCACATAAAATCTAAGTTTTTTATCAAAAGAGAAATGAACAATGAATAATATGTAGAAATGTACAATAAGATACTTTTGTCACAGTGCACATTATTTTTTGTGATACAAGGCCAAAACAAACTGCACTGCTGCAACTCACAAAAAATATCTGGTTCCCTCTAGCTAATCTTCGCCCAGTTAGAGGTCTTAAACCTTTGTAAATGGCAAAACAAAGAAGTGATGAGCTTGTGACTGCTCTGTGTCTGCAGCAGCAGAGAGGGGAAAGATGAAATAGTGGACTGGAAAGTGGCCTCAAGCGAATATGAATCATTTCACCCATCACTTTTTGTGGTTTTTGTGAGTGAGATGCTCGAAGTACAAAGTGAATGCATAGGCATGGGCGTCCGTGTGGGGGGCAGTGCCTGCCCCCTGTGTATTTAGGCAGTACCGTAGTGTTATTCTGCCTGCACTAATATAGCCACTGCTCCCCGCCAAAAGCAGTCCAGGACGCCGCGGACCACCCCCCTGAAACAATTTCTGCGGGCGCCCATGTGCATAGGTATCTCTTCTTTGCTCACCACACTCTTAAGACTAAAACTGAACTACACTGACAAGATTCAAAATGATTGAAATTGGTCTGGGGTTGCTTGTGTTCTTTTCACGCGGGTCCTGGTCTGGCAATTTGATGTAGGCTCTAACTATTAAGCAAGATAAAGACTGATTTGCATATGGCTGACTACTGTCTGGATGGCATAGTGGCCAAAAAATTGACTGAAATGCATCAAGTAATTTTCTGTGTCTGAGATAAATTCAAGCACTCCATCTACCACTTTTTTGTTTTTAATTGTAGGTTATTATTTTGTCTTTGAAATACGTGTGCACCTGGACTGAAAACCTGTTCATAAAAGCTACATGTGTGCATACAAACGATATTCAAGCTTGGCTCAGCTAAACTCCGGCTCTGGCAAGTCTCCTGTCACGTGATGAGTGGCAAGCCCACATTGTGCCATGGCAAGCACGCCTGCAAAGCCAAACCAGCCAGGTCAAGCACACCAGACACTGCTTTTTCCCCTCTCAAATGCAGTTGTGTTTAAAAAAATTCACTTTCAATAAAAGTGAATTCATGCATGATATAATCCAATAGATTACACTGAATCTCTTGCACATGTAGAATTTATATATTCTTATATCTTTACATATTTGTTGAGTGATTAACTTGCCAAATCATTTGATGGTTCAGCTTGCACTTTGGTTTTATGCCATCATGTGTTCATAAAATGCCCTTATAAAACAGAGCAGCGTCGTTACTCAGCCAGCCAAAGAGGCTCTGCAGCGTGGTAAAATGGGTCTGTCTTGACTTTTCACTAAAGTGAGGGATGGGACATCCACAAGTTTGAATCAGTGTAAAATACTGGTAATTGCTCTGGGTGCATAAAGGGTGTAGTTTTAGCATGTCTGTGCCGTCTCATACAGGGACCAGTTATAGGCACATCTGGCCTTGCTCCAAAAGGGTCTGTTCAGTCCGACTATGTCTTTTATGAATTAAACTTCTCAATATGCATCTCAAACAATGTCAGAACATGTCTTAGATAGCTTGTGTTGCCTCCTATGAGAGTCCAAGGTGCACTGGGTTATATGCACAGAAGACAGGCATTATGACTATGTTTTGTGCTATTGGAGAGAAACACTTCGCCATTTGAATGGCCCTTGTGACTGGATCTGTTAGGCTTATATGTTTACAAACTCTTCAAAAATGGACAGATAAAGGATCTCTGGTAGTGGGAGACAGCTTGATTTCTCCAGATTCAGGGAACTTCTGTTTAATCAGTGGTGTTCTTTCACCGCATTCAGCCACTTAGCTCCAGAAAATACTCAATTTCAATCATACATACAATTTACAAAACAAGTTTCAAAACAGCTCTGGCGTGGACTTTCCTCACTAAATCTAGCTCATCTCTGTGCCAATGGTGTCAGGCACCTTCCTGCCCTGGTTTTAGGGACCCAATTGCAGACAAGAGTTTGGTTTTGTTTGTGTGTGTTACTATCCCAGCAGCAATATGAAAAGAGTTATAATTCAGACTCTGACATTTTGATGTATTGTACGTTTGCCAGGTGTGGCTGAAGGAATTGACCAAATAGTTCCCTGCTACTTTGGTCATTTGGATTGTGCTTTAACTGGCAAGTTGGTATGTGTGTATATTGACTGTAGACAGTTTGTGGTGCTGAGTCCTGAGAACATTCGTTTGACTTCTTTGGGGCATGCTTGGTGGATGCGAGTTTTGGTTATACGTGTTCTTTTATATAGTGGTACAGGTAATCTCTGTTCACCCTTTTCAGAAGCTTATAGTTCAGACAATGGGTAATGCAACACAGCACTCAGGAGGCTCGCTTACAACACTCAAGCAAGTCCATTCCAAAACATGCAACTGGCTCTCAATGAGGGAATAAAAGCCACATATCCATATAAAATTAGAATAGATGCATGAATATAGGGTCCGATTCACATAGGTAAGTTTGCATATGTGGATCTACTCACTTGTAGATGTTTTCTTATTCACCATTTTCGAGTGGAGACATATACTTCAGTGTAGACCAGTGTTTCTGAAACTGTGGGATGCACCCCACTGGTGAGTTGCAAGCCAATTGTTGATGGGTCTTGAAAGTCCAAACAATAAATAGCGATGCCTTTAGCTTCTGTATTTATCAGATCACATTTGCTGAGCTTCAAAGACATAGGTCTCTTGTCAGTCTATGTCTTCTGACACATTGCTGCATACTCTTTTTGACATGATAATTGGTGTTTACAAAGTTGGAGGAAGCTGGCTCTATATATACTATATCAAAATGAGATATAGTGTGCACAGAGTCCTGGGGTTCCCCTGAGGCTTGACAGAGGCAATAATAGATAATACTAATGCTCTACTTGTGGTAGTGTGGTCAAGCAGTTAGGCTTATCAGAGGGTAGTGTTAAGCATTTGTTATACACACACAAGCAATAGAAGAAACACACACTCAATGACAACTCCAGACCAATAGTATTTTATATAGAAAAGCATGTTTTCTTTATTTCTAGAACCACAAGATTCAGTTTGCAGATAAGTACATAAAATGTAAGGTACTTTGCATAGTTATAATCAGAACTTTGGATGGAATCAACGATGTATACAGTTTTGTTTAAAATGGCAAAAAGCTATTTTAAAAGTGGACTCTGCAATTTTTTTACAGTTCCTGGGGGAAGAAAAGATTGTACAGTTTTACAGGTAAGTATTCAACTTACAGTTCCTATCTCCAGGTTTTAGGTAGTCCGTCTTTGGGGGTCTGGGTTAACCCCAAACACGCACCACCAGCAACACGGGCCAGTCGGGTGCAGAGGTCAAAGAAGAGCCAACTTAATTTGTGCTCCTATCGAGATGGGGGTACTCAGAATCCAGTCAGGCAGCAGGTAATTACCCACGACTCGGAGGGCAGACCAGGGGAGATTAGAACAGCACGGGATGGGCCACAAGTAGGCACCAAAAACACACCCTCAGCAGCACGGGGGCGGCCGGGTGCAGGGTGCAAACAGGATGTCAGGTTTCCAATGCAGGTCTATAGGAAGACCCCGGTGGTCACTCAGAGGCTGGAGGCGAGGTCCAGGGAGTTGTCTCGGCACACCACTGGTCAGATAGGGAAGAAGGCAGCCTCCTGCTTGATGCTGCACTGGGGGTCAGGTTCTCCAAGGCCTGGGGGCTGCGGGTGCAGTGGGTCCATTAGGTGTTGGATATCTTTGTCCAGAGCTCGCAGTCAGGGGGGTCCTCTGGATTCCCTCTGCAGGCATCGTCGTGGAGGTTTGAAGGGGTCAACCCAAGGTGGGCTCTTGCTCCCAATTGCCTGGGGACTCTTTCTTGCTGGGTGGAGCACCTGGACACAGCCGTGGGCGTCGGGTGCACAGCGGTCAGGGGTCAGGACTCACGCATCTGAAGTGAGGTGGGAGTCTTTTGCTGTGGGTTTCTTCGGGCTAGAGCCTCTGTCCTCTGGAGTTCTTGGTTCTTTTGGGTGCAGGGCTGTCCTCTGGAGTTGGCTGAGGTCGCTGGGCCATCAGGACGTGTCACTAGTTTTCTTGCAGGTTCTTTGAAGCAGGAGACAGGCTGATAGGGCTGGGACCAAAGCAGTTGTCACCTTCTTGCTTCTCTGCTGGGGTTTTCAGTTTAGCAGTCCTTCTTCTTGTAGGTCGCCAGGAGGACAGGCTTTGCTTCTGACAACAGAGTGCACAAAGGCACTCACCCCATGTGGTCAGAAACTTGTCTGAAAGTGGCAGGCTGGCACAGACTGGTTAGTGCTACACTAGCAGTTCTGCTAACATACAGGGGGCATCTCTAAGATGCCCTCTATGTGCATGTTTCAATAAATCCCATGCTGGCATCAGTGTGGGTTTATTGTGCTGAGAACTTTGATACCAAACTTCTCAGTATTCAATGAAGCCCTTATGGTGCTGTGGAGTTCGTAATGACAAACTCCCAGACAATATACTTAATATGGCTACACTGCACTTAAAATATTTAAGAATTGACTTATACACTGTAGGGGCATATTGCTCATGCAGCTATGCCCTCACCCGTGGTATACTGCACCCGGCCTTAGGGCTGTAAGGCCTGCTAGAGGGGTGACTTACCTATGCCACATGCAGTGGTTTGTTGGCATGACACCATGAGGGGTGCCATGTCGACTTTGCCTTTTTCTCCCCACCAGCACACAGAAGATGCAAGGCAGTGTGCATGGACTGTGTGAGGGGCCCCCCAGGGTGGCATGATACATGCTGTAGCCCTTAGAGACTTTCCCTGGCCACAGAGCCCTTAGTATCATGGGTACCTTTTACAAGGGACTGAACTGTGTGCCAGGGCTGTGCCAATTGTGGAAACAAAGGTACAGTTTTAGGGAAAGAACACTGGTGCTGGGGCCTGGTTAGCACGGTCCCAGCAACCTTTCAATCAAAGTTGGCATCTACATTAGGCAAAATGTGGGAGGGGTAACCATGCCATCAGTGGCACTTTCCTACAAAAGTCCTTTCATTTTGCAGCCAAGAGAAAGAAAAGTGAAGTGAAGTAATGTGACAATCAGGCTGTAGTACAGAGAGTGTGAAAGGAAAGATGACTGGATGTCATTTTATGTAACACAACAAAATGTAAATACTTGTAAATGAACTGTACACATTCAGCACTTAGGAAAGCAAAAATGAAGCATATTTTTGTAATGTCATGGAAACAAGTATTTTAATAGGATCAAAACACTTGCTGGTGCGCAATGATGAATATTCACTGGAATCAGATTTCAACATATCATCATTTGTGTGTAATATAGTTTTATCAGTAAAACTGTATGTCTGTGCCGATTTTCATGGAAAATGTGCTGTCTGTAAATAACAGTGTGCTGCTGTACGATGCTTTAGTTACGTTAAAAAAAAGGAATTGTCTACCTCATGTCCTGGGTCGCGTATGTTTGTCCTTCTAAAAAGTGGGATTGTGGTTCTGAAGTTTGGGAAACACTAGTGTAGACTTTAACAGTTTCCACCCCCTCATCTGAGGGGCTAGGTCCTCCTACGACTAAAGTTATGAATATAAAGCTACTGCAAGTGACTTTACAACATATTTTACGTTCTGCTAATTTGGCAGAGAAGTTCACTAGCGGTGTGGAGACCGCCCCCACGCAGATGGAGACCACTTCTCCTCCTAGGAGGACAACTCCAAACGAAAGGAAATAGGCAAAACCATGGCTCTGTCCATCCACGCTACTGCAGCAACCAAATAGCTCAAATAAAAAGTTGATCAAAGTCCTTCCAGCCCTGACCTTTGCTTTGTGCCCCACCCCAGGAGCCTGAATGGGGGTGATAGGAAGGGGGTAATGTCTATTTGTAAGCCCTGTCTCTTAGCAACGTTGTGCAAAATGCAATAGGCTTCTACTATTATTACCAGCTGCCCACAACTTCTGGGGGAGTACAGCAGGCCCTCCTCTTGCACTGTACAGCCAAGATTTCTGAAGGACAACCCAAGGATACCAAAAGTACATTTACTGATGGCCTATGCATGTGTGTGCCCTGTTGTCTCTGTTTATGAGGCTGTGTAGTTGGACATCAGAAATGTGTGAGTATAACCTGCATCAAAGATATGAGATTTCTTAAAATGTTCTAAATGTACTATATTACCTATACATGCATGCAGCGACTGTTAGCATAATGTGTGTCCATTGTGCTATTATGAGTAATGAGTGAGTATGTTTGGGATGCAATCTCCCAAATACACACGCAGACCCAGTATACTGTGTTATAACTTACGTATCAACCAGGTGTCCCTAAAGACCCCAGCAAATGATGTGCAGGCTAACTGATTAAATATATAACTGCTGCGTTTGATTCTAGGAAGGGCAGCGTATATATCAGTGAAGCAGCACCTGGAATTCCTGACCGCTTGCTGTTGACTTGAGTGCCAGCAGGTTCTGTTGTGGAATTAGTATTCTCTGTGGTGAAGTGGCTGAAGTGCCACATTAGTGCATCGATGACACATAATGCATAAGGGAAGTAGACAAAGACCTAGAATTCCTTTGCCACCATTGGCCTTTTTGCCAGACTGTGGCATGGCAATAAACTGGTGCACTCTGCTAGTGATGCATCACAATACTTGGAGCAAGCATAAAGATTAACCTCCTGCAAAAGTACTAGATTTTTAGAACTGACCCCCTGACAAAGCCAGTATTTAGGCATAAGTAAGCCAAACCTTAATATGTCACACAATTGGCTTAGTTGGTTTTATGATCTGCATGATTGCTATCTATATCATTTGAAAGATAGTAGGTGGGGCCCTTTGTCCCACAAAGTAATCATGCAGCTACAAATGGAAGGCAAACACCAGTATTTAAATAGTGATAATAATTCCATACAATCAATATTCCTTAAAAATAACTTATTTCAATATTCTCAGTGCTAATCACGATTAGAACATAATCATGATCACAATAAAGAACGAAAAATAATCTAATTATCCTTAACTTCTAGAATGAATTGTAATTGATAAGGAATGTTATATTTAAATATCAGTGTTTGCATTTTATTTTCTGCAACGTTTTGACATGGGCGGGGATGGCCTGGGAGTGGGCTGTGGTGGATCCAGCGCTTGCTCCCAGTCTGCAACTAATCAATTTGGGTGAGAAACAATATCTGGCAATGACTGCTTCCTGGGACATGCTGAAGATGTTGATCCTTTGCTTGTAAACCCTCGCTCCCCTCCTCAAATAGTTGGTCCCCATAATGAGCTACAAAGCTAAACAAGCATTTACAATGCAATGGGTTTCGCATTTGCTCTACTTAGATCTATTATTGTTGTCAAGTCCTAAATGGACTTTTCTTGCCACATAAATTGAAAATGAAAAGTAATACAGTTTTACATAAGCGAGACGACTTAAAGTGCCACGCCATGAGCGTGAAGGAGCACGTAAAAGGAAATGGAAGTTTGTTTGCAGTCAAACGTATCGGCCGTTATGCAACTATCCATTCAACAGGGTCGAAGTCATGCAAAGCGCTCGACTACTGCCCAGCGAGATTGTGCTGCATAGGAAATAAAAAGAAAAAGTAGTCCAGAAGTCATGCGGAAAACATGGAGCCTCATATGTTTTCAGTAGTTGGCCGGTGCGCTGGAGGAGGGCTTAACACCGGAAAAGGCATGACGTATGCATGCCTTTCACAAATAAAAGCACGCGATTTTTGAAAGGCAAGCCCACTAACCAACTAAACTGATGGGCGTGGTTAAAAGTCCACAGAGAGTTTACAGCAGGCTAGAGCGCTGGCGCTCAACCCTTAAAAGACATTTATTGACATAGTGAAACTGAAAAGGTTTGATCTGTGACTTACATTCTTATGTGGTCAACCTGCGTGTGATTGGTGTTGTAAAGAGTATCACCTGTGGATGGGTGATGGAGTCATGATTTATCGCCGCCTGCTCCCTTGAATCAGCAGGTATGTTCCATTTGTTGTGAGCTTTATTGTAATATGTTTTTAAAAAATATAAACTAGAAAATTTTAAAATATTTCAAGTTTGTTTTTAGATTACATATTCTTTTTAAACATGGTAAAGCCTTAAAAATGTTTTCCATTTATTTTTCTTATCCCTCTAGTGTTAGTTGATACCTGCACTGAATACCAGAGAGCATTTTCAGTAACAGTAATTGACAACAAGTGGTACTTGTGTTACTCCAAGACTTATCTGGAGTAGTTTTACCATACTTTGCGACTGCTGGAGCTGCAGCAGAAACAGAAGATACCTTGTGAAAAGTAATTTTATGTTATAATACCTGTGTGTATTTGTGTAGAAAGTACCAATCTAATTCAATTCAGCAACTTGCCTAAAAGCATGTAATATTCCTGTGTAATTCACCATAAAAAGCACCCATGATATTCAGTGTCAAAAATATCTGTTAAACCAGTCCTTGCAATTCAGTTTGGAAAAATGCTGGTGTTTTTCAATGTGAAAACTACAACATATATCAATGTGAAAGCAATCTATACAATTATCAGGGGCGGCTCCTCTGCAGTGATGGAGGGGTGTCACCCCCCTGGCTGAGACAGCAGATGAAAAATAAAACTATAGCTTGCTATTGTTTTATTTTTCATAATTTTTCACCTGCTGGCTCAGCCAGCAGCATTTACAGGGAGGAGTGGGGCTGGGCCATGGAAGGTGGGAAGGGGGAGGAGAGGAGAGGAGATTGCACTAAGTGTGCATGTGCGTTTGGCCAGCCATCTGAGGCCGGCCAAACAAACGTGCGCTTAGGTTTCTCCAACCCAGCTGTATACACAGCCAGCCTGGAGAAACAGCACAGACCCAAGGCTTGTGTCTGAGGGGCAGTCTGAGCCACTCAGAACAATCCTGACACTGCTTTCATGCAATGTTTAGCATGTAAGCAGCGCCGGGATTGCTGGGGAGCCTGTGCTGGTATTCCACCGAATGTGTTTTATTTTTATTTTTTTAAACATTGTTTCTCCCGTTGCCCTCTGCCCCCCCTTGACATATGCAGCAGCAGCCGCTGACAATTATGTAACTGTATCAAAATGTCTGTGCAATTCAATGTGTGAATCACCCGCTTTACACATAAAGACACAGACACACATCACATGTTCACTGCCGCAATAACAACACAAGACATTCAATTAGTGCAAATGTTTTTACGAAATTCCATGCTCCTTTCTTTGTTGAATTATTACATCTGTACATTAAGATTTACAATGATAACTTTCTTTTGGGAATTACAACATCACTGTGTTGTTTATATTTAGGACAACACTCAAATATCCTTATATTAAAAGAATCTGAAAACATATTTTAAAATTATATCATTAAAGTCTGCAAATTTCACAAATCTATACATTTTCTCAAAAGAATAATAATTTGTGTTTGTAACTATGCATGTTAGTAGCCGCATATGCATAATGTACATAGATAACATTTATCAATATCTCATATATATGCACATATATACATATGTATATATGCATGTGTGTACACATACACAAATATATATGCATATATAAATGTTCAGATACATATGTGAGCCTATAAATAGGGCATTGTGACAACTGTCTAAGCAATATATATTTTTATACTCTGGTGTTGCACAATGTAACTTGCATAAATCTCATATACGCCGGTCAATGGTGTGATACCACTTCACTTCTCAAGGAAAGCTACAAAAAAATTACAAAACAAATGGAGTGTAAAAATATAAAATTAACCACTGGCCCAGTCCATTATGTTTCAATACCGGCCTAAGTCCTCTTTTTAATATGTCCACAACCTATTGTATTGCTTTAGACAAGGCCATTTAGGGCATAACGTCCACTTGGTCACTATGTAATTGTTGGGTTTCTCCACATCTCTTTCATTTCACTCACATCCTCTTCAAAGCCAGGGCTGTGGCTTTTCGGTGCCTTCAAGTTCCTATTAGGAAAGCAGGTCCGTCATTGGCGACATCTGCAGCCCTTTCTGTTGACCTCAGCCAGACTGCCAGTTTTTGAAGGAATGGGCAAGATCCACAAGAGATTTCTGTTAGTCACTCAAGTGAATGAAAAATAAATCCTGTCGCTCTTCAGTCTGGTACAAACGTAGTCCTCACATGTCTGGGTGGAGTGATGATAAATAAGGAAAAGGTTGGTCCTTTGAAAGGCCACTTCATTCAATGCACCTGGGCTTATGGCAGCCATTTTGTTATCTAGACCCCAACACTCATGAAGGAATCATTCCATGGACTTCAAAAGCCTCTTACCAGAACAATGTTCATAGCAAAGTTGAGAGATGTCACTGGTTGACTGACTGGTTGACTGGAGCAGACAGGACACCCACACCATGGCCCAGTCCAGGTCCGTTTTGGTGAACCCCTGTCATTACTGGCCCCAAGGTAGACACGGGACTCAAAGGGTCTGTATCATTCTGTCCCGTTCCAATCTGCTGAAACCTCTTCTTATTCAGCTTTCTCTCTTTTGCTCGTCGGTTCTGGAACCAGATTTTAACCTGAAGCGAGAAGCCATGATATCATGAGAGGTGGAAAACTGTACACACATTCCAACATGTAGACTTCTGCAGCACTGCTAGATTCTTCCATACACTTTTTACAATTCCTACACGACCAGAAAACAACAGGTGCACTTATCAGAGAATATTTTTTTTAGGTCTGGCTTGATTACTGAGCTGCCTGCAAGACATATTGCCGCCAATTTGTAAGCTACTCAAAGTGTGGGCTTTGACACCTCTCAAGAGTATTACTCTGTCACCTCATGCTATTTCGTGTATCATTCCACCTTCTTGGAAGTGCTGCCATTGGAAGGCATCAGGGACTCTTTTACTTCAAAAATTATACATCACCACACTGTTTGTCACATTTAACTATTTACCCCCTATATGTATTCTATACAGAAAACCGGCATTGGCAAAGGCTATAGGGGAGGCTTTAATAGAGTCCTCAAGCTGTCGAGTGCCTCATGGCCCTATACGAGTGTGCTGCCATGTGCAGTGTGAGGATGCAAGACTCACAACAAACAAACACAAAGCTTGTAGGCGCTTTTCTTATTTACTTTGGAGGGTCAGGATTATGCATAACTGTGCATAACGGCCAGTGAAACAAAGACCCAAAAGAAGTTAACCCAACACAATGAAAGTAGTACATTTTGTGGCCACCACTGTGTGGGCAGTGCTTGTTTCAGGCTTCTTTTCAAAGGCAGTTGGGTTTGTTCTGGGAAAACGTCTCTCCTGATGTCTGGCAGCTACTATCGAAGATGGCTCTAGCCACAGGGATGAGGAGAGGTGGAATAAAGATTAGTTTCAGGCAGGTGTCACAACGAAGGTATGGAGAAATTATTTAGTGCAGGCTCATAGTGCTAAGGGAGAGTGCATACTTGACAACCTCTTTCCCAGCACTACTAGCCTTTCATAACCACCAGTGTGTGGGAAGTGATGGTGGAGGGACTGTATTAGGAGGGAGTAATAGGAATGGTAGTGGTAGGGAGTACTAAGGGTGTGGCATTGGCTGATGATGGAGATGTGGCTGGTAACAGAAGACATGGGTGCGCTAGAAATGACTTACAGTGAATAACAAGAGATGGACCTGAAATGGGAGGGGATAAAAATGGAAAAGGGGAGGACTTGACGGGAGAGGTGATTCTTAAGTAGGAGAAGCTACAGTGACAGGCGGACTTTGGCAGAAAGGGGACAGAGATGGGCAGTGAAGGAGAATCTGGGTTAAGTGGGCATTGATGTGAGAGGTGGCAAGGTGACTAAGGAGACAGTCACACAAGGGTATGCTTGTGTGACTGTCGATGGACACTGACAGGAGAAGTTGCTACTGCCTGGAATGCAGTGACAGGAGAGGTAGACAGTCAGGTGTGATGGCCAGGAGCAGTCTCAGGAGACAGATGGTCACTAATGGAGGGAGGCCCACTGTTTGAAATGGTGGACAGCTAAAGGAGATCTGGATAATGATGGGAGAGGTGGTCACTGATGGAAAAGGTGAACATTACATTTAAAGTGGATACTTATGAAAGAACTTAACAGTGATGGGAGAGAGGGACAGTGTGGAATATATAGCACCGATGTAGTCAGTGGCATCAGAGGTGCTGTGACTCATGATGGATCTGTCACTGCAGAAGGGGCCATGAGTGCTGTGAACAAGGGTACGGGGGGGGCAATAAAAAGAAATGAGACAAGAAAAGAGGAATGACAACGTCCTGTGTCCACAATTGCCCAGGTATGATCCCCCTTGGCCAGTGTTTTATAGCTTTTGTCGTCACATCCTCATCTACCCCCCCTCCCCCCCCCCAATCAGCCAAAATTGGAATGTCACAGATGCCATAATCTCCGCATCATGACATTTCAAGCTGCCCAGCACACATTATGCTTTACTCGTGTGCCCACTATTTGCTGCCAAAGTGGCCCCATATTTTGAGTGACGCCTCGAGCCAGTCGAAGATACAAAGCCCATGTCGGTTAAATACAGTGGTGTCCACTGCACCCTCGTTAAACCACCTCCCAAGAATGAAGCATCAAATGTGGGAGACCGGGGCGTGAAGGCCCTGGATCCTCACCTGTCTCTCGGAGAGCCCCAGGGCAGCGGCCAGCTCCGCCTTCCTTCGGATGGTGATGTAGCGATTGTAATGAAACTCCTTCTCCAGCTCCAGCCTCTGGTGGTCCGTGTACACCACGCGGTACTTGTCCTTCGTCCTGGTTTTCACTGTGAGGAAACAAAATGGCAGCGTGAGCCAACATACGGGCATTTTCTACCTGGTGGAGAGCGGCCAGGAACTGGCAAACGCCCGTCATTTTGTTAGATGATGTAAGAGCTGGGTATATTTGAGTTTAATGCTTAATTCGTGATAACGTTGAACGTGGCATAACGAAAAATGATGTCCCACTCCGAAACATGGTGATGGGCACCTGAGCCTCCCATCTCACAACTGTCATTGGCTTAGGCTGAATGGGTGTCCCTAGGAGGGTTGGAAGGTTCCTGCATGGTTGGGGAGCCCCCTACATTATACTCCTGCATCAAACAAAATACTCTACCTGTAACTGTTTAAGCAGTGATTCATAAGGTGTTTTTGATGTTTCTAGGAGTTGTAAATAACAGATTGGTTATTACCCATTTTAATGGTACCCAGTTTACCGACCTCAGACGGATGAAAGATCTGGGGTCTGATTTAGAGTTTTGCAGATGGGTTACTTAGTAACAAATGTAATGGCTATCCCACCTGTTTTATCACAAGTGTCTTGTATCGAGGACCACGGGAATGATGTGATTCTGCAGCCACGGATATTTCCGTGTGATTATGGATTTGCCTCATCTGAAAAATCGGCAGATTTTACAAAACAGAGTGTGCTTCTAGCTCAGCGGCATCAAAAGTTACTAAAATGTGGAGGCGCATATACTCAAACAGTAAAAAACCCTTTACAATGATTACAATGACTGACCGGTCATGTTTTAGTTGCTTTATTGCTGTATTTGTTTGTTCAGCTGGTGCTAATGAGGTGAAATATTTCCCAGGCAAGTGTTAACATGTGCAACAAATGACAAAATAATGAAGCAATAATATCCCAAAGTGTGTTGCACATAATTTACCTATTCTCAGCAAGTAATTTAACCAATCCTTCCTCATAATTTGGTCCTCACTAGTCGCATAATTTTAGTGGCCCCGATTATATTCTACTACACTTGTAATAAGGCGGGTGAGATGTAAGTCACTGCTAGAATTCACATTGCTGTTGTCGAACAGATAGGATGAAAAACATTAAATCTGTGTGAGCGAGATGGTCTTTCGTATGAGTAAAACACTGACCAGTACCGACAGCAAGTTCATTGTTCAATGTTCTCTAACCGCTGGGCCGTGGCAGCCCTGGGGCCTCGCTCGTTTTGTTGCAGTGTTACACAGACAGCTCGGGATACTTGTCCAACACGGAACAGACTTGGTTTTACACGTGACCCAAGCCATCAACCCATACTAGACACGTCACTCCACTAAGCGCTCAATTGTCAATGATCCAGTAACGCCGATTGGGGGAAGGGGATGCCAATCTAATTACATATGTCCTTGTTACCCAACCAAGGGCAAAAGGGCCCACACGTCTTGCTTGCACGAAAGCTCCCAGTGCACCCTTGCTACGTCATTGCACAACCCTAGAAACGGACGGGGACCAGTGGCGTAACGAAACGTGCAAAGAACATGTGAAGTGGGGGGGAGGGGTTGGCGGACTCAGTCCAGGTACTGAGGGGGCACCATGGAGCGCGCGGGCTGAGGGGTCCTTCGTTATGCCACTGACTGGGACTTATTAACAGTATCACAGCAGGACGTTTCCGGCTCGGTCTGCGATGGTAATGCTACAGTGGTATAAAAAAGATACCCCACACAGCAGGCAGCGCTTGGAGGGCACACTAAAACGGTCTGCGCTATAGAAGAGCCAGTAACTTTAAGCAAGTGCTTTATTATGTGACGCACACAGAACGCTTTCTCGACTGAGGAAGACGCACGCGAGCCAATGAGCATGTACCAGCATCTAGGAACACTGAGTACATATTTATTCGTACATTCTGGGCCTGAGTTCCTTCGTTTCTTTTTACCCTGCCTGGGTGCAACATTTTATGGGCGATGCGGCTCATTTAGGCCAGTATGATGACTTTACCAAAGCAAGTAAACTAAAAACACCGAATGTAACAATGTCTTTGAGCTAAAAGTGTAAAGGGGCAAGGTTTTATTTTTAATGAAACTACAAACTGAATTAAAGGCGACTACAACACATAATCAATTTAAACATTCGTTGAACACTTCGAAAAGATTTTTGCCCGCACCCGAGGAACTGTTTATATTCTATCCTAAAATGTTACTCTTGATGCGTGGGCGGAGGAGGGGAGCCGTATTGGTCCGCTGATATATATATATAATCCCAATATCGATGCGTTTAGGTACATATCACTTAAAACATGGGCGCAGATGTCAACAATTTAGAAGAATAAAGTGTGAGATTCTTTTAAAACGGGGAATGTATGTTTCCCATTGACTTCTATTAAAGCCGAGGCGATTTCAGACTGCGGAGAGGTAAAATAAAGCTATTTCTTGTTTTAGAAATCGGGAGCCTCCCCCCTGAACCGGGTCTGTTGGCATGCGAAGATAGATGACTCCAGCACTCGAGCTTCAGAAGGGCAAAGGCCCGCGATAATCACCTGTGAATTACTAAATTCGATCTTTTTTCCCATTTTGGAGATGTAAGCTTCTCTTGGCGCTCTTAATGAGGCTACAATAGAGGCCCCGAGTAAAATCACACATGGGATGTGACGTCCCAGAGGCCAGCCACAAATGCAAACGCACATGGTTATGTTTCGTCTCTGATGTTTTCCTGCGGAGAGAGACACTGTAACCTGGAATTTCAGGAGAAGCCATAGAAGCGAGGCCTCAATGCATTCACCTGCTGACATCTGCTGTGTCCTGCAGGTCACGAGTTCAAAACTCTGCGAGGCCAGCGAGGCCCCCTCCATTCTGAGACGGTAAACTGAGAACAGGGAAGGTGGAACTAAGGGCTTCTTTTACTTACAAAAGGCAGAAGTGCTATTTGAAAATAATTAGAACCTATCAATTGTTACCTCGTTATTGTAATATTTTTAGTTTTATAGATAGCATATGATTGTGATTATCCAGTAAGTAATTTTGCTGCGTACTGAAAATGTATAAACATGTAACAAAGATATAAATATATCTCTCGCTGGAAGAGACAATAAAATATTAGTCAGCGGGGAGGAGGGTGGGATAGGATAATAAAAATTATTCAGGTTCAGACTTGTCAATTTATACGTATTCTCAATATAACATGTACCGAAGTAACCAATCACACTATATTCAGGGCCACTGGAATTATGTGGCAAGACAGCACTAAATTATGCAGTACGGTTGACTAAATAATGCGACAAGAAAAGGCAAATTGTGCAGCATAATGCGACTAATTTTTGGATAGTGGCACTTCATTAATTTGTAATTTTTATACATGGTAATACTGTCTGGGTAAATATGTCACCTCATTAGTACCAGTTTAACAACCAAATGCATAAATAAGCAACTGAAATATGACAAACACATATTGCCATGTTTTAGTTATTTTTGGTCTATTTGAGCTAGAAACAATTTTTTTTTGTTAAACTCTTTAGGTTATGCAACAGATGATGGATTTTGTGGCAAGTGCAGCAAATAATTACGCTAAAAAAGCTGAGGCTGCAGAATTGCAAAATTCCAGTGACACTGACGACACAATTAATATTTCTGCAAGGTAGCAGACAAAAATGTAGCTGGAAGTTTAAAAGGCACAAGTTCTCTCAAACTGATTGATGGCCTTAAGCAAACACTTCATTATCCAACATTAGCAGCGAAATAAAATCTGATCTATTCATATGCCTATCACGAAAGATCTTAGACTGTGCAAACGTGGAGAATATCTCCCTTAAAAAGTATATGAATTATGAATTTATATTTTAAAGATAACAGATTTAAATCACTTAGCAAAGGTTTAAGTACTGAATGGCAAATTAACAACCATTGTTCAACCTAGTGCCACAGACATAATTTAGCATCAGAAATTACACTCATCCATTTTAATGTAATTTTAGAAAACAGCTTTGTGTGTTAAAGCATGTAAAAAAGTAATTCAGTGCCACTTATTTATTTTCTTAGACTAGACACTGAATGGGATTATGCAAGAAATATTCATATATAATTAATAAAGATAGAGAGGACTGTGTCTGTTTTGGATTTTTACTAATAAGGAGTTGGACGTCCCTGCCAATGCACATGTACTGATGAAGGTTTTTTTAATCCGACTGGTAGCTATGAATTGGGGCTGTATTACGTTTTTTCAGCTACAATGTTTGCCCAATTTTTGTCACATTTGCAATTTAGGGGTGTGTTAAATTTACGTAGTTTGTTTTGTGTAATTACGCAACATTTTTGAAAAATAAGGTGAAATTACACGAACTTCAAATATGTCAGCACTATATTTTTTCCGCGAAATGCACCCTCGCGGATCTTTTGTACAAGAGGATGCAGTTCACGCTAGAAATTAGAGTAAAAAACGCTGCGCACAACAGTCGCTTTGTCCTAATTGTTCAAGTTATTCCCATGATCCAGTGACAGATTTTTTACCAGAACGGGCTTGAAATTACATGACGTGGCATGATTTCGGGAATTTTGCATAACGAGTGTAACTCACAATGCTTGAAATTATGAAAGATTATGAAAATGGAAATCCTAATCTAATTTGTTTGCACATTGAAAATGATACAATGTTACCCAGTTTCCTCTGCCTAGCGTAATAATGTTGATGCTTATATGGAAGCCAGGAAAGCCTAACGCTACCCACAGAGTTTATTCCAGCCTACCTCTATCTGTGTGACTTAATTCAGAGTTAGGTTAATGCGATTATATTCGCTGCAGAGAATAAGAACATCTAGGTGTTTCTGTGAAGTATATTTGTACAGAAAAACTTTGCAAAATATGCAACATACATTTTTACATCGATGCCTAGAATGCATAACTTTACAAATTATTCAGCGTGTTCCACGAACCTTCTTGTATGTTGAGACTTTGCACAACGATAGAGACATCCTTTGTGATTATCCAAAAATGTGATTCAATTTTGGAACACTCTATTACACTAGTCCTATCTCACAACTCATAAACTCTCTTTAGGATCCTCAATTCAGTGGGCATCTAGGGCTGATGTCTTGAGCTCCAGGACACCCCTCGGGTAGCTGTTGTGCTACATAAATCATTTGCCCATTCATTCATTCAACCCTGAGAGACCAGTGCTGAAGAAGATAACTGGTAAAAGAATGACTCACTGCGCCAAAGTATATTCTTCTTTGTCCTGATGAAAGCCATAGTCGCTGAGTCACAAGGTCGAAACATTTGAGAGATTTACCAGAGTGGTCTTGGGGCCAAGAATACACTCTAATATAATAACTGCACAACCACCTCCTTTTAAACTGGCACCTTTCTATTTTGCAGATATTGACTTTTCACTGCAGGTGATTCGAAGCAGTTTGCGCTTTTGGGCTATGTATGCGTGTGAAGCTTTGTTAGGCCACCGTGCTCCCAAGGCTTGGCCTTTGTCTGGTACTTTACTTTAGTTCCCCAGATTAATCCTTAGCAAATTTACAACCTGCACAACATTGGGCATTTCAGTATTTGTGGATTGAGACCTCATGACCACATCACCCCTGACCGTCACCAGCGGAAGCGGTGGTCAGCTGCAGCACGGGTTAACTTTAAGGTCTGGCCTAGAGATTCAAATAGCACAGCACTGGGAGCAGCCACTACCGGTGTGCCACCCACATTTTGGAAGTTTGGGAAAGCCGGCACAGCTTGAGAGCATGTGGGCAAAGGCTGATCAGATTCCCAGACGAGCTCCGCATTGCACAAGTTCACCTAAAGTTTAGAAAGACTCTTATAACTGAATGTTTCAGTCTCAGCTTTCAGTAAGACCCTGAGCTTGAGAGTGTGGTTAGGCCCAGTCATGCCCAAAATGATTGCACTGAGCTTTGGCCTATGCTCCCAGGAGGAGCACTTGCAATACACTTAGTGGACTCTTTACAAGAAAATGGATGATGATGCACTTTTCTTTCACCCCCCCCCCTTACCAGCACCTAACAACACCATGGTAGCCCCGTATTTATGATACGGCGCACCATGGTGGTTCTTAGGCCAATAGCATCAGAATTTTTTACGCTACTGTGGCACTTAAATGTTGACGCTAGTGCAGCAAAGTGCAAGGGGGCCCATACGTTACGATGGGTGCGTCATTTTAACGCATGCTTTGAACAGGCATTAAAAGTGACACCAAAAATGGCGCAGTGAAATCTTGTAAATTTCACTATGCCATTTTTCGGGCCTCCTAGTGCAACTCCCCTCCTGCATCCACTATGCCTGGCACAGGCATCATGTAACGCAAGGGGTTACAAAGTGGTGCAGTGCATGCATTGCCCACTTTGTAAATATGGCGCCGCAAAATGCCTCCTTAACGCCGCATTAGCTTTTTAAAAAATGATGCTACTGTGGCACAAGAGGTGCTAGGGGTTTGTAAATACTCCCCTTAGTGCATGAACACAACAGGTTTGTCCATAGCATAACACCCCTCCCAATCTGTGAAATTCGTCCATATTAAATAGTATGTATTTTCAATATAAAAAAAATCTAAAGTATCACACACACACATATATATATATTCTTAATACGAAAATGAATTTCGTATATTCACAATTTACGTTCTCCCCGCTGCCCTGGGTACATGAGATGCATTAAGAACCCATATAATACGGTTGCCATGTACTGCTGCACGAGTCCATTTAGTTCCTGTTAATAATTAG
The DNA here is from genome assembly GCF_031143425.1 of Pleurodeles waltl. Classification (NCBI taxonomy): domain Eukaryota; kingdom Metazoa; phylum Chordata; class Amphibia; order Caudata; family Salamandridae; genus Pleurodeles; species Pleurodeles waltl. The sequence goes on along the minus strand of NC_090447.1, from coordinate 1,272,227,887 downwards.
TCCCACTAGCTCCCCATATTTTCGCAGATTTTTGCGTGGAGTCCAGTGGAATTCAGTTCGGCTGCCCTCACCTGCCATGTCCACCATGAAGCTTGAACAGCTGCGCAACTGACCATACTCGCCGAGAGCACAATTAGAACAATTAGAAGCTAAGCGAGTTATTACGATTATCTTGAAGTGTTATTGTCTAAGAAATATGCAAGTGCTTGATTTTGTGAAAGTTACTATAAATTATACGGTATGTAAGTAACTCTTGGATATTCGCAGTATGGGACGAGGAGATGTCACGGCGTGTCTTGCATTTAGATAGTTACCTGGGCTTTGTATGTAATTGTGAACCCAGCAGAGGCTTTCACTGGCCCACAGCAGTGTTTAATTCTTGCGAGCATGTCTTGTAGCCGGGCTGGCTTCCCCCTGGCTCGGGCAGATGATATGGTCTGCTAGTGGGTGTGTAATTTCCAGCAGGCTGTAAACATTGTCCAGGTACCCTCTCAGCAGTCGCACAATAGCCCCCCAGAGGGAGACACCGAGGATCAGAGGGGTTGCTGAATGGAGAACACAGGCCCGGACAATGCGCTACAAGGGCATCTTATCTCAGACAAAGGCCCCCTCCGGCCAATTGTGTCTGAATTAGCACTACTGAGAAGGCGACCCCGTCAGGGCGCATTTACATAAACACTTCCCCCTGCAGAAACTGAAAGCACGCCGCACTGGCGGCCTTTGAACTTCCCATGTCCGGGGCCGGCAGTGTGGGAAGGCAAGCTCGGTCTTAAGAAAAATATCCTGTCACAGCTGCCCCTTTAGCAATAGCGCCTCTTCCACTGGGCATCAGCGGACGGAGCTCTGTCTTCCACGAACCGGTGCCTCCCCGGAAGTACAGCGAGTCTAACCTCCTAACTTCCAGGGCAAATCTCCATCTGCCCTCATTCATTGTAAATGGTCCATCTCGACAGAAATGTCTGTGTGGAAATTGAGCCCAGTCTTCCCTGTGGGTCAGGGGGGCCGGAATTCACTGTTTTTTTCAGTGAAGGGCGCCTCCCTTTTCCGGCCGGCGCAGAGGGTGGTGGGGTCAACAGGTGGGTATGGAAGTACGATGTGCGTGGAGGACAGTGACAGATGAGGGACCGCTGGGCAAGACGGCCGCCAAGGGCACATTAACATCATAAACAGCCTGGCACCTGCTGCCCCGTCACCTAGGAGCGCGGCGGCCGCATCCCAGGGCCCTCTACCAGCACTGTCTACTCCGCCTTTCAACACTAGGCTGGGTCAAACCTGAAATACCGCCTGCAAGGCCCTGGCCCCAAACTTAGCGCTCTCAGGTGGGCAGTGCCTAATTTGAGCAGGTGGTTCCAGTACGAGGCACCGGCACTTAGTTTTCGGCATCAGGCATTAACTGCGACCAAAATACACACATGGTAAAGACAAGAGAAAAAGGAAAATGGAAAAGCATCTCAAAGGAAGAAAGCTGCAAGAGTGAGCTGAAGGGGCAGGGAGTGACTGTAAATGAATCAAAGAGGCATAACATGGCTTTAAGATCACGCTTCCTCTGTATTCTGTGCTTGTACAGTTACTGGCAGAAGCCGCGAGTTTCAAAGGAGCACTTTGGGGGCCGGGCACCTTTTTATTCACAAATTAAGCACTGCCCCGGTCCAGCCAGAGTAGTATATCTTGCCAGGTATACTTCTTTTCTAGTCGGAGACTTATAGTTAGGTTTATCCCTGGACAACGTCATTATTTACCACTAGACTCCGTAGTTTTTATACAGCCATTGCCCTACGCTGACAGGAAAACTTTTCCGATGGTCGAATGTGTGAAGTCCACCCTGTCCGTCTCTGGTTCATTGAGAGAGATAATCGCGCCTGCCCTTCCTGTTTAGGCCAAAGGAACCTCTTCCTAGCCAGGAGTTTCTATCACAGACTACATACTACCGACAACGACACTGCAGCAATAATCCCGCCCGTTCCACTCAGTTTAGTTCCACCTGCCCTTGTGCGGGTTTTTTTCCACAAAAATATAATTTGTATTTAGCTGGGGCCTGCTCTGAGTGCTACTGCACCTTCTGCCAAGCGACCAAGTTGTAGGTCAGGGGTAGCAAGGAATCCCGAAGAGGCCGATTCAGAACCTCGCCCTTCCTCCCTTCCAAGATGCATAAAACTCAGAACCTTTGACGTGAGTTAATATTCTGAACCCTGCGCCCTGTTGGTATCTTTCGGCGCTATATTTGACCGTGTGGTTAGTGCTTTTTAATAAGCAAAGAAGCGGGCGGCGCTTTACAGCTCCTCGCGGTGTTGTACTCGGAAGCACTGGGTGCTGTTACTGTCCGAGCAAAGCAGGGCCCGCTCTGCCTGCGCCCCCGCGGTTGAGTGTTTTTGAATGAAAAAAAACTCCAAAAATACTCAGCTCAAATGGCGCAGACGGCGCCTGTCGGAGGCCAGCGGCTTGCTGTGTCAGGCTAAGGGGTAAATAGCTCGATGTCTCTGGGCAACACTGCGCGAGGCGCTATCCCGCGCTGCCCCATTTACTAAGCAAGTAGAAAACGCTGCGCTCTGAAGTGCAGGACAGACGCTAACCCAGATCCTGTACTGTAGCTGGTCCCTCTGTGCACACCTCATCAATCAATGAAAGCGTATTTCGTGGGATAAAGTTGTTGAAAAGATTATGTTGAATAGAGCAATATGGAATTCTGCAGAATGTCGCCTGCAATAAATTGAATGAAAAATATTGTGTTATCTCCGTCAGTATGTGCGCAATTTTTTGTGACAATATTTTTGTCGTCAAAATGCCATCTATGCCAGACTCTGGCCTGGGGTGACATAGATCTCCGATGCGCGCGCAGTGAGCGCCTCGGGTGCTTCTCTGTCAACACGTCTACTTTATCCGTGACGTCAGAGAGAGTGTGGAGATTTTCTCTGTGGCCAAACTGCGCTTCTCCGCGCATCTGAGCGGTGACGTCACCGCCAACAGCGTCACGCTCCATTTTATATGAAGCCAGAGTGGAGACCCTCCGACAGGCAGACTGATCTTAGGCCCCTACCTTAAAGTCACTAACGGGCTTCTTGGTTCAAGTGATGGGAACAAAGCCACGGGCACTTTAAATATGTAAAGGGAACGTTATGGCTGGAACTCGAAATGCAATGGATTCTGTGTGTCTAGCCATGTTTGTCGTGACCCTTGTAGTGTCCTGGGGACACGTTCTAGTGTTTCACCAGCCACTCGGCTGAGGGCCGGCTTTACACACAACCATCCAACGCACCCGTCCCCAGTCCTTCGGCAGGCGCAGTACCGGGTTTTCAGTGTCCATCCCTCCAGATCTCGCAGTAGGTCTTCAGTTACTCTATCATTATCTCTCCCTCCACGCCCTGGGGCCTATCAGTGCCAGGCTTGCAGTGCCCCTTCCACCAGTCCTCTGGGCAGGCCCAGCAGTCTCACTCTCTTCAGTTCTCAATGTATGGCACGTGCAGAGCCATTGGAATTATGCGACTCTGCAGACGCAGCGGTTTTTTTGTGTGCATCGTTATGGATTTGCCGCAGTTGCCACATAATCTGCATACACTGCATGCTTCGCAGATTTTAAAAACAAATGTGTCACTCCTGCGCTGTCTCTGACTCCAGACCGAGGGTTGGTATAGTGCCAAGCTGCAAGGTCGCTCCCTACACCCCTAGGGTTGCCCAGTGCCAGGGCGTTAGTGTCCCTGCCTCCAGTGCCCTTTGCAGGAGTGAGATGTCCCAAAGGATAAACCCAATGCCATTTTTGTGGTCCCTTTCTTCAGCTGCTACAATAAATCACTTTTTAGACTTACATTTCCACTCCCGCGTGCACTAGAATGGCCCAGTGACGAGTATTCAGTGTCCATCCTAATCAGCCATGCTATTGTGTCTCACCCGCACTTCCACTCCACCCCTTCAACTCAGAGGGTAGGACCTGTGCAAGCAGTGCCCTCTCTCCAGCCCCAGACTTGCAGCGTCCCCTGTTTAAAGTCAGTCAGGGACCCTCGCCCCGCACCCAGTGCGGACAGGGCGCTGGAATCAGTGTCCCTGGCTCAGGCCCAAACTTTACACCCTCTGCCAGGCCTGCAGCGCTGCAGACCACCCTCCAACTCAAGGGAAGGTCTCGTGCCAGGCTTGCAGTGCCCCTCCTTCCAAATGAGAGGAGATCTTGTTCCAGCCCTGCGCCCCCTCCTTCCCCCGTTTATCCCCAGAGAATACAGTTTGCCAGATTTGCAATGCCCCCTTTAAGCCCCACACGCCAGGCTCCGTGCAGGTATACAAGGACATGCGGGTGCTTGGGCTGTGTTTCCTTACCGGTGCACCCCCCTGCCGCCGGCGTCGTGGGCTTCCTCATCCAGTCGTACGCTTGCTGCCCACGCCTGTGCCCATCTGGGGAGTCCTGCTGCTGCTGGAGGTGCCCGGGCAGCACCCCCGGGCAGGGCGGTCCAGGGTGGTACTCTACTGCGGCGGGGCTGTAGCCCAGGCTGCCCCCGGGGGATGGGTTCAGGTAGGCCGGGTGATTCCATTCCTCCCTCTGAGGGGCGCTGTAGGGAGACATCCATGCGGAGGGCGATCCCGAGGTGGGTCCACCTGTGCTTTCCAGGTTCAGCCCGTGGTGGTAGCCCCCATAGTCCGGATACTGGGGGGCGCCAGCGTAGCCCTGCAGACCTGGGTGCGGGCGCACGGATCCTGGGTACATTCCCACTTCCTTGTCCAGCAGGTAACTCACGTACATGGCGGGGGCCGGTGGGCGCCCGGGGGCATGCTGTACCAGTGCCAGGCTGTCAGAGCTGGGGAGGCGCTAGCCACAGAAGTGCCTTGCTTCCCCTCCTGGCCGGTGCCTTCCACCTCACAGGTCTCTTCCGTCCTCCCTCACAGATCCAGGTTCTGCCTCCTCCCCAGATGTCAGTGCACTGCCCTCCCCTGACCCTCCGCTGTTTTAGTAAAGCGCAGGTGACGTCAGGGCCGGCTACCCCTCAGGAAGATTTGCATGTCAACGAGATAAGGAGGGCAGCGACCTGAACACACAGCCCAATCCAAGGCGAGCTCTTCCTCCTTCCCTGCACGGCGCTGCTGCACTTTACCCCCATCCGAGCTTCAAAGAGCGCTGCATATCAAGACACTGGTCAGGCCTGCCACTCCCAGCACCGGGGGCAAGGGCTGGGGGCGGGGAGGTGGGGGCGTCTCTGGTGTCTCCCGGGTCCTGGCCCTTACCACTATTCTCCGCCAAATCACTGACCGGGTCTCCCCTTTGCGCTCTAGCCCTCACTAGATCACCATTGTATTGGAACTGAAATTATATTTATATAGCGCTTACTACCCCAGACGAGGCGCTGATGCGCCTTAGACATGCCGTCCCCAAAGCTTTTTCTCTTTCACAACAAACCTTTATGCTGGTGCCTGGTCCTCACCCAGCCGAATCCAGCCCTCTCCATTCACCACAGCCCTCCTGCTACATATGCTCTTCACAAAGCTCAGCACATCTCTCTCCCCTCTGCATCTTAAGCCAGATGCATTACCACACCACAGTACCACACAACAGTCAACGCATTCCTCCCACATCTTTCCCCCTACCACAGATGCTCGTGTAAGTACTTAGCCCTTCAATCATCTCCTCCTTACAGAGGGTCCTGACAAAGCCCGCCTTCTTCCCTTTAACCATATACCATGTACTTGACATGTTCTTTGCAATGCCAAGTTGCAGTCCATGAACCCATTACTAGTCACTCCATCACTGTTAATCATCTATTTCACAAATCACACCCCTTCACCTCTTGCTCAAACTGGACATGTCCACAGCCAAGCCCTTCACTACTTACCCTCTGCAGGCCATGTCTTTAAACATCCCCCTTCACTACTTACCTCTGCAGGCCATGTCTTCCAACCACACCCCATTAGGTCTTACCCTCTGCTGGACATGTCTTCAAGCCCCATCCAATCACTACTTACCCTGTGCTGGACATGTCTTAAAGCCCAGCCGAACCACTACTTACCGTCTACTGTACACATCTTCAAGCACCATCCCTTCACTACTTACCCTCTGATGGACATGTCTTAAGCAAGGTCATCCCTCCTCATTCACCACTTCCCCTCTGCTGGATATGTCTTCTGGTCCAGCTCCCTTCTTCATTTACTTTCTACTGGACATGTCCTCAAGCCCCGCCTATCCTCTCCTGGACACTTCTTAACAAGCCTCGTCCCTTCCTCTCTTACCCTTCACTGGACATAAGCCCTCACCAAGCCCAACCCCTTTCTCCATTTGCCCTGTATGGGACATATCTTCTTCACCAAGTCCAGACCCATCACAACTTAATGGTCTACTGGACATGTCTTCACAAAAACCACCCCCTCTTCCACAATTTACCATCTAGTGCTTATGGTCTCCTTAGCTTGTCTACACCAAGCCCAAGTGAGCCCTCCTTCACCACTTACTGGACATTTCTACACTAAGACCCCCTTCCACATCCATCCTTTACTGGGCTAGTGTTGATGACCTCAACCTTCATCATTTACACTCTACTGGACAACTCTTAACCAAGCCCCGCCCGTTCACCTCTTACCCTCTACTGGACAGTCCTCAAGCTCCGCCCTTAATCCACATGCGCTCTTTTTGACGTGTTCGCCAAGGCCTCCTACACCACTTACTCGACAAGTCTTAACAAAGTCCAAGCTCTTTCAGCACTTACCCCTTACTGGACTAGTGTTGATGCGGCACCCCTTTTGCCACTTATCCTCTACTGGACAGGTCTTAAAGCCACACCCCCTTCATCACTTAACCTCTACTGCAGTGGTTCCCAACCTCTTGGCTTCTGTTGACCCCCACTTTATCATTACTGGAACCAGCGACTCCCACTGAATCCTTATTGGAATCTGGAGGCCCCCAAATGAGTCATTACTGAAAGCTGGGGACCTAATGTGTTAATATTATTTAATTTTCAAAGCAGTCCCATACCCACTGAGGAGGCTTTGGGGACCCCCACGGGTCCCCTGACCACAGGTTGGGAACCACTGTTCTACTGGAGGTGGTTTCATGCTCCGCCCCTTCCCCACTTACCCTCTACTTGACAGGTCTTAAAGCCACACTCCCTTCACCACTTACCCTCCATTGGACATGCGTTTAAGTCCCGCCTTCTTTCCCACTTACTCTCCGATAGACGTCTTCACCAAACGTAACTTCCTGTCACCACTTACTGGGCACGCGACACCAAGCCCAGTAAAGGCCCCAGTAGCCACTTACCTTCTACATGTATGTTTGTATGCAAGTGGCGTTTGTATAGCGCCAAGAGCGCTTGTAGAGACTGTCACGCTTCACAAATAGACGGAAATACATAAATAATAAAGCGGAGAGCTGTGCCTGGTCAAAGGGTTTACGGGACATGTCTTCCCCGCCCCCACCCCCTCAGCTCCCCGCTATCTCAGCGAGACACACCTGTACAAGGGCGCGGATACACAGGCCACCTCTTCCCCTCTCTGAAGCTTTTGTTTTGGACTCTGGTGCCTGGGAGAGAACAAAGGTTTCTCGTGTTTTTTTATCTTGGAAAAACAACATGTTCAACAGCAGCAGAGTATGTCAGACCTCAATAAAAAAACACACACTCCATTGGTCAGCGCCGTGGTCGCATTTTACACAGCACAAAGCCTTTCATTAGGCCTGTGAAGCCAGAACCAGTGTATTCAAGTGTTCTTTCAAACAAGACGGTGGATTTTAAAATAGACATTATATTAGTCGGGCATTGTTCAGAAAATAAGCATTGCGCGATAGTAAGGCTGTCCTCTAGTTTTCATTCTTTGAGCTCGCATCTCCCGAAGCGCTTCGGGACCTTGCGCATGGTAAAAAAAGCACTGTACAAATTCACATAACAACAAAAATCCGCAAATTGCGGCGTTTAATTTTAGATGTGAACTGGAGTGAAAGGGTCGGAAATTGAGAAATCCCTGGATGGATGGAAAAAGTCACACGATGGAAAAAAGGACTAAAGAGATGCGCCGTCAGGGGACTGCTCACGAACAAAGTGCAACAGCACCCGGAGACAGATATAGCCGTGGTTTCAAATGAAGATGTCGTTTAAAAATTGGTAAAAATGGCGACATTTTGAATTAAAGGTAAAACGTCCTTAATTCAAGTGTACATTAAACGGAATTTTGAAAGGAAAATTGAAATGCGCTCAAATATTATACAAACAGAATGGTTTTAATAATAATGATAGTAACAACTAGAATCCAACCTGGTTGGCAGATAAAGTGTACAACAAATTCTTCTATCACAAACAAACGGTGTAATTGTGGAGAAGTTCTACAGCTTTTACTTTTCGCTTTTATATGGCGCTTGAAATAAAAAGGTGAAAATTCAGCTCCTATTTCCCTCGCGTGTAAAAAAAACAAAAACAAAATGGTTCCTTTATAGTGAATTATGCAAATACACATCACCTTAGAAAAGGCTGCAAATCGACATTTTTATCCAGCGATGGCCTGCTAAGACATTACTGAGTGGTTCAGCGTACATGAACAACTTTGGCGACCAGTTTGTTTTTTCGTTTCTTAAAAAAATAATAATACAAAAATATATATATATATATATATATATATATACAATGATTACTTAATCATTCCATGTTTGTTTAGTAATAGAGGATTTAATTGCTGCCAGAATATCACCTACTCCTAATGAGCCTATTGCGGACCTTGTGTAATTCCCCATAACACAGAGGGGCCGTCCAAAAGTTTCGAACTAACTTTCAAGAAGGATTTTATCACCCCCGTTACTGGATTTAAAATCGTGCTTCTTTCTTCTCTGTAAAAGAAAAGCACGGCTGGGGCCATGTTATATTTGTGAAGGCATCTGCCATCTAAGATATTTGCAAAACTTTTCAAATACATTATTAGAATTCGTTCTTGTTTTTTTAAGTGGCCGAAAACAAAATAACAGTCAATAAGGAAAATAAAGAACGACATTTCTAAAACAAATGTGTATGCATCTCATTGATCACCTCGCCCCACCCCGATCTCCACCACCTAGCAAAGTCCACAAAGGACCCTGTCCACAAAGGTCACCAATTCTAAATGTGATTTTTCACGTATTTTTTCAAACAGAGAGTTCTAGTAACTAGTGCGAATATTTAGACACGTGTATCTGCGGCTCCAATAAAATGTAAGAGGACTCGAACCGTCGCTCGAACGAAAAGACCAACCCACCCCATTTCAATGGTTCGTGCGACTGTAGAAAATTAAGTGTTGTTTCGATGTATTTATATCCACATATAGTGTACCACATTATATGAAATATGTAATATATTTCCCGATTGTCTAAAAAAAAAACCATTAATTTCATCATTATAGTGGCATCTCCCAAACCAACCTACCTCTGCCAGACTAACTACGATTATGCCTTGTCAAGGACCAAATTATGCAGCAATGTTATCAAAATTATGCAGCATATTTTCTGACAGTATTAACCATTTGTCCGAGAAAGAACATATTCTCTTAAATCTACAAATTATGTGACAAATATGTGGTAAACGCTGGAACAGAATCGCATAAATCCAATGGCTCTCATCAATGTCCATTTTTATATTAGCAATTTGTTCATGAAATATAAATACAATCTAAACATACTTATTCCAATCAGTGTCTGTTTTTAAGGAACATTTAAATAAAACCATTTTTTTTCAAGCTTACTTTCCCAAAATAAACAGGCAATTAAAAAAAACATAATGGGTAACGTATTATATGGTCTAAAATAGCAATTTCATGTTTTTGATGAGGTTTACAAGCCACATGACCTTCAGCTCCGAAGTTAATGATATCACCAGAACCTCTCAATGGCATTATTATACATATTATGTTATGTGTATTTGTAAAGCGCACTATGACTTGCAAAATTATCTTGACACTGAGCAGGTGTGCCTAGCTGTGCCTATGGTAGGTTGGCTAATTGAAAAGGCAGGTTTTCAGTAAATGTACACAATACATAGTTACTCTTTATGCATTCTCTCTAAATATAAAATCACACGTAGCAAATGAAAATAAATTGTGTTATATTTGTTGCTCATTCATTGTAGAGCAGGGTCCTCGAAGCCTCCACAAGGGGTCCTTGACTACTTAGAAAATTAAATGATATTAGCAGATTAATAAAGTGCATGTAAATAAAGTGGCAAAAAGTACAATTGAAAATTTCGAAATGCACTGCAAATGTCAAGGAATTTGAAATTAGAGGCTCAAACTTTAATTCGTACCCTCCGATCGATTTGTAGGTGCAGAACAGGGGCATCAAACAGAATACAGTATGGGTGATGTGTGGCTTCAATTGAATTGAGAAAAGATCCACTCTTCCTATTATTATTATTTTTTTAAATGTATATTTGTTTTCAAATTAAATACGTGTTATCATTTGTGTATGTGTTTGATGAATGTTTGTTTCTGTATTCTTTTGTGTATTGTTCTGCGTTTCAAATAATGTTTAGGCTGATGTCCCTGGGTTCCAGTAATGACTCTGTGGGAGGTCCCCAGATTCCCATTATGATTCCGTGGGGGGTCCCCGTAATGATAAAGTGGGGGTCCACAGAAGTCAAAAGGTTGGGAACCACTGTTATAGAGCATACTTTGAAGAAATACAGAAATATGTTGATTGGACTCATGCCTATGTGTATGTAGACTCAACACCATAGGTACTCACAAACATTGTGTCAGGGGCCGCAAAGTTTAGTCTGTGATGCGACAAGGACCGCATTGATGCCAGTAAAGTGGCAGTCTTGGAGGTGGGGAGGTGGTAAGGTGGGTGTTGTGGTGGGTGGGTGGTGTAATAGGAACCCAGGCCACCCTATGAGTGCAAATAACAACTGACCTGCCTCTTAGTTCACTATTGGCAATGTTGACAGTGTCTGGAGAAGAATGAATGTTTCAAAATTAATGTTTCAAAACTATCACTTTAAATAATACTTCTCAACGCACTGATGTAATATGATGTACTAAATGGAAGTGATTCTGCATGTTAATGAAATACACCCTCTGAATTTTGAAGAGACCTTATTATATTTTTAAACTTTTACTGCAAGATAGCTTTGAAAATGGAGGTGTTCTTATAGTTAAGTAGTGCAGGACGACCTAGTTACTTCCTTTCTTTAACTTCAATCAACCTTAAAAAAATACTTGCCTGTTTATTTTTTTTAATGTTAGTGCTGAGTCGAGTGAACAGTTGCAGGGTGCTGCTGTTGATCAGGGGGGGGGGGCTCATATAAAGGCCAAGAGGGCTGCATGCGCACCCCGGGCCGTACTTTGAGTATCACTGCTCGACACTCTCTCTCACATACACACATATTGTGTGTGTGTGGGCATGCATATATAGTGGATGAGAGTTTCATATGGTCTTCTACTGAAGAGTTCTGTTGGCATAATAAACCGCGTGGCTGAAGGCTGAAAGTCAAGGAGCTTTATAAATGTCACCCGCACCCTGCGATTGCGTTATAGGACCGTATTGCACGTGTTAACTGTTTTGTATTATTTCGACACATACGTTATTTTGGTGCACTTCGCATGAAAAAAGTAAACACCTTTTTTCAAAGATGAATTATTGAAGTGAAATACTGAGCTGCTGTGTCTGTCTGTAGCATAAAGACAATAAATGTAATTATATAGATAAAGTACTTTTCTTTTTTTTTTTTTAGAAAAATATTCTTTTGCTTTCTTATGCAGCATTTTGTGCCCGTTAAAGACACAGACTTTTGAAGATGTTGCTTTTAAGGTTGAGCTAACAAGGAGTCGGTGGAAGGGGGGGCGATTGAGGAATAATGATGAAATTCTGCCTATATGTTTTGGCCTAATTTTATCTAAATGCACTGTCATGTTTTGGCACTAATTAGTTTGAGGGAAGCACATTAGACCAACACTTGAATTGATGTCCTATTCGTGAAACAAGATCATATGTATGAAATTTGCATTTCAACACCACAATTTTTGTGCAATAAAACTGTCCAAATATGCATGTTCTAAATAACATGTTGTTGGCTCATAATTATTTTCAGGGCAAGGCAAAATATATGTATTTACACCTAGCAATTATAATGAGATAATAGTACATTTGTGGTCGTTGTGAAGTTGGTTAGTCTTTAGGAAATGCAAGTGAGTGCTCACCTTAGTGGACAACATGTTTAGGTGGGCCAGATAGTGGCACTCCCCCCTCTTGCAACCTAAGTCTGGTAGTGAATGGCAGCAACATTGAGATCAAGGGGTTTCTTGTGCTTCCAGCTCTTCCTATTGCCATACGTCGACCTTGCTTCCTTATTGCGAGTAGTTGGTGCGTGTGCATCCATGAGAGTGTTATTGGTGGGCAGGAGGATCACCTTTATCTATGCGGGGGTGCTTCTATGCAAGAAGAAGGCCAAAATGCGATAGGCAGAAGAGCGAGATAGGAAAATAGTGGCAGAGGGAGAAAGAAGCAACAAACAATAATATGTAACAATAGAGATAAAGAGACATGAACTGTAGGGTGGTGGAAGGAAGGTGTTTGAGGTGGACCGTAAACGATACAGTTTTGCTAATCATCAACCATGTCGTTTGCAGTGTGTGGCGCTCTTCAAAGTAATAGTTGGGCCCCAGCACTTATTATTTTTATTTATTTATTTGTTACCAATTAAGAATACAGATTAAGCAAATATAACAATTGATTAATTGTGATTTAAAAATAAATGTTGTACACGTGGGAAGACTGTGTCAATTGGTCTTTTTTGGTAAAAACTGTGGGTTGTGGCTCTTAGTTTAGGCAATGTTGGCCTTGAGTACTTTAAATATTATGGGAAGTTTAGTCTAGATTTATATTACATGGCATGTCTTTATTTTCTTCAATTTTCTCAAACAAAGTGGAAGAATATATAAAATATGACTCACACTTTACTACAAGATCTAGATTTGTTTGGGTTACATCTGGGAGAAGAGTGTGCAAAACCTTGTTAGGTCACCAGCCTAAGCATGTTTATTTACCACCATTAAGTAAAAGAAAAAACAAGGAAACATGACTAGTCTCAAAAGGAACTCACTCCTAGGTATTTACCCTTTTGTTTTTAAACTGTTTTTGAACCATTTTGCATCTCCCAACATGAGTAGGACCAATGCTCTCACAAAATATTGAAAGGAGTGGGTGTCATGCTTCATCAATGGCCATGCCTCATTCACCAGAGAAAATCCCAGTGTTGAATGGTCTTCCCATTGTTATGAGGAGTACTTTCAGGCTATGCAATGACCCTGCATAGGCTGAAGCTTTTTGACCAGTCCCATGCATCGCCACATTTTTAACCATCCCTTAGGTACACCCTTCAAAGAAGGGAAGTCACAGGTAGGGCATAGGGACTTTTAGATTTACTGGATCTTGCTTTCATATGCACCCACCTCCTGATTTTCATATGGCTGATCCAAACTGAGGTGACATGGTGTGCAAAAGATGTGGCCCGAGTAATTACCAGTGGCTGAGATTAATTCAAGCATTCCATCCATCACTTTTTGAATACTTCAGTTTTGATACATAACACAAGTTAATTCCTACAATTCTATTACAAAGCACATTTTAATTGAACTCACTGTACTGCATTCAGAGGACATCTCCACCCTTCATGCATGATGCCTGCACATTCACTTAGGTCCTCTTCTGCATTCTTACACGCTCATGCTTTCACCACACACGCTGTATTTTTTTCCCATTTCCTTTCTCTACACCATCATCACTTCCACCATATTGACATTTGGTTATAAAAACTTGTCAAGCCGGTAGTACCTTGACCAGGGGACCTTACCACCACTCCTGTTGCTAACCACCATCTCCCCATATGCTACATATAGAAAACGCCAACCAACACCCTCTCCATCCATTTGTGCATGCAACTGCATGTGACAGTATTTCAAGACTGCAATAGTGGCTGTAGTAGACTATAAAAATGGCAATGACATCACATTTAACATCACAGCACCAGTGCAGTGAATTTAAAATGAGTGTTTTTTTTCGAAGTTTTTTTTTAATTACAGTGAAAATACAGCTTGTTCCTTTTTAGGTCGAGCACGCAAGTGCTCTGACATGTCGTAATCTATCTATGGGCTTTTAACCACACCCACCGCATGCCCATCACTATCACTCGTTCATGGGCTTGCCTTTCAAAAATCCTTTGTTATTGTTGGTAAATGGTTTACGTTTGTCCCTCCTTGGGGCAGTTTTGTTACCGCCTTGGCCATTGAGCCTGCTACATGGATAATTGCATGTTTGCCGATACATTTGACTGTGAGCGAACTTCTTTTTCCTTTTGTGTCTCTCTTTCACGCGCATGCTCATGGTGGCCATGGCGCTTTGAATCGGCTTGCTTATGTCAACTGTTTTACTTTTCATTTTCAATTTATGTGGCAAGAAAAGTCCAGTTAGGAATTCACAACACTAATAGCTCTAACTCAAGCAAACGTGAGACCCATTGCATTGCAAATGCTTGTTAGGTGTTGCCTGCACATGCGCTTATGCGCTGCTTGCGAAATCTATTGTTAATAAAACAAAAACTTAAAAGGGGCTTAGAACCAGCCCCTTACTTACCTTAACTTATCATTGGCTTAGTCCAATGTCGCTCTGATTTATGTGCTTCTGATTGGCCAGCACATTGTCTGCACGTCGTCCTCCTTCACTTCCTGTTGTCTTCTTCAACTTCTTAGCCGTTCTTGCCTCTGGACCAAGTATTCCTTCCGGTCACTTCCCATTGGATACTGGCCAGTGTCCTTCCTCTGGCAACGATGCTGAAGGTACTTCTTTTTTCTTTCTGCATGCCGTCTTCTTTCTTCACTAATGTCTTCTTTCTTCACTACCATCTTCTTTCTTCACTAATGTCTTCTTTCGTCTTCACCCCATGCCATCTTCTTTCTTCTTTCCCACATGCTGTCTTCTTTCTTTGCTGCTGTCTTCTTTCTTCTTTGCCGCATGCCATCTTCTGTCTTCTTTCTTTACTGCCGTCTTCTGTCTTCTTTCTTCACTGCAATCTTCTTTCTTCTTTACTCCATGCAATCTTCTGTCTTCTTTTTTCACTGCCTTCTTCTTTCTTCTTCACCACATGCCATCTTCTATCTTCTTTCTTCACTGCTGTTTTCTTTCTTCTTCATCACATGCCATCTTTTTTTTACCTGCTGTTCTCTTTCTTCTTCTTCCCCGCATGTCGTCTTCTTTCTTCACTGCTGTCTTTTTTCTTCTTTCTTCTCTGCTGTCTTCTTTCTTCACTGCTGCCTTCTTTCTTCTTCGCTGCATGCCATCATGCCTGTAGGATTCGCCTTTGTTTCTTCTGTCCATCTAACTGGATTACAAATATTAGAAAAATGTTATAATAATGTGTGGGTTAAATTTGATAAATTTTAATTGTTTATCAAATTTAAAACAAACATTATTATAATATTATTCTAATATTTTAGAATCCAGTTAGACAGAAAGAAAAAACAGAGGCAAAACCTATTTGTTTCGCCAATGCTTGTCTATCCATTGCAGGGTTGTTGCACCTGGCTGTTTTTGCAGGGTCACCCCTTATCTTTTTGCCTACTTCCTCCTAATTTTCCTGACCAGTTTCTGTTGGCTTTAGGACTCTGGGCACTTTACCACTGCCAAACAGTGCTAACGTGCATATGCTCTAGGTTTTCTGTTGATTGGTTTATCCATAATTGGCATATTTGATTTACTGGTAAGTCCCTGGTAAAGTGCACCAGAGGTGCCAAGGGTGTGTAAATCAAATGCTACTAGTGGGCCTGCAGCACTGGTTGTACCATCCACATTACTAGCCCTGTAAACCTGGCTCAGATCTGCCACTGAAGTGTCTGTGTGTGCAGTTTTAAATTGCCAATTCAACTTGGCAAGTGTACCCACTTGCCAGGCCTAAACCTTCCCGTTTACTACATGTCAGGCACCCGTAAGGTAGGCCATAGGTAGCCCCAGGGGCAGGGTGCAGTGTATGTTTAAGGTAGAACATTTACTAGTGTGTTTTATATGTCCAAACAGTGAAACCTATTCGTTTCCTCTCATAGCTTAACATGGGGGCTGCCTTTAAATATCCTTAAAGCACAGATTCCCCTTGAGAGCAGATAAAAATATGGAGTTTAGGGCCTCTGAACTCACAATTTTAAAATACATCTTTTTTTGAAGTTGGCTTTTAAATTGTCTGTTTAAAAATGCCACTTTTAGAAAGTAGGCATGTTCTTACTTAAACCATTCTGTGACTGCCTGTTTGTAGATTGTCTGTCTGGGTCAGTTTGACAGTTGGGCTGTTTTGAACCTCTCTAGACAGTGACACCAAGGGGGTGGGGGTGTAGCCTGCACATCCTGCTGAGCCATCAGAGCTAGAGGGGAGAGAGGAGCTATCATTCACACCTGAAAGGTCTATGCCTGCCCTTACACAATGCAGTCTCCGACCCCCTGGTGTGTCTGGGGCCTGGCCTGGACAAAGAAGGATCTGTCAAACACTTGAGACTTTGCTTTGAAGTTTGTCAACTTCAAAGGCAGACAGGGGTAGAAGAGAAAGACCCCAAACCCCAGACTTTTAGAATCTTTCTGGAATCAAGAGGAACCTCTGCAAGGAGAAGAGATGAAGAGCTGGAGGAGGAGTACTGTCCCTTTGCTGTGTTGCTTTGCTGGACTGGCCTGCAGCTGCTGCTTCTGCCTGAAAAGAGTGCAAAGGATGAACTTTGCTGTGTATCCTCCTTGAGAAAGTTCTCTAAGGGCTTGAAGTAGAGTTTGCCTCCTGTTGGAAGTCTCAGGGACACCAAAGACTTCAGTTTCCTCGACCTGCAGCACTGGGAACTGTGTGTTGTGTGCTGTACAAGAAGAAAAACCACTGCGAAGCCACCAACGATGCCGCTGGCCTGCATGTGACCTGCCATCGCCGCACGGAGTCGTATTGCCCCGCTTCGTACCGGGACCCTGGTCTCACCGACGCCGTCATTGGACGGCTTCACTGAGCCACTGCTCGCACTGTGACCTGTGGGCCCCGCACTCAGGCATTGCCTGCTCACACCGCAGCCTTGGCATCCCCGATGCCGCCACTCCTGCTGATGATGACGCCGCTGCCTGCACCGTGGCTTGTGGACACCGCTTGTGAGGAGCACGAAGCACCTTCCCGTCCCGCACCTCAGCCCCGGTCCACCGACACCGCATCATCGACTCCAGTGTCTTCACCAGGCATCCCTGCCTGCACCGTGGCCTGCGGACACTGCTTGTGAGGGTCACGAAACACCGTCTGTCCCGCACCGCTGGCTTGGGCCTACTGACAATAGCGCTTCAGCGACCACGACGACGCTGCCTGCACCGTGACCTGTGGACACGACACGTCGCACTGCCCGGCTTCACACCGCAGCCCTGGTCTCACCGACGCCGTTGGATGCTGTCACCGAGCCGCTGCCTGCACTGTGACCTGTCGGCACAGCACATCGCAACGTCCCGCTTCGCACCGCAGCCCTGACGCCATCCACTCCAGTGCTCCTGACTTCATCAGCCCGGAGTTCAAACTGCAACGCTTGTGACTTCAAGGGCCCGACGATTCCAGCACAAACTCCGGAACCAACACCGCAACGCCAGCAACGCTGCTCTCCAGAGCTCACTGCGAGTATCACGACGCCCTGCAAATCCAAGGTACTGTTTGCAGGTCTTCCTGACACCATAGCTGACCCGCAAAGCCACTGCTGGCCTGAACTGTTGGTTTTGTTGATCACGATGCCAGGATAGCCCCACGTGGAGCTATTGACTTCAAGGAACTGTATTTTTAAGATAAATCTTACAAAATTCATATCTTTAGCATTGTTTGTTGGATTGTTCTCGTTTTGGTCTTGTTTTACACAGATACATAATGGCTATATTTCTAAAGCTGGTGTGGTGTCCTTCTGTAGTGTTTTCACTGTATTACTGTGTGTTATATGCAAATGCTTTACACATTGCTTCTGAGAAAAGCCTGACTGCTCGTGCCAAGCTACCAAGGGAGTGAGCAGGGGTTATCTGAGCGGGTATCTCCCTTATCCTGACTAGAGGGAGGGTCCCTGCTTGGACACGGTGCAAACCCACTGCCAACTAGAGACCCCATTTCTAACAAGGGTAATTTGTGTGTTAAACGGTGAAAGTGGCCCCACATCCTTTCAACTTCACCCAATTTATATGTGGTCACAAAAGCCACAAGCAGTTGCTTTTTTCCACATTTGTTTGGGGGCAGTGGAAATACAGTTTAGGTGCCTAGCTATGTACCTAGAAGTCCCTAGGATATACCTGGGCTCTATGGACAAAGCTACTGGGCTGAAGGCTACATTCTTCTTACTATTGCCAACATACATTCCCTGTAGCATTTGTTGGTGAGTACATGGTGCAGTGTTCATCAGACACTGACTTCCTGCACTGAGAGCCCTCTGGCCATTGCCTAACCCAGGCCCCATATGCCCTGGGTTCAAGAGGACATCCTGTTTCAAGAGCCCTCTGGTGCGAAGACTGTTCTCATGGATACCTGTGGGAAGGGGAACATGGCTCACGGATGGACAAAAGTCATCTCTATGCCCACAGTCCACTGGGCATGTACTCTTAGTGATGGTACCTGTGATGTTATTAATGGTAGCATTTGTAATGTTTTCTGTGATTTTGCATGAGATCCTGATCAGTATTTTGAGGGAGTTGTAGTTGGCCAGCTGTTACTATTTTGTCGGCTTTGAATTGTAATTACGATATCTCTTCAGCCAAAGACTTTTAGGGCGATTTCTACGGTTTGTTATAACACCAACAGATCCCTTTCTGAGAAAACAATCATAACATCCATTTATTTAAGTATTCTCACTTATGCTTTTGGTTTTGTGGTCTTGCTATGATATACTTTGGCAGAGGCCTGTTGGTGCATTAGGTCAATGAGGGAGCTGCCTTACTGCCCCAACACAAATGGTTACAGGAGGGTGATAGATAGCAACAAATTACCTACAAGGTGATGGTGCTAGAGAAAACTAAAGCCCCAAAATATATTTTTTGCCTTGGACTGTGCACATTTTTACGCCAAAGTTGATTTTGCTACATTTTTAAAGGACCCACAGATCATGGCCTTTGCCATTCCTCTGCTCTCATGGCCTGATGGCAAATGCCTATATTACAGAAAGAGTATTCTTCATGCACCTGTGGTTAGGGCTGATAGACGCATTCAGGGTTTGTTAGGCATAAAGCACTTGGCTGCACTGGTGCTTCTTTGTTTGCTGCATTTGTATCCAGTCATTTAAGAGACATGAGAGAAAATGTCACTACCCCATGCAGGTGCAGTCTTTAAGTATTTTTTCATTAGACGTTCATGATCTTTAAGAAAAAAAATGGAAACAGGAATCTGCATCCCACTTGTTTATCTAATTTAGCATTTCAGAACACCAAGGCACTCTACAGTAAAGACCCAGAGCACATAGCATGTGATTGGTTAATATGTGTCCAATTCCAAATGCTGCCACCTTGTCAGTGTTGGCGCTTTTTACTAATAAAAGGACTAATTGGATGGATCACAGTTGTTTGAGTCACAAAGGACGAGGAGCCTAGGCAAATTAAGGGAAATCGATATAGGAAAACCCACACAATACATGATTAGAAGTCCAAACCATGAAGATTTATTCAAAATGAGAATCTTTACAGAAAGCAAAAAGAAATAGTTTGTCAGACAATTCAAATCAGCAACCAATAATATATACGGTCAACCTAAAAATATTCCAAGAATAAAGTGAATTAGAGGACTGACCTCAAGTCTGTCCCTGAGGAGCGGAAGGAAAAGCTTTTTTTAATATACCCAAAATAACACATTTTTGTATGATTACATGAATAGAGAATCATGCCCCCTACATAATGTGAGGTGGTAAGATGCCCTGCACTAATAAAAGGTACATAACCACTCAAGATTACAGATTTTGTATTATGTAAAACATGCTTTTTTCTGGAAACTCTCCCAAAATAAATAAGCAATAAGGATTTTTCACCTACTTACAAGTGAAAATGACATTACAATATTAAACAATAACTGTTTGAGAAAATGAATGAAGAACAGTTGAACTAGCAGTTGTGTGTCAACCGTTGTCGGAGGCTGGCCTGGTTTGTGGTGGGTACCTAAGGTACTTGCACCTTACCAGGTCCAATTATCCCTTATTAGTGAAATGTAGTCAGTGTCTACAAGGCAGGCTCTCTAGGGGTAGTGTGGATGAGCAGCCAAGGCCTAACTAGGAGACATGCAAAGCATGCAGTACCACTATAATTACACTGTACTCACACACATGAAAGAAAACACTCAGTGTTACAAAAATAAAGGTACTTTATTTTAGTGACACAAATGCCCAAAAAACCTTAGCGGCTATACTCCCTTCGGAGGTAAGTAATATACACAGTATATACACTAGAATGCAGTAATAGCTGTAAAAACAGTTAGAAAACAGTGCAAATAGTGAAAATCACAATAGTTAGAAATTGGCCTAGGGGGAACACAAACCATATACTAAGAAAGTTGAATGCGAAAGTCTGTTTCCCACCTAGGCAAGTGTAGTGTGTAGAGAGGCGCTGGGAGTCTAAGAAAACACCAAAGGTAAGTAATAGAACCCACCCCAGAGCCCAGGAATGCAGAAGTAAATCACAGTAAGTTTCCTAGAACATACAAGAACCCGTGATAGAAGATTTTGCAAGAACCAGAAGGGACTGCAAGACACCAACAATGGATTCCTGGACCTGAAGACCTGTGGAAGAAAAGGACCAAGTCCAAGAAGCACTGAAGAGTCCAGGGAGAACAGGAGCCCCTGCTATCCCGGATGAAGGCGCAAAAGAAGAACCACCGGTGAAGAAGAACAGTCAGTACTGCACCCAAAAAGATGGATGCGGGTTCCTGGTTGGTGCAGATGATGTCCCACACCGGATGGGTGATTGCAGTCTGGTTTGCGTCACTACATTCCGCCAACAATCCTTGCCACATGCAAAGATCACGGTTAGCGGAAAATGGTGCTTCCCGGGACCAGGAGGGACAAGGTGGCCTCTAACCAGGAGGGAGAGACAGAGGGGACTGTTATCAACTCAGAGAGCCCTCCGAAGACGAGCAGCATGCTAAGGAGCCCCACAGCATGGGGACAAAGAAGGTGCAAAAGGAGGCCCACGCTGCACTACACAAAGGGATCCCACACCACCGGAGAACCACGCAGGAGGCTGTGCGTCACAGGAAGGAGTGCTGGGGACCGGAGGTGCACGGTGCACAAAGAACTTCATTGAAGGACACCAACAAGCGTTGGCAACTGCAAAACACATGGTTCACTGGGATACTGTCTTGCGTGGGGAGGCAAGCTCTTACCTCCACCAAAGTGGAAGCTGGACTTCAGGACAGCCAGGACCACTTCAGTCCCCCACCCGTGTTGCTGAATCCATGCACTTCTTCAGGAGAGGGGGCCCAAGCCAACGGTTGTCATTGCAGAGGGGTCCCTGCGGAAGCAGGGAAGTGACTCCTTCACTTCAAGGGATATTCCTTCATTCTTCTGGTGCAGGCAGAAGACAGGCAGTCCTTGGAGGATGCACGACATGGAAACAGTTGCAGTGTCTGGCAGGAGCTGAAGATACAATGTTGCAGAAGTCATCTTTGCTTCTTTGTTGCAGTGTGTAGAGTTCCCGAATAGTCCAGATGCAGTTTTGTCGGTACAATGTGAAGTAAAGGATGCAGAAGATTCTGCTGGAGTCTTGCGATCTGAATCTGAGGAAACACCCAGAGGAAAGACCCTAAATAGTCCTGAAAAGGAGATTGGTCAGCTACACAGGTAGCACCTATCAGGGGAGGGCTCTGACGTCACCTGCTGGCACTGGCCACTCCGATGCTCCCAGAGTGCCCTGCCAATTTGGAATCCAAGATGGCAAAACCCAGAGACACTCTGGAGGAGCTCTGAGCACCACCCCTGAGGTGTTGATGGACAGGGAAGTGGTCACTCCCCTTTCCTTTATCCAGTTTTTTGCCAGAGCAGGGACTGGGGTCCCTGAACCTTTGTAGACTGGAGTATGCAAGGAGGGCACCATATGTCCCTTCAAAGCATTTATTTTCAGAGGCTCTGGGAGGCTACCCCTCCCATGCCTGTAATGCCTATTTCCAAATGGAGAGGGTGTAACACCCCTCTCCCAAAGGAAATTATTTGTTCTGCCTTCCTGGGCTCGAGCTATGTGAGCAACAGGAGGGCAGAACCTGTCTGTGAGGTGGCAGCAGATGGGGCTGCCTGGAAAACCTCAGAAGGCTGCTATGGTAGTATTGGGGGGTCCACTGTGGAGCCCCCAGTGTGCAGGGAATCATGCAACCAATGCTAGAATCAGCATTGGGGTATAATTCCGAGATGTTGGACACCTTACATGGCCATATCTGGAGTTACCTTTATGAAACTGGACATAGGTCTTGACCTATGTCCAGTCCATGCGTAAAATGGTGTCCCCACACTTGCAAAGTCCGGGAAAATGGTCCTTGACAATGTGGGGGCACCTCCACTAGTGCAGGGATGCCCTCACAAACAGGTACTCTGCACCCAGCCTTCAGGTTTGGAAGGCCTGGTATATGGGTGACTTATAAGTGACCTGGTGCTGTATAAATGGCTGTGAAAGGGTGCATGCACCATTTCACACAGGCTGCATTGGCAGTCTTGTAGAAGCCTTTGCATGGGCTCCCTATGGGTGGCAAAAGAAATGCTGCAGCCCATAGGGATCCCCTGGAACCCCAATGCCCTGGGTACCTAAGAACCATATACTAGGGACTTATAAGGGGTGACCAGTATGCCAATTTGGGATGAAATACTGGGTTAGCAGGATCCCAGTGACACAGTCAAACACAATGACATCAGGCAGAAATTGGGAGTAACATGCCAAAAGGAGGGTACTTTCCTACAACTTTGAGCATTGAAACATTATGGCCCTCATTACAAAATTGGCAGCAAAAGCCGTTTACCGCCGTGCAGAAGACTGCCAACACACCGCCGCGGCAGCGGAATTCCGCCACGGTCATTATGACCCACTGCTCGGAATCCGCCAAAATTCAGACACCCACACAAGTCCGCCACACCAAATGTCAGTGATAAACTGGCAAAAACAAAACCTCCACCGTCACGCCAACAGAAATACGCCCACACTATCACGACACACGAATCCACACAGCGGTCTTTCAACCGCGGTATTCCATTGGCGGTACACACCGCCGCGCTAAGAAAACACACACTCTTACAAAACACAGCCATATTGGACAAATCGAAATACAAACACCTGATACACATACACACACCACTCCCACACACCCATTACAATATAAAACACACACCCACATCACCCACAACCCCCTACGACAAAATTACTGGGAGAAGGCCAGAGAGAGACACTACAAACAACTACCAAGCATCCACAGGCACACAATACCATCACCCACATAACTTCCACGCACTTCACACAACACACCACTAAATATCACCCCACTTATCACTACACACATCACCCCACACATCACCCACACCACCCCATGGCACGGCAAAGACACCCCAGGTTCTCTGAGGAGGAGCTCAGGGTCATGGTGGAGGAAATCGTCCGGGTAGAGCCATAGCTATTCGGATCACAGGTGCAGCACACCTCCATAGCTAGGAAGATGGAGCTATGGTGCAGAATAGTGGGCAGGGTCAACGCAGTGGGACAGCACCCAAGAAATAGGGATGACATCAGGAAGAGGTGGAACGACCTATGGGGGAAGGTGTGTTCCGTGGTCTCCAGACACCTTGTGGTAGAGAGGACTGGCGGCGGACCCCCACCTCCTCCCCCACAACTAACAACATGGGAGGAGAAAGTCTTGGCGATTCTGTATCCTGAGGGCCTCGCAGGAGTAGATGGAGGAATGGACTCTGGTAAGTCAAATCTTAACTATTACATCCCTCACCCTACTTGCATGCTATCACACACCCCCACCCTCACCCTCACCCCCATCACTCCAACTCCTCACAAATGTCCCACTATCACAAACCACACATCCTAACACCAAGCCCTGCATGCTACAACAAAGCATGGACACCCATCACCAAAGCATGGCCACTGCACATACCCATACACCCCCCTAAACCACCATCACACAAGGACCCACACAGGAATGCAAGCACTGGTGTACACGGTCACCCACCCATTGCACACCATGGCACACACAGATGTAATAAACATACTTTTATACCCCTGCAGGACCCGTACCCAACGTCACCGGACAGGAGGGTCCACACATGTCCACACCACCAACAGAAGAAGCCCACAGTGATGACAGCAGCTCTGTCCAGCTGGATCTAGATGACCTGCCCGGCCCATCAGGGACCTCGGGACAGTCGGTTCCCCTGACACAGTCACAGGCCACCACAGAGCTCCCCCCCTCTGGAAACACCTGCACAGCATCCACCCAGCGGGCCCATACCTCTGTCCCCAGGACACGTCAAGCAGCAGTGTGTCCACCACTACAGGGAACCCAGGCTAACCCACCACCCCAACAACAACAGGGACCTGGGGGCAGTGGCAGTGGGCACACGGTCCAGGGGACGGAGGCCACGGAACACAGGGGAACTGGTAGGGCTGCTGTGCGACAGGGGGAGAATAGGCCAAGGGAACCCACTCTCCACGAGACCCTCTCCAACATCATGGGAGCCTACCACCATTCCCAGGAGACGATGGCAACGGTACTGGCCAAGTTTTAGGAGATGCAGCGCCTGCAGGAGGAACAGTATATGGGCTTCAGGGAGGAACTCAGATCCATCAATTCCACCCTGGGCACCATCGTAGGGGTGCTGAAGGAAGTCCTCAACACCAGGAGGGACACTGTGGCACAACAAGGGGCCCCTGACATTAGCCTGGACAATGAATTGCCCACCACCTCCGCTGGCGCTAGTGGACTGGAGGCACCGCCACAGGACCATAACACCAGCACCCCACCCCCTGCAGATGGAGAACCACCCCACAAGCGGTCCCTGAGGTCCAGGACAAAGACAGAGAACAATGCCAAGACACCCGCCAAGAAATGAGACCACCCTGATTGTCATCCTTTTGTCCCACCTTGTCACCCTGTCCATCCTCAAACTGCCCCAGCTCCACTTCCTATGCCCATTTGGGCAATGCACCTGTGAGACTAATAGACTGGACTCTGCAATGGACATTCCTCCACCATCACCCCTCACCATTTCACAACCCCTTCCAATATTGAGCACAGAAATAAACACCCTTAAAGCATAAAACAATCTGGAGTTGGTCTGTGATTTCAAAATAGTGTATTAGCAATTACAGTGACAAAATGCTCTTACAATTGTAATGTCAACATACCTATGTCACACAGCTCTAGTCCATGAGGAAACAAAGCAAATGTCAAACATTGGGACCCACATCTGTGAAATCGTAAGGGAAAGTGAAAACTCAGTGACCATACACTGGGTGAAAAGGACAGACAGTAGAGAGGTAATAGTGTTAAAGTACATGTAGTAGGCATGTTTGTATTCTTACCTGTGTGTCACTGGAAGTATTGCAGGATAACCGAGTTCCTGTTGTCGATGTCCTCTTGTTCTGCTTCCTAGTCTTCACTGTCCACAGGCTCCACAGCTGCCACAACACCGCCATCTGGACCATCCTCCGGCAGAAAAGGCACCTACCGTCGCAAAGCTAAGTTGTGAAGCATACAGCAGGCCACGATGATCTGGCACACCTTCTTTGGTGAGTAGAATAGGGATCCACCTGTCATGGAGGCACCGGAACCTGGCCTTCAGGAGGCTGAGGGTCCGCTCTATAATCCTCCTAGTTCCCCCATGGGCCTCATTGTAGCGTTCCTCTGCCCTTGTCCTGGGATTACTCACTGGGGTCAGTAGCCATGACAGGTTGGGGTAACCAGAGTCACCTGCAAATGGCGAGGGCAACTGTTAGACACACACAAACCTGTAGGGATATCCCAAAGACCCAGACAACCATTCCCACTGACTTGCTTCCAGGTGCTCACCTAATAGCCACACACGCTGCCTCTGGAGTTGACCCATCACATAAGGGATGCTGCTATTCCGCAGGATGTAAGCGTCATGCACTGAGCCAGGGAATTTTGCATTAACATGGGAGATGTACTGGTCTGCCAAACACACCATCTGCACAGTCATTGAATGATAACTCTTCCGGTTTCTGTAAACCTGTTCACCCCTGCAGGGGGGGTACCAAAGCCACATGTGTCCCATCAATGGCATCTGTGATGTTGGGTATATGTCCCAGGGCATAGAAGTCACCTTTCACTGTAGGCAAATCCTCCACCTGAGGGAAAACGATGTAGCTCCGCATGTGTTTCAGCAGGGCAGACAACACTCTGGACAACACGTTGGAAAACATAGGCTTGGACATCCCTGATGCTACGGCCACTGTTGTTTGAAATGACCCACTTGCAAGGAAATGGAGTACTGACAGCACCTGCACTAGAGGGGGGATTCCTGTGGGATGGCAGATAGCTGACATCAGGTCTGGTTCCAGCTGGACACACAGTTCCAGGATTGTGTCACGATCAAGCCTGTAGGTGATGATCACATGTCTTTCCTCCATTGTCGACAGGTCCACCAGCGGTCTGTACACCGGAGGATGCCGCCATCTCCTCACATGTCCCAGCGGATGGTGCCTATGAGGGACAACAGCGAGCACAGAGTCAACCAACTCAGAGGTACGTACCCACAGCTTACACAGAATACGAATCATAATCCGAAATTTGGCCTGTATGAGTGTTGAGGCAAGGCCTAGGTATGTGTGACGCAGTTAAAAATTAAGCCATGTGGGCCCCTGAAATGGCGGCTGTCTGACCTGTAAAGTGGGACAATGGGATGTGAGGTAACTGCGCTGGTGTTGTACACCGTCGTGGTAGGCGGTCGAAGACCGCAGCGCAATTCTGCATTGGTTAACATTGGACCCTATGGGTCAGAGGAGCCAATGACGATGTAGGCCGGTGGTGACGCTACGCACTGCCACGGATGTGACCACCATTTTCTATCTGTTCAATCACTCGAAACCTGATCTTCGACAGGAGAGGACCTACACTGCAAGTGCTGCTGTGACCTCGGTCTGGAAGAGACAATGGCTCGTGTGTCTGGGGAAAGGGCCCCTGCCTTCACATCGGAGGAGTTGGAGAAAATCGTGGATGGGGTCTTCCCCCAGTACACGCTACTCTACGGTCCTCCAGACAAACAGGTAAGTACACTGGGAGCATGCTGTATGGGCTATGCCTGTGTGGAGTATGGTGGATGAAAGATGGGGGGGAGATTGAGGTGCATGAAACGACGGTGAGTGCATGTGCCACATGGCAAGGGTAGGGATGGGGGCCAATGACTGTGAGGGTGCAGTTGGTAATAACTTTTATTTTCCCCCTGTACAATTCATGTAGGTCAGCGCCCACCAGAAAAAGGATATTTGGCGTGCCATCGCCAAGGACGTCTGGACCCTGGGGGTCTACCACAGACAGAGCACCCACTGCCATAAGAGATGGGAGGACATTTGCTGCTGGAGCAAGAAGACGGCAGAGGCCCAGCTGGGGATGGCCTCCCAAAGTGGGAGGGGTGCCCGTCGCACCATGCCCCCTGATGTTCAGGATCCTGGCGGTGGCGTACCTGGAGTTGGATGGGCACTTGAGGGCATCACAGCAGCCACAAGGGGGTGAGTACAGTCACATTCTGCTGATTTTGCGCTCAGTGGAGGTGTCTGGGTGGGGGAGGTGGGCTGTGGGCTTCCCAAGGCCAGGGCGAGTGTGCTAGTTAGGTCCCCTTGTTCTGGCAGACCCTGTGGCACCCCACCCCACCTGTGTACAGTGCCAAGTACACCTAGTCAGGCTCCTGTGACATCCATGTGTGCAGATGTTGGCCATAGCCTTGTAGGCTATGTCCCAGGGATTGAACAGTGGAGCCCAAGTGCGCGGCGTAGTGCAGGGGGCTTCTGTGTCTGTCGTGTCCACCAACGGTAGTAGTAATGCATGCACTCAACATGTCTTTCTTCTGTTCCCCCCCCTTTTTGTGGTCTCCCTGTTCTTGTGTGCATTAGCATCATCAGGCAGAGGAGCAGTGGCAACGGAGCAGGAGGGAGCTGCATCCCACATGGGCCTGGAGGGCGAGACTACGGACTCGGAGTTCACCAGTGGGACAGAGGGTGAGGGGAGCTCCACGGCGAGGACAGGAGCTGAGACCAGTGATACGGACTCGTCCTCTGATGGGAGCTCCCTTGTGGTGGCGGCCACATCTGTGCCCCCGCATCTACAGTTACAGCCGCCACCCCCCTACCAGCACCGCCCTCCCAGCAGCCCCTCAGCCTTTGCCCCGTGCCCGCTCACCCAGGAGGGTGGGCATCACCTTCGCCCCAGGCACCTCATCCCCTGCCGCAGTCACCCCTGCTGCCCTCAGTGAGGAGGCCATTGACCTCCTCAGGTCCCTCACTGTTGGGCAGTCTACCATTTTGAATGCCATCCAGGGTGTAGAAAGGCAGTTGCAAGAAACAAATGCATTCCTGGAGGGCATTCATTTTGGTCGGGCGGCCCTTCAGCGAGCTTTTCAGACTCTGGCCTCAGCACTGATGGCAGCTACTGTCCCTGTCTCTAGCCTCCCCCCTCCAACTGCCTCCACCCAGACCCAATCCCCTCTACCTCAGCCTATCCCAAGCACACCTTCAGACCAGAATGCACACACGTCAACACACAAGGGAAGCTCTGGCAAACATAAGCACCACACATCCCAAAGGCACTCACGCAAGCATCACACACATGCAGACACACCAACATCCACTGCCTCCACTGTGTGTCCCTCCTCCTTGTCTCCCTCCTCCCTCCAGTCTCGTCTCCACTCACACCTGCATGCACTACATCTACAGCCACTACTTCCATCACCAGCACACACACCACCACACCCCGCTCACGTGCAGTCACCACCCCCACTATCATTCACACGTCCCCTGTGTCCTCTCCCAGTGTGTGTGATGCCTCCTCCCAAGATACACAAGGGAAGCTCTGGCAAACATAAGCACCACACATCCCAAAGGCACTCACGCAAGCATCACACACATGCAGACACACCAACATCCACTGCCTCCACTGTGTGTCCCTCCTCCTTGTCTCCCTCCTCCCTCCAGTCTCGTCTCCACTCACACCTGCATGCACTACATCTACAGCCACTACTTCCATCACCAGCACACACACCACCACACCCCGCTCACGTGCAGTCACCACCCCCACTATCATTCACACGTCCCCTGTGTCCTCTCCCAGTGTGTGTGATGCCTCCTCCCAAGATACACAAACGCAGGCACACACCCACCCAACAGCCATCCACCTCACGACAGCCTCCAGCGCATGCACCTTCACCCAAAGTCACCAAACAAACACCTCCTACAACCACAACCTCTTCCTCCACTCCCAAACCCACTCCAGCTACCCGTCCCAGTGTTCCCAAGAAACCTTTCCTGCCCAACCTTGACCTCTTTCCCTCACCTCCCCCACCCCGTCAGTCTCCTAGGGCCCGACTCTCCAGGTCCCAACCTAGCACCTCAGCCACAACATCTCCGGGACCAGTGGTGCCTGTAGTCACCGGAATCTGGAGTGCACCGGGCAGCAGGGCAGCCAGTGTGGCACGGAGCCACAGCACAGACAGTCCCCCACCTGTGAAGCATCAAAAGTTGGCCCGTACCCGGCGGGAGAGGTGGAAAACTCAAGCCACCAAAGCCGCTCCCAGGGGTACAGGTGTGAGTGTGGAGTCAGCTGCGACACCTTCCAAGGTGGGGAAGGGCCACAAGAAACTCAGCAAGTCTGGGAAGAGCAGCACGGCGGAGAAGACCGCCATCATCCCCGCTGCCCAGGAGGCCACCTCCATCATCCCCGCTACCCAGGAGGCCCCCGCCATCATCCCCGCTGCCCAGGAGGCCACCGCCATCATCCCCGCTCTCCATGAGGCCACCGCCAGCCCAGCTGCCCAGGAGGCCACCGCCAGCACCAGCCCAGCTGCCCATGAGGCCACCGCCAACACAAGCTCAGCTGCCCAGGAGGCCACCGCCAGCACCAGCCCTGCTGCCCAGGAAGCCAGCACCAGCCCAGTTGCCCAGGACAGGACTGCCAGCACCAGCCCCGCTGGGCCAGACAGGACCGCCGGCACCAGCCCCACTGGGCCAGACAGGACCGCCAGCACCAGCCCCGCTGGGCCATAAAGGACCGCCAGCACCAGCCCCGCTGGGCCAGACAGGACCGCTAGCAGCTTAGTCACTGCCAAAGACCCCGCCGCCACAAGCGCCGCTGAACAGGACACTGCCGCCACAAGCACCGCTGAACAAGACACCACCGCCACAAGCACCGCTGAACAGGACACTGCCGCCACAAGCACCGCTGAACAGGACACTGCCGCCACAAGCACCGCTGAACAGGACACCACCGCCACAAGCACTGCTGAACAGGACACTGCCGCCACAAGCACCGCTGCCAAGGACACCGCCGCAACAAGCACCGCTGGCCCATGAGCGCCAAGGGCACTGACGGTACTGAGTCCGTCACGAGCAGGATGAAGCACTCTGGGCACAAGGCCCCCTATGGAACCAGTGGAGAGATACATCCACTACCTCTGTCCTTGGCAGGATGAAGCACCCTGGGCACAAGGCCCCCTCCAGAACCAGTGGGGAGATACATCCACTACCTCTGTCCTTGGCAGGATGAAGCACTCTGGGCACAAGGCCCCTCCAGAACCAGTGGAGAGATACATCCACTACCTACCTCTGTCCTTGGCAGGATGAAGCACTCTGGGCACAAGGCCCCCACCAGAACCAGTGGAGAGATACATCCACTACCTCAGTCCTTGGCAGGATGAAGCACTCTGGGCACAAGGTCCCCTCCAGAACCAGTGGAGTAAGGCATCCACTACCTCTGTCCTTGGCAGGATGAAGCACTCTGGGCACAAGGCCCCCTCCAGAACCAGTGGAGTAAGGCATCCACTACCTCTGTCCTTGGCAGGATGAAGCAGTCTGGGCACCATGCCCCCTCCAGAACCAGTGGAGACTGTTATCCACTTGAGAGACTGTGG
This sequence comes from Pleurodeles waltl, assembly GCF_031143425.1. Taxonomy (NCBI): domain Eukaryota; kingdom Metazoa; phylum Chordata; class Amphibia; order Caudata; family Salamandridae; genus Pleurodeles; species Pleurodeles waltl. The sequence goes on along the minus strand of NC_090447.1, from coordinate 1,272,196,858 downwards.
CTTTGCACTCCCCAGGATAAAACAGTGGGCAAACCACCCACTAGAGAGACTTGAGAGACTGTGGCTTTGCACCCCCCAGGATTAAGCAGTGGGCAAACCACCCACTGTAGAGACTTGAGAGACTGTGGCTTTGCACTCCCCATGATGGAACAGTGGGCAAACCACCCACTGTAGAGACTTGAAAGACTGTGGCTTTGCACTCCCCAGGATGGAACAGTGGGCAAACCACCCACTGTAGAGACTTTAGAGACTGTGGCTTTGCACTCCCCAGGATGGAACAGTGCACAACCCACCCACTGTAGAGACTTGAGAGACTGTGGCTTTGCACTCCACAGGATTGAACAGTGGGCATGTGGCCCCCTCGTGGATTTGGCATTGTGCACTCAACCGGCTGAGGTGCCCCCCCTTTCCCTTCCCCCTGAGGTGCCTGTTTTATTGCTATCTGATGCCCCTGCAGTGTTCTCTCCGTCATGTTCGGGGATTGAGTGCGGGCCTTGCACATGCCGTGTAGAGCCAGTGTTCCACAGACTTCAATGGAGCACTACTTGGACTACTATTCTTGGTGTATATATTGGTTTATAGTGTATATATATTTTTGCGTACTGGATTTTAATATATTACAATGGTTACACTCATTTGCTTTTGTCTTTGCATTCTTCCGGGGGGTTTGGGGGTGTTACTGTAATGTATCATGCTGTATTAGTGTGTGTGTTGTGGTGGGTGGGGGTGGGGGTGTTACGTGTGTGTGTCCCTGTTTTTTCCCTCCCCCCTCCCCTGTGTCGAAGGTGCAGTACTCACCGTGGTCTTCGGCGCCGGCGTTCGTGCTCCTGGTAGAGGAGCAACAAGATAAGGGCTGGCAGGATCTGGAGCTCGGGTTCCATGACGTCCTGATTCCTCGTGGGGTGTGCGGAGGTGAGCGTTTTCCCTTCGAAGTCCTGTTTCTGCCGTGTTTTTGTTCGCGGTGAATCCACCCCGGAAAAGGTGGCGGATTGGTAGGTTGTGATACTGTGGGCGGTACATTGTCCTCCGCCTGTCTGTTGGGGGTGACCGCCGCGCTGTTTGTTTGTACTGCCTTGGCGGTCGGAGTGTTAAAGTGGCTGTCTTTGTTGGCGGTTTCCACCACGGTCGTGATTCCATTTTTTTTACCGCCGGCCTGTTGGCGGTCTCACCGCCGCTTTAACACTGACTGCCAGGGTTGTAATGACCACGTAAATGTGTTAAAAATATTCACTTAAATTAGGGAAACTAGTGATCTTTATAGAAAAGTATGCACTGAAGTTATTTAGGATTTGACAAGATGATCTTGAAGTCATGTATATATTATGTTAAAATGCTTGTTAAAACAGTTTTCGTGCACTAATAATGTGCGACTGGATATTGATTTCTGTTCTAAAAAGAAAAAATCTAGTCTAATTATTTCCTCCTATGCTATGAAAAAACACATCTCTATTTAACGTGGAACATTGATCATGTAGCAGGTCATTTGATTCTGTTGTTGAAAATGAATATGCAACATTAGAGAGCGCAACAGGTGCTTGGCAAAGTAAGGCTGCCAAAGAAAGGATATGTGAATTATGTTTTAATGGCGTATGGCTCTCGAACATGTAATTTTCATATGTTCTGCATTGCACTTTACACCTTGTCAATTTTGAACCCCTTTTTTTATAATAAGGTTTAATGCTCGTTCTATTGAAAATATTTGCCAACTGATGTTTTTCCTAAAAATTAAATATGTCCAAAAAGTTGTAGATTTGTTTAAAAGATGTGCATATTTGTATTGAAGTGTAGTAAGGTTTTTGTTTTGACACCTTTATTGACCTCTTTGGAGATACAAATCTTATATTACAAACCAATCAATCAAATTGAAAGACTCCCAGAAGTGAAGGTGTTTAGTTAGGTATGGATGATTTTTTGAGCCTGCATGAAACATCTACAGATTATTCATTCTCGGTTTGTCTTTTCCCGTTTGACCAGCTGTCTTTATCCTAACATGTTTTTAGCAAAATCATTGCTTTATGTGTTTAGTGATGACTTTAGGATGCATACTTTTTGGAGCAGTAGGTGATTTGGTATCTAGTAACATCGCTACATTGGTGTCAAATCCCTGGATTGTCAAGAAGAAGACCTGCTATTTTTCACACTTAGTGGTGGTTTGTCCATTCAAATTAACTCCCTTTCCCAATTTTATTTGCTACCTTTAGTAATTAATCCAAAGAAAATAACTTGACAGTTTACAGTGAATGACCCCAGCAAATATTTACTGCACCATACTGCTCCAGCAGAGTGGAAATTGAGAAAGCTTTAAGGCTTTAAATTTGGGCACTGTTAGGGTTGGTTGCTATTGAACCTGCTTTTCACTTTCCGCACTGATTACATGGGTTTTTCCTTTTTTGAGATTTCAGCTGGATAGCATTCTCTTTCCACCAGGCATGTCCATGTATTGACTTGTGTCGCTTTCCTATGTTGCCCAGTATTGGGGACTTCATTTGCGAATTGGTGCAGAAACACCAGTTCCCATTGTTGCTTTCCTATTTTTTTCAAAGGCTAATTCCTAATTGACTAGTATTTCCACATCCAGAACTATCACTAAATGCGGTATTAGTACTTCTGGGTGCAAGAATACCGATGTGGAGCTTCCACATTTTCGGGCCCCATATAGAAATTTAAGGTTGACATTCTCCTCCCCGGAGCTTTATCCATAAGTGACTTGAAGACTAACACAGATTATGCCACTATATGATGAGTGGCATAGTAAAGAAAACATATTTTGTATTTTCTGGTTCTTATTATATGAACTGAGAAAATATTGGCTAACGCCACTGATGTTAATGAATAGGGTATGGAAAAGAAATGAGGCCTTAAGAGTGTGTAAAGACTGTTCAAATATAGGCACTCAGCGCAGCTATGGAGGGAGTGAAAGCAGACACCGAAAATGCAGTCATTATTTTGACAGTACAGTATATTACGACCTGTTATGTTAATTGTGTTAATACGTGAACTCAATTAGATTTTTATGTTTTTCTTAGAAATAATGTAAGTACTGCATCAAAAGAAAAACCTTAATATCTGTCTACACTTCAATTATTATCCGACTGTTTGTGTAGAATTGTACTACAATTGCATGCAAATGTTATTGACTTTTCAAAATAAATTAAACTGACGTGACTATGAGAATTATGAGCAGAGCCACTGGAGCTATGTTATTTTGCAGTTGCAGCGTTTCCGACATAATTAAGGATTAGCCAAATTTGACACATAATTCATCTTCTGCTGCAAAATACACAGGTTTTAACAAAAAAAGTTTCTACCGCAAACAAATCAAAAGCTGCTCCAAACGCAGTAACAAGCGTTGCTGTACAATGAAAGGCCTTTCGCAAAGGTTGACTGGTCATATTTCTGTTGTTTATTGCTGTGTGTGCCAGTACTAGTACTAATTAGTGAAACCTTTTTCCCAATAGTCTTAACGTGTGAAAATGACATAATAATAAGGCAAGACTATCAACAAATATGCTGTATTATTCTGAATAATGTGTCTTATTGATACATAATTTAGTAAACACTGCCACATAATTTGGTGCTCCCCTGCCGCGTAATTCCTGTGGCCCTGGTTATGAGTGTACTTTGGCAGAGTTCATGATTATACACCAGTATTTTGTGGTTTAACATAGCTTAATTCTTGTGGTGGCCACTCCCTTTTACCCTATGACAAAACAAGGCATTTTCATAACTCTAGGTATCTCCTGCCTTGTATGAAATTCAGATGATGGTTAAAAATAGCTAAATACCATGGCACTCACTTTTCAGCTAAAAGTAGGAAAGAGGTGCTCTATGGGCCAATACTTGAGTAATTACGCAGTCATATAGCCATCACTGCCAGTGACTAAATCTGAGATTTGTTTCTTCAGTGATGCTACTGGCACCGTTGGTTTTGTAATTATTTTGAGCAATAAATTGTGTAGGTAATTGTGGTGTTCCCTCTTAAGGCGTTCCCTCTGAAACCTGGAAAATAAATGGATCACCACAAACCCCAAGGAGTAAATTTATATTAAAATCTGCAAGGAAGAATCACAAACTTTCAATCCACAAATCTAAAGCAAATTACATTTAGAAGCACCAGTTCACCGAGCCCAGCTAGACTGCTGTTCAAATTCATCCACGACATCATCACCACACCCTGAATACCATCCCTTGAAAATGCAATTACTTCCTCACCTCTTTCACCTAGAAAATCCCAACCAGGAGGGACAAAAGTATGTAAACATCTGTCACCAGTTAAATATATTTAAAAAACCTATATAATATGGGACACTTTATCATTAGTTACCATGAGAGATTGCTACATGATTACAAACCAGCTCTAACCTCCAGCTGCTATAAAAATATTTTACTTTTAATTATTACCAAATCTAACTTTCATCTACTAGAACCAGCATTGTGCATAGAACATTCAAGAACCATAAAAAAACTGTTCAAATCACCTGTACCGTCTGAACATTCTATCAACGTTCAATTACTCTCTACCCACCACTTAGCCTGGCATTTTATGGCAATTGAGAAATGTGAGTTGACCCAGGCAGCTCCCTGCTATAAAACCATCAGGACAGTTTCCGAGGAGGCTACAGCACAGAAACAGCTTCATCCTGAGTACTTGATGATGTCCACCAAGTTCTAGAAAAAAGAGAGGCGCGTCTGCTCAGCACACCGGATCTATTGCCAGCTTTCCACACTGTAAATGAATGGAAACCATTGATACCATACAACATTGTTTTTATCTCGCCAAACCAAACAGTGAGGACTGACTATCATGCATCTAATTTGGGGTTCAAGGCACGTGAAGATCCTCATGGATCAAACTTTCCTCACCATTATCTAACTTACATTTAGAACCTCTGAGGGTTCAACTATCAGACACAATAGTCAAGTTTAAAAATGCAGGGTTGGCACACAACTATACCTGAAGATGTGTCTTGAAAACATGCAAAACTGGATGCCTGATAGCTTCCTGAAGTTGAATGTAAATAAAACTGAATTCCCCCTCATCTATTTCAGATTCAAATACATAATTTATCCAGGTAATTGAGGAACTAACTGTATACTTGTTCTCTCTGTTCTATTATGTATTATTAAATCAGTAGGCTTTTCCCCTGGACAATACTCTCATGCTACACCAAATATAAATATGCTGGCTCAATCTGAAACTTGTACTTATATTCACTAAAGTAAATAAAAAAAACAAAAAATCATCTAAAAACAGCCACGCCTGCCCTAACACCATCTTGTTTTGAATGTGGAAATGCCACCCTAACAAGAACCTCACTCTCCAATCAAGGTTGTCTTTCATTGCACAGCTAAATTAATCTTGGAGATGCATAAATATGACCACATATCACAGATCCTACAAGAGTTTTTCTAATTACCCTAGAAGTTAGGATACATTTCTAAGTTGTCTGCCTGACATAGACAGTCATTCGCCTGTAGACACCTCAATATCTGGCCAACATATTGACTATATCCAAAAATACACAAAACTCTCCAGATGAGACCTCCAGAAGTGGACCTGATATGCTACTGTGGCTTTCAGAACCATATGTAACAATACAGATGTGATGTCCAGACTGGGGCACTATATTTAGAGATGACCTTAAGAAGTGGACAGAACACACCATAGGCGGCCCCAAGCACTGAAGACATTACTTCACATGTATTTTGTGGACCTGTACACAGTATGTCAAATGAGGTCCAACTGAGTTCATTATAATTGAACACACATTTTCATATGTCTTAATGTGGTCTCCTGAACTGAGCACAATAATCCAGATGAGGTCTCCAGAACTGACGTCATTATGGCAAAGTGACCTCTAGAACTAGACACAATACTCCAGATGAAACTTGCTGAAGTAAAGTACAACACCCCAAATGAAGCCAACTGGACAAAACATGGCAAAGTTGGCTTAACAAATCTGGAAATCCAAGGTGTACAACCCAACATCACGTATACTTGCATTGCAATGCATGAAGGATCATTTTATATGTCATACGTACGTTGAATTATCACACATGGCATTCTTTTTCTAACAGACGCATTTTACAACCACCCCCATCCGCCATCGTGTTCCAGGAGTACGTGGTGGAAAATAGGTGACAGGTATAGCACATCACAGCAGGGCATGCGGGGGAGGAATATCCACTCCCTTCCTTATTGACGTGGTGGAAGATGTGGGCCATGCTGCGCCTCTGCCTGTAGCCCCTGACTGCACTTCAATTGTTGCTTGAGCTTGAGAGTATCTCAGACTGTGCTGTTCATGTTGTGGACTACTAAATAATATTCACTATACAAAAAAACAAACCTATTACCTTTGTCAATGTCTGTTCATTTGATTGAGGACTAAATGAACTCATATTATGTTTAACATTACTTTGCACCCAATACAAATTCTGTCATTGTAAATTTGCCTCAGGTTTACATCTCAGTGTATCAAACAATATCAAAGAGATGTCCTGTGGTGGCATTTAAAAACAGCACGGAAAGTGGTTCAAATCCATAAATAGGTGGCAATAATAAAATGGCAATAGCCATGCAATATAAGATAGCATGTTATTTATGCTGCAAGTGCACCAAAGACTTGGGGGGTCATTCCGACCCCAGCGGTCCTTGACCACCGGGGCCGGGGTCGGCGGGAGCACCGCCAACAGGCTTTCGGTGAGGGCATTCTGACTGCGGCGGTATGGCCGCGGTCAGAACCGGAAAACCGGCAGTGTCCCCATGGGGGATTCCGACCCCCTCACCGCCATCCTGTTCCTGGCGGTTTCGACCGCCAGGAACAGGATGGCGGTGAGGGGTGTCGTGGGGCCCCTGGGGGCCCCTGCAGTGCCCATGCCAGTGGCATGGGCACTGCAGGGGCCCCCGTAAGAGGGCCCCGCTTTGAATTTCAGTGTCTGCTTAGCAGACACTGAAATTTGCGACGGGTGCTACTGCACCCGTCGCACACCTTCCACTCCGCCGGCTCCATTCGGAGCCGGCTTCCTCGTGGAAGGGTGTTTCCCACTGGGCTGGCGGGCGGCCTTTTGGCAGTCGCCCGCCAGCCCAGTGGGAAACCCAGAATGACCGCCGCGGTCTTTTGACCGCGGGACGGTCTTCTGGCGGTCCCAGCCAGGCCGGCGGCTACCGCCGCCGGCCGGGGTCAGAATGACCCCCTTGGTTTCTTGGTTTCCTGGGGCTTTGGTAGAGATCTTGTCTGTGGTCATAGGTTTGCCGAGGAGACAGATGTGGATTCCTCTAGACATGCCCTCTACCAGGATGTAATTGTGTTGTGGGATGAGTATAAGGTTTTCCTGTGTATGAGGCCCACAGGTGATGGTCCTCACGACCAGCCCACTAAATTCATAAAAATTGGCAAATAGATTGTCTCTACAGGGTATATTACAGTGGGTGCACATGGCTTCTGAGCATTTGTCTAGCCCAAGTCACCTATGGAACTGGAACCACTTGCATGGCATTTCAACAGACCAGTACTGCTTGGGCAGATAACTAACTTTATAATACATGGCGGTAGACGACTGTGCTGGTGATGGGGTGGGGGCAGTGTAAATTGCCACTGACGCTTCTGTAGTTGTTGTTCAGAACTGATATATTCGCATCAAGACCTTCTCATTGTGGTCTTTTCTTTGGATAAGGTCAGAGTTTTATTTTCTAGCAAGGACAGGGACTTTAATCCTGCCTAGGTCCTGAAAAGTATTTCACCTGACCCAGCGCTTAATTTGAGCCTGCAGTTGCCAGTGGAGACCACAGGCAAATTCATCTGTGGGTAACAACACTTCTTGTTCTGCATCAGACATTCCCTGAGCACAAGAGAGAGAAAAACATATTTGCTGAAAGATGGAACAAGAGAAAAATGGAAAAATACAAAATAAAGAGAGAAAACATGAACCTGCAAGACAGCGATAAAGGGGCAGGAAGTGTCAAGTAGTGGATCATAGAGGCAGGTGGTGGATTCAAGCTATGCAGCCTTGGAATCAGGTGCGCTGACATCTGCTGGCTTCTGAGCAGCACTTTGGGCACCAGCACTCTTTTACAATCTCACTCATTCTTTCACAAATTCACTCATTCTTTTACAAACTAAGCACTGTCTTGACCACATGTTCACGCACTCCTGCATTTGCTTGAACCCAAATTACCTTATGTTTTCCAAAGGTCAGTACTCATAATTCTAAGCCTGTGGCAGAGTGTTTGATTCACTTTGCTTTGTCTTGAAGATTTTCCATGTCATATATTTCAGTATTCCCTTTCCTAATCGCCTAACCCACAGCTATTCCTAGGTGAGCCTTTAAGTGTTTCATAAAGTGATGCTTGCCCTGTGTGGTAGGGTCTAAGCATTGTTGTGATTAGTTATCATTCAGTGGTTTGTGGGAGTGGTGAGTTGAGGTGTACTGAGTATTGGTTGAGTTCAGTTTTATATGGTGAAGGATTTGTAGTCAGGCCCATATTAGAGAAGTAAAGTGAGCATCACAGGTATACAGGTAGGCAGCGTGTAACATTACAGATTTAGAATAAACTGTACCCAGATAGAAGAGACTAGACTATTTGTATAAAAACATGACTGACAAACTGCTGGTGAGAATCAGATGCTCTGTAAACCAGGCTTCACTGAAAGCTGGTCTGTCCCATTAGAAAAGCTAAAGGAGTGACAGCGTGCAGTTTCCCAAGTTGTCTTCTGTCTGAAGCGCACCCATGCTCCTTCTCCTCAAAAACATTTGCTCATTACTTATTCTACCCTCTAGCCTCATACAGACCTTTCTCATTCGCACTTCTCTCCTAGTCCTGCCACTCATTTCCCACAGTTCTCTCTCATATTCCTTTTTCTCGACAACATTTCCCTCACACACACCACACACATTTCATGAAAAAATTAATGCTTCGCAGATATTTCTTCGGCAGCTCTCCAAGAGTTGAGAGCATCTTCCCTCTTTGCATCAGACATGCCCTTCCTTTCTAAGCTTCTTATTCCTCTCCTGGAACGTGCTCTCTGCTTTTTGAGGACCTCATGCACATGATAAATAAACTACTTCATTGTTTAATGATATATGTATCTATTCAACTGGTTCTGCTGTTTTAATATTCTACCACTTAGCCATGCTTCTTCTGCTGAAAAAAACATTAAGACCCATTGTTTCACCCTTCCTATGCTAGCAACTCACACCCTCACAAACAACACTGAGGGTCGATTATGACTTTGGCAGACAAAAAAGCCCATCCGCAGAAGTCCCAACGGACAGGCTGCTGCTAGTGCGGCCACCTCCCCCCGGGCCCCATGATGAGTTTCCTGTTCGGTCAGCGGGTGGAAACAGAGTTTCTGCCCACTGGCCCAGCAAGAAACGGGCTACAGTATTGTCTCCGGCTCATAATAGAGCCAGAGGCAATGCTGTAGTGCATGGGTGCACCAGCACGTGTTCCGATGTTCACTGTCTGCAAAGCAGACAGTCAGCATTGCGATGGGGCTAGCCAGGGGGACCCCTGCAATGCCCATGCCAAGTGCATGGGCAGTGCAGGCCCCCCCTCCGGATCCCCCTGCTCCCCGTCTCCGCCAGCTGTTTCATAGCAGTGCTACCCTGGCAGATTAGGACCACCAGCACCGCCAGTCCGTTCTGTGGTGTAAGAGTGGCGGTGCTGATGGTCCGACACAGAAACACTGTGACAGTGATGGTTGCAGAGAAGATAAAGAACCTGCAAGAAACAGATGAAGAAATAGGCAGTATCTGGCGGTGGAAGAAAGAGGCTTGAGGAGGAATCAAGACTACACAGGGTTGCTATTTGGACAACCGATCTTCGATAGCTCCAACCGCAGGCTTCTCAGCAAAATGTTGGGCACTGGGACTAAGGGCCTGATTTAAGAAAAGTAGCACTGCATTCAATGCAGTGTCACTTTTCTTGCGCCACTTAGTGCCTCCCTAGCGCCACCATGTGTGTGTTGTATTAAAGATTCGGCGTACCATGGTGCTAGTTAGGGAACTAGCATCAAAAATTTTGATGCGAGTTTGGTGCTTTGCAGGATTAGCGTAAAAAATGTGGACGCTAATCTGGCAAAGCACATTGGGGCTCATTATAAATAATGTTGTGTCTCCTTTTAACGCCTGCTCTGTGCAGGTGTTAAAAATGCCCCAAAAAATGGAGCAAAGAAATCTTTTAAATTTCTTTGTGCCATTGTTTTGACGGGGAAACGCCCCTCCTGCATATATTATGCCTGGTGCCGGCATAATGTGTCACAAGGGGTTACAAAGTGGCGCAATGCATGCATTGCGCCACTTTGTAAATCTTTGTAAATCTTTGTAAATCTTTGTAAATCTGGTGCAGCGATTTTAGCCTCATTGGGCTACATTAGCGTAAAATAATGAGGCTAAAGTGGAGCAAGGTGGCCCTAGGCCCTCTTAAATACTGGCCTAATTATTTTGCATATTAACCTCTGCCTATACATACACGCCATGTTTTGTAGTATTTTCCTCTATAATCGCTAGAAACGTGCTTATATTGTATAAAATCTGTTGTAGTAAACTAGCAGCGAATACCTGGTTGGCGTTGTGTGGTGATTTCACATAGCTCCACTGCACAGCAGTTGATTTGAGTTTGCTTTATATACAACAACAAATACATAAAATGAAGTAAAAATCGTACTCAAGCTCTCCGCGGTCATCCCTTTTCAGTCTGAACTATTGCTTTTACATTCTCTTCCTCCTTTCACTCACATTCCTCTCCCCGGCAGTCCTCGGCTGAATTTGCCAATTAGTGCTCTTCCCACGCACACATTGTGTTAAATATGGCCGCTGTTTTTCTTCATATACAGTCCATTGCCATTATTTTAAGTCCTGTGGAGGTTGTCCACAGTGACCGACCAAATATCACATTGTTTAATGTGTATAGTGTGTCAGATATTGAAAGATCCCCCTCCCCCACACACGCCACCGCGCAGTTCACACATGGTAGCTACTCTCTGGCTATGCGAATTTGATGGCGTTTGATGGCGCCATAAACTTGAACAGGGCCATTAAAATGACAAGCCTCTCTGCTCCAGGCATGAGCTTTACAACTAGGCCTTGTAAATGTAAACTGAAAGAGCACCACAGAGGGAACCGCTTCTAACTCCAAAGGGTGACAAATTAGACCTCAATGGCAGAACGGGCTGATAAGAGTCATTTATCTCAGCAATTGTTTCTGTTTTCCCTATTAAATCTGTTTGATTTTGTTCGCCCGTGAGCAGGTGCCCAATTTGAAAAAAGATACGTAGTTTGAAAAGATACTATATAAACACAACTCATTTAGTAGTGAGTAGGTGGTATCAACACGAAGGAAAAAGAGAAACGTTGCAATATTTTCTTCTGTTGATGACAAAAGAAATGATATCGTTGCTGCACGTGCATAAAGGTCAGCATTAAGGTAAGAATGTGTATATGCAAAATACATTCTTGATAAAGTGTGTGTATTTGGCAAGCAGTGCTGCTGTATACATATGTAAAGCCTAAAACGAACACTTACACTAGCTACAGATGTTTCATTCAGTGCGTTTGTGCACTGGGCATTATTTCATTTATATCCATTTCTCACAAGCATCTATGTTTCAAGTCACACAAAATTCTATATTTCAGGTCTCACAATAATCTATATTTCAAGTAACTTTCATAGCTAACTAACGGATTAAAAAAAAAACAAGTAGAAGCAATCAGAACACCTCCAAGCACACTTCTTGCAGAACGCATGGTCTTTCCGTGTGTACCTTGGTTTCTGACGGGTGGTGCCCCGGCCTCAATAGAAGAACAAGCATTTGCAATGCAACAGGTCTCGCATTTGCTCGAGTTAGAGTTATTAGAGTTGCAAACTCCTAACCGGACTTTTCTTGCCACACAAATTGAAAGGAAAAAAATGAGCATGATCGCGCTATGTAAAACACAGCGCGAGTGGAAAATAAAACAATAAAGTAGTCCGGAAATCATGCTGAAAACAGGTAGCCTCGTATGTTTTCAGTAGTTGGCCCATGTGCTCGAGGAGGGCTAAACACCGGAAAAGGTATGACGTATGCATGCCTTTCTGAAATGAAATCAAGCGGATTTTAAAATGCAAGCCCACGAACCAATGAAAGTGACAGGCATGACATGGGCGTGGTTAAAAGCCCAAAGAGAGATTACAACAGGGATGGAGCGCTTGTTCGCTTGACCCTAAAAACATCTGAACCAGATATGCATGGATGTCAATTCACTGAAATGCCAGGGTAGCAGAAGTCACATCACACACCCTTTAACCTCCACTTTCACTCACACACACACTTACAAATACACACAAATTCACACTTACGTACACTCTCTCACCTAAACACACTCTCACCCGCAAGCATGCACACAACATACACTTAAAAGCATTTTTTACTTACCTCAGTTGCCATGGAAGGGCATATTGCAGCTAGTTGTACTCCATTTTTACTTCACGAATACAGGAGAAGATCACGGCGCATTTGAGGGGCGGGGCGGTGCATGGCAGGGGGCAAATATTACTTTAAAAAAAAAAATTAAAACCTTTTACCTGAGTTGCCGCTGCCGCTCCTTTTGCCTTCACTGCAGCTAAGGGCACATGCTCCCAGCCTGTCCTGTGGCCTATTTGAATGCTGCTCTCATGCTCCTGCCAGCATGAGAGCAGCGTCTGGATGGTCGGAGTGCCCAGCCAGGGCGCTCCAGTCTCCAACCTGGCAACACCAGTGCTTAATTTGTGCTTGTTGTTTCCGGTGCTGAGCACCGGCACTTATTTTTGAGGGCCAGGGCTTATTCTTTAGCCTCAAGCGATTGCTGCGAGCAAGAGGCACATATGGGAAAGATGGAGGAATGGAAAAAAGAAAAAGTGTCTCAAGGGAGAAAGTAGAAAGCTGCTAGAGTGACTTGAAGGGGCAGGGAGTGGCTTTACATGAATTGAAGAGGCCCGAAATGTCTTTAGGATTACGCAGCCTCAGTATTCCTTGTTCCAACATTTAATTACTGCAGCCAAAAGAGGGCTTTGGGCACCAGCATGTTTTTGTTTACAAATTAAGCACTGGGCAGCACAGTTCCATTTGGCGAGAGCCTAGTGCGCACATATGTTTGGCCGGTCCGAGACGGCCATCAAAACATACATGCGCACTGAGAGGGAGTGCTGGGCACTCCCCCTTCGTGCTCATCACAGCCCCATGGCCCCGCCCCTCTTACTATAAAACAATAGTTTATTATTGTTTTATAGTAAAAGTTTTGCAGCTGCTGCTGCTGTCTAGGGGAGGCAACGCACCTCTGCCCTAGCCAGCAGCTGCAGCTGCTGTCTAGGGGAGGCAACGCACCTCTGCCCTAGTGGAGGAGCTACACCTGCACTAATAGTGAGTAATATATTATTATTCACTATTAGTGTAATAACAATTGACAGAAAACAAAAAGTAGGACCACAACTGACGTTCATAAGGATGATCTGTTATTGTGTTCTTGGCACTGAATTTGCCACCTCCGAGCCCAGAAGTCTCAAAAACAGCGCTAGTTGTCACAAAAAGGAAAGCCAGGGGTCACAGCTGCGACCCCTGGTGACCTATAAATGACTTCAATCTATGTCCAGTAACTTATTTATTTATGTAATAATTAATTACTTATTGTAACTTGCGATGTAAAGTATTGTCCCTCAAGCCCTGATGCTGATGTGCAATTCTTTTTAGGTGGCTGTGTAAATGTGGTTAGGAAAAATGCTGTCACTCACAGTCAAGTTGGCCAATGAAGTGTACTGACTCACTGCCCCAAGTTGGATGCTGCAGTGGGCATAGGCAAAATGTTAAAGACTATTTACCATATGGTTGCTGAAGAGTGCGGGGTCAGAGTCCCTCTAGGTAACTATATATGTAGAGTTTTATTTTTATTTATGCTTCTTTATTACATGAGGAATGCAAAAACAACTAAGTAAATTATATTTCAAACTTTACTATTATAGTAAACATCTCCACAGATATCTCTAAGTTAGTAATAGTAATAGATGCTATAAATCATAGCTGAAAACATTTCGACCCACCATACAAAGTCAGATTTGTATAGGATTCAGTAAATATTCTCCCAAACACCAGTCCTCTCTTCATGAGGGCTTTCATCAATAAAGGAAAAATGAAACCCCTTCAGGCCAACAAGGAAACATGTAGTTAGTTTCCAATGACTTGCAAAATTATGCCAACCCCAGCCTTACTAGGCTAAAAATGGAACAGGTAGGTGATTCCATGTCAGCCAGGCTAACAGACTTCACAATAAGGCCCTGTGGTCCCTTGTCAAACTGGGATCTAGTGTGCTAGGTCACTATGCATCAGTTAGCCTTTGCCGCTCTAGACTTGAATGCCGTTCCCTAAAGCATCTCCTATGCAGCAAACAAACACATTCTTGAGGGTGGCTCTCATGTGCTGTAGTCCTTGAGGGAAAGAAAAATGGAGACTGTCGCCAGGCGATCGATAACTCTTCATACCAACAATGCTGGAAAAGCTAAGTACTCAATTACTTTTGGCCCCTTTCTATCAAAACCTAGATGCAGATGCTGGTGCCAAAAGTGAACTGCCAGTCAGGCTTGCACCTTTGTCAAAACGTCTTGTCAGTATATGGGTCCGCTGCAAAGCCTCTGCCTAATTATTCAGCTTGCAGGTGGTGGGGTTGCTCCAGTTATCAACAATGTATTACTTCACTTGGGATTGCATGCAGTTTTCAATTGCTTCTTGCTGAATCTGCCTAGGATTTTTTAAATAAGACTTTGGTTATGGAGATATGCTCCTTGTGGGATATTTTGTCTCAAATGAGTGAGGGTTAGCATTGACTACTTTCCCGTCCATCTGAATTTGGAGGAGAAACATGAGGCTCGCCTACTTAGTTTTTTTACCAATAGTTTTTTATCAGCTAGAACACTTATAATATCAGACATTGCTTTACTCTAGAGGGAGGGTGCTAGATTTAGGTTTAGGATTAGGAGTTGCATTGTTTGAAGCTCTGCTCAGAAGCCTGTGGCTAGTGCAATTAAATGCCCACGCTCAGGGTGCCAAAGCTTATAGTTTTAGATCCACCACATGCCTCTTTAATCCATTACCAGACACTCTGCCACCTTATTTCACTTGTGGGTTCCTACATTTTTCTTTTGTGATGGTTTTTCTGTCTTTCTCTTCCTCCATTTTTCCAATTTTTTAGTTTTCCCTCTCTTGCTAAATATCTGATGCAGAAGGAAAAGGTACGCTCCCCCCAAAAAGTGCCGGTGGACCCCCACCAGCAACCAACGGCTCAAGTTAAGCACTGGTTATGAGCTGAATAAACTCATCAACGTGGATTATTGTATCACCCACAAAATGCGATCAGACATAGGGCCTTTGATGCAAGTGGATTTAGAGCATTGTTAGACCTGGCAGCTCTGGGCGTGGTTTCCCTGTACTTTTTGCTTCTGACCTCCTTGTTTTGTATACTCTGCTGTAAATTGTTTTTGCTGGTTCTGATACTCTGAGCACTTTACCACTGCTAACCAGTGCTAAAGTGCAAGTGGTCTATGTCTAAATGATATTGGTAATTAGTTTTCCAAGATTGCCACATTTGATTTAGTGGTAAGTCCCTAGGATAGTGCATCATGTGTCCCCAGGGCCTGTAAATCAAATGCTACTAGTGGGTCTGCAGCACTGATTGTGCCTCCCACACAAGCAGCTCTGTAAACATGTCTCAGACCTGCCACTGTGGTGTCTGTGTGTGCAGTTTTGAATTTCCAGTTCGACCTGACAAGTGTACCAACTTGCCAGGCCCAAACTTTCCCTTTTGCTACATGCAAACCATCCCTTAGGTAGAAGGCCCTAGGTAGCCTCGTGGGCAGGATGCAGTGTATTTAAAAGGTAGGACATGTGCTGGTGTGTTTTACATGTCCTGATAGTGAAATACTGCCAAATGTGTTTTTCACTATTGCAAGGCCTATCTCTCCCATAGGCTAACATTGCATTTAAATCTCTTTTAAGGGCAGTTTCCCATTTGGAGCAGATAGAGATTTAGAAACTGGGGTCTCTGAACTCACAATTTAAAATTACATCTATTGGTACATTTGGTTTATGAATTGTCGGTTTGGAAATGCCACTTTTAGAAAGTGGGCATTTTTTTGCTTAACCATTCTGTGCCATTGCTTGACTGCTTAATACACGTCTGGGTCAGACTGACAGTTGGGCTGTTTGTGAATTCACTCTAGACAGTGACACAAAGGGATATGAGGTATGTCCTGCATATCCTGATGAATCTTCCTGGGCTAGAGTGGGAGGGAGGAGCTGTCACCTGCACTTGAAAGGGCTGTGTCTGCCCTCACACAGTACAAACTCCAACCCCTTAGAGTGTGTCTGGGGCAGTGCAAGGAAGAGGGAGGGTTTTGTGCACCACAAAGACTTCCCTTTAATATTTGCCTACTTCAAAGGCAGACATGAGTATAGTTATTGGACTGCTGACCCCACAACTTTTGATTACTTCTGGATCAAGAGTAACCTCTGACAAGTAGAAGAGGTTGATGCTTGAGGAGCCCCTGACACTCTACCTGTTGCTTTGTTGTGATGGCCTGCTGCTGCTTCTGCCTTAAGATGGAAAGGACTGGACTTTGCTTTCTGAGATCCTGCTTGTGAAGTTTCTCCAAGGGCTTGGACGGAGCTTCCCCCCTGTTCTGAACTCTCAGGACCATCAAAGACTTCATCTGCCAGCACCTGGGCTCTCTTGCTGAGACTCCTACCTTGTCAAGTGGTGTCACATCCAGTACCTGGGCCCTTAAAAGGAGACCCTGGTGAACCCAAGGTGAAAATCCATGGACCGCAGCTGAGCAGCATAAAAATCGACACTGCACCTGCACCGCGGCTGAAAAATCAATGCAGCACTAGTGAAATTGAGGCATCGTTATCCCAGTGAGGATTCCTCGCTGCCATGCACCCGGAATTTCCATGCATCCTCCCTGGGCATCAAAATCTTCAACATCACCGCATGGACCTGAAGCTGCTTGTTGGGAAACCGACGCATTGTTTACCCGGCGGAGAAAGAATCAACGCACGGCCTCACTTATGCTTTTCTGAAACACGCTCACCTGTGCAGCTTTATTGTTGATGCATTCCAGAGACTTTGTGCTAAAATAACGCATCTACTTTAATTCTATGGATTAAGATTCTTTTTACTTAAAAAATTAATATATTTCCTTGTGTCTGTTGATTTTTTTTGTTTTGGTCTTGTTTGATTTAGATAAATATTGGCTATTTTTCTAAACTGGTGTGGTGTCATTTTGTGTTTTTTCCACTGTGTTACTGTGTGTGGTTGTACAAATATTTTACACATTGCCTCTGAGATAAGCCAGACTCCTTGTGTCAAGCTACCAAGGGGGCAAGCAGGGATTATCTGAGCTGGGTATACCCCTTACCCTGACTAGAGTGAGGGCCCCTACTTGGACAGGGTGTAAACTGACTGCCAACTAGAGACCCCATTTCTAACATTCATGTTCATTTTCTTTGAGGAAGAAGGCAAGCTAAGAGACCATTTGTCAGCACAGTCTTTCTACTAAAAAGATAAAACCTTACAGAAGGATGTTGTTAGAGGACTGGGTTAATTGGAAGGTCATAAGTTCTATGCCCTGTCGAGTAAACTGTTTATTGTTACTCCAGAAATGAATGATGAAACCAGGCGTCTGATTCCAAGTATGTCAGATTAAAGGTGTGATTTATCACACCTGATGAAACCCAGTACTCCAGGGATCAGACTTTATTGGGTGTGATAAATAGCACCTATGCAGGGTTTTTGGGGAATATCATACTGATTTTGATGCTTAGCAGACCAAAATCTGCATATTTTGGAAAATACCACATAGTTTCTGTGTTAAATTTTGACAGGTTTGACCTATCAAAAATTACCAAAGGGAGAAGTATTAAACCCACATGGTAATTGCTAAGTGTAGTAAATACCATTAATTTCGGAATTCCAACCCCAGTTCAAAAACACGTTTGTGCAGGGATCAGAAAACACCAACCCGCTCATAATCTAGGCCTTATTCTTGCAGTTTATGAAGGAATTGACTTAATTTCAAGCATCAAGCATTGAAAACTTGGGATAATATCTGAAAAAATGCATCTTCATTTAAGGGTGTTTTTGTAAGTGAGGGCAAATCCAACATCAGCTCTGCCCAAGACAACCGATGGACTAGTAGGTGTGGAATTGGAGCGATTAACGTCTAGGAAGTTTGTTTGAAACATTTCTCAACGAGAAACAGTAGGTCTAGTTATTTTTTGGCAAAATATCTTATTGGCAGTTTCATGACATTCACAGTACAAAATCAGTGACAAATCAGTGGGTAAAACATTCTGATCCCACAAAGGAGGTCAGTAAGTCAGTAATAGTACAAAGCAGATTGGTGATGCAATATACTCTGCATATGCACTACAGAACAAAGCAGTCAACACTACTCCGCCCCCCTCCAAAAGCTTGGTCTGAAGGTAGCAATCCTATCATCTACTCAAAAGTGAGCAGCTGCATGGGTCATTCATCTCTGGAGATGGCACTGTTAAGTAAGGAAAGTGAGGGAGAGGGCAGGGAGGTAGCTATGTCCCACCATCTCCCTGGGTATTTGCTTTGGAAGCAGCCTCCGAGCCCTCCGCCTCAGGCTACAGCTCCTTTGTTAAAGCATCCCAGGCAAGGGCTACCTCCAGTGAGCATTGTCCCCTTTTGGCCTCCTGGAGCAAGGTCGCACCCTCATACTCAGCCCCTTTCCATAGCTCCCTGTTTCATAACAAAACCTGCTGGCACCTCACATTTTCCAATTGATTGTGATCTGCTGTTTCACCATAATCAACTCTAGCTCTATAAACCTTGTGGTAACTTTGTGTTTAGCCAGCCTCTGGAACAACCCCAAGAAGCAGGCTGCAGGCTCTGAAGGCAGTGTGTGCTCCATTACTCCCATAATCGGGGCCACCACCCCCATCCAGAACTCCTCCATCTGAGGAAAACGCCACACCATATGCTAACATGTGTCAGTGCCCACCAGGTTGCACCTAGGGACCTACAAATAAGCTCCAGGGAAAAATGTGTTAATCCTTGCAAAAGTGAGGTATGCTATATGCAGGTAATAAAAACTAAATAATTTGAAACTAGCATTTCAGAAAACCTGTGGTATTTCAGCTAGGATTTTGACCCAGTCACTGTCTGCGATAGGGGTACCGGTATCGGCCGCCCTAGTGTCTTTGAGGGCCCTAAGAGGAACTTTTGTGTCTGCCCAGAGAGCCAGATATAGGCCAGTGACTGCTTTGTGTCTACCTGAGGATGTGCACAAGACAGGACAACCTTGTAATGAGGGCGGCTCTTCGTGCCCCACTTGATAATGGTCACTGCAACAGAGCAGTGACAGCACAGTGGAAGAGAATGTGACCACTGGCAGATCGTAAGTCGTCTGCAGGTCCTCAAAGGGCTGCAGAATCCTGGAGTCATACATATCACAGAGTGTCATCAGCCACATAGCCACCCACTGTCCCAATCATTGAGCCGCGTCCTCCAGTAGAAAGTGTGCTAGCCTCTGGAGGGGCAACACAGGGTGTAAGGGGTGGCCACACCCACTTTCTGTAAGTACCACACCCAGCAATGTTTGGCCACCAGCTGCACCTTGTAGGGCTCTGCTTGGACCTTTTTAGGCTCCAGCAGGAGCTGCGTTGACCAGGGCTGTGCTGGCGCACTCCCCTCCACAAATGGGCCACCCCGTAGTTCAGCATCTACTCACCTGGTCACCTACTGTAACTGGGCCGCCAGATAGTGTGCCTCAAAGTCGGGGGCAGGCAGTCGTCCATCCTGATCTGGGTACTGAAACTTCACAAGGGTGACTCAGCGGCTGCCGGTCCCCCAGATGAGATCCACAATCATGGAGGGCATCTCATTGAATTTGGAATGGGGGGTCGCGATGGGGAGTGTGGCAAAATAGTGCAAGGGCCGGGAAAATGCGACCATTTTGGCAATCCCTACTCGCCTCATCACAGAGACAGAAGTACATTGACCCGCTGACAGTGCCCTGCCAAGGTTATCATCCAACATAACATTGTTGCAATGAACAAAAACAATTGAAACCTTTTGCATGCCCCGACGAAATCCCTCCTGATCATGAGGGTTGGAGGATAAGATTCATTTAATATTTCTGGATCTGCTATGCAAATATAATGGTATTTTAATAATAGGTAGCAGCAGCCTCATTCCATGATTAAAAAGGAATGATTTTGGTAAGCGTCTGTGCACTGTCTTCACTCATTGCTTTGGATTTCACAGGAACTTTCACTTTTGTAAATTATGGCACATTTTTAAGTGACACCGTCACAATGTTTACCATCCTGTGTGTAATTCTAGAGGCATGCATTTTTATTCGTGCATGTAAAAGTACGGCTTTCACTGCTGTGCAATAATTGTTTAGTGCTCAGTGTTGTTTTGCAACGCCAAGACTTCCACTCACGTTTGAGTATATTTTTCACCGGTATCTGCTTCTTGTTGTCATGTTTTATTTTGTTTTAGAGGTCTTTCACGCATGTTTCATTCATTCTGATGCATTTTTTCGTTCATGGTGCATGAAAACATGTCGGGAGCACGCTTCAGATTCCGATGAGTACAATGCTTTGGGAGCTCGAGATGAGTTGATATTTACATTTTGCCACAGAGGTCATTGAATGCACTTTTGTTTGGTGAGCGATATTAACACATTACGGGTTATGCATGAACATATGGTGATTCACTCACCGGTTGTTGTGCATTTTATTATATCACCGTTGAGGTGTTATTCTCTTTTTGAGTATTTTCGTCATATGGGGCGGGCCTCATTATGACATGGGCGGTTCTAGGACCGGCAGTGCCGCGGTGGCAGTCGGACAGCCACACTCCAGGCAGTCCGACTTCCACATTACGACTGTGGCGGTCGGACCGCCAGGGGACTGCCGTGCCCACCAGGGACATGGTTCCTGACGGACTGACGGTGTTCGAAGTCGTGGTCAGCAACGGCGGCGCTGACTTCAACGCTGTTGCGCTGATTACGAGTCCAGCTTTCACAGCCTTTTCATGCAGGGACCCTGCTTTGAAAAGCCTGGGAAACACAGTGTAGAGGGCTACGGGGGGGAACTGCACTGCCCATGCCCATGAAATGGTCAGTGGAGGAACCCCCCGCCCAGCATCCTTTGCAGACAGTGAGCATTCCAAGGGTGCTGTGGTGCTACGGTATTGGCCTCAGCTCCCTTAAGGGAGCCTAGACCAATACAATAGCACTGTTCCCGCCTGGATGACAGGTGGGAATGTCGTAATATGATGTTACCGCCATCCAGCCTGGTGGGAACATCATAATACAACGGGAGTAAGGCAGCCGGTTGACGGACGCCTCATCCCTGTGAGTTGGCTGGTCGGCTTGTTCGACCATCAAACCCTTAACAAGCCCCATGGTCTTATCAGCATTATCTGGCAGCATTCATATGATCAACATTAGTTTTGTTACATGTGGTAAAGGTCAGTCAGGGGTTGAAGTGGCATTCGCTCACTGCATATATCTCATGTTACTTGATTTTATTCATGGTTCTCATTGTGCCATACAATCATTGTATTTTGTTGCAGTTACCCCTGATGAAGAAGCTTTTGGCTCGAAATGCATTGGGTCTTTGAAACCATTGGATAGTATGATTGGATTCAATTAGTGCTAATGGTCACCTACTGGAGTTAGATGACATTACAGTGTTAATGGAGAAGTAAAATATGGAATGTTGTCATCATTAAAAGAATAATTAACAGCAGCTAATCTATTGGCATATTATTTTTAATTTATCATTGCAAACAGTTGAACCTACGGGTCGCATTCAAGTGTGTCTTGGGATTGGGAAGTGGGTGCACTACCAGCAAGAGTTTAAGTTGATTGATGTGTAAATTGAGACAGGATGGCACATGAAATTGGGGAAACAAATCTTAAATCATTTGGGAATACAAATTTCAGTGCACCCACGGAGCAATTGTTTCCTAACAGTCCCGTTGTCAGCATCCAACTCAGTACTTTATAGTCAATATTGAGCATGGGGAGTGGCTGGTTTGATGCTAGCTCCTGTGAAGAGCTGCCGGGTTTAATCAGGGGAACAATTAAGGCTTCCTTTGTCATGGGGGGGGCAGCACTTGGGTGTCGTGCTCCAATTTGTACATCTAAACCATCCAAGGCACCTAATGAGTAATGTAAGCAGCATACAACTCAGCCAGCAGTCCATCCGAGCCCATTACCCTACACCGTGCCATGGCCCGAACCGCAGCAGTAACTTCTACTGGGATTACTGCTCCCAGCTCCTCTGGGCACATAGGGGTGGTGAACGTAAACTGTATTGAAGCTCGCTGCCTTTGAAAAAAAATCCTTTGCAATAATATTTTGCAAGTACTATCTGTGTATAGCTTCAAGAATTGGTAACAAAATGTAATACTGACAGCTATACTATCAATCCTTACCTAAAAAAGCATTGTATGGCATGCTACAATATCTCATTTAATAGAACGAGCAATGGTACAAGTTCATCAAAATTGTGTCCTAAAGCAACAACAAAATCATTGGAGCAAGTAATGGTTTACCTAAATAGTGCATGTACGAGAACACCTCACAGACTGCCTAGAAGGTAGAGGAAAAGGTGGTGGCCTATTTTAACAAGACACATATAGTGGAAAACCGTATAACCAGCAGCAGTAGCCCAGAGGTAGTGGAACACATTATGGCCCGGAGTTACATGATCCCACGGGTCTGTAGCACAGACCCTGGTACTGCCAAACTGCCTTTTCAGGGGTTTCACTGCAGCTGCTGCTGCTGCCAACCCCTCAGACAGGTTTCTGCCCTCCTGGGGTCCAGCCAGGCTTGGCCCAGGATGGCAGAACAAAGGACTTCCTCAGAGAGAGGGTGTTACACCCTCTCCCTTTGGAAAAAGGTGTTAAGGTAGGGGAGGACTAGCCTCCCCCAGCCTCTGGAAATGCTTTCATGGGCACAGATGGTGCCCATTTCTGCATAAGCCAGTCTACACCGGTTCAGGGACCCCTCAGCCCTGCTCTGGCGCGAAACTGGACAAAGGAAAGGAGAGTGACCACTCCCCTGACCTGCACCTTCCCTGGGAGGTGCCCAGAGCTCCTCCAGTGTGCTCCAGACCTCTGCCATCTTGGAAACAGAGGTGCTGCTGGCACACTGGACTGCTCTGAGTGGCCAGGGCCAGCAGGTGACGTCAGAGACTCCTTCTGATAGGCTCCTTCAGGTGTTGCTAGCCTAGCCTCTCTCCCAAGTAGCCAAACCCTGTTTTCTGGCTATTTAGGGTCTCTGCTTTGGGGAATTCCTTAGATAACGAATGCAAGAGCTCATCAGAGTTCCTCTGCATCTCTCTTTTCACCTTCTGCCAAGGAATCGACTGCTGACCGCGCTGGAAGCCTGCAAAACTGCAACAAAGTAGCAAAGATGACTATTGCAACTCTGTAACGCTGATCCTGCCGCCTTCTCAACTGTTTTCCTGGTGGTGCATGCTGTGGGGGTAGTCTGCCTCCTCTCTGCACTAGAAGCTCCGAAGAAATCTCCCGTGGGTCGACGGAATCGTCCCCCTGCTACCGCAGGCACCAAAGAACTGCATCACCAGTCCCCTGGGTCTCCTCTCAGCACGACGAGCGAGGTACCTTGAATCCAGCAACTCTGTCCAAGTGACTCCCACAGTCCAGTGACTCTTCAGTCTAAGTTTGGTGGAGGTAAGTCCTTGCCTCCCTACGCCAGACTGCATTGCTGGGAACCGCGTCTTTTGCAGCTACTCCAGCCTCTGTGCACTTCCGGCGGAAATCCTTTGTGCACAGCCAAGCCTGGGTCCACGGCACTCTAACCTGTATTGCACGACTTTCTAAGTTGTCCTCCGGCGGCGTGGGACTCCTTTGTGCAACTTCGGGTGAGCACCATTTCACTCCTCTTTGTAGTGCCTGTTCTGGCACTTCTGCGGGTGCTGCCTGCTTCTGAGAGGGCTGCTTGTCTTGCTCGACGCCCCCTCTGTCCCCAGACGCAATTGGCGACATCCTGGTCCCTCCTGGGCCACAGCAGCATCCAAAAACCCTAACCGCATGATTTGCAGCTAGCAAAGCTTGTTGCCAGTCTTCCTTCAGGAAAACACTTCTGCATGACTCTCCACAGCGTGGGGCATACATCCTCCGAAGGGGAAGTTTCTAGCCCATGTCGTTCCTGCAGAATCCTCAGCTTCTACTGTCCAGTAGCAGCTTCTTTGCACCCACAGCAGGCATCTCCGACTTGCTTGTGACTTTTGGACTTAGTCCCCTTGTTCCACAGGTACCCCCGTTTGGAAATCCATCATTGTTGCATTGCTGGTTTGTGTCTTTCCTGCAGAATTCCCCTATCACGACTTCTATGTCCTTTGGGGAACTTTAGTGCACTTTGCACTCACTTTTCAGGGTGGGCTATTTTTCTAACCCTCACTGTTTTCTTACAATCCCAGCGACCCTCTACAAGGTCACATAGGTTTGGGGTCCATTCGTGGTTCGCATTCCACTTTTGGAGTATATGGTTTGTGTTGCCCCTATCCCTATGTGTCCCCATTGCATCCTATGGTAACTATACATTGTTTGCACTGTTTTCTAAGACTATACTGCATATTTTTGGTATTGTGTACATATACCTTGTGTATATTTGCTATCCTCATACTGAGGGTACTCACTGAGATACTTTGGCATATTGTCATGAAAATAAAGTACCTTTGTTTTTAGTATATCTGTGTATTGTGTTTTCTTATGATATTGTGCAAGTGACACTAGTGGTACTGTATGAGCTTCACTCGTCTCCTAGTTCAGCCTAAGCTGCTCTGCTAAGCTACCATTATCTATCAGCCTAAGCTGCTAGACACCCTATACACTAATAAGGGATACCTGGGCCTGGTGCAAGGTGTAAGTACCCCTTGGTACTCACTACAAGCCAGTCCAGCCTCCTACATTAGTTGTGCAGCGGTGGGATAAGTACTTTGCAACTACTTACCACTTTTGTCACTGTACTTTTCATAAGAGAAAAATATACAAAACAAGTTCAGTGTATGTACACCTAACCAAAAAGTTTTGCATTTCCTCTTTTCACTCTTTTTCTAAGTGCTGAAAAGTACCTCTAAACTTTCTAAAAAGTTCTTTAAAAGTTTTAAAAGTTTTTTTTCTGTCTTTCCAAAAGTTCTGAAAAACTTTTTCTTCACTTTTTCTATCACTTAAACTCTTTCTAAAATGTCTGGCACAGGCCAAACTGTTGATCTGTCCAAACTTGCTTATGATAACCTTAGCTGGAAAGAAGCAAGGAGTCTCTGCATAGATAGAGGTTTAAGTGTAAGGAAGAATCCTTCTAGAGAACTGTTAGTTAACATGCTTAAAGAACAAGATAAGGCCAGAGGTGCCCCATCTGTTGAAAAAGTAGCTAATGGTTCCCAATCTGATCCAGGGACACCCCTAGAAAAAGATTCAGGAAAGAAACTTCCTAGCCTGCCCATTAACAGACAGCCTTGCATAGTTGGTACTGATGGAGAGTCACACCATACTGATAGTGTAGTCTCACATCATAGCAAGAGTATTCCTTCTCACCACAGTAGAAGTGATGTTTCTGTTAACCAAGCTGTTAGGATGCCTTCTGTTAGGGATGGGTCTCCTTCTGTTCAATCTCATCATACTTCTGTTTCTAGGCATGTCCCTCCCACCTACCCTGATGACAGAGTGTTAGAAAGGGAACTCAATAGATTGAGAGTGGAACAAACCAGACTGAAGCTCAAGAAGCAACAGCTGGATTTTGATAGACAGTCCTTAGAAGTGGAAAGAGAAAGACAGAAATTGGGTTTAGAAACCCATGGTGGCAGCAGCAGTATTCCCAATAGTCATCCTGCAAGAGAGCATGATTCTAGGAATCTGCACAAGATAGTTCCCCCTTATAAGGAGGGGGATAACATTAACAAGTGGTTTGCTGCACTTGAGAGGGCCTGTGTTGTACAGGATGTCCCTCAAAGGCAGTGGGCTGCTATCCTATGGCTATCATTTAGTGGAAAAGGTAGGGATAGGCTCCTTACTGTGAAAGAAAGTGATGCCAATAATTTTACAGTTCTTAAGAATGCACTCCTAGATGGTTATGGCTTAACCACTGAACAGTACAGGATGAAGTTCAGAGAGACCAATAAGGAGTCTTCACAAGACTGGGTTGATTTTGTTGACCATTCAGTGAAGGCCTTGGAGGGGTGGTTACATGGCAGTAAAGTTACTGATTATGAAAGCCTGTATAACTTGATCCTGAGAGAGCATATTCTTAATAATTGTGTGTCTGATTTGTTGCACCAGTACTTGGTGGACTCTGATCTGACCTCTCCCCAAGAATTGGGAAAGAAGACAGACAAATGGGTCAGAACAAGGGTGAACAGAAAAGTTCATACAGGGGGTGACAAAGATGGCAATAAGAAGAAGGATGGTAAGTCTTCTGACAAGGGTGGGGACAAATCTAAAAATGAGTCTTCATCAGGCCCACAAAAACACTCTGGTGGGGGTGGTGGGCCCAAATCCTCCTCTAATCAAAACAAAGAAAAGAAAACATGGTGCTATTTATGTAAAATAAAAGGCCATTGGACAACAGATCCCAGTTGTCCAAAGAAAAGCACCAAGCCTCCTACCACTACAACCCCTACTGCTACACCTAGTGTCCCTACTAATAGCAGTGGTGGTGGGAGCAAACCTACTAATAGCCAATCCAAGGGAGTAGCAGGGCTCACTATTGGTAACTTAGTTGGGGTTGGTCTGATTAGGGAGACCACAGAGGCTGTGTTAGTCTCTGAGGGGGCTATTGATTTAGCCACCTTGGTTGCTTGTCCCCTTAACATGGATAAGTACAAGCAACTACCCCTAATAAATGGTGTTGTGGTTCAGGCCTACAGGGACACTGGTGCCAGTGTTACAATGGTAATAGAGAAACTGGTCCACCCTGAACAACACCTACTTGGTCACCAGTACCAAGTAACCGATGCTCATAACAACACCCTTAGCCACCCCATGGCTGTTGTGAATCTCAACTGGGGGGGGTTACTGGCCCAAAGAAAGTTGTGGTTGCCTCAGGTTTACCTGTAGACTGTCTATTAGGGAATGATTTAGAGACATCAGCTTGGGCAGAAGTGGAGTTGGAGGCTCGTGCAGCAATGCTGGGCATTCCAGGGCATAATTTTGCTTTGACAAGGGCTCAGGCCAAAAAGCAAAAAGGACAGGGTGACTTGGATCCTGCAAGAATGGACCAAGTGCTCCCTAAAGCTAGGGCTAGTAGAAGTAAAGCACTACCTACTATCCCTCCCTCTACAGTGGATTCTACTCCTGAAGAAGAAGAATTCCCACCCTGTGCAGAACCTACACCAGAGGAGCTGGAAGCAGACACTGCTGAGCTTTTGGGTGAAGGGGGGCCTGCCAGGAGGAGCTGAGTGTGGCACAGCAGACCTGTCCCACACTAGAGGGTCTAAGACAGCAAGCTGTCAAACAAGCAAATGGGGATGTCAGTGACTCTCACAGAGTTTACTGGGATGAAAGCCTCTTGTACACTGAAGCAAGGGATCCAAAACCTGGAGCTGCCAGGAGATTGGTGATTCCTCAGGAGTACAGAAAGTTCCTCCTAACTCTTGCTCACGACATTCCCTTAGCTGGACATTTGGGGCAAATGAAAACCTGGGACAGGCTTGTTCCCTTGTTTCATTGGCCTAGAATGTCAGAGGACACAAAAGAATTTTGTAAGTCCTGTGAAACCTGTCAAGCCAGTGGCAAGACAGGTGGCACTCCAAAGGCACCCCTTATTCCACTGCCTGTGGTTGGGGTTCCCTTTGAAAGGGTAGGGGTTGACATAGTTGGCCCCCTTGACCCTCCTACTGCTTCAGGCAATAGGTTTATCTTGGTGGTAGTGGACCATGCCACCAGATATCCTGAAGCAATTCCTCTAAGGACCACTACAGCTCCTGCAGTGGCAAAGGCCCTCCTGGGAATCTTTTCCAGGGTGGACTTCCCAAAAGAGGTGGTATCAGACAGGGGAAGCAATTTCATGCCTGCTTACTTAAAGGCCATGTGGAAGGAGGGTGGTGTGACATACAAGTTCACTACACCCTATCATCCACAAACAAATGGACTGGTGGAGAGATTTAACAAAACTCTCAAAGGCATGATTATGGGACTCCCTGAAAAACTCCGCAGGAGATGGGATATCCTTTTACCATGCCTCCTTTTTGCTTACAGGGAGGTACCCCAGAAAGGAGTGTGCTTCAGCCCCTTTGAACTCCTATTTGGGCACCCTGTGAGAGGGCCTCTAACACTTGTTAAGGAGGGTTGGGAACAACCTTTAAAAGCTCCAAAGCAAGACATAGTTGACTATGTTTTTGGCCTCAGATCAAGGATGGCTGAGTACGTGAAAAAGGCCAGTAAAAACCTTCAGGCCAGCCAAGAGCTCCAGAAGCAATGGCATGACCAGGCTGTTTTGGTTCAGTACCAACCAGGGCAGAAAGTGTGGGTCTTGGAGCCTGTGGCCCCAAGAGCACTCCAAGATAAATGGAGTGGACCCCACACAATTGTTGAGAAAAAGGGTGAAGTCACCTACTTAGTTGACTTAGGCACTGCCAGGAGTCCCCTTAGGGTACTCCATGTCAATCGCCTGAAACCCTACTATGACTGGGCTGATCTCACCCTGCTCATGGCAACTGATGAGGGACAGGAATAAGACAGTGATCCTCTCCCTGATCTCTTCTCTTCCACAGAACAAGATGCTATAGTGGAAGGTGTTGTACTAGCAGATTGTCTTATTGCTGAGCAGAAACACCACTGCATAAATCTCCTGGGTCAGTTTTCTGAACTCTTCTCTACTGTGCCAGGTACCACTTCTTGACCATGTCAGAGACTGCATAAAGCAAGAGGTGCAGAAAATGTTAGAACTAGGAGTGGTTGAGCACTCTGAAAGTCCATGGGCCTCTCCTGTGGTACTTGTACCAAAACCTCATTCCAAGGATGGAAAGAAGGAAATGTGGTTTTTTGTAGACTACAGAGGTCTCAACCAGGTAACCAAAACTGATGCTCACCCTATACCCAGGGCAGATGAGCTCATAGATACACTGGCATCTGCCAAGTATCTAAGCACTTTTGACTTGACTGCAGGGTATTGGCAGATCAAATTATCAGAAGATGCAAAAGCTAAAACTGCATGTTCAACCATTGGAGGCCATTACCAATTCACAGTAATGCCTTTTGGATTGAAAAATGCACCTGCCACTTTTCAAAGGTTGGTGAACACAGTCCTGCAAGGGCTGGAGGCTTTTAGTGCAGCATATCTGGACGATATAGCTGTCTTTAGCTCCAGCTGGGATGATCACCTGGTCCACCTATGGAAAGTTTTAGAGGCCCTGCAAAAGGCAGGCCTCACTGTCAAGGCTTCAAAGTGCCAGATAGGGCAGGGGAAGGTGGTTTATCTGGGACACCTGGTTGGTGGAGAACAGATTGCACCACTTCAGGGGAAAATCCAGACTATTATAGATTGGGTTCCCCCTACTACTCAGACTCAGGTGAGAGCCTTTTTAGGCCTCACTGGGTACTATAGGAGGTTCATAAAGAACTATGGCTCCATTGCAGCCCCTCTTAATGACCTCACTTCAAAGAAAATGCCTAAAAAGGTATTATGGACAGCAAACTGTCAGAAAGCTTTTGAGGAGCTGAAGCAGGCCATGTGCTCTGCACCTGTCCTGAAAAGCCCTTGTTACCCTAAAAAATTATATGTCCAAACTGATGCATCTGAATTAGGAGTAGGGGCAGTCCTATCACAACTTAATTCTGAGGGCCAGGATCAACCTGTTGCTTTTATTAGTAGGAGGTTGACCCCTAGAGAAAAGCGTTGGTCTGCCATAGAGAGGGAGGCCTTTGCTGTGGTCTGGGCACTGAAGAAGTTGAGGCCATACCTGTTTGGCACTCACTTCATTGTTCAGACAGACCACAAACCTCTACTTTGGCTAAAACAAATGAAAGGTGAAAATCCTAAATTGTTGAGGCGGTCCATATCCCTACAGGGAATGGACTATACAGTGGAACATAGACCTGGGAGTACCCACGCCAATGCAGATGGACTCTCCAGATATTTCCACTTAGACAATGAAGACCCATCAGGTAATGACTAGTATTATTGTCCTTCGTTTGGGGGGGGGGGTTGTGTAGGAAAGTACCATCTTGCCTGGCATGTTACCCCCAATTTTCACTGTATATATGTTGTTTTAGTTGTATGTGTCACTGGGACCCTGCCAGCCAGGGCCCCAGTGCTCATAAGTGTGCCTGACTGTGTTACCTGTGTTATGACTAACTGTCTCACTGAGGCTCTGCTATCCAGAACCTCAGTGGTTATGCTCTCTCATTTCTTACCAAATTGTCACTAACAGGCTAGTGACCAATTTTACCAATTCACATTGGCATACTGGAACACCCTTATATTTCCCTAGTATATGGTACTGAGGTACCCAGGGTATTGGGGTTCCAGGAGATCCCTATGGGCTGCAGCATTTCTTTTGCCACCCATAGGGAGCTCTGACAAATTCTTACACAGGCCTGCCACTGCAGCCTGAGTGAAATAACGTCCACGTTATTTCACAGCCATTTACCACTGCACTTAAGTAACTTATAAGTCACCTATATGTCTAACCTTTACCTGGTAAAGGTTAGGTGCAAAGTTACTTAGTGTGTGGGCACCCTGGCACTAGCCAAGGTGCCTCCACATTGTTCAGGGCAAATTCCCCGGACTTTGTGAGTGCGGGGACACCATTACACGCGTGCACTGCACATAGGTCACTACCTATGTGTAGCTTCACAATGGTAACTCCGAATATGGCCATGTAACATGTCTAAGATCATGGAATTGCCCCCTCTATGCCATCCTGGCATTGTTGGCACAATCCCATGATCCCACGGGTCTGTAGCACAGACCCTGGTACTGCCAAACTGCCTTTTCAGGGGTTTCACTGCAGCTGCTGCTGCTGCCAATCCCTCAGACAGGTTTCTGCCCTCCTGGGGTCCAGCCAGGCTTGGGCCAGGATGGCAGAACAAAGGACTTCCTCAGAGAGAGGGTGTTACACCCTCTCCCTTTGGAAAAAGGTGTTAAGGCAGGGGAGGAGTAGCCTCCCCCAGCCTCTGGAAATGCTTTCATGGGCACAGATGGTGCCCATTTCTGCATAAGCCAGTCTACACCGGTTCAGGGACCCCTCAGCCCTGCTCTGGAGTGAAACTGGACAAAAGAAAGGGGAGTGACCACTCCCCTGACCTGCACCTCCCCTGGGAGGTGCCCAGAGGTCCTCCAGTGTGCTCCAGACCTCTGCCATCTTGGAAACAGAGGTGCTGCTGGCACACTGGACTGCTCTGAGTGGCCAGGGCCAGCAGGTGACGTCAGAGACTCCTTCTGATAGGTTCCTTCAGGTGTTGCTAGCCTAGCCTCTCTCCTAAGTAGCCAAACCCTCTTTTCTGGCTATTTAGGGTCTCTGCTTTGGGAAATTCCTTAGATAACGAATGCAAGAGCTCATCAGAGTTCCTCTGCATCTCTCTCTTCACCTTCTGCCAAGGAATCGACTGCTGACCACGCTGGAAGCCTGGAAAACTGCAACAAAGTAGCAAAGACGACTACTGCAACTCTGTAACGCTGATCCTGCCACCTTCTCGACTGTTTTCCTGGTGGTGCATGCTGTGAGGGTAGTCTGCCTCCTCTCTGCACTAGAAGCTCCGAAGAAATCTCCCGTGGGTCGACGGAATCATACCCCTGCTACCGCAGGCACCAAAGAACTGCATCACCGGTCCCCTGGGTCTCCTCTCAGCACGACGAGCGAGGTACCTTGAATCCAGCAACTCTGTCCAAGTGACTCCACAGTCCAGTGACTCTTCAGTCCAAGTTTGGTGGAGGTAAGTCCTTGCCCCCCCATGCCAGACTGCATTGCTGGGAACCGCGTCTTTTGCAGCTACTCCGGCCTCTGTGCACTTCCGGTGGAAATCCTTTGTGCACAGCCAATCCTGGGTCCACGGCCCTCTAACCTGCATTGCACGACTTTCTAAGTTGTCCTCCGGCGGCGTGGGACTCCTTTGTGCAACTTTGGGTGAGCACCGTTTCACTCCTCTTTGTAGTGCCTGTTCCAGCACTTCTTCAGGTGCTGCTTGATTCTGAGAGGGCTCTTTGTCTTGCTCGATGCCTCCTCTGTCCCCAAACGCAATTGGCGACATCCTGGTCCCTCCTGGGCCACAGCAGCATCCAAAAAGCCTAACTGCACGATTTGCAGCTAGCAAGGCTTGTTGGCGGTCCTTCTTCAGGAAAACACTTCTGCACAACTCTCCACGGCTTGCGGCATACATCCTCCAAAGAGGAAGTTTCTAGCCCTTGTTGTTCCTGCAGAATCCTCAGCTTCTACTGTCCAATAACAGCTTCTTTGCACCCACAGCTGGCATTTCCTGGGCATCTGCCCATCTCCGACTTGCTTGTGACTTTTGGCCTTGGTCCCCTTGTTCCACAGGTACCCTCGTTTGGAAATCCATCGTTGTTGCATTGCTGGTTTGTGTCTTTCCTGCAGAATTCCCCTATCACGACTTCTATGTCCTTTGGGGAACTTTAGTGCACTTTGCACTCACTTTTCAGGGTCTTGGGGTGGGCTATTTTTCTAACCCTCACTGTTTTCTTACAGTCCCAGCGACCCTCTACAAGGTCACATAGGTTTGGGGTCGATTCGTGGTTCGCATTCCACTTTTGGAGTATATGGTTTGTGTTGCCCCTATCTCTATGTGTCCCCATTGCATCCTATGGTAACTATACATTGTTTGCACTGTTTTCTAAGACTATACTGCATATTTTTGGTATTGTGTACATATATCTTGTGTATATTTGCTATCCTCATACTGAGGGTACTCACTGAGATACTTTGCCATATTGTCATAAAAATAAAGTACCTTTATTTTTAGTATATCTGTGTATTGTGTTTTCTTATGATATTGTGCAAGTGACACTAGTGGTACTGTATGAGCTTCACTCGTCTCCTAGTTCAGCCTATGCTGCTCTGCTAAGCTACCATTATCTATCAGCCTAAGCTGCTAGACACCCTATACACTAATAAGGGATACCTGGGCCTGGTGCAAGGTGTAAGTACCCCTTGGTACTCACTACAAGCCAGTCCAGCCTCCTACAGTGGTACAGCACCTAAAATGAAGACAGGGCAGTTTTCAGGTGTAGAGTCAAAGCAAGAAGCGCAGAAATACTGCAGAGATATAGATGAATGGATGACAGATGGATGGGTGGATGTATAGTTGGAGAAGTAAGCAGATGGATAACTGAATGCGTTCCTGGGGAATGAACGTGTTAGTGCTTAGATGGTTGGCTGCATGGCTGAATGAATGAACATTTAAAGCTCTGTCCTGTGATTTTAATAGTCCTAGTGTTCTTCTTGGCTCATGAGTGGATACACAAAGAACACGTACAAAGGTGAGTTTTAGGATGTTTCCCCCTGAGAACGCACGCAGTTTAGCTGTGCATCACGCAACCTATGCCACAACCAGTCCATCAGTCACTCTACAGAATTCACTTCCAGTAGCGTCAGAGGCATGTCTGCTGTTATATAACTTTTAGACCATTAGGGCTGTGCGCTGTATGTCAAGTTATACATTTTTTGCCAGATAATACTAGTGTACACAGTAGGTGAATTCCCTCTGCACTTCTGTGTAGAAAGCCCCAGGTGGCCAAATATTTCTTTGCACGTGTTCTCTCCATTACATTATACTTCAGAAGTACGGGGTTTTTACCCTAAAAACCCATACTGTGCAATGCCTCTCCTAGGCGCCTATAGTATATGTATTTTTAAAGCTTGCCACACATCGAATAAATCAGTTTAAATGCTGAGGTGCTGAAAGAGTCAAGATGGGAGTACGTCCTCACGATTAATTGAAATTTGGTCCAAAACGCATCACAATCACCAGGGATTCTCTTTAGCTGGTATGTTTAGGCGCCGTCCTGTCCCCCCTTCATATAATAATGACTCATTTTTTAAACAACTTCTCTGTGGTCACCTTGTATTACTTCAGTAAATGTAAAAAAATATTAGCAACAGGATCTAGAGGAAAGCAACAAACAAGTTAGTTACAAGTCATTAGTGGAAACCATTTGTAACTGGTCAATATTAGTTTCCATGTAAGATAACTTGTCCAAGATGGCAGACAATGTGGTGAAGCAGAGACACTGGGATTAGAATTCTGGTCACTTTGAGACAACTGTCAGGTTGCATAGTGCTCTATATAAATGTTCTAACTTGGCCCCTGCTCAGCTGTAATCCTGGTAATCAACATGGAATTTAAGACTCACAATCCGGACTGGAGGTCTCCAGGTATTCCGCTAGTTCGGCTACTCCCCTTTGTACATCATGAGTTAATCCAGAAAGCAGCACTCCCAGGTCCCCCGAAAAACCACAGCAGGGTCCCTTAAACCTTCAGGCGACCTCCCATGCAGCATCACAAAACAAAATAAAATGATGGACAGAGTGTTGAAACTTTTCCCTTGCTCACTGTGCCACTGGATTCAAGCTAGCCTGGCTGATGAAGGGTGATACCCTGAAACCGGTCCCAGGATGCTTGTTTCTGATCCAGGGGGGACCAGGCCTGGCAGTTTGGGCTGGACTGTTCCTATGAGGAACAGGGTCAAGACTGATTTGCATATGGCTGGGTCCAAACTAGGGTGGCATGGTGAGCAGAAGAACGATGGATTAAACCCAGATCTGTGACTGGGGGTGAGTGCTTGCATTGTTCAGCACTCCGTCCATCATCCTTTTCTGTTGACCTCCCATGCTGTACATCTCTTCGGTGACATGGGTGTGGGACACCAAGCAATGGCTGGGGCACAGTCACATGAAACCCTCAAGGTGTGCCCAGCTGCGGCGGGATGCGGGAAGAAGATGAACATCCGCAGGCTCACACTAGAAAGTCAAGACTGCAGGCAAGGATAGTGCCCAGCATGTGTGTTTACAGTTGGCTTGTAGCATTGAGCAAGAAATACAGAGGCAGCCCGCTGCACACAGACACAGCAGGAATTTCACTATTTACGGAGTAGTTTAAGGCATGATTTAAATAGGCCTGTGTGAAGACAAAGACAACAGCAAGTTAATTGCAAAAGAATGTCAGCGACATGGGAGGAGGTGGGAGGGATGAATTCTGCAATAAAATGCAAGCAGCTATGGACCTGAAGGTGAACACACACCCAAAGTGTAACAGGAGCAGATTACAAAGAAAATAGTCCCTCACAAGAACAGATAAACAGCCAAAGTGTAAGGATACAGTACTGGGGCTGTGCTCTGTGGGAGGAAACAAAAGACAAAAGGCGGGACAAAGAGGAAGGACTGACCATTAGCAAGGAAGGATTTTAAAAGGACACTGAAATAAACAAATGAAAAAGCAGTGGGCAAGCTGTAAGCCCGCAAAGAAGTATGTACTAAAGTATGTACAAGAGGTCTTCGAAGCACGCCTTATACAGATATTGATACAGGTTTCTACCGGACATACACGTTCTCCTTACCATTATAACACCAGCTGCTCTCCTGTGACTGCACTACAAATGCATGCTGCAAATGTGCTGCCTGTTGCCAATGAATCATCATCGTGCCTTTAAATATTTCAACTAAATAATGTCCTTGCTGTCTAAGCACTCATAGAGGGGTATAATTTAGCTGCAACTCCCACAGTGGATGTGACTCCACTTTCGTTTATGGAAAATGCAAGAAGCATAAGTCCAAATCATATGTCAGACACATTTACAGCTTAACTTTTAGAAACATTTTCACATTTCTCTTTAAGTATATAAACACATTCTATTGAGCAAATGTGTTTTTTATGTTAAAAGAAATAGACAGGTTGTCAACAACCTATTGAACACAGTGATAATACTTGCAGGGGGCTTAATTCAGATCATTGTTTATTATTGTTCAGTTTGCTTGTCAATCTTATGTGCTTGTTTCTTATTCAATTACTTTCCTTTGTCTTCTTGTGATTGCCTGTTGCCTGGAGCATAGATTCTTTATGATCCTTTTGATTGGGTGACATATCTTTCCACAGCTGCTATGAGTGACCCTTTTTTCTTTCTCTTTAAGCAAACCAAGGGTGTGCATGTGTTGTCTTGCACTCTCCCCTACGCACTGCTTCCCCGCAAATCTGTGCACCTGCCCTCTCCATGTTACTCCTTACCCCTCCAATCTTGACCTATAAGCACTGCACCAAGTTTTAGAATGGATTTTACTAAAGACCAAACTTTATTGGGTTGATTCTGCCTTGTCTCCTGTGTTTCACTTACTGCATGAATGCTTCTGAGATGTCACACAAAAGCAGAATCTATGGTGCTGAGGGAAGGATGAGCTGCACCAGTTACTCAGCTGACCAAAATGAGATGTCTCTTTTCTGTAAGCCCAAACATTTGCTGCATGGTATGCTGCAGTGCACTAAATAGGCACAGTAGTTGTTTCAGTCCAGAGGAAAGTCATTAGTTCTTAGCAGTGGTTTTCCTTTACATTCTGACCCTTCAAAAACAGGGCCTCAGACAGATGCTATGTTCCCTTGAGTACTTGGACCTAGTTCCTGGTGTTATATTTTATTTCTAAGCTGCATTGCATGAAACAGGCTTTTACAATGTTGTTCATAGTTTCCTGCATGATAACTGTTTGAAATATAAATCATGCTGATTATAAAGATTAAAAATAACTGTTTCAATTTACAGTTTCGATATATGTACTTCCTTTTCTTCTAGTTTATTGAGTGTGTTGCTTTTACTTTTTTTAAACAGTGCTTTACAAAAAAGCATTGGCAAGACCTATTGCCTTTGCTAATGCTTGTTTTTAGAAAGTACATGACTTGCATATGCTATGAAGTGAAATGCAGGGGGATGGAAAGCTTCAACTCCAGGCATGACAAGGAATTTAGGCCCATATTTATACTTTTTGACGCAAACCAGCCCCAGTGCAGCCTTGCGTCAAAAAGTTTAAAGCCGGCTACTGCCATTCCAATGCGCCAACTGGGCATCATATTTAAGGAATGACGGTAGCCGGCGCTGCGGCCTGGTTAGCAAAATAAATGACTCTAACCGGGCAGCAGAGGCGTGGGGAAGACTGGAGGGTTGTGCGTCAAAGAATGGGGCAAGTCAGGTTAGAGTAAAAAATATTGACTCTAACCTGACTAGTGTCATTGTTTGATGCACTGCCCCCATGGAAATGACTCCTGTCTTAGCAAAGACAGGAGTAATGCCCCCTGCACAATGGCCATGCCCAGGGGACTTATGTCCCCTGGGCATGGCCATTGGGCACAGTGGCTTGTAGGGGGGCCCAAGTTAGGCCCCCCTATGCCACTCTAACAATAATAAAAATTATACTTACCTGCACTCGCCTGCACTCACCATGGATGGGTCCCCCATCCATGGGTGTCCTCAAGGGGTGGGCTAGGGTGGCAGGGGGTGTCCCTGGGTTCAGGGAAGGGCACCTGTGAACTGCTTCCATGGTCTCCCACCATGGAAAAGAGCCCACAGGTCCCTTAACACCTGCCCTGACCCAGGTATGAATTTTTGACGCAAATCGTGACTTACGTCATTTTCCGGTTCCGCCTCCCAACAGTGTGCCATTTTTGCCCAGCTGGATTAATATGGTGCATGGGTGTTTAAGTCATTTTTTGGATGGGAACGCCTACCTTGCATGTCATTAACGGAAGGTGGTTTCACGCATTCATAAAATGACGCACACCTAGATATTTTGACGTTAGCGGGGTCTAGCGTCAAGGTATAAATATGGTCTTAGTTTTGTGCCGAATTTGCGTAAAAATAAATGACGCAAATCCAGCGAAAGCAGAGTATAAATAGGCCCCTTAGTTTGTCCATGCACCTGGCAAAGGCTGCACACAAGGCCCCTTCAGTGCTTTTTAATGCACTTCTGGACATGCGGAATGTGTGAGATAATATGAATAGTTACCCTTCTCTTCAGAAGCTTACACCACTTTTCCAAAGTTGGTTTTCTTGTAGAGCCCTTGGGTGTGAACTGCAACAATTCTTGACACTTGTATAATGTAATGTTTAGTGAAAGATACAGAGAAGTTAAAGTGAAAGCTTCCTCATTCTCCTCTCATGGTACACCATCTTTGCTCTACAGTGTGATAAGTTATATAGGATGGGCTCTCTCCCTATTGATTTTCTGGGCTCTCTGCGCAGATTGCCATTGAAAGTGCCTATGGGTGCCTGTGACACCTTCTGGGACCTATGTGTGTCAGAGCCTGCTATCTACTTTCTGAGCTCTACCTGGGCCGAAGTCTGTTCTCGTCCTTCTGAACCCTGTGCTGGCCATATGGTTGGCACAATTGTCAGCAAAAAATATCAGCCATTTATATTTTAAGATTGCAAAGGGGTAGGACCCAGTGTCTTTAAATAAGAGTTTTTGTAACGTAATTTGTATTCTTTTGTAACATGGCAATTCAGACTCTGTTTTTTAAAAATATTTATTTAGGAATAGTTCAGACACCTAATACTTTTAGAGACATTTGCTATTGCATCTGCTGTTTAAATCTTACATTTCAAAGGATGCCTTTTTTGGTCGTGCCATACCTTTTTGATTTCACTTAAAGCAAAAAGGGCCTGATTTATATCTTGGGAGAGATGGTACGCTGTCACATTCACTGTTCCCTCACTGCTAATAGAGTGGTCTACCCATCGAATATAATTACGGGCGGACCTTAATTTTGGAAACAGCGGAAACTACTTTGTCTCAGTCATGGCCAAACGTCTCCCAAGGCATAGGGGAGTAAGGTCTATCAGAGAACTGGCTATATGTCCCCCACCCAATTTAGGTGTGCGGGCATGTTGTCATTTTTTACTGTTCCTTATTTCCTGATAAGGAACAGTAAAACCATTGTAATGCTACCTCACCATGACAGAAGCTTCCCATGGGGAGGGGTGCATTACTTTTTTTCTTTTCCAAAAGTAAATTCCGTTTCGGGATCTTCGGTTTGGAAACAAAAAAGAATACTGCTCGCTGCAGGGCTGTGCCTTTCCGACGCAGCCCTGCAGAATACAGTAAAATGCATTGACAGAAACCGCTGTGAAGGCAGGTTTTGCCAATGCCTTTATAAATGACCACCTGCTTAGCTGTCATGATAAATTAGGTGGGCAGCCTCTCCACAATGGGGGCAGAATAATTTACTCCATCCCCATGGCAGGCCCACGGGCTGTCCGCATATATCTAAATCAGGCCCTAAGTGCTGGTTACGTGACGAGATTTTCCCTGACTTACTAGAAGGTGCATGGGTGAGATCATGGGAGAGGGTGAAAATGGCCTTTGACCAGTAAAAACATTAGTACAGTTTCATCCAAGCATGCTGAATTCCAAAAACTTTACTTGGGTGCCAGGGCACTTCACATCTCACCTCAGAGATGTTACATCCGAGGAACAGAGTTAGCAAGTGCCAAACACATGGCAGTAACAAGCAACCACTCTCAAGCTATTTACAAAGTGATGTATTTATTGTCCCACCACTAACTCACATGTTTGTGGATATTTACCAAATGTCTATGATATTGCCACCCCTAGAAGGCCCAAAGCCCGACTCAAAAGGCAAATTTACTGCCACATATTACAAGGGAGTAAATCAATGTATCAGTAAAGATTTATGTTTGGTAAATTGCAGTTGTAAATCAATCCAGTAATTTGCACATCTAATTTAAACGTATTTGCACAAAAAATGTTGTGAATCAGTGTACCAGTACATAAAAAATGACGGAACATATTTTGTTAATGAAACTAGTCAAGGCCAGGATGGTGTGGACACTGTAAGCACAGCTAGCCACCTCTCGCTGAAGACGTAGCCAAACTATTGGGTGAACAATTGCAAAAAAATGTATGTACAGGCAGGAATTTAAATAGCATGCAACCCCCGACTCACGAGTGCATTTATTCCTACCCTACAATTTTGAACTTGCTGATATACAGAAAAATCTCTCAATCCTTGTGTCAACACCAAGATGAGAAATTGCAATTGTGAATATAGAGCTATA
This sequence comes from Pleurodeles waltl, assembly GCF_031143425.1. Classification (NCBI taxonomy): domain Eukaryota; kingdom Metazoa; phylum Chordata; class Amphibia; order Caudata; family Salamandridae; genus Pleurodeles; species Pleurodeles waltl. The sequence continues at coordinate 1,272,156,774 of NC_090447.1, read as the reverse complement.
AAAATGTTGGTGATATTAATGTGTCCCCATCAGCAGCTGCCTCTTCATCCTCACTTAAAAATGAATGATGAAGCAAATTAGTTTTTTGGTGAGCATTAGCAGGAGTCATGAAATGTATTTGCAGGAGGCCGCTATGTCACGCATATCTCTGCAGCTAGGAGTCCAAAAGTGCAGAGTGGTGGCCAACAAGACTTTAACCTGCAAATACACATACGGTAAGGTAACGTTACGTAACATGTGAAAACTAACTTTAGGGAATCATTTTTGAGGATTTCTTCTGTTTTTGTGTTTATGTGACAGAAGATCGGCTCATGGTAATCTGTGCGTGGAATTCATCTTTAACAAATATTTCTGTGTCTGGGAAACATATTTACATGGCCAATTAAAGTTAGGTGAAAATCGATTATTTTAACACTTTTGAATAACTATACCATGGAAGACGTGGCCAAGAAGTACAAACTGTGAAAATCTTGCCTCATAATAATAATCTGCGTTTTAATGTACCATTTTCTGTAACATATTCCTAAATGTCGTACTTCTTTAAATATGGGTTGGGGGGGCATTATTGTCTAATTCAGGACAACTCGATTTATCAGCTTCTGTTCATTAACCAACAGAGCAACCTAATCCTCCATTTTACCTGCACAAGGCAGTAATATAATAGCTCAAATTCCGAATTACAGATTTCCTACTTCTACCTCCAGAAACATAACTAGCCTTGGTCTCCTTCCCATTGTATGTTTTCAGTAGTCCTCGCTTTTCTTGTTAGGAAAGCGTACGCGTTAGATTTTGCTTCTGTTGATAGTGGAGGCAGTGCTAGGCTTGGCTTTGTTTTAGTCTATCTGTCTGTAGAATTTGCCACGTTGCTTTAATGAAGTCTCGGGAGTAGGCAAAATATGTTTTTGACCAGAATATTGAATCCTAAATATTGTGCTGCAAGAATATACAGAACACAAATCTAGCAAAGGTAAGTATCTATAGGTAGGTTTGGATTTCCTCTATTTAATTACACACAAATATATATATATATATATATATATATATATATATATATTCACTGAAAAAAATGGTTACAGGGACTTAATAGTTTGATTTACGTTTTACACACACAAAACCATAGACATTCAGCAGTTATATTTATACTTACAGTTATGCTCATGTTAAGAAACAATAACTCGTAGCCTAAAGTTATTTTACAGCATGAGTTGTAGTTTCTTCAGATAAGTATAACTATAACTGCTGAATTTCTATGGTTTTGTGTATGTAAAACAAAAAACCTAAGTGTAACGTCCCTGTAACCTTTGTATTTTTAGTGAATTGTTATGTTTTTTAACATAAACTGATATGGAACTACCATACATTACTACAAGCACCTCAGAGCACGGCCTTCGGCCTTAAACCAGACTCTGCGGCCAACCCTCCCGCATGCACCCAACCCCAAAGGCCCTGCACGGCAGGGGCTTGGTATGCGAATGGGTGTAATTATTTTCATTCATTGTGCTTTAGATCCAAGGATCCATCAGAAAGTTACACTGGAGCTGGGTAGAGCACCATGGTGGATCCGCAAGTTTTCATTTTGAAAATTCTCTCCTTAGTTGGGAGCAGACTTTTGATTCCTCGTCCGCTCTCTTGCATGCGGGAAACTCACATTACTACCACATGATGGGAGCAAGCAAAAACAGCTGCTCCTGCTGAGCATGAGCAATGCTGGCTACCCCACCTCCCAGGATGGGCCCTGGGGCTCCCCTGATGGCCCACAAAATAGTGTCCAATAGATGTCCCAGTGGGCCCTAGGGCCCATAGTAAGCCCCCAGGGACATTATTGGCTCTTGGGAGCCACAAATTTCCTTCCACCCAGCATTCCCCCAAGTCTCAGGATAAAAATGGTATCTCACTTGTGTGGGTAGGCCTAGTGACCACGGCACAAAATGCCCCAAAACACTATGTGGAAACATCAAAATTATCAAATACAAAACTACCTGTTTTTGCAGGGGGGGACAACTGCGTATTTGGTCCTGGGCTCAGCAGCTATCTAGGGAAACCTACCAAACCCAAGCACTTCTGAAAACTAGACACCCGAGGGAGTCCAGGGGTGTGTGACTTGCATGGATCCCCCAGTGTTTTCTTACCCAGAATCCTCAGCAAACCTCACATTTAGCTAAAAAATAAAAATTTCCCACATTTCTCTGTGGGATCACTACACCGGCACAAATTCTCTACCACCCAACGTTCCCCTCAGTCTCCCGGTAAAATGATACCTCGCTTGTGTAGGTGGGCCAAGTGCCTGTGACAGGAAAGAGCGAAAAACATGTTGAAAATGAGGGGTAACCAAAGTGGGTCCAAAAGGGCAGTTTGAAAAAAAACGTTTTTAGGCTGACAAGTGGGGCAGAATGTTTATTGGTATTGATGCAAAAATGCAGGGTGGTAGGAATTTTGTAGATTCCTGCAGATTCCAGTAGGTTCCATCACAAAAATGCGGGAAAAATATGTGATTTCAAGCAAAGTTGGAGGTTTGCAGGGCATTGTGTGTAAGAAAATGCTGCAGGGTGCATGTGAAGCACACCACCCTGGACTCACCCAGATGTTTAGTTTTCAGATGTGTCTAGGTCTTGTAGATTTTTCTAGATGGCAGTGTCCCAAAGTCCAAAAAGTGCAGCCCTCACCATTCCAAGTTGGATGATTTTGAGAGTTAGACAAGCTCTCATGGCCCAAATGTAAAACCAAAACCCCAAATAATCAAATGTCCTCTTGCTTGCTGTGGCATAGGATGTTTTAGTGTGCGGGGGAGCTGAAAGACTGTTACCCCCTTCAGTTGGGGTGGGGGCATAACCATGCCCTTACTGGTTGGTAGCCACCACCCCACTTTTTTTATATTTTTTATTCCCTGCCATCTAGTAGGCTTTCTGCCCCCCCACCTCCGGGAGTCAATCGGGTGTTATTGCCCATCTGCCCACTAGTGGGTAGAACAACTTTGTCCCCATTTATTTGGGATGGAGGGTATGGCCATACCCCCACCCTCTTTTTTTGAAAAAAAAATCTTCCCGGGTCTCTGGTGGGCTTTCTGCCCCCTTTGGGGGCATGTAGGCCTTCCAGAAATAGACCGATCTGTCAACAAGGGAGGCAGAAATGGCCAACAGTAATGTGTCCCATGGGGAGCGACCCTTGCCTAAGGGGTCGCCCCCCAACTGTAAAAAAATGTAAAAAAATAAAAAATCCCTGGTGCCTACGGGTTTCTGCCCCCCTTGGGGGAGGTCGGCCTAATAAAAATAGGCCGAAATGCCTCCAAGGGGGGCAGAAATGGCCTAAGAATAATTTGATCCCCAGGGGAGCGACCCTTGTCCAAGGGGTCGCTCCCATCCTGTAAAAAAATAAAAAAATAAATAAAAAAAGAGACAATCCCTGGCATCTAGAGTTTCCTGTCCCCCCCAGGGGCAGATCGGCCTAATTACAATAGGCCAATCTGCCCCGGGGGGGAGGGGTAGGGGGGTTCAGAAAAGGCTTTAAAAAAATTACCCCCCTGGGGAGCTGTCCTTGCTCAAGGGGTCACTCCCCTCATGCCAAATACACACATAAACAAACATAAACACAAAATCCCTGGTGTCTAGTGGACATTTCTGCAGCCTGATCACTTCACGATTGGCTGCTGAAGTGCTCATAGAGGCATGAAAGGAAAGGAAAGGAAAGGCCTTTCCTTTCCTTTCATGCCTCTGCCTGCCCCCACCTTCCGATCGAAAGAGAAACAAAGAATTTCTCTTCCGATCGCGCTGGAAGCTTACCTTCCAGTGTGATGGGATACGACCTCTGATGAGGTCAGCGCATGATTATGCGCTGACGTCTTCAGACATCACTGGGGTGCGGGGTGGAAGGGGAAGCGATTCCCCTTCCATCCCTGACAGGGGTAGGTGATTGGCCGACGGAGGAGCGCTAGCGCTCCCCCCTTGGGCTGGGTGCAGGATGAGCTGGTCTCGTCCTCGGCACATGGTGACCATTGCCGAGGGCGAGACCAGCTCGTCCAGGGCACCCAAGGGGTTAAAAGCCCTGCAGGATGGAATCTCCAGGGCCTGCAAAGGCTCAGTGAGGGGGCTGCACACCTCCTCCCCTTAATAAAAAAAATATGTCCCCAGAGGATGGGGTCGCCGGGGCCTGTAGAGGCTTTCGGAGGGAGCCAACTGGTCCCCTCCCTGATAACTATAACAAAGAGGGTCTCGGGTGGCCACCAGGACACCAAAATAAATAAGTGAGCATCAGGAACTGTTCATTTATTATTCACAGTACCTTTGAAGGAGTGCCCGATAATGCCCTACAATGTTTCTTTTGTTATTTGTTTAGCTTGGTGGTGACCCTAGAATAGGGAGGGGCACTACAAAGCCGTTCATTTAATGTTATGTGGAGCTGCATGGAGTCCGGACCCACCTCCCCACCCCAAGTTTAAAAAAAACAATAAGTCTCCTGGGTCATCAACTCCATGACTCCAGGAGAACTTACCATGTTTCTTTAAAGCAGTATTAACTGAAGCTATGTTTTTCAGCTGGAGTGCAAGACACTCTTGTGGTTGTTTTTATGATTGCATTCTTTTGGTCAAAAAGTGTTAAACGAAATTCTCACAGACCTGTTGGATTTTATTTTTTAAAGCAATAATTCTGTTAACATAGTTTTACCCGCTAAATAGAATAATAAGAACTATAAGAGTCACTGATGAATCAAACTTTATTCAACATAATCATTAAAACCAATGTTAATCCACATTGCTTTGTGTGAATTACTGAAATATACATTAAGTTAAAAATATTGATTTTTGGGGAAATATTATAGGTCTGCTTTATGTATATATATTGATAATGCTCACCCATTCATAAAGAGAATAGGTTCACATTTTATATTTTGGTGGTGTGACTCTTTGACAAATTGAGCAAGTCTGCCTGAGTGTGATGAGGACCTGCATGACCAACCATACACTGTGCATGCCAGAAGGCAGTGCACGGTTGGAGGTTGGCTGTCTATGGGGGGGTTGGACCCTGGGCCTGGCCACAGACCAGGCCCTGCAGCCAACCCCCTGCTGTGCATGGCCAATAGCGGTGTGCGGTGGAGGCTTGGTGGCCCATGGGGGGATTGGCCACAGAGCCTGGCTGCAGGCCATGCGTAGTGGTGGGGTTGACTTTACATGTAGTAATAATGAAAAATTCAAATATTAAACAAAAAAATCCATTGTAATTCACCAGTTATAGTTACCTCAAGAAACAGCTAACTATACATATCTATCTATAAATATCCTTCTATATCTATCTATCTATCTATCTATCTATCTATCTATCTATCTATCTATCTATCTATCTATCTATCTATCTATCTATATAAAACCTACTGGTGGTCATCAGTAAAAAGTTGTAGTTAGGATCATGTTTCCATTGAAAAATCGTTTTTTGACTTGCTATATCTTTGGCGCCATTTGACAAATCTTCATGAAATTTCCGAAAAAAAGTGTTCCAGAGAATCTTCTAGTACATGGGAAGTTTCAGGGTGATCTGTCAAGCGGGGGCTGAGAAAAAGGATAGGTCAAAAAAAGTGTGATTCCCATTATACGTCCCACTGGAATTTTAGATATGACTACAGCCCGAACCACTGGGTGGAATTATACCAAATTTGGCAGAAATGTAGCTCTTGGTCCAGAAAGCGTGCTTTTTGTTATGTAGTGTAAATTTGTTCAGTACTTTTTGAGATATTAAAGGAAAAAGAAATAGAGATACTTAGAGGCGCTAAGGGTTTGTGAATAATAACAAGCTTGTGCAGGGAAACGCAGAGCTCTGATTGGCTGCCAAAACTTCATCCAGGAAGTGTTAGCAGCCCTCTTGTGACTTGGCTTCAGCTGCGTACCACAAAAAAGATAAAAAAATAAGAAAAAGAGCCAGGGTAGGGACACCCTGATCCCTTAGATCTGATGCTGGTGTCACAGAATGACACCCCCAGGACCAAAAAGCATTTTGTTTTACATTTTTGCTGTGAATTTGCAGTGGATCCGCAAATCCATGGCAAAAATGTAAAGAAAAACAAGCACGGGCTCCTGCACTTGTTTTTAATGAAGCCACCCAAGTGGGCCATGTCCCACGGGCATGTCAAAAATAAGGAGGGGGCTTTGGAGCCCTGGGGACCTCCCTGGGACCAAATATACAATTAAATGGGGGGGGGCACCCGTCCCCCTGCAACCCTGGGGATTGCCACCTCCTTGGGGCTTTTAACTAAAAGGTGTCTTTGGGGGGCATGCAGCCACCCTCCCCAGCCTGAGGGAACACCACCTTCCAAGGGCTAATTACTATTTTAATGTGGGGGGCCTGTCTGGCCACCCCCTTCACCGGGGACTGCCAACTCCCCAGAGCTAATGACTCTTTAAATGGGGGGGGCACCCAGCCCTCTTGCTGCCCCGGGGACTGTCACCTCCCTGGGTCTAATGACTAATTAAATGGGGGGGGGTGGGTAACAAGCCCCTTGCAGCCCTGGGGACTTCCCCGAAGCTAATGCAGGGGGCCACACAGCCCCCCACAGCCCCAGAGGCCACCACATTCCCGGGGCTAAGAACTAATTAAATGTGGCCTTCCCAGCCCTGGGGACTGCCACCTCCCTGGGTCTAATGACTGATGAAATGCAGGGGGCTGCCCTGCCCTCCGACAGCCCCAGTGACCGCCACCTGCCCAGAGTTCAATTTCAATAAAATAGGGAGTTTGTTTCAGACCCCCGACCCTGGGGACCATCAACTCACCGGGGCTAATAGAATCACTGGAGAGGGGCCACCCTCAAGGAGCCAATGATTGCCCTGGGGACCATCACCCCACAGGGCCAGCTCCTGCTGTGTCTCAGGGTGCCGAAACCCAGTGCATAGTTGTTGGCTCTCAGTTGACAGGAGCTTTGACAGCTCTCGCCAAGTCAGAGCAAACACTCCACTGTCAAACAGCTCCTGCTTGCAGAAAGTGGAGTTTTCATCTGTTTCCCTGCACGCAAATATGTGTGCAGGGAAAAAGATGAAAACATTGCTCCCACAAGCAGGAAGATGGTATTTAAAGCAGATCCCTGCTTGTGGGAGCAATGCCAGCTCCCGCAAGATGTGGGGAACCAACTAGGACTGTGGGGCCTTGATGCTCCCCCTGCGGTCCTGTCACTCTCTCTTTTTTTCTCTTTTCCATCCCATTATGGGATGGTAGAGAGAGAGATTGTTATTGCAATGGTCACTCGATGCCACAACTTCAAAAAGTCAGACTAGCAAGATGTTTGGCAACAATGTTATAGTGACGTTTTGATGGACAGCAGACTAGGATCACTTCTACCCTAATGGTAAAGGTCTTGGAGTATCAGTAGGTTGAAACTTTAATTCCTAGTATCTCTTGACAGTGTGTCTGTTTATTTTCTAGTGTTTTGACTGCTAAACGTTTCTAGTGATGGAACATAGAAGTCTTTTTCCCGTCTGAATCTGTGGGTTGAATATCATAGCTAAGTCTGGAGACTGCACAACAGTGAATCACTGTTGGCCTAGTGGTTAAGGTGTCAAACATACACAATGAAGGTTAAGGGTTCTATTCAAGGTGAGTCTCTTGTCATTTCTTGCCTTAGTTTCTTTTCAACTATAAATATTTACGTTACATGCTGAAAGGTGATCTCACTCTTTTTAATTGACAAAAACATTTCTTTTTCCAGTTTGTACGGAAATAATTAATTCTAAGTAAATCATTCATCAAAGTTTAACATGCTCTGTCCCTGTCTCTCTCAATTTCTCTCTGTCAAACCTTTCTTTAAATCGCTCTCTCTCTCTCAATGTCTCTCTTTCTCTGTCTCTCTCTATCTCTCTCTCTCTGGGTTGGGTGGTGATAGGGGATTGGCTGAGGCCCTGCAATCGACTCCTGCTGCACACGGGCAAAGACCGTGCACGGCGGTAGTTGGATTAATGTACAGTAACTAAAATTACTTTATGTTAAAAAAAACATAGAAATTCACTCAAAAAACCAAAGGTTACACGGACGTTATCAGTAGGAAACAGATTTTTAAAAAAAATCATAGAAATTCACATCAAAAACCAAAGGTTCCAGGGATGTTATAGTTAGGTTCTTAATTTACTTGTACGAAACTTTAGAAATTCACCAGTTATAGTTATAGTTATCTCAAGTAACTATAACTCATGCCCTAATGTAACTATAACTTACATACTACTACTTACCCCAGATATTACAGCAATCATGACATGTTTTATACCCTCATTGATAATATCACTGTAACATTTGTTGTAAAATTATTCATAAACAAAACTGTGCATGGCTGGCACACAAGTTATAGTTACCTTAGGGCACGAGTTATAGTTCCTTGAAAGTATATATACTGAAAAAACAAAGGCTACAGTGACATTATAGTTAGGCTCACATTTCACTCATACAAAACCAGTGAAATGAAGCAGTTACAGTTACCTGAGCTAACTATAAATAGCTCCTCTGCAATGCCGTGCTTATGACCTCATATATTACATCTTTGATTATTTGGTCAGTGAAATCACTGATGACATCACTGATGCCATCTCAAATTACATCACTGATCACATCACTGATGACATCATCCAGTGAGTGTCTTCTAGAAGTTTATGGGTGTTAAGCATATATACCAAGGTACTACAAAAGTTAAAATCGTATATTTTCTCTACTACTAAAGAGTGATGCTATTTCTAAAATCTATTTTGTGAGCAACTGTGTGTATCCGTCTGAGGGGTTGTTTGAGTGCCTCTATGGGTGTGTAAGTAGATGTGTTAGTGCCTGTATGGGTGTATAAGAAGGTATGTAAGTGGCTGTGTGGGTGAGTGAGTTGGGTCTGAGTGGCTGTTTGGTTAAGTGAGTTGCTGTGTGAGTGGCTGTATTGTAGAGTAAGTCTCTGTGAGAATGGATGTATGAGTGAGTGAACAGATGTATGTGTGAGAAAAGGCCTCTTCATGTCATGGTTAGGCCATTTGCCATTTGCCTGGTATTTGATGTGGCCTCAAAGTTGTTTTTGTCCCGGGTCCCTGCCAACCTTGTTCCCTGAGCCAGATCATTTTCCCCAAACTGTTGTGATGCATTGACACAACTGGCTACACCTTTAGCTGCCACTATAAGCCCCTAGTAAATGGTACTTAGGTACCCAGGGCATGGGGTACGAGACGTTAGTCCCTAAGGGCAGCAACACAGATTGTGCCATCCTCTAAGGCCATTCATCCAGATGCACCCAGCACTGCCATTGCAATCCTAAAATGCAAACTTGACATGGCACACAGCCATGTGCCCTGTCCACTATACACTGCATGTACTATAGGTAAGTCACCCCTCTGGCAGGCCTTCCAGCCCTAAAGCAGGGTGTGTGGGCATAGATGCATGAGCAATATGCCCCTACTGTGTCCTTGTCAAACCTAGGACAGAGTACGTGAACAGAGCACCATTTTAAATGCATGTGCTGGACACTGGTCAGTATGACTTTCACAGCTACATGATGGCCACTCTGCACCTCTAAACCCTGGGTTGTTTGGTATCAAATAACTCAAAATGATAAATCTAAACTGCTACCAGTACTGGATATATTGCAAAATGTACCTAGGGGCACCTTAGAGGTGACCCCTGCAAAGCTAAGTAACACTGGCATAGTTGCTGGGTGGTCACAATCACCCTGCCACCACCAGGCAAGATTCTGGCACTCTGGGGTGAGAGGTCCCAGAACAAAGCCATTCCTGAGTGGAGGTGTCACACCTCCCTTCTCAGGAATGTGCACTGCCCTGCTAGCAAGCTTCAAAGGGCTTACCGCCCTTGAAACTCTACCCCAAGCCTGCTGATGGTGCCACTTGCAGTAGGTTGGTAAACCACTTTTGCTGGCCTGGAATGTCCCAAAAAGTGAAGGACTTTTGTCAGACCAGTACTACCTGCCAAGCCAGTGGCAAGGCAGGTGGACGCCTAAAGCCCCACTTAATGCCACTCTACCTGTGGTTGGGGTTCCCAATGAAAGGGTAGGGGTTGACATTGTTGCCCCCCTTGACCCTCAAACAGCATGAGGGCACAGATAAGTTCTATATGGTAGTGGATCATGCCACTAGGTACCCTAAAGCTATACCTCTGAGGACCATCACTGTTCCTGCAGTAGTAAAAACCCTCCTGTGTATTTTTGTACCAGAGTAGGGTTCCCTAAGGAGGTAGTATCAGACAGAGGTTCTAACTTCATATCTGCATACTTAAAACACATGTGGAAGGAATGTGATGTGACGTATACGTTCACAGCCTCATACCACCCACAAACAAATGGGTTGGTTGAAAGATTTAACCAGAACCTAAAAGGCAACATTGTAGGACGCCCTGAAAAACTCAGAAAGGGATGAATGTCTTACTTCTATGTCTGCTGTTTACCTACAGGTAAGTGCCACAAACGGAGTAAGATTCTATCCATTTGAACTTTTGTTTGGGCACCCTGTTAGGGGACCATTAAGTCTTTTAAGGAAAGGCTGGGAGTGAACTCCCAAAGAGCCAAAACAAGACATAGTGGACTATGTACTTGCCCTACATTCTAGGATGGCAGAGTACATGAAAAAAGCCAGCCAAAATCTTCAGGCCAGCCAAGAGCTGCAAAAGCTCTGGTATAACCAAAAAGCTGCTATGGTGGAGTTCCAATCAGGGCAGAAAGTTTGGGTGTTGGAGCCTGTTGCTCCACGGGCTCTCCAGGAGTGCCTCTATGGCACATGTCAACTGCCTAAAACCCTATGATGATAGAACTTATGTGACCATGCTCATGGTTACAGATGAGGGACACGGAGAAGACAGTGAGCCTTTGCCTGATCTCCTCTCCAGCAACCCACAAGACAGTTCTGTGGATGGAGTGGTCTTATCAGACATCCTCTCAGACATCCTCTCAACCGCAGGCTGATTGCAGGCAAGCTCTCAAGCAGTATGCTGAGTTATTCTCCCTGACCCCTGGGAAGTCTGATCGGTGTACCGATGATTTGGACACTGGTGACAGCCTGCCTGTCAAAAACAAAATTTACAGACAGTCAGACCATGTCACGGAGAGCATACAAACAGAAGTCAAAAAGATTTTGGATGTGGGTGTCATTGAACCCTCGGAGAGCCCCCGGGATAGACTAATAGTTTTAGTCCCCAAACCACACTCCAAAGCAGAGAAAAAGGAGATGTGGTTTTGTGTGGATTACAGGGGCCCCAATTCTGTAACCAAAACTGATACATACCCAATCCCAAGAGCTGATGAGCTCAAAGACAGACTAGAAGCAGCCAAATATCTGAGTACTTTTGATTTCAAATCAGTGTACTTGTAGATTGGCCTGACCTCAGGAGCAAATGAGAGGTCAGCATTATCCACTCCTAATGGGCATTATCAGTTCACTGTTATGCATTTTTGGACTAATGAATGTACCTACTACCTTCCAAAGGTTGGTGAACGAAGCCCCTGACGGGTTCGAGTCCTTTAGTGCAGCTTACCTGGATGACATAGCTATCTATAGCTCCACCTGGCAGGACCACCTGATCCACCTATGGAAGGCTCTTGAGGCTCTGCAGAAGGCAGGCCTCACTATCAAGGCCAGTAAGTGCCAGAGAGGGCAGGGTAAAGTTGTTTACTCCGGCCACCTAGATGGTAGAGGCCAAGTTCAACCCCTCCAACCCAAGATTCAGACCATTCTGGCTTGGGAAGCTCCCACATCCCAGACTCAGGTCAGGGCATTCCTTGGCTTGACTGGGTATTACTGGAGATTTGTGAAGGATTATGGCACCATAGTTGCCTCCTCCAAGAAAATTCCCCAAAAAGGACAGTGAGTTGTCAAAAGGCCTTTGACTCTCCGAAGAATGCTATGTGGTCTGCTCCAGTGCTACATGTTCCAGACTACTCTAGGCAGTTTATTATCCAAACATGCCTCAGAACTGGGGTAGGAGTGGTCCTAGGCCCAGAAAACGTATGATGGGCATGACCAGCATGTTGCTTTTATAAGTAGAAGACTACTCCCTAGGGAACAAAAATGGAGTGTCACGGAAAGGGAAACCTTTGCCGTGGTTTGGGCCCTGAAGAAGCTGAGGCCATACCTGTTTGGTTCTCACTTCATACTTCAGACTGGCTACAGGCCTCTCAGATGGCTACGACAGATGAAAGGTGAAAACCCCAAACTGCTTAAGTGGTCTATCTCCCTACAGGGAATAGACTTTCAAGTGGAACACAGACCTGAGACTGCTCATGCCAATGCAGATGTCCTTTCCAGGTTCTTCCACTTAGATAATGAAGACTCACTAGGGAAAGGGTAGTTTCATCGTCTCTCGTTTGGGGGGTAGTATTAGAAAAAGCCTCTTTTTGTCATGGTTAGCCCCCACAATTTACCTGATATTTGATGTGCCCAGATCTCTTTCCTAAAACTGTTGTGATGCATTGGCACAATTGGCAACACCTTTAGCTGCCACTATAAGTCCTTAGTAAATTGTACTTAGGTACCCAGAGCATGGGGTGCTAAGGGTGGGCCCCTGAGGGCAACAGCACAGATTGTGCCACCCTCTAGGGCCATGCATCCAGATGCACCCAACACTGCCATTGCAGGATGAGTGTCCTGGTGCAATCCTAAAATGCAAACTCAACATTGCGCACAGCCTGTGTGCCCTGTCCACTATACAGTGCATGCAATATAGGTAAATCACCCCTCTGGCAGGCCTTCAAGCCCTGTGGCAGGGTGCACTATACTATGTGTATTGGTATAGATGCATAAGCAATATGCCCCTACTGTGTCCTTGTCAAACCTAGGATATAGTAAGTGAACTGAGCAGCCATTTTAAATGCATGTCCTGGACACTGGTCAGTATGAGATTCATACCTACATCATGGCCACTCTGAACCCGGGTTGTTTGGCATCAAACAATTCAGAATGATCAATCCAAACTGGTATCAGTATTGGATTTATTGCAAAATGTACCCAGGGACCACCTTAGAGGTGACCCCTGCAAAGCTAACTAACACTGGCATGGTTTCTAGCCAGTCACGACCAGCTTGCCACCACCAAACACGATTCTGGAGTCCTGGGATGAGAGCTCCTGCCCTTTGGGTCCCAAAACAAAGCCCTTCCTGGGTGGAGGTGTCACACCTCCCTCCTCTGGCATGTGCACTACCCTGCTAGTGAGCTTCAAAGGGGTTACCGCCTTTGAAACTCAAACTCCAAGCCTGCTGCTAGCAGTAGATGGCCACCCCCTTACCATGCACAGTTTTCTTATCAATAATGTTATTGCTAACCTTGCAGGGATATCAAAGATGCCATACAAGATGTCATCAATGACATAATATGTGGAGTAATTAGCTGCGCATGTCAAAGGTGCAAGTTATAGTTACCTTACAATGCAAATTATAGTTACTTGAAAGACCTCTAATTATAACTGCTGATTCTCTTTGGTTTTGTACGAGTAAATTCAGAACCTAGCTATAACGTCCCTGTTTATTTAAGTGAATTTCTACAGTTTTTTTTTTTAACGTAAAGTCATTTTAATTACTATATGTTATTCCACACACGGCCTTTGGCCCTGTGCATCAGGGTTGGTCGCAAGGCCTGGCCTTGCAGCCAAGCCCTTATAACCACCCAAACCCGCGCCATGCATGGCCTTTTGGTATGCGCAGCGCAGGTTGGCCACAGGGCCTGTCTCTGTCAGTGGATGTGTGAGTGGGTGCGTGAGGGTCTGAGTGGGTCTGAAAGTGGGTGTGTGAGTCTAAGAGTGGGTCTGAGTGGGTGCATGAGTGTTTGAGTGGATGTGTGAGTAGGCACCTGAGCTCCTGAGTGCATGTATGAGTGAATGAATTAGTGTATGCATGTCTGTTGTTTTTTCTTTCAAAATTTTCCATAATCGCGAATAGGTTGTGAATAATTCTTGAAAATTCACAAATTTTCATGAATATTATGCGTTGTGATGCAAAATTACATTAAACCTATAATGTACCCCTAAAACTCCCCTATATCACACACCTGGGGTCAAGGTACTTTCACTCTGACCCCTTATGCCACTTTCAATTTGAATTTTCACCCACAGTGACCATGTCCCATGAAATAAAATGGCGGTCACAACTTTCTAGTCAGGTTACGGTCAGCCAATTGCAACGCTTCTTTTTGCACACGTATTTGCTAAAATTCATGAATTATTCGCGGCCAGAGATAAACAAATGTATTTGCCCTTAAATATCTCCTAAACTACTGAATGGATTTTCACCAAACAACAAAAAGCACAATCTGCGTACCGGCAGCTAGCTTTTTTGCAAAATTTGGTGTAATTCCATCCAGTGGTTGGGGCTGTAGACGTGTTGACAGGTCCCATTGGAATTAACATGGGAAACGCAATGTTTTTTTAGCCCCCTTTTTCTTGGCCCCTGCTTGACAGATCGCCCCAAAACTTCCCCTGTGCAACAAGAATCACCGGATGATAAACTTGTCATTTATTCATCCTGATTCATGTTGTTTCAATACCATCAGTGCTCAGTCCAGCACCACAACGCGTTTCGACTGACTGGTCTTTTTCAAGTGGTTCCTGCCATCATGAGCAGGGGGGCATTTCGATATTAATACTCCACGGAATCCTTTAACAAACAAGGCACTTCCGATGTCAGAAACACTCGTGCATTTCAATCCATTCAAAAAGCCTCTGTGCCTTCTCCAGTGTCAATAGCACTTGTGCATTTTAGTTTTCAAAAGCCTCTGTGCTCCCAATCCATCATAAAACCTGTGAGATCTGCCCGCCTTCCTGGTAAAATCCGCCATCATGATTCAGCAAGCGGCATTCTGGTATTTATTGTCTGCTAAATTCTCACACCTGCCAACAATCGAGGCAATCACTGCATCTGCTGCACACTCCTTCATCATTCATTAAGAATCATGTGAGTCAATCTAAAATCTCGGGATTCCGTCATGCTCTAGTTGTAAAAACTTATTTACAATAACGACTTCATGCTTTCAAGGTAACGGTATACATTTCACTAGAGCATGAGATACTATGAAATTCCCACAATACTCGCATGTTCTGCAACTTGATATTAATGTCAAGCGAACATACCAAACACCATTTTTCACGGCCTCTATGCATATGGTTTCAGTAAAACCTGTAAATTACTTCCTGCTCGCCTGCCTTTATAAAATAAACCAAAGTCTATGAACGGTCTCCGGACCCTTGGGGCCACATCAGCATAATGGGATCCATAATCAGGCAACCACTCACCATTTTTCACCAGTACAGTAGTGCCTTAAATGAAGCAAGCATAAAGCGCTGATGGAAGTCGACTCCTTAGTCATTCACCTTCCAGTGTTAATACACACGCAGGGGATAAGTATCTCCTTGCTGGCCCCAACATTAAAGTCCCAATGCCGGGCACTGCCGCTGTATATAAATTTATGACAAAATAATTGGTCCTGCATAGCGGCATGCCTAACTGTCGGTGCTGCATCAGGGTAAAGGACCAAACCCTATATATCACACGAAGAAAGAAAACGCTGCACTCCCAGAGGCTACTGATAAACTTGTCATTTATTCATCCTGATTCATGTTGTTTCAATACCATCAGTGCTCAGTCCAGCACCACAACGCGTTTCGACTGACTCGTCTTTTTCAAGTGGTTCCTGCCATCATGAGCAGGGGGGCATTTCGATATTAAAAACAGGGACACGCAACACGCAACACCCCCACCCTCACCCACCACAACACACACACTAATGCATATCAATACATCACAGTTACACCCCCCAAAACCCCTGGAAGAATGCAAAGACAATAGAAAATGAGTGTAACCATTGTAATATATTAAAAGCAAGTAGGAAGAAACATATACATACACCATGTACAAAATATATACCAAGCATAGTAGTCCAGGTAGTGCTCTAAGAAAGTCAGTGGAACACTGGGACCACACGGTATGGGCGAGGCCCACACAAGATCCCCGACCATGACGGAGAGACCACTTCAGGGGCATCAGGGAGCAACTAAATAAGCACCTCAGGGGGAGGGAAGGGGGGGCACCTCAGCCGCTTGAGTGCACAACGCCAAATCCACGGGGGGGCCACATGCCCATTGATGTATCCTGGGGAATGCAAAGCCACAGTCCCTCAAGTCTCTACAGTGGGTGGGTTGCCCACTGTACCATCCTGGGGAGTGCAAAGCCACAGTCTCTCAAGTCTCTACAGTGGGTGGTTTGCCCACTGTACCATCCTGGGGAGTGCAAAGCCACAGTCTCTCAAGTCTCTACAGTGGGTGTTTTGCCCACTGTACCATCCTGGGGAGTGCAAAGCCACAGTCTCACAAGTCTCTCCAGTGGGTGGTTTGCCCACTGTTCAATCCTGGGGAGTGCAAAGCCACAGTCTCTCAAGTTTCTACAGTGGGTGGGTTGCCCACTGTTCAATCCTGGGGAATGCAAAGCCACAGTCTCACAAGTCTCTACAGTGGGTGGGTTGCCCACTGTTCAATCCTGGGGAGTGCAAAGCCACAGTCTCACAAGTCTCTCCAGTGGCTGGTTTGCCTACTGTTCAATGGTGGGGAGTGCAAAGCCACAGTCTCTCAAGTGGATGACAGTCTCCACTGGTTCTGGAGGGGGCCTTGTGCCCAGAGTGCTTCATCCTGCCAAGGACAGAGGTAGTGGATGACAGTCTCCACTGATTCTGGAGGGGGCTTTGTGCCCAGAGTGCTTCATCCTGCCAAGGATAGAGGTAGTGGATGTGATACTCCACTGGTTCTGGAGGGGGCTTTGTGCCCAGAGTGCTTCATCCTGCTAAGGACAGAGGTAGTGGATGTGATACTCCACTAGTTCTGGAGGGGGCATGGTGTCCAGAGTGCTTCATCCTGCTAAGGACAGAGGTAGTGGATGACAGTCTCCACTGGTTCTGGAGGGGGCTTTGTGCCCAGAGTGCTTCATCCTGCCAAGGACAGAGGTAATGGATGTGATACTCCACTGGTTCTGGAGGGGGCATGGTGCCCAGAGTGCTTCATCCTTCTAAGGACAGAGGTAGTGGATGACAGTCTCCACTGGTTCTGGAGGGGGCATGGTGCCCAGAGTGCTTCATCCTGCTAAGGATAGAGGTAGTGGATGACAGTCTCCACTGGTTCTGGAGGGGGCATGGTGCACAGAGTGTATCATTCACCCTGTGATGGACTCAGTTGCGTCAGTGCCCTTGCCGCTCATGGGCCAGCGGTGCTTGAGACGGCGGTGCCCTGTGCAGCGGTGCTTGAGACGGCGGTGCCCTGTTCAGCGGTGCTTGAGATGGAGGTGCCCTGTTCAGCGGTGCTTGAGACGGCGGTGCCCTGTTCAGCGGTGCTTGAGATGGCAGTGCCCTGTGCAGCGATGCTTGAGATGGCGGTGCCCTGTGCAGCGGTGCTTGAGGCGGTGGTCCCCATTGCAGGGACTCAGCTGCTGGTGGTCCTTCGTGGCCCAGCGGGGCTTTTGCTGGCGGTGGCCTCCTGGGCAGGTGGGCTTGTGCTGGCGGGCCTGTCCTGGGCAGCTGGGCTTGTGCTGGTGGTCCTGTCCTGGGCAGCTGAACTTGTGCTTGCGGTCCTGTCCTGGGCAGCTGGGCTTGTGCTGGCGGTCCTGTCCTGGGCAGCTGGGCTTGTGCTGGAGGTGGCCTCCTGGGCAGCGGGGATGATGGCGGTCTTCTCCGCTGTGCTGCTCTTCCCAGACTTTCCTGGTTTCTTGTGGCCCTTCCCACCTTGGAGGGTGTCACAGCTGAGTCCACTCTCCCACCGGGACTCCCTGAGAGCGGCTTTGGTGGCTGGAGTCTTCCCCCTCTCCCGCCGGGCACTGGCCAACTTCTGATGCTTCACAGGTGGGGGACTGTCTGTGCTGTGGCTCCGTGCCACACTGGCTGCCCTGGTGGCCGGTGCACTCCAGATTCCGGTGACTACAGCCACCACTGGTCCCGGAGATGTTGTGGCTGAGGTGCTAGTTCGGGACCTAGGAGACGGACGGGGTGGGGGAGGTGTGGGAAAGAGGTCAAGGTTGGACAGGAAAAGTTTTTTGACACACTGGGACGGGTAGCTGGAGGGGGTTTGGGAGTGGAGGAAGAGGTGGTGGTTGTAGGAGGTGTTCGTTTGCTGACTTTGGCTGAAGGTGCATGCGCTGGAGGCTGTTGTGAGGTGGATGGCTGTTGGGTGGGTGTGTGCCTGCGTTTGTGTATCTTGGAAGGGGGCGTCACACACACTGGGAGAGGACACAGGGGACGTGTGTATGGTAGTGGGGGTGGTGACTGCACGTGAGCAGGGTGTGTTGGTGGGTGTGCTGAAGAGGGACGTAGTGGCTGTAGAGGTAGTGCATGCAGGTGTGAGTGTAGACGAGACTGGGAGGGAGGAGGGAGACGAGGAGGAGGGGGACACAGTGGAGGCAGTGGATGTTGGTGTGTCTGCATGTGTGTGATGCTTGCGTGAGTGCCTGTGGGATGTGTGGTGCTTATGTTTGGCTGAGCTTCCCTTGTGTGTTGAGGTGTGTGCATGCTGGTTCTGTAGGTGTGCTTGGGATAGGCTGAGGTAGAGGGGATTGGGTCTGGGTGGAGGAAGTTGGAGGGGGGAGGCTAGACACAGGGACAATGGCTGCCATCAGTGCTGAGGCCAGAGTCTAAAAAGCTCGCTGAAGGGCCGCCTGACCAGAATGAATGCCCTCCAGGAATGCATTGGTTTGTTGCAACTGCCTTTTGACACCCTGGATGGCATTCAAAATGGTAGACTGCCCAACAGTGAGGGACCTGAGGAGGTCAATGGCCTCCTCACTGAGGGCAGCAGGAGTGACTGGGGCAGGGCCTGAGGTGCCTGGGGCGAAGGTGATGCCCACACTCCCTGGTGAGCGGGCACAGGGCGAAGGCTGAGGGGCTGCTGGGAGGGCGGAGCTGGAAGGGGGGGTGGTGGCTGTAACTGTAGATGGGGGGGCACAGATGTTGCCGCAACCACAAGGGAGCTCCCATCAGAGGACGAGTCCTTGTCACTGGTCTCAGCTCCTGTCCATAGTGTGGCCCTCCATGGCCATGTGGAATGCAGCCCCTTGGTGCTCCGGTGCCACTGCTACTCCGCCTGATGATGCTAATGCACACAAGAACAGGGAGACCACAAAAAGTGGGGGGACGACAGAAGAAAGACATGTTGAGTGCATGCATTACCGCTACCATTGGCGGACACGACAGACACAGAAGCCCCCTGCACTACGCCACGCTCTTGGGCTCCACTGTTCAATTCCTAGGAAATGCCCTACAAGCCTATGGACGACATCTGCACACATAGATGACACAGGGGCATGACTAGGTGTACTTGGCACTCTACAGAGGTGGGGTGGGGTGCCACATGGCCTGCCTTACAGAGGGACCTTGCCTATGGAACTCGACTTGGCCTAGGGAAACCCACAGCCCACCTCCCCACCCAGACCCCTCCACTGCGCGCAAAGTCAGCAGAATGAGAGTGTACTCACCCCCTTGTGTCTGCTGTGATGCCCTCAAGCGCCCATCCAACTCCGGGTAGGCCACCGCCAGGATCCTGAACATCAGGGGGGTCATGGTGCGACGGGCACCCCTCCCACGTTGGGAGGCCATCCCCAGCTGGTCCTCCACCGTCTTCTTGCTTCAGCGGCGAATGTCCTCCCATCTCTTCCGGCAGTGGGTGCTCCGTCTGTGGTAGACCCCCAGGGTCCGCATGTCCTTGGCGATGGCACGCCAGATATGTTTTTTCTGGTGGGCGCCGACCTACATGAAATGTACAGGGGGAAGAGTGAGTTATTACCAACTGCACCATCAAAGTGATTGGCCCCCATCCCTACCCTTGCAATGTGGCACATGCATTCACCGTTGTTTCATGCACGCCACACTCTCCCCCCTTCCTTCTTACATCCACCCCTCTCCACACAGGCATAGGCCATACAGCATGCTCCCAGTGTACTTACCTGTTTGTCTGGAGGACCGTAGAGTGGCGTGTACTGGGGGAGGACCCCATCCACGAGTTTCTCCAACTCCTCCGATGTGAAGGCAGGGGCCCTTTCCCCAGACACTCGAGCCATTGTCTCTTCCAGACCGAGGTCACAGCAGCACTTGCAGTGTAGGTCCTCTCCTGTCAAAGATCAGGTATCGAGTGATTGAACAGATAGAAAATGACGGTCATGTCCACGGCGGTGCGTACCGTCACCGCCGGCGTACATCGTCATTGGCTCCTGGGACCCATAGGGTCCAATGCTAACCAATGCAGCATTGCGCCGCGGTCTTCGACCGCCTACCGCGACGGTGTACAACGCCAGCGCAGTTACCTCACATCCCATTGTCCCACTTTAGAGGTCAGGCAGCCACCATTTCAGGGGCCCACATGGATTCATTTTCAACTGCGTCACACATACCTAGGCCTAGACTCAACACACATACAGGCTACCTTTTGTGTATGAATGGTGTTCTGTGTAAACTGTGGGTACGTACCTCTGAGTTGTTTGACTCTGTGCTCGCTGTTGTCCTTCATAGGCACCATCCACTGGGACATGTGAGGAGATGGCGACAACCTCCGGTGTACCGACCGTTGGTGGACCTGTCGACAATGGAGGAGCGACATGTGATTATCACATACAGGCTTGACCGTGCCACAATCCAGGAACTGTATACCCAGTTGGAGCCAGACCTGATGTCAGCAATCCGCCATCCCACAGGAATCCCCCCTCAAGTGCAGGTGCTGTCAGTGCTCCATTTCCTTGCAAGTGGGTCATTTCAAACAACAGTGGCCATAGCATCAGGGATGTCCCAGCCAACATGTTGTCCAGAGTGTTGTCTGCCCTTCTGAAACACATGCGGAGCTACATCGTTTTCCCTCAGGTGGAGGATTTTCCTACAGTGAAAGGTGATTTCTATGCCCTGGGACATATCCACAACAATATAGGTGCCATCGATGGGACCCATTTGGCTTTGGTCCCCCCCCCACAGGAGTGAACAGGTGTACAGAAACAGGAAGAGTTATCATTCAATGAATGTACAGATGGTATGTTTGGCCGACCAGTACATCTCCCATGTGAATGCCATGTTCCCTGGCTCAGTGCATGACGCCTACATCCTGCGGAATAGCAGCATCCCTTATGTGATGGGTCAACTCCAGAGACACCGTGTGTTGCTATTAGGTGAGCACCTGGGAGCAAGACAGTGGGAATGGTTGTCTGGGTCTGGGGATATCCCTACAGGTTAGTGCGTGTCTAACAGTTGTCCCTCGCCATTTGCAGGTGACCTGGTTACCCCAACCTGTCATAGCTACTGACCCCAGTGAGGAATCCCAGGACAAGGGCAGAGGAACGCTACAATGAGGCCCATGGGCGAACTAGGAGGGTGATCAAGCGGACCTTCGGCCTCCTGAAGGCCAGGTTCTGGTGCCTCCATATGACAGGTGGATCCTTATTCTACTCACCAAAGAAGGTGTGCCAGATCATCGTGGCCTGCTGTATGCTTCCCAACTTAGCTTTGCGACGACAGGTGCCTTTTCTGCAGGAGGATGGTCCAGATGGCGGTGTTGTGGCAGCTGTGGAGCCTGTGGACAGTGAAGACGAGAAAGCAGAGGAAGAAGACATGAACAACAGGGACTCAGTGATCCAGCAATATTTCCAGTGAGACACAGGTAAGAGTACAGACCTGCCTACTACATGTACTTTAACACTACTACCTCTCTACTGTCTGTCCTTTTCACCCAGTGTGTTGGCACTGAGTTGTCACTTTCCCTTACGATTTCACAGATGTGGGTCCCACTGTGTGACATCTGCTTAGATTCCTCATGGACTAGAGCTGTGTGACATAGGTATGTTGACATTACAATTGAGAGAGCATTTTGTCACTGTAATTGCTAATACACTATTTCAAAATCACAGACAGACTCCAGATTGTTTTGTGCTTTAAGTGTGTTTATTTAAGTGCTCAATATTCAAGGGGGTAGTAAAATGGTGAGGGGTGATGGCAGAGGAATGTCCATGGCAGAGTCCAGTCTATTAGTCTCACAGGTGCATTGCCCATATGTAGGAAGTGGAGCTGGGGCAGTTTAAGTATGGACAGGGTGACAAAGTGGGACAGTAGGATGACAATCAGGGTGGTCTCATTTCCTGGCGGGGGTCTTGGCATCGTGCTCTGTCTTTGTCCTGGATCTCAGGGACCGTTTGTGGGGTGGTTCTCCCTCTGCAGGGGGTGGGGTGCTGGTGTGGTGGTCCTGTGGCAGGGCATCCTGTCCACTAGCACCGGCGGAGGTTGCGGGCAGTTCATCGTTCATGCTAGTGTCAGGGGCCCCTTGTAGTGCCACAGTGTCCCTCCTGGTGTTCACGAGTTCCTTCAGCACCCCTACAATGGTGCCCAGGGTGGAGCTGATGGTTCTGAGTTCCTCCCTGAAGCCCATATACTGTTCCTCCTGCAGGCACTGGGTCTCCTGAAACTTGGCCAGTACTGTTGCCATCGTCTCCTGGGAGTAGTGGTAGGCTCCCATGATGGAGGAGAGGGCCTCGTGGAGAGTGGGTTCCCTTGGTCTGTCCGCCCCCTGTCGCACAGCAGCCCTCCCAGTTCCCCTGTGTTCCTGGTCCTCCGTCCCCTGGACCGCGTGCCCACTGCCACTGCCCCCAGGTCCCTGTTGTTGTTGGGGTGGTGGGTTAGCCTGGGTTCCCTGTAGTGGTGGACACACTGCTGATTGACGTGTACTGGGGACGGAGGTATGGGCCCGCTGGGTGGGTGCTGTGCTGGTGTTTCCAGAGGGGGGAAGGTCTGTGGTGGCCTGTGACTGTGTCAGGGGAACCGACTGTCCAGAGGTCCCTGAAGGGCCGGGCTGGTCATCTAGATCCAGTTGGACCCATCTGCTGTCATCACTGTGGGCCTCTTCTGTTGGTGGTGTGGAAATGTGTGGACCCTCCTGTCCGGTGATGTTGGTTAAGGGTCCTGCAGGGGTACAAAAGGATGGTTATTACATCTGTGTGTGCCATGGTGTGCAATGGGTGGGTGACCGTTTACCCCAGTGCTTGCATTCCTGTGTGGGACCTTGTGTGATGATGGTTTAGGGGGTTGTATGGGTATGTGCAGTGGGCATGCTTTGGTGATGGGTGTCCATGCTTTGTTGTTGCATGCAGGGCTTGGTGTTAGAATGTGTGGTTTGTGATGTAGGGACATTTGTGAGGAGTTAGAGTGATGGGGTGAGGGTGAGGGCGGGGGTGTGTGCTGGCATGCAGGTAGGGTGGGGGATGTAATAGTTAAGATTTGACTTACCAGAGTCCATTCCTCCACCTACTCCTGCGAGGGCCTCAGGATGCAGAATCGCCAAGACCTGCTCCTCCCATGTTGTTATTTGTGGGGGAGGAGGTGGGGGTCCGCCGCCAGTCCGCTGAACCGCCAGGTGGTGTCTTGAGACCACGGAACGCACCTTCCCCTGTAGGTCGTTCCACCTCTTCCTGATGTCCTCCCGAGTTCTTGGGTGCTGTCCCACTGCGTTGACCCTGTCCACGATTTTTCGCCATAGCTCCATCTTCCTTGCAATGGAGGTGTGCTGCACCTGTGATCCGAATAGCTGTGGCTCTACCCGGACGATTTCCTCCACCATGACCCTGAGCTGCTCCTCCGAGAACCTGGGGTGTCTTTGCCGTGCCATGGGGTGGTGTAGGTGATGTGTGGGGTGGAGTGTGTGGTGATAAGTGTGCTGATATGTAGTGGTGTGTTGTGTGAGGTGCGTGGAAGTTCTGTGGGTGATGGTGTTGTGTGCCTGTGGATGCTGTTGTTCTTGCTGGTGCTGTCTCTCTCTGTCCTTCTTTCGGAATTTTTGGTAGTAGGGGTTTGTGGGTGATGTGGGTGTGTGTTTTATATTGTATTGGGTGGGTGGGAGTGGTGTGTGTATGTGTATGAGGTGTGTGTATTTGGAATTGTCCATTGTGGCTGTGTTTTGTAAATGTGTGTGTATCTTGAGCGCGGCGGTGTGTACCACCAATGGAATACCGCGGTTGAAAGACCGACATGTGGATTCGTGTGTCGTGATAGTGTAGGCGTCTTTCTGTTGGCGTGACGGTGGAGGTTTTGTTTTCGCCAGTTTATCTCTGACCTTTGGTGTGGCGAACTTGTGTGGGTGTCTGAATTTTGGCGGATTCCGAACTGTGGGTCATAATAGCTGTGGCGGAATTCCACGGCTGCGGCGGGTGTTGGCGGTCTTCTGCACGGCGGTAAGCGGCTTTTACCGCCAATATTGTAATGAGGGCCTAAGAGTCTGATTTAGAATTTGACAGATGGAATATTCCAACACAAGTGTGATGGATATCCCGTCCACCATATTACAAGTGCCATACAATGTATTTTACTTTTAATAGGGCGGCAGTACATCCATCATGTTTGTGAAGGAGTATCTTATCTGCCAAACACAAAACACAAAATCAAACCCTTATTAGGCAACATTTTGCATTACTTCACGAGTGGCCAGTGAGATCTACCTATTTAGGAAATATTTTAAAGGGCTTCTTTTTTTAAAATGTTGGTTCCTCCCTTGATCAGGATAGCACTGCAGCACACTTAATAGTATGAGAATGACTTTCGGAATGGATCAGTTGTTTCATCACAGATGGGAGGCACATGAGAATCTGATGTGCAAAAATTATGATTACCGAACCAGTGGCATAATGAAACTTGGGGAGGCCCCTCTGCAAAGTACATGATTGGTGTGTTTGCTTAAAATTGTGACTTATGTAAGGAATTAATTATTGTCACTCTTATGCCCGAACTTTTACTATTTTGACTTTTTTTCTCCTCACTTCTACTCTGCTGTGTATTTTTATTCAACATTAAAATATATTTTTTATATAAGTTGATTGGTCTAGTTATGTGGGTATGATGGTATTCCCATGTTATTATTCTTATCTATGTTGACAAGGGACCACTGTTCCTTGTATGTTATATTCTGCATTTCAATCAAAGGAAGCTAGATCTTCTCAGCATTCATTCTCATTGCCCCCTTGGGACATTGTGACCTGTTTACTGAATTGGTCAGTTTTGCAGGGTTTATTCGTTTTTTAAAATAAATCTTTGGTTTAGCCCCAGTTCTCCACAAAAGCTATCCCAGCAGATGTATCAATATCATGCACTGGTCATACAACACTATGTGGAGACTTTTGTAAGGATTGCACCCATCACCCTAGTGTTTTCTTGAACTATCGTGATACCCTCTGTAGGATTCTACTCTATGATCATGTTCCACATAGATTAGGTACAACTGTCAGCGCCCTAGGGTATCTATGGTACCCCACCTCCCATTGCTGCCTTTGCATTGTAATGACGTACGAAGCAACAGAGCATGTGCTGTGACATGCTGGTAAAGGATTAGCTTTAACACAGGACATGGAGGTTGCAGGCAAACTTTCGTGCAGCCAGTACAAAGTCAGGAACTTAGGGCTCAGGAACACGTGGGGAGTGAGTGTAAAATACGATAAAATACTTGCAAAACAATAGAGGAGATCGGTCTTGCAGCTATTTCTTCTAATGACCTGAAAGTGGTAAGACAGTGTGATAAACCTTATATGGGCAATGTTGGTGTATGTAGGCAGAGGTTCAAAAACCAAAACAAGCAAACACACACTTGTCACTGTACGTGTTATCAAACAGGCCTCACCTGGAGTTCTTCAACCAATTCTGGGGCCACACCTCAAGAAGGAACATTGACAAAGCCAATAGGTACTGCCTATTGGTTGCCAATGTGGACCTATTGACTCTACCCATACTGTTTGCCAATGCTGTCTAGTATTGTCAAAAGGAGAGAACATGATTTTTTCCAATGCAAAAAGGCAAAAAAATAAAAGATTACACATATGAACCATGACGCAGCCATCTTTTTTTTAAATCTACCAAACCAAGATGGGATCTCCATTAGGTTATTGCACAAAAGCACTATTTGAAGAAGGAGTGCTTAGCAGCAGATTTCATTTGGTGACCTTCCTAAAGAGCAGTCAAACAGTAAAGAAAAAAAATGAGAGTGATAAATAGGGGTTGGAAAGTAACGAAGGGGCATCTGAGGAGCAATGGGGTAGCTGACAGCTGGTGCAGGGTTCAAAGTGGATGTGCCAAGCAGTGAAAGTTTGGTGCGTGGTTAGGAGAAAAGTGCAGTCACAAGAAGCTAGAGGATGTGCAACTTTAAAAAATAAAAATAAAATGGGTTGCAATGGAAATAGCTGGGGGTGGGGTAGTGATGACGCAGAAAAAGAGGGTCCAACATATATTCATACATATCGTGTAATCAAAACGTATAATGTAGTGTGATTTTAGTAAAGAAAATAATGTACGAGGGAAATTGTGCCCTCGGGGGTAGTTCGCCATCATTGTAAACGAGCTTTATTAATCATGAAGTATTGAAAATGTAGTAATCCGTCATAATTGCAAATGTATGCCATGATTTCTTGTTTGAAAACTGTTTTGCTTAGCTTAAATTTAGTACAGGCTTTGGCCTAGTTGCCTGTTCTCAAATTCTAACTGCGTGGCAGGTCAGTCTGCAGGTGCGGACAATGAAGGTACAGATAGTAAAATAATTGGCAAACCAAGTTACAACTTGTGTTCCAAGGCTCCAAGGACAGTGTATGCATAAATGAGCGCTAGTAAAAGACAATTTTCATTGGACAATTTGAAGCCAACCTATGAACCCTCCAATGGAAGACCCTGCAGAATTTGGAATGTTTCTTACTTAAACCCACTGGACAAAGAGAAGTCAGCCATTTTCCTCGATGCCAGTTTGAAGTCAGATGCCAGACTCCATTTTGGACGACACCCTGATGCCCTTTTCTCTATCTGAGAGAAAGAGACTTTAAGAATTCTCACCCTAGAGACTTTAACTTTGATTTGCCCCGTCTTGCCCATGCAGTAACTTTGCCCCATTCTCCTTGCCGCTGCAAGGAAGCTTGCCCTTAACTTTGCCCCTTTTGAAACTTGCCCCATGCTGATCGAACCAGTACCTGAAGGACGAAGACTTTTCTTGAATGCTGATTGTATTTGGTAAATATGAAAGGATAAATGTATTATGCATTGTGTTTTTCCTTTTAGGTAACAACTGCTATTTTGATAGGGTCCTAGGTAGAAGTTTTCCAAATTTGTGTTGACTAAATTCGTTTTGCATGAAGCCCCACATGCCAATGCTAATTAGAGGTTAGTCGAGGTATTCATTCAATGTACCATGCTAAATTGAAATCTTGTTATGCTGACCAATGTATGAAATTAGTCAAATACAGTTAGTCATATTAGTGATTTGCATTGCCATAACTGAGTTTATCATCATCCAGATTTTGCGTGGATTGCGTTTCTTCCGCCGTTATGGACAGCCAGTAATGTTCATATACATATATCATTTGGTTTTGAGACTTATATACATCATGTTAGCTTTGTTAATATAGGGAAATAAATTCACTAACTTTTAATAAACTGGTGTGGTTATTCATGACTGAAAGGTCATGGTGCGCCGAAATACCAACTGTTATTGATTTCTGATGTGCTATATTGATCTATTAATTGAGTATTGATTACCGATTGCAATAGTTATTGATTATTGATCTGAGTGACTCGACTATTTTAGGATGAGGAGAGCCCGACTCGGTTAAAAGATTCACCGACCTCCAACGTGTCCAGGTACAGGTAATTTATAAGGGCTGGACGCGTTATCAGTATATGGTAGCAGAGATTGATGGTTTAGCCCTTTGGGACCCCATCCGAACAATAGACAGAGTCAAGTTAGAATTTTCTTTGATAAAACAAGTTGGAGGGATGATGATGCCCTAAGTCCCCAATCACTTTCCCGGAATCTCGGAGCTTGCGAATGAGGAACATGGAGGTATGAGGATAGTATTGGCGTTTCTAGTGACGGTATGAGTGAAGTTAGGGTTTTGCGCTTGCACAGCTTATTGCAGCAGATTAATTGAGAAGTTTGTGAGGATTTAGGGGGTTAAAAGATATTAGAGGAGTGTTACTCTAAAAGTGTGAGAGTAGGGAAGTCGCCGAACTTCACATGTGTGTAGCGCTTCGTGCAGAAAAAAATTGTCCACGTGGTTGTTGATGTTGAGACGGGCCCTGCGAGGTTAAGAGACTCCGGAGTATGTTGAAAAGTGTATGTGACACTTGTTTGATGTTGTGATCTGGTCAGGTTTAATAGGTTGATCGGGCGTGGTCAACAAGTCGGTATGAATGTTGCGGAGTGAAAGAAAACTTCGACTTTGAGATTTGACGAATTCTAAAGTGCACTAGAATAGTTCATTGATCAGTTGAGAGTAAAGTTTGCGGGTCAAATTTTGCTTGCGAAAGTGGGAAACCGAGAAAGATGGAATAACTGCCGAGGCTAGTGAAAAATCCCTAAGGTTTCTGAAGCGATTGTATTACCTTTCCTGTAGTAAACCGACAGGTCTGTTTATTCTTTTGGTTAAGTGCTCGCGTTATATTGCAGAAATTAGTTTATGAGTGAAGCCGAATGAAAAGAGGACAAGCCGCGGGACTTTGTCAGCCGCAGTGTGTGAGTGTGACGTCACTAGGAGCCGCGCTGGGATAGGTCGGTTGGTGAGAAGGGTCGCGCACGGATTGGACGCAGTCCGTGAAGCGCAATTGGAAGAGGAAAGGCAAGCGAAGAGTATTCCGGGAATTAAAGTCACTTATTGATTACATATTTTTGAAAAACAAATGACGGAAAGATTACATTTTTCAAAGCATTTAAGAGTGCCATGAGGGGAGATGTTTATATTAAAGCAAATGTAGGAGAAGAAACACCGCCTGAGGGTACACCAGCTTACATTGTCATTGAAGAAAAGGGTGTGGCACCATGTCTTTGGTTAAAACAATGGTGCAAATTAACAGAGAAACATGGAAGTGTAGCGTTCTCTATCCACGGGTCGTTTAATCTAAGAGTTTTAGAAAATCTGAGATTTGCGCTATACGACATGAAAGTACCTCCAAGACCTGCACAGTTTGAGGCACTAGCAATTTGGGAGCTAATAGCTAGAAACCAACAACAAAAGAAATTTGAGACAAGAATAAGAAAAGTAGAAAAGACACTAGCGGATGCTAGATGGGACAGCACACAAAAGGTTTGGAGATCAGATGTATTGCAGGTGATTAAATTGTTTCCAGCGATTACTGATGAAGCGGAGACGGAAGGAAGGAAAGCCACACATAAGACAAACAGGAGTCAGTCCAGAGATAGAGAGAACAATAGAAACTCGAAAAGGGGAGACGAGTCAGATGATGAGCAGTTCATTATACAATTGCTGAATGATCGCCCGCCACCATATGTAGAAAGCAAAAAAGGCTCCAGCATTAGTACTGCCCCTCCAGAACCAATACAGGGTAATGTAACACCAAATTTGAGAATATCTCAGAGGCCGAGCAGTTCCGATATGCCTTTCTCACCACAAATACCACAGGTTCGGAGAATATACCCAGACGTGCCTACGTTGAGGCCTGCTGATAATTATCAGCCACAGGTTCAAAGGCACTGCTGTGAAGAGCATAACATGGGAACGACTTCTGATTCAACGGCGCAGGGAGGACAGAGTTATCAAAGACCAACATTGATTCAAGCTGAATCAACACAATTCTCGATGCCTCAAAAGAAGACACAAGAGGTGCGAGTAATAGAAAGCCAGTTAGGTATGCCAGCAATGATGAACCACAATGTGGGGATTAACATGCCACAGAATTCGGGGAACAGACAGAATCCAGACGCGATATCTCTGCCTATCACTGTAGGTCCACCAGTACCACTGTACATACAGGCAAATTCAAGCACAAGCGACCAAGGGTTAATGATACAGAATGGGACAGGGAGAAGATGCATAGAAACCACTCCAGAGACAACTCCGATAGCGGCACTGCCAAAAGGATCTGGGTCCTTGTCGGAATTCAGTCCAATTCCAATTTGTGCTCTGTCAACCGTGGTAAGGTCACATCCACCACTATTAGTACCGTTAACCTCAGAGACTGAAACATTACAGAAACCATCAGTAGCAGTTGATGTAACTGCTACACTGATGGGGCTGAACGCGCAACAGTTAACACAATGGTTCAACAGCCTGAACTCTCCACAGAGTACATCCAGCGGGAAGGGAGAAGAATACCTGAACAAAATAAGGTTGGGTATGGAGGCAGATGAACTGGTAGAGGGATCAATGGGTTTGAACAGATTAGAATCATACACAGAGGAAGAACTCAGATACATGTGCCCTAGGATTACAAGAGAAGTAAGCAGCATACATAAGAAGTTACAAGAAATTGCAGACAGAAACGAGATCGATATAAGTAATACTAAACACCTGAGCAGAAGTTACAGGTTAGACTTTGAGACAAAAGATTTTGAACACATGAGATCCGCAGGGATGAAAACACACCTTAAAGAGATACTGCAGAGTGCACAGGTCTGGAGATGTTTAGACAAGTGGGAAAGCAGGTGGGTTAAGAAAAAGGACAAAAAGAAAGAAAATACTCCAGAGCGGAATGAGGAAAAACAACAGAATGACGATCTGATAACTATGTTACCAGTGAGAGAGACAGCAGGGGGAAAACTTGTACATGTACCATGGCACAGGTGCGATATTCAATCCTTTACGGATGACTTTCCCAAATTGAGAGAGAAGCCGATTGAGTGGTATCAACAAACAGATAGATTTGTGAAACTCGCGAAATGTCTCTGGGAAGACCTGAATACTTTATTTGAAATTGTGGTTCTGGCAGATTTGTGGGAAGATTGTAAAAGGGCTGTAGGTTGGCCGACGAGTGAACCAGAGAGAGATAGGGACACAGGTGCGCCATCACCTACGGTAATGAGTTTGTACCACAAGGTGATCGAGCACTTGAAAACCAAGGTTGCGTCGAAAAATGTGGATTGGCAAAGGATTGACAGGACCGCCCAAGAGGTTAAAGAGTCTATACATGCGTATTATGAGAGGTTGTTGAAAGCGTTTAAGAATTACAGTGGCACTGAAACGATTGAGGCAAAGGACATGCTCCATTTTGTGTTCAGGTTTGTGGAAGGGTTGAGACCCGAAATCAGCCAGATGATTAAAATGCATTTGATTTGTTGGCAGTCGAAGTCAATCG
Organism: Pleurodeles waltl; assembly: GCF_031143425.1. Taxonomy (NCBI): domain Eukaryota; kingdom Metazoa; phylum Chordata; class Amphibia; order Caudata; family Salamandridae; genus Pleurodeles; species Pleurodeles waltl. The sequence goes on along the minus strand of NC_090447.1, from coordinate 1,272,125,744 downwards.
ATGAAGTGTTGAATTATGCGAAATACTGCAGTGATGAGATTGAGACCAAGCAGAAAAGACTGAAGGAAAAGGTGATGGTGATGCAGGTTAGAACAGCTCAGACAGGTTTGCAAGGTTTACAAGGTTTCCAACAACAGATGCCGCAGCAACAGCAACAGGGAAACGCTATGTTTCAGCCGCAGATGAGAGGCAGAGGCCGAGGAGGTTTTGTGAATAATGGTCCTGATTTGAATACCGTTATGATTCCAAATGGTATACAGGCAATGAAGAAGGTGATGCCATGTCACACGTGCGGAATTGTCGGGCATTGGAAACGGGAGTGCCCAATGATGGTGCAGGAAAGTGTAGGTCAGCAAAACAATGATGTCAATGCATTCCAGACTATGAGAGGACCGAAACTGAGAGGTCCAAATCCAAATTTCCAAAACAATATAAACCAGATGCAGGGTTTACAACCCATGCAACCGCAACAGGTGCAAATGCCCCGTGTGCAACTGACACAATTGCAGCCAATGCAACAGCAGTTTCCTATGGTACCTAATCAGCAAATGCAAATACCCTTAGCACCAATGAATCAGCAGCAAGCAATGCTTCCTCAACAGGTCACGGGTCAGGGAATGAGTCAAAATGACACAGTACACCAATTCCCACTACACAGCGAGAATGGAATAAACGATGTATGGGAGAGTGAAAGTTCCGATGAGGAGGGAAATTGTGTGCTTGCAGCATCCTTGGAAGTTGATCAAAAGGGTCCGTATGTGGAGGGAAGAGTTATGGGTCATCGCGTTTCATTCTTGGTTGACACAGGAGCTACACGTTCCACTGTCAGGAGCATTGAAGTACCAAATTTGCCACTTTCAGGGAGAACAGTTCAAGTAGTGGGAGTAGCAAACAGGTACCTGACGAACCCAATCACAGATCCAGTTCAAGTCAGAATTGGTAACTACCAAGGGTCACATAAATTTGTGGTATGTGACTCAAGCCCAATATCACTGTTAGGGAGAGACCTATTGTGCAAATTGGGATGTTCGATTATGTGTTCAAACGATGGAATTAAAATTCAGACAAGCAGTGATGGGGAAGAAGAGGACAGTGTAGGAGGGGATGAGGTAGAGACTGTCGATGAAGAGTATCCCCTGATTACCCTTTATCCGATGATCACTGAAGCAGATATTCCTGCTGAGTTACAGGAAACAGTCGGAAAAGAAGTGTGGGATATGACAGGAAAAGAGGTGGGATTGGTGAAAGGAGTGGAGCCAGTGAAAGTGACTGTAAAACCCAATGTAACCTTTCCCCAGACCCCACAGTACCATATGGCACAAGACACCCTCATGAAAGTCGCCCAACTCATTGATGAGTTTGTAAAACAGGGAGTACTGAAAGAGGTGTTAAGCAGTCCATGTAATTCACTAATTATGGGACTAATAAAACCGAGTGGAAAGGTCCGAATTGTTCAGGATTTGAGGAAAATAAATGACATAATAATCAAATGTTGTCCCGTAGTACCGAATCCAGCTGTGATAATGTTTCAAGTTCCCTGTGATGCTGAGTGGTTCTCAGTTATCGACTTATCTCAAGCATTCTTTTCTGTGCCCCTACATGAGGACAGCCAGTTTCTCTTTTGTTTCAAATTCTTAGACAGAGTTTACAGTTGGTGTCGAATTCCTCAAGGGTTTTCGGAGTCACCGTCAATTTTCAATCAGATTCTAAAGAAAGATTTGGAAGCGTTGGAGTTGCCATTCGAGTCAACCCTAGTACAGTACATTGACGATTTACTGATTGCATCCAAGACAGAAAGTGACTGCACAGCCGACACCATTGCCCTATTGAACCATTTGGGAAGGAATGGACACAAGGTGTCTCCTTTAAAATTACAGTTCTGCCAGAAGAAAGTGAAATATTTGGGTCACCAAATAGAGAAAGGGTCACGAAGAATTATGAAGGAAAGGATAACAAGTGTACTTCAAATGAGTCCCCCAAAGACGAGGAGGGAGGTGAGAAAGTTTTTGGGAATGGTGAGCTACTGTCGCCAATGGATCCCCAATTTCTCAACCCTAGCGAAACCTTTACTGAAACTGACCCAGAAGGATGCGTTAGATGAAATAGAGCTGAAAGGAGATGAGATGGATGCTTTTATTGAATTGAAAGAATGCATGTGCAGGGCTCCAGCTTTAGGTATGCCTGATTACACAAAGCCTTTCACATTGTTTTGCCATGAACGTGATGCATGTTCCTTGTCTGTCTTGACCCAAGCCCATGGTGGCGTAAACAGACCAGTAGCATATTTCTCAGCTACTTTGGATCCGGTCGCAGCAGCACTGCCAGGGTGCTTGCGTGCCGTAGACGCTGTTGGTATCAGCCTCACTCAGAGTGAAGGAATAGTGATGGGACACCCTTAAACAGTCATGGTCCCTCACTCAGTCGAGATACTTTTGACATGTTCCCGAACACAACACATGACTGGTGCTAGACTCACAAGGTATGAAACAATAATTCTGGGATCACCTAATGTGCAGCTGAAAAGGTGCACTACGTTGAACCCAGCAACCTTGTTTCCCAGTGAAAATGCCGAAATTGAGAACGCTGAAGACATCGAGCACGACTGTCTTCAGGTGACTGAATTTTGCACCAAACCAAGACCTGATATCAAAGATACCCGATTGGAAGAAAATGATCAAGTCATTTTTGTTGATGGTTCATGTTTGAGAGATGCCCTGGGAATATTAAAAGCAGGATATGCTGTATGCACGGTAACAGGCATTCTGGAAGCATCTTGGCTTCAAGGAGTACTCTGCACAAGTAGCGGAATTGGTAGCCCTTACTAGAGCTTGCCAACTCTCTGCATTGATGAAAGTCACCATCTACACTGACAGTCAGTACGGATTTGGAATAGTGCATGACTTTGGACAATTGTGGTCACAGAGAGGCTTCATGACCTCTTCAGGATCACCAGTGAAAAATGGTGAAAGAATAAGAGAATTGTTACATGCCATTCAATTGCGAGGGGAAGTAGCAGTGGTAAAATGCAGTGCACACTCGAAGGGACAAGACTATGGGGGTCATTCTGACTTTGACGGGTGGCGGAGGCCGCCCGCCAAAGTCCCGCCGGCAGAATACCGCTGCGCGGTCAAAAGACTGCCGCGGTAATTCTTAGTTTCCCGCAGGGCTGGCGGGCGACCGCCAGAAGGCCGCCCGCCAGCCCAGCGGGAAACCCCCTTCCATGAGGATGCCGGCTCCGAATGGAGCCGGCGGAGTGGAAGGGGTGCGACGGGTGCAGTTGCACCTGTCGCGATTTTCAGTGTCTGCTTGGCAGACACTGAAAATCTTGGTGGGGCCCTGTTAGGGGGCCCACGACACCCGTTACCGCCAGCCAGGTTCTGGCGGTCAAAACCGCCAGAACCAGGCTGGCGGTAAGGGGGTCGGAATCCCCATGGCGGCGCTGCTCGCAGCGCCGCCATGGAGGATTCCCTTGGGCAGCGGGAAACCGGCGGGACACCGCCGGTTTCCCGTTTCTGACCGCGGCTGTACCGTGGCGGTCAGAATGCCCATGGGAGCACCGCCAGCCTGTTGGCGGTGCTCCCGCGGTCGTACTGTCAGAATGACCCCCTATGTTTCTCTGGGAAATGGATATGCGGATCAAGTCGCAAGGTTTTGCGCATTGAACTGTATATTGCTCAGGGATGAATGGAATTTGATAAATGAGCCAGAACTCGAACCAAGCAAAATCTTTGCTCTAAAGGTTGTAGATACAATGGACGAATTGAAATCCTTACAGAATGATGTCAGTGAGGATGAGAAACTCTCATGGACCAAATCACAATGTGTAAAGAGACTAGATGAATTATGGGTTTCAAGTGAAGGGAAATTTGTTCTACCAAACAGCCTTTTGACACAGATAGCCAGATTTTACCATGGACAAGCTCATCTTGGGAGGGATGCCATGATTAGATTGTTTAAAACTGATTGGTTTAACCCCAAATTCCGTCAAGTTGCTGAAGCAGTTTGCCATCGTTGCGTCATTTGCCAACAGATGAACGCAGGGAAGGGAACCGTAGTAAATTTGAGCCACATTGGAAGAGCAGGGGGTCCCTTCAGCAGGATGCAAACGGACTTCATTGAGATGCCTGTGCATGGAGGTTTGAAGTATGTGTTGGTGGTTGTGTGCATTTTTAGTCACTGGATTGAAGCATACCCTACACGCAGAAATGACAGTCTCACAGTTGCAAAACTACTCTTGAGAGAGCTAATACCACGTTTCGGATTTCCGATCTCTTTAGAGTCAGATAGGGGAAGTCACTTCAATAACGAAGTAATAAAATTACTTTGTGCAGCGCTGAACATTGAGCAAAAGCTGCATTGTAGCTACCGCCCTGAAGCATCAGGTCTAGTGGAGCAAATGAATGGCACATTGAAATCAAGGATGGCGAAAATATGTGCATCAACAAACTTAAAATGGTCTGACGCATTGCCTTTGGTGCTAATGTCAATGAGAAACACCCCTGACAGAAAGACTGGATTGTCCCCGCACGAGATCCTCATGGGCAGAGCTATGAGACTTCCAGCAGTTCCTGCAAATGCTCTTTTGAATATTACAGATGATATGGTCTTAGACTACTGCAAAGGTCTAGCTGATCTGGTTCGCTCTTTCTCTCACCAGGTGGAGGCAACCACCTTGCCACCGATCCAAGGTCCAGGACACGCCCTGAAAGCAGGTGACTGGGTCGTGATAAAGAAGCACGTGAGGAAGTCGTGTTTGGAACCCCGTTGGAAAGGACCTTTTCAAGTGATTCTGACGACTACCACCGCTGTGAAGTGTGCGGGAGTTCCTAACTGGATTCACGCCAGTCACACAAAGAGGGTATTGTGTCCCACAGATGAAGAAGTTGAAGCGCTGAAATCACCAGTGTCTGATAACAAAGTGCCAAGCGCCGAGACAGAGCGAAAGGGAACTAGAAGCGAACAGGCAGAAATAGAGGAGGGAGAAATAATCTCTGAGGACGAAGCAACTGATTCATTTGGGGAAGACCAAGGAGAAGCCTCAGAGAGTGACGAGGGCCCGGAAGGTGACAAAGAGCCTGAAACAGCTGAAAGTGACAAAGAGCCTGAAGAAAGTAATGGTGACAAAGGGCTCGAAACAGGTGAAGAGCAGGAGAGCCTGATCAGAGGAGGGCTTTCCCAGAAGCAGACGATACAGGAAAAGAAAAGGAAAACCTGATTGACTCCCCAGAAGGAGGGGACAAGGCAGAACAGAACGAAACTGCTCAAACTCCTTCAGAAGAGATTGCAGGTCCATCAAGTGGACACAGTGCAAAAAGAAGACCAAGCATATCGCCAGTAAAATTAAGAATTAGAGAAACGTTGAACGACAGTGAAGGGCCAAGAGTGAAAGAGAAAAGAAAGGAAGTGTCTGACGCAATAGCAGCACCAAGCGAAGAGAAAGACTTGGCCAAGGAAGAAAGTAACAGCGAGAAAGAATCAAAGAGAGATGCAAAATTGAAAAGAAAAAGGATTCCGAGCAAAAGATATTCTGGTCCAGAGTGGGCATACTTAGCCAATAACGATTGGTCAGACGAATTCGTATCCCTCAGTCTTGAGAACGAAGAGGCAGAACTTCAATTTGGCACATGAGAAATAAAAACTTCATGAACTTTACCGATTAAAGACATTGATTACCTAATTGACTTTTCAACCGGCTAAGACATTGCTAACTTGATTGACTTTGAAACCGATCGTGAGACAACGCTGATAACCAATAAGAGACTAAGCTGCTGAAGAAAACTGTGTGAACATTGAAGTCGTTCAGCTTTGTAACTATTTGCAACTACGCTTTGATAAAGTGTCTTCAACTTTCTGATTCTATACAGATCATGACTAGCTTCACTACACAAGGGCGTAAAATGAAGTGTTGTAAATACATGTGTATAGGTTTAATAACCGCATGCGTACTAATCATTGTAGCAATAGTTCTTGGAATGCATGGTAAAAATGAGAGTGAGACGAATGATGCTTCTACTTCTAAACCTACTATTGTTACTGAACTAACAGCTCTGAAGAGACTCGAACGAGGCGAGAGACATTTGCATGATAAGAAGGAACTTCCATCTAACGTTTTCTATCGCTTGCTGAGTGAATATGTTGAGACCATGGATGCGAAAGATTGTTATGTGTGTACACAAATACCTACCTCAGTAGTGGAAGGGGTAACGTATCACAGCATGCCTCTTACTTACGGAATTACATGTAGTATAATAACGTCCAGATTTTATGGTCAGACGTACATTCATTATTTTTACTCTAATTATGATGTTACATTTGCATATGTCCCCATAATTGAGTACCTGAGTAAAATCGCCAGAGATTATTATTTCAAATTAATGAGAGAATTCTTTGAGCTGTTGTCACCTTTTCACACAGCACACGCACATAGAGAGAACCTTACATGCTTGCTTTCACAAGTAGAGATAAACTTCTTAGACCGCACTGATGATAGGAGGAAAGAAATGAAGGAGGAATTAGAAAAGGAATTACACAAAAGGACATCCGTAGATAACTATGCTTTTGCCGCAATAAAGACACAAGGGAAAATAGCTTTAGATACATTGCATGTAGGGAGATTTTGTATACATAGACATAAATCATACTATGACACAGTTTTTGTGGGAACGAGTGAATGCAAACATACGTTTTTGTTTCAACCTAAGAGGACGTTCATGCTGAATGGACAAGACCCAGTTATTCCTGGGATATATTATATTTGTGGACTCAACGCCTATTATCGTCTTCCTAAAGGATGGTATGGGAGATGTTACTTGGGAATTGTGTTCCCAAAGATCTGGATGATTTAACGAAATTTCCAAAGCTGTCTGAATCACATCATGTTCAGAAGAGAGAGACAGCTTCTGGTGTGGTAGGAGATATATTTGGAGCATTGATTCCTTCAGTGAGAGTCATATTGAATTCAATCAAAATACGAAAGTTGTCTACTATTGTGGATAACATGCTGACTAAGTTTTCAGGAGCTATAATCCTGATGGATGCTGAACTCGCTGCAGAAAGAGCTATGACTCTTCAAAATCGGCTTGCCTTAGACATTCTTTTAGCAAAGGATGGCGGCGTTTGCAAAATGCTTGGTACAGGTCACTGTTGTACATATATACCAGACAGCAGTGGGAAAATTAGAACAATGCTTACAAATTTAACTAAAGAAAGTGTAGATTTAAAGGAATTGAAAGAACCAGGAGTTTGGGAGAAAGTTGGAAAAGGATTTGCTTCTGTGGGAAATTGGCTCAGCAACGTTTGGAACGGATTGTTACTAAAAATAGTGAAGGGAATATTGATAATATTAATTTCTTTATTAGGCTCTTGGGGAATATGGAAAGCTATCAAAATGTTAAAAGCAAGGAACAAAAGGAAAAGAGAAGAGAAAATAGAGAACAAAATGGTGGAAATATATAGAGAAAAGTCAAAAGGGACTAAAAGAAAAAGGGAATTGACTGAGGTGCCAAATTACTATACAGAATTTTAATGGAATAAAATTTGTGGGTAGATTTGATGTGATGACATAATTAGCCATCAGAGGAGGGATTGATGACGCAGAAAAAGAGGGTCCAACATATATTCATACATATTGTGTAATCAAAACGTATAATGTAGTGTGATTTTAGTAAAGAAAATAATGTAAGAGGGAAATTGTGCCCTCGGGGGTAGTTCGCCATCATTGTAAACGAGCTTTATTAATCATGAAGTATTGAAAATGTAGTAATCCGTCATAATTGCAAATGTATGCCATGATTTCTTGTTTGAAAACTGTTTTGCTTAGCTTAAATTTAGTACAGGCTTTGGCCTAGTTGCCTGGTCTCAAATTCTAACTGCGTGGCTTTTCCTTGAACTAATGAAACATATATTCTTGCTTGAAGTTGCATTTTTCCAGTAGAGCTGACTGATACACTTATCTCCAAGGTTTCGTACTAGGCCGGTTTCATCCCCTTTGATACAAGGTCAGTCTGCAGGTGCGGACAATGAAGGTACAGATAGTAAAATAATTGGCAAACCATGTTACAACTTGTGTTCCAAGGCTCCAAGGACAGTGTATGCATAAATGAGCGCTAGTAAAAGACAATTTTCATTGGACAATTTGAAGCCAACCTATGAACCCTCCAATGGAAGACCCTGCAGAATTTGGAATGTTTCTTACTTAAACCCACTGGACAAAGAGAAGTCAGCCATTTTCCTCGATGCCAGTTTGAAGTCAGATGCCAGACTCCATTTTGGACGACACCCTGATGCCCTTTTCTCTATCTGAGAGAAAGAGACTTTAAGAATTCTCACCCTAGAGACTTTAACTTTGATTTGCCCCGTCTTGCCCATGCAGTAACTTTGCCCCATTCTCCTTGCCGCTGCAAGGAAGCTTGCCCTTAACTTTGCCCCTTCTGAAACTTGCCCCATGCTGATCGAACCAGTACCTGAAGGACGAAGACTTTTCTTGAATGCTGATTGTATTTGGTAAATATGAAAGGATAAATGTATTATGCATTGTGTTTTTCCTTTTAGGTACCAACTGCTATTTTGATAGGGTCCTAGCTAGAAGTTTTCCAAATTTGTGTTGACTAAATTCGTTTTGCATGAAGCCCCACATGCCAATGCTAATTAGAGGTTAGTCGAGGTATTCATTCAATGTACCATGCTAAATTGAAATCTTGTTATGCTGACCAATGTATGAAATTAGTCAAATACAGTTAGTCATATTAGTGATTTGCATTGCCATAACTGAGTGTATCATCATCCAGATTTTGCGTAGATTGCGTTTCTTCCGCCGTTATGGACAGCCAGTAATGTTCATATACATATATCATTTGGTTTTGAGACTTATATACATCATGTTAGCTTTGTTAATATAGGGAAATAAATTCACTAACTTTTAATAAACTGGTGTGGTTATTCATGACTGAAAGGTCATGGTGCGCCGAAATACCAACTGTTATTGATTTCTGATGTGCTATATTGATCTATTAATTGAGTATTGATTACTGATTGCAATAGTTATTGATTATTGATCTGAGTGACTCGACTATTTTAGGATGAGGAGAGCCCGACTCGGTTTCAAAGATTCACCGACCTCCAACGTGTCCAGGTACAGGTAATTTATAAGGGCTGGACGCGTTATCAGTAGTATCAAAAGTGCAGAGGACAGAAATTTGCAGCGGGGAGCAGCAAAAGAGGCAGAGAGCTAAACAAATAAGTACTTCCATTGAGTGCTGAAATGAGAAGAAAAAAAGTAGTTCCCTGGATGTAAGCAGTGGAAGGATACATGTCATCCAATCAAAAGAATAGTAAAGAAGAAATGTTCCAGAGGAGGGACAAACAGAAAAGGAGTATAGAAAGCCATCAAATAAGAATCAAGTGAGAGAGAAAAGAAAAACAACCAGTGGTAAGCAACAGACTGGCCCAAAGCCCACATTAAGTTTTTGGTGTGGTCCACAAGGGATCATTCTGTAGGTAAGACCTAGAAGGAAATCTTAGATGAGACATGACCCTAAAGGGCCATACAAAATAGTTCATGTACTGTGATTGCTGTTTAATGAGAAACATTCAGACGATTTATACTCAATAATTTTGAGGAGGGTTATGATATAGACATTACCATATGTAAGGTTTGTACATATACTCGGAGGGAAATATGTATATATGGCTATTGCAGGCATGTCGTGATTCCAGGATGGCTGAATCTATGCCGGATGTTTAGGCTAACAAGCATATAAGCAAGTTTTGTTCAGATTGTTTATATGTAAATTTCCTGTTTGCCTATCCTCAAAATCAGACAGTGATCCAGCCCAAACAGACCTCCACTGCTCCACCCTTGTTTATTGGCTAACATATGCATTTTTCAGTATGGGTGTTGCTCCGGAAGAAGGGTGTAATGATAACAAGGTGGTTTTAAAGTAGATTGGACCACGAAGTACATTCATTGATCTATCTATCAATGTGTGTGATAGAGAAATAACAAAAATAGATTATAAAAGTCTGGTGTCAGATGAAAGGAATGGAATTCTGTGAAAATAAAGGTAAACCTGGAGATTTAGTGGAGCACGGAATGGACATAGCACTCCAATCATGGCATTCATTCCTACATATCTTTTTGTAGCACAGTGGCCTTTAATTTTCAGATTCACCAGTGTAAATTAGTTATATTTCGAATCACTGTATGCAATTTTATTTTTTTCGAGTATCCCGAAAATATATCATGTATTCAGCCTTCCTGGGGCTGCTTTGGAAACCCATGTGTGTGACAATAATTAATCCATGACATAAGTCACAATTTTACGTAAACACACCATAGCCCTTATATGCAATAATCAAATGGCAAAGCTAATCAAGAGAATAATAATGGCCTCAAGGATGTCAGCAACCCAAACATCAATGCAGTAGTGACAAGACATGTGATACGGGAGACAGACCTGCAGAGTAAATGAACCAGTGGATTTATACAAAGTAAGCGGACGATGCTGGAAGGTAGCCAGCCATGCGTTTAGATTGGTTAGCTGGGTTCCCTATTTTTTGACCCAGCCTTATTTAAATTGTCCTGACGAAGATCCCGATATTGCTCGGAGGATCGAAACATCGGCGACTATGACACCTTGACTCTTTGCCATGTGATTATTGTATATAAGGGTTATGGTGTGTTTGCGTAAAATTGTGACTTGTGTAATGGATTCATTATTGTCACACATATGCCTGAGCTTTTACTATTTTGGTAAACTAAGCACCCCTTTTGGTCAATTCATTCATGTCACAATGTAATTCACCATTAACAAAGAAATTAAACATTACATTACTTTTATTACTATTTTCTAATAATCAGATTTGTTTTTCCAATATATTGTCATTATTGTGGTTTCGGGTGTTTACAATTTTGTTGGCATGCCTGGGGAACATAAATCCTGTAATCTGAGATGACAGATCTTCTTCACTTCTTCAATGCCATTTTGTAGTTCCTCCTGGGGTGAGTTCTCAAACCGTTCACTAAGCTCCTGGAGGATTCTGGCCTTGTCGTTCAGTTTGGCACAGATAACAAAAGGGAAGCCGAACTTCTCCTTGTAGCATGCGTTGAGCTGGTTCAGTTTTTGTCTCTCTTCCGGACGAAGGGAAGTCAAACCGGACTGGTGCTGCTCTCTCTTTGACTCTGTAGTCAGTGTCCCACTCATGAGCTCTCTCCCTGCAAGGTCAGGGTGGCATCTCAAAACTCCTTGCTTTCCTGGAATGAAAAAGAGACAAAGTGTTATTAAAGGCTACATGGTTGTTAAACAGCTTGTGCGTATCTCCTGGTAGCTAATTAATAGCCTGTGCATACCTCTTGAGATTAGAATCTGCATTGCAGACCTTTCTCAACAGAATGCTTGTTAATTGCTGGTAAAAGGTCAACTGGACACTTCCACACATTGCATGCAATTATGTTGGACAAAACGGAAGGGTTGGCAGTTTTTTTCAAAATGGTTACCGTGGCCTCCAAACGCAGGTTAACATGATTTGTACACATGTGTAAGTTGTCTAGCCTGTTTAAACTGAATTACTGAGCTCTGGTTCTTCTAATGCATCCTAAAACATTCATTGTATCCCTATCTGAGCATCTCAACGGTCAACATAAATGATTTCAGGAGGTAACATGACGCTATTGAAGAGCTGTTCTAAAGTAGAAGCCATTTTACTCAAGAGTAAGAATGTAGGATCCATAAAACTGTTCGAAACCTCCAACCTTCCATTTGTTTGTGTATCTTTCCTTTTCCCTTGGGTCTCTTTCTGCATGGGGACACAAATGTCCATGCACCTTTTTACCATGAACCCTACAGCTTGCTTCACACTCTGCCAGAATAGCACAGTGTTGAGAAAAGGATGGGGGATCTCAGTCCAGTGGTGCACGAACAAGTGTCAGTGGGTAGCGCTATCATCACTGAAGTCACAGGAATTGTGAAACGTCCAAGCATCACATAAAGAACAAGTATAGCAAATGAGCCATGCTCATTCCACAGGAGAGTGGTAAGAGAGTTGTAAGTAGCCAGTTGTGCATTTTGTATCACACTTTCGCAAATATATTACTTAAAGCATGGCATGGTATTGCACCGTCATTTACAGACAGCACATTTTCCATTAAAATGGCCTCAAAATTCACACTGACAGAGTTTTCTAACAAAATTATACAGGGCATAAACAATAATGTGTGGAAACCGGGTTCCGCAAATATTTACCATTTGCATATCACCCAGTAAAGTGTCTTGATTTGTTTTGACCCTAATAAAATCTTTGTTTCTTCACAGAATTGCACAAAAAATGTGCTTCTTTTATGCTTTTCTAACTGCTGATATAATATGAAATATTTGTACGGGTATTTTATAGGTATTTAAATGTGTTAGAAAAAGCTGACATTCTACTGCCTTTCCTTTCAGACTCCGTGTATGTCAGCAAGGTTGTCCCTTAGTTACCTTTGCAAAATCTTCTAACTTGGCAGTCAGAGAAAGAAAAGTAAACACCAATATCCATGTTAAAAGAATAAGCAGCAATTTGTCAGAAGACATACCCTGACATTTGACCTCTGACTTTGAATGATAAGATAAAAACAAAATGTGAAAGTATCTTTATTGCTCATTCATCTTCTGAACTCCAGCATGATTGTTCTGGGGCTACTGCAGCACACCCCTCACAGGTACTTCCAGTGCCTATGTCCCAATCTGACTATAGTTGAGCTGTGACACTGAAGAAATACTTATTGGGCACAAATAAGTGTTGCCACTTGAAACAGGATACAAGTAGTGCGCAAACTTTTACCACCTCAGAAATTGCGCCAGGTAATATCTGGAGATTTGGTGTGGTGAAAAGTGTACAATTTCAAGTTTTGCAGCTTAGAACAACAGGAACCATGTCTCATAATCATGTTCTCGCCATTACCACCTGCATAACGGGAAGGTAATAGAGTGGAGGAAAAAATGCACACAGTGATATCTATATTTTGCCAAGCACCATTACCAAATGACCAGCATTGCCCTGCAAGGCCGAATGACCCCATACGAATCACCCTCAGTCTCTGGATGAACACATGTTCCTACCATAGACGATCTCTGAGTTTAGACTTTGGTCTCACAATGGTAAGCTCAGGGTGTCCATGGTGTCCTTGATACTATCTTCACAGATTTCGAGTCTGAAATTTCTCTCATCCCATTGGCATGAAACAATTATTTGTTCAGAACAGGAGACACATAGGCTGCTTAAAGCACATCCAACATTTTCATTGATGGGGCAGGGCTATCTTGCTAACTTCTGCTCAGGGCATGCAGTAACAGTAATTAACCTTTCTGACAAGTTCTCAAAGCTCATGAGGAAGGTAGCTTGAAGTGAACAAGAGAATCTGCCTCACAGTCCTACTGTAGTGACAGGGACCAGAGCATTATTCTGATGTGAACACATGAAGTACAGCCTACTTAGAATAATGGAACTTATGGACAGTGTAATAGCATAGACTGCTATCACCCCTGATGTCACAATATTGATCCTTACGTGACCATATCATAATCAAAATGTGTGAACTAATAGTGTACTTAAGGTAAATCGGTGCATTTAAATCATATAATGACGTGCATTCACTATAGTGATAAAAGAAAATATACTGTGTGGTATAACCTTATTAATTTAAAATGTGATCTTTTATTATAATTGCCATTTTATAATGAAAAAGTTAACGTGGAGATAGCACAGTATAACGTGAATCAGATGTGGCATTGAAGTATTATTTTAGCTTTTCGTAACTAGGCCTGAATTTCGTTATCATGAGAAACTGATTTCCATTTTCTGCTAACGTGTCATTTCATTGCAGGTGTCCTTACAGAGAAATTGTTAGTTTGGAAATAGATATGCTGTTGTTTTATCCATCTAGAGTCTGAGAAAGCAACCTTGGAAAGGTACATGGAGAGATCGAGAGGAGAAGTGACTGCCTCTATTTATACATATTGCAATCATTGTACAGGAGAGCAAGAACAGCAACCTTCCCTGGACTGTCTTGGGAATGCACAGGATTGTTGCAAAGTTTCACCGTGTGATAGGAGAAGATGGAGCCTGAAGTGGTGTGATTGAAGGAGACATTTCAAGACTGATTTGTGACTAACCTAGACATTCCCTTATTGATTGTAGTGCAGATTCCCTTGGACTTTGAGAGGGACAGACCTCTGACTTTTCCTCTGATTCCCCATGCTTGCTTTGGCCTACAGTTATTTTCTAAAAAGACTCTTGACTGAGCTTCTGAAATGCTGACACTTTCCCTTTTTACCTACTTTTTACCCTCATTGGTTAACTTCTCTTCGCCCTAGATAACATATTTTCAAATTATGTTTGTCCTGTTTTTACTATTTACCCTTTGCCCTCATGTTATTTAGTTAGAACATATTCATTATTTAAGTACTTTAGGAGAACTCCTCTTTGTCCATAATTAATTTAGTTAGATATATTTGACTTGTACTAATGTGTAAAAGATTTGACCAGTGTTTGTTTTCTGAGCATCAGATCATTTTCTTAATGTTTTGTATCATGGTAACGCAGTTTCTTGTTTGCCTTATGCTAATCTATAGGAATTATTTTCAGCACTTTGGATATCCAATTGCTATCTTGTATCTTTGTAGCATGTTTTTGAGATTGTTTTCCTTAACCTGAGTGTTAACTTGTTATAAAACCCTTTAATTTTATTTTTGATTTGGGTTTCTATTGTAAAGCCACATTGGTTGCACTGTTCAATTAATGTTGATAGATTGTTGCCTAACTTCCTAGGTGTGCCCTATGCACAGATCCCAAGGTTCATCAACCTTGAATTAAAGCAAACGGATGCTCCATTAATAGCAACAGGTCATGCTCATTCTGTCCCAGTTGCCTGTGGTATACTGCACAAACTGTTTAAGACATCTTGTAGTTTTTACATGAAGAAGTTAAGGATACAGACCTAGATTCACAAAGGGTTACACACTTGCTGTTGTGGTGCTGTACAATTTTGCTAAATCCAAGCTTTTTAAATGGTAAGTAAATGAAGTAGTTCATCACAATGCTTTGCATGGCTTCATGTAAAGAGAGTGCCAGTCCAAAACCCTAGCGAACAACCCTGACAATACGCTATACCCAAACATTGGTGATTAGAACTGTGTCTTTATGACTAGCTAAAGCATTCAAACATCAAAAATTCCAGAACATAAAAGCCATAAACCATGTTAGACGTGACATTATTGGTGTGTTTTTTCTCCAGACTACTTGCCTTCACTACCCTGTTTTTGCTAAACCTACGTTTGTTAGCATTAGGACTCTGCGCACCTTACCCTGCTAACCAGTGGCAAAGTGCCTATACACTCTCCCTGAAGCACGGTAAAATTGGTATACCCCTAATTGCCACACTTGATTTACCAATAAGTCTCTAGTAAATTGTACTATATGTGCCCAGGGCCAGTAAATTAAAAGCTACCAGCACACATTGTTCCACCCACTGAAGTAGCACTGTAAGACAAGCCTCAGGCCTGCCACTGCAGCCTGCAGTGCAGATATAAACTACCATATAGAAGTGGCAAGATAAACACTTTGCCAGGCCTAAACCTTCTTTTTTAATATTTAGAGGTCACTCCTAAGGTAGGCCCAAAAGGCTCATAGGGCAGGGTGCATAGTATTGAAAACATAGGACATATGTACTTAGGTTTTACATGCCCTGACAGTGAAACACTCCTAAAGTAGTTTTTCACTGTAGCAATGCTATCTCTCCCATCGACAAACACTGAGTTACCTTTATTATTATACTTAATAAGTGATACCATCAGTTTGGAGAAGATAGAGAAATACTTCATTCACGTATTTGCATTGTAATTTGAAATCCTCTTTAAAGGTAAAATCAGAGTTTAAGTTACTGTTCTAAAACATCTACTTTCAGAACGTTGGTATTTTTCTGCCTAGACCAAATACGCCTTTCTGCCAGTGTCCAAATTCACATGACTGTGAGTGGCTCTCCTGTGGTGTGATGTGTATTCCTCCCACATATGGGACAAGAGGGGCCTGGGTGTGGAGGGAGTGGGATTGTGGACACGATTTTAGGCATATCATTTTGGCTAGCTGTGGCAAACAACATCTGTGAGAATGGAAGTAAATGTGCATCACAAAAACTCTGAAAGGAAGACAGACTAGAAGGTAATGTAAGATACCAAAGTAGCCTCCTGCTTAATCAGTTGTTTAATGCTGCAACTTGGTAAAATGTGTATCCCCCATATTAACTTCCTTCTTGTTATCCCCCCATTCTCTAGTATCCACCTAAATTCGTGTTCAAATTAGTCCCTCCTGTTATCAACAAATGTACTTTTTTTCATACTGCTAGGGTCTCGAAATTCACAACAAATTGGTTTAGTGCTGCATTCCACCTACAAATTATTATATAGGTTAAAAAAGAATCAGATACATTTTCTCTTGAAGCTCAGCCCTAACGTTTGGCACATTGGACTCCTTGTATTTAAAAACGTATTTGTGGGGGCCACGGCTAGGCACAGGATGGAGAAGGAGCTATTGTTGACCACCGTTCACAGCCCATCATTTCAAAGCCAAGGAAAGTATCCCTAGCTGGAGCTTTGCCCATGTACTAGCTGAAGAATATGTGAAATTGAGGGGTAGTGGCAGACCAATCACTGTGAACGAGAAGAGGTTTGGAGAATCTGGCTGGTTAGATATAGCTGTCAGTCGATGACTGGGTGTCAGGGTTCGATGCCGTCAACCCACTGGAAGCCCCTGCCTAGCCTGAGTTTCTGTGCTTTTAAAGAAAATGATATATATTATCGGACATACAAACAGTGGACTGGAGGAGAAACAATGAAAGGAGCTAAGAAAAAAATCTATGACTGAAGTTCACTCTCTCAGACACTTTGGGCCTGATTATGAGATTAGATGGTATTTATTGCACCTGATAAATAATGATACGTTGGGGTATGCTATTTATCACGTTTGATGAATAACACCTATTACAAGCTTATGGGGGAATTTCATGCAGATTTTAATGTTTAATGCATGGTACAGTAAATACTGCGTGATTTTCACATCTTAAATTCTGGGAGGGTTGACCTTCCGAAATGTAAAAACAGTTGAGTTACTTAACGCATCCAATATTTACTTAATGCGTTAAGTACAGCCAAACTCTTAATTCCAATCCATGCATATCTGACCCACTTGTAATAAGGTCCTTGGTCTGTTTCTAGGAATAGCACCACTCTGCCTTGATGGTATGGATCTTGGGTAGATGTGGCCAGTTGTAAAACATAGAGCAGAAGGTCAGTATGGATTCCACCTGAATGTAGAATACAGGTAACAGCTGAAACAGGCTACCTTGTATCAGCAGCATATGATGTAGTGACAAGACTGGCGCCAACTAGGAAACTGATAAAGGTCCAGCATGCTGCGGGACATGCACAGGTAAAACTCTTCAAAAAAAGGGGCACGAGTGACAAACTAAGAGTACAATGATAAGAAGAGGACTAACAAAGGGATCGAGAAGTGTGGCTCAATGGTTAGAGCAGCAGACCCTGATGCAGAAATCTGGCCTGGGACCAGGGTTCAATTCCTGCCTCAGTGGGTCTTGGGCTCAATTTCCTCAGACCTGATAATTCTGGCATTGGTGCCTAATCTAATTCATGGGTCCCACTCTGTAACTCTGGGCAATAGCTTGCTTAATCTCCACAACGGCCCCAACAGTGCTGGGATGCCTGGCTTCACCTTGGAGGTTGCCCAGGAGTGGGCACCTCACAGGGAAAAGCCAGGAGGGGTTCCACAGTGGTATGCGTACAGCGCCTTGAGACCCTAACGGGTGAGTAGTGCGCTATACAAGTATGAAGTTTACAAGAACCGAAAGGGAAAGAAACCACAAACAGTGAAGCATTCAAAACAAATGCAAACTATAGTGAGGATTGAAAAAGCCGGTTCAACCATGCAACTGGTTTCCAGGCACAGAGCTAAGGTCCCAGGAAGTTTTAATAGGGCTCAACCACTCTTCACTTGGAATTGACCCCAATGCAGGATGTACAGATGGGCGAGTCAACAATTTAACAGGGAGAGTCCAGCCAGAGTGGAGCCAATGGTCAGGCTTAGCTCTAAGAGCCTGGGCACGAGTAGGCCCTGGAAATGTTTGGCAAATAATCATGCAAGAAACATCATATAAAAATATGATTAAGGGGGTCATTCTGACCCTGGCGACCGGTGACCGCCAGGGTCACCGACCACGGGAGCACCGCCAACAGGCTGGCGGTGCTCCCTCGAGCATTCTGACCACGGCGGTTCAGCCGCGGTCAGAAACGGAAAGTCGGCGGTCTCCCGCCGACTTTCCGCTGCTCGGGAGAATCCTCCATGGCGGCGGAGCGCGCTCCGCTGCCATGGGGATTCTGACACCCCCTACCGCCATCCTGTTCCTGGCGGGTCTCCCGCCAGGAACAGGATGGCGGTAGGGGGTGCCGCGGGGCCCCTGGGGGCCCCTGCAGTGCCCATGCCAATGCCAATGGCATGGGCACTGCAGGGGCCCCCGTAAGAGGGCCCCGCAAAGTATTTCAGTGTCTGCAAAGCAGACACTGAAATACGCGACGGGTGCCACTGCACCCGTCGCACCCCTGCAACTCCGCCAGCTCCATTCGGAGCCGGCATCCTCGTTGCAGGGGCATTTCCGCTGGGCCGGCGGGCGCTCTTTTGGAGAGCGCCCGCCGGCCCAGCGGAAATGTAAGAATGGCCGCCGCGGTCTTTTGACCGCGGTGCGGTCATTTGTCGGCGGGACTGTGGCGGGCGGCCGAGGCCGCCCGCCACAGTCAGAATCACCCCCTAAGTCTCTTCAAAACTCAAACAAGTGTATTTATTTAGCATGCAAAATCGTTTCACCCGCATTCAGAAAGATTCATTAAAAGTGATTATTTCACCTGCATTGGGAAGGATTTATTAATGGTGATTGTTTTTAAACAGGAACTTGGAAACATTCCTTCCGACCCCTCCCCCGTCCTGGCTACAATACGATTAGTAAACTAAGGGGCATATTTACAAGTGCCTAGTGCCACCTTTTGCCGCCCTAGCATAATTTTCTTTTACTCTAAGGCAGCGTTAAGGAGGCCGAATTTACAAAGTGGCATAATGCTTGAATTGCACCACTTTGTAAACCCTCACGCCACATTATGCCAGCCAGGCATAATGTATGCAAAGGGGAGGCCTGAAAAAATGGCGCAGTGAAATTTAGATTTCACTGCTCCATTTTTTCTGTAATTTTTAACATTTGCTCAGAGCAGGCGTTAAAATGATGCACCCATTTTAATCAATGGTCCACCCTGTGCTTTGCTGCACTAGTGTCCTAGTGTCCTAACGACCGCCATGGTGCGCCGTATTGTAAATACGGCACAACCATGGTGTTGTTAGGTGAGACAGGGGCGAACCAAGAAAAGTGGTGCATCGTAACGCTGCACCACTTTCTTGTGAATATGCCCCTAAGAATGAAGTCATTTCTCACGTACACCCTAAAATTGGCCCAAATGTTTACTATAAATGTAGCAACGTTGTAGTGTATTAAATCAAACACATCCTAAACTCACATACCTATGGGGCTGCGTGGCATGGAAGATTAATAAGTGTTTTCTTGTTGCACATTGTGGAGTTCAGCCTCTAGATGGGTATAGTTTTTTGTTTCCTGTTTTACATCAACAGTAAATGCTTTGACTTAATTTCCCGGGTCATGAGGTTACAGTATGGTGGCCGGCAGAAACCACATGAAAGCTCGGCTCATGTTAGGCTTCATATCCCAAGAATACCTCGAGCTGAGCCAGAGCCAAGCATCTGGCTGGAGCCTGGCTCGAGCTTTCAGTGACACACCCACCACTAGCAAGAAGCACACATGCGTGCATTCCCAGGAACTTAGGGCCTGATTCTAACTTTGGAGGACGGTGTTAAACCGTCCCAAAAGTGGCGGATATACCACCTACCGTATTACGAGTTCCATAGGATATAATGGACTCGTAATACGGTAGGTGGTATATCCGCCACTTTTGGGACGGTTTAACACCGTCCTCCAAAGTTAGAATCAGGCCCTTAGTGGTCTAGTGTTCCTGTCCATATAAGCTTCCACGTTCCTGTTCAGCAGCACTTCTAGGCCCTGCATGCCTGACATCTAATCTGATTTCTGACACAAGCAGGACATCACTCTTTTGCACGGAGCTGGGGATGAAATGGTGTGCCAGCTTAAAGGAAGCCAGTGGATCAACCAGCATTGTTTGTGAGCACAGGCACAACTCCTCGCCTGAAAAGCAGACAGCAGTCGCAAAGATGAGCAGAAGAGTGAATACTACCAGTGGGCTATGGAATTGATGACCTGAGATAGAGTGCAGTTCAGGGCACTATAGGATGGGCTGCAAAGCATCATCTGAAACCTAAAGCTGGTTCTGTGGCCCAGACTTGGATGTTGCAGCCCAAGGGCTCGAGTGATATGGGTCAGATGACTCTTCACATTCTGTGGAGGGTTGGGTGAGAAGCGACATGATTTTGTGACAGATCCTGTGGCCAGTCATATCTGCCTGCCCAGAGAGGTGCCCATATGGGAGGTTTTGGTTGGTCACAAATTAACTCCACATCCAGAGTAAAAGCAGTGAGCCTCAGGACTGAATGGTGGGCCAGATGCGCAGTGGGGTAGGAAGCAGCAGCACACTCATTCGGCAAGTGCACAAGACACAGCATGCCTCATAAATGAGTGAATCACTCATTCGGCATGTGCACAAGACACAGCATGCCTCATAAATGAGAGAATCACTCATTCGGCAAGTGCACAAGACACAGCATGCCTCACAAATGAGAGAATCAGAAGCACACAGCCATCATCATGGGTGGAATAGAATGTAAAGTGTGGCACTGGGGCCCACCCAATGCGACACCTCGAATGCATAGGAGGTCTGGATTCCCCCAGTGCCTCCTTTGCATTTTGCTTCATGCCCTGCCAAGCAATCACACAGAATTTGAAGCTTGCAGAGTCTGACCTGTACAACTGAGGGGTGGATGATTCTGCCCATACAGAAGCATAATCATAGGGGATGCCTAACCCCACTGCCCGCCCTGCCTCAAATCAACAGTGAGTTGTGGGAGAATGTAATCTGTATTAGGCCTAATGTCAAAAGTTTCAAATCCCAGGGTGTCACTCAGTTTTTCTTCCATCAATGTTGATACAGTGAGTATTGCTGGTTAAAAATAAATATTTGTGAATATGGCAAGATTAGACACCGCTAACTATTTGAGGATGAGAGTCACGTTCTGGCTAGGCATTCACAGCACTAAAAAGAATTCTCACATCGGCCACACTGTAAGTCAACACTCTTCCAACCAAGAAATCCCCCAAATTAAAGCATGTTACTTGTTTGTTAATGTACCTCAGTGCCTCGCTAGCTTATAAAGTGCTACATAACTGCAAGTAAAAAACAACCTGGAAGATTTGCAGCTAATGAAATTACATGTTGTAATCAGTGTTTTATGGTTGCAACTTTCCAGTTCATGAATACTCTAACAACATCTTCTAACCACATTTGACACCATCTAAAGTATATTAGAACATTGGAATGCTGGGGGCTCCATTGAAAACAATGGAGTGCTGCGGGCTTTTACTTGCCGGTAAAAGCCCGCAGCGCCAACATTCCAATGTTCGCTTTGTTCACAGCAACAGCTGTGAACAAAGCCTCACGGAGCCCGAGGGGATTTAAATCCCCTCGGGCTCCGTGAATTTTTTTTTTTTTAATAGAACATTCTGCCCTGTGTGGCAGAATGTTCTAATAGCCTTAGAACCCGCTGTAGCGGGCTCTACCGGCTATTAAAGTCCCTCTCCCTTGTTAAATGCCCTCGCATTCAGCTCGGGCATTTAATGCGGGGAGCGGGCCTTTAATAGCCGGTAGAGCCCGCTACGGCGGGTTCTAAGGCTATATGAATAAAATAAAAGATAAATAAAAGATAATAAGGAGCACACATTTTCTTGATTCAATGCATTGGTTTTGATGGGGTGAGAGGACAAAGCTAAATTACAGCACTTTCTTAATTCCTCGTTTTATGCTAGTTTGAGATTGTAATGTAATTTCTGACATCTTTACTTGGTACTGATTCATCAAGGGCAAAATTCAAGTAACCCAAAATTCTGCCACAAGACTCCTTCTCCAACTTCACTCAAGAGAACGCATGACTCCAGTACTACAATCACTTTATTTGTATTGTATAGCTAGAAGGGCAATGCCCAAGGCATTCTATATTTCCCACAGAGCCTCCCAAGGAAAAGGGCACTACAACTACAAGTTAAATGCAAGTGATTCAAACACAACAGAACAGTACAATCCAGGCTTGCACCACAAATCATGATTCCACCATATCAGAAGAAATCTGTTGAAGGCACCGCATTCTTGGTAGAAGCCACAAAGCTCTGCAATCACTACCAGAAAAGCTTTGAAGCATTCAGGAGCGCATACAATTCAGAAGACAGTTAAAATTGCTATTTCCAAGATCATACCACAAACCTGGGATAGAACCCAGAAAGATAAATGCAATCTACAGTTTACAGTACACAGGTATTGTATGTTATGTTATGTTATGTTATGTTATGTTATGTTATGTTATGATATCGGTGTTTTATGGTGGGCTAATGAAATATGAGGGTATCCAGGCTCTGTTTAGCAGGTGTGTGAGACCAGCCCTTGGCGTTTACCCAAAAAGATAGGTCTTCAGCTTCTTGTGAAAGTCAAAAAGGGAGGAGGAGGCTCCCATGTGTGGGAGCTTGTTCTAGGCTTTAGGAGTCAGGTACAAGAAGGCGTGGTGCCCTGCTCTGCTTTTGTGTATGTGTGACCAGCAGAGCAGAGGTGTCTGAATGTTGGTGGAAGTAAATGCAGGTGTTCAGTGAGGGAGGGTGGATGCTATAGAGAGGTTTGTAGGTGTGTGAGAGGATTTTAAGTATGCAGGATTGTGTGTCATAAGCCAGTGGTGTTCCTTATGGTGTGGTATGATGTGGGCTCGGCTTGGGAGGTTGAAGACTCATCTGGCTGATGCAGTCTTCTAATGCGCTGGTTGGTAATCTCTGCATGCAGGGTGTTTCCATAGTCTGGTCTGCCAGTGATGAGGGCTTAGTGATCATTTTCCTGTGCTGTCTGGTTGCCACTTAAAGATTTTTTCTACCATCATTAGTCTTCTGAGGCTGGGTGAGACCACTCCGTTGACTTCAGCAGTCATGTCCAGTCATGTATAGTTTGTGGCTACGATGATTCCAGGGTCTCTTGCTTGCTTGGGGTAGGTCCAATGTATGTGCGCCACCAGGTGGAGTCCCATGTCCAAAGACTGCCACCTTGGTCTTGCCAAGTTCAATTTGAGGCAATTGGTTTTCATCCAAGTGGCCACTCCTTTCATGAATGTGGTGAACTTGTTCCTGGTGTTGGGTGTTTTGTCTGAGAGAGACAATATCAATTATGTGTCATCGGTGTAAGTGAGGATGTTTATGTTGTGAGTTCATATGACATCTGCCAGCGGGGTCATGTATATGTTGAAGAGCTTTGGGTTGAGCAATGGGGCCCTGCGAGACTCTGCAAATAAGATCTTGTGCTTTTCAGGTGCAAGGGAGCATGTTCACGGTTTAGGTTCTTCCTGTGAGGAAGAGACAGATCCATTCAAGGGTGAGTTTCTTGATGCCTGCTTCATGGATTAGGAGAGGGTAGGAAGGTGTTGAAGGCTGCTGATAGGTGTAGATGGATGAGAGCTGAAGTTTTCCGAGATGTTCTGAGACGTGCTTGTTAAGGGCTTTTCCCAAGACTTTGGCTGGATACGGAAGGAGGGATATTGATTTTTAATCGCAATGTTGGTCTGGTTAGCCAAGGGTTTCTTTAGGAGTGTGTTGACTAATGTATATTTCCATGGTTCCATGAAGGTGGTTGTGCTGGTGTAGGTGTTGAGGATAGCAGCACGGGCCTGGCTGATAGGGATTGCTACTTTGTCGAAGTTGTAGTTGGCACAGGGATCCGCAGGGGTCCCAGAGTGAATGGATTTCATGGTTGTTATAGTTTCCTCTGTGCTAACAGTGTTCATTGTGGTGATTTTGTTGACTTCCTTCATCACTTCAAAACTTCTGGAGAGGGCCAGGGGTTTCGGTTGTGGGGGGAAGTTGCTGCATATGTTTGCAATTTTGATGCAAAAGAAGTTTGAGAGGTTATTATCTTATGATGGGTTTATGTTTCTGGGGACAGTTGTGGGTGTGGTCAAATCTTTGCTGAATGCAAAGATATAAAAGAGATATGGCACAACCCTACAGTATATATCCAGGTAAGATAAGATGGACTGACCAACGGTTACCCAGAGAAATATATAGTAATTCATATGTAACCTCTCTAGTGCACACTTATACTGTAATACTCAGCAGGCGGCAGCAATTGCAGCTTAATCCTTCACACCCACATAAGACATTTATGCTACATTTCTTGTCCATCACCCAGTACTGTACCAGCCAGAAAAAACAGCCATCACCAACTGAGCATGCATGGAATAGCTGAAGAGGACTGTTGCACACTGCTGACCAATCAGAGGACTCTAATCTAGTCCACCACTTCAGGTCGCAAGTAGCTACACACTAGGACCACTTCTTTACATCTCACAGTGACTTTCAGGTATGGATGATAGTAACAATGCTCATCTGAGCAGGTCTCCCCACAACTTCTCTCTCCAACTAAGCCTACTCAGGACCAAAAAACACTTTAAAATATCAGGTTGGTAAGCTCATTGTAGTAATAAGGTAAGTAAACTATGCTCAGAAAAAAATACCGTAAAGGGGCCTGCCGAACTGTGCAAAGCTGCCAGCTTACTAAAAACCATAAACTGTGCACTTCTTTCATACCTCATCATCCACCACACATGCTATGCGCTGCGTCTCATAACACAATAGTCTTGCCTACGTGGTCATCATGCACGATTTGGATACACTTCCCACATAGGACCAAAAAATAAAGAGAACATCCTTCCAACGTAGGTAAGCGCTTCTGTGCCCCACAGAGGAACAGGAAGCGCTCTATGCAATGCAGTGCAGCAGACTACATGCAAAATGTTGTATCATTTGTTTAATGGTGGGTAAAATGTGTATTAATATATTTTTGGGCAGTGGTTGTCTGTTTCTTTAAAAGTTAGTGTATACTTACGGCCTGTTTGCATCCGATGATATAGAGGACACAGACCGAATGTGAAGGCACAGATGATACAGAATCAAAGTCAGCAACAGCAGAAACAGCAGCCAACCAAGAAAAGGAAGCATGAGAAACAACATGAAATTCAACAAAGTTCCTGACTGCTTAGCCCATCTCCCTGGAGACTGCGGTGCAAAGACGCCCACAGCACACCCGCAGGCTCATCAAGGAGAGAAAGGAAGGGCGGGGAAGACAATGGCATCAAAGGGAAGGGGGAAACATGAAACAACAAATATTTACATCTTGTAAGTAGGGAGGGACGGGAAAGGCAAAGGTGAGTGAAAGTTTAGGGCAGCGCGACGCCGAGCACCCAGCAGATACCTACGGACAAGTTGGCTATTTTGCAGGCCTGCTCTTGGCATTTGATAGTCTTGATGCTTTGCTCGCGCTCTCAGAATGAAAAAGGTAAACTCTCACAGTAAAACTGTGGGTAAAGATATGAAGGGCCCGGCAGTAAACAAAACCGGGGGAGCCTGAGAAGGAAGGTCTGGGTGCAGTGTAGAGTCGTCTGACCCTTCCTGATCTAAAAACATAGCAGAAGTAAACAGGAATGATATGCATGCCATGATCTAGGGGTGTGGCTCTCACTGGCGTAGCAGGTGCAGTGGCACCCGGCCAAGGAGTTAGAGGCCCCAGTGCATTCCATGTACTCTGTTTTTTAACACCTCATTGGTGGATAAGGGGTCCGAGTCCGAAACTGAGCTCCACTCATGAACCAATCAAAAAGGTATATTTTACAATAAACTGACACGTGATCATGCGGACGCTGTGAAGAGGACTAGGACACATCAGAACAACTGAGAAAGCGGGTACAAAATGTAAGTTCTAAGCAATATTGTAAGTCAATCAGAGAACACAATCATTGAAAAGGGACAGTAAGCGATGAATCACGAATGGGGAAATTCTAGACCGTCTTGGCAAAAAAAAAAAAAAAAAAAATATTCACACAGTGCTATGCTTATGCATGTTCCTAGGACAGGCTGTTTTGTTCACAAGTCCTCATACCCATTTTTGACTTGCAATGAATGGGAGCTCCTTTCGCAGTAAAGACAGTGGTGGTTAGCACAGAGATGCTCACCTGGGACTCTATTACAGACAGGGCACACTTTTACTGTTTGCACCATGGCGCACCTTCAAACAGGTGCGCTATGGGAAAACAAGGAAAGTGCACCCTCTTATGTTGAACATGCTGCCCCAGGGCACCGTGAACTTGCACTGCCCCAGGGCAGCGCAATCTATTGGCTGCTTCGAGCTGCTGTGTGTTTCACTGTGCAAGCGGCAACCCACCTGCACTTTTAAGAGAGGTCCCCATGCAGGCAGGTGGTTTGAGTAACTGCACCTGCCTGCAAGGGGATGCCTGAGAGGTCCCTGGGACCCCCTTTTTACCGTACAGAGGGCTTGTATCAGGGGGCGCACTGACAATGCATCACCTTTTTCATTGCCTTTGTGTCCATCTCCATAATATGGTGTGGGTGCCGAAGCAATGGAATTCTTTCATTTGCATAGGGCTAGGCCCCATGCAAATGAGGGAAAACCCTCTCATGATAGCACTGGAGCTTTATAGACTGCAGTGCTATCATTATTATAGAAGGGGCCACTCAAGCATCTGCAGCCCCTTCTGTAATTCCAGAGTGGCCTGGGGGAGCAGAAAGTGGGCGCACATGCCTTTTGCGTCCCCGGTGCACTTTGTATAATACGGCCCCTGGGCCTGTATTACCATAGGGGTGCAATTTGCCTGTTTGCGCACCTTAAGATAGGGAAAGTGCAACCTATTATGGTGAACGCACTGCCCCTAGGGCAGCTACAAACTCGTGCTTCCCCAGGGCCAGTGCAGTCAAGTGCAATATGGAGCAGCTGCTTCAAAGCAGCTCCAAGTTTCTCATTCAAGAGGGGAGAACGAACCCCTTGCAAGTGGGTGCAGTAAGTGACTGTACCAGCCTGCAAGGTGAGGCCTGGGGGGTCCCTGGGACCTGCTTTCTCCCCTCCAGAGGGTCGCCTTTAGGAGATGCACTGTAGTGTCCCATCTTTTTGTACACCTCCTGAAGGCATGTTTGCCTTTGCGCCCGCATCTATAATATGCCTCAAACACAGAGGCAAAGTGATGTCTTCATTTGTGTAAGGCCAGGCCCCCATTCAAATGAGGGAATGCCCTCTAATGATAGCGCTAGTGCTACATGTGTGCCAGCTCTATCTGTATTATAGAAGGGCCTGCTCAAGTGTCTACAGCTCCTCCTGTAATACCAAAGTGCCCTCAGGGCAAACAAAGCAGATGTACATGCCGATTGCACAGCTAGGAAAAGAACAGATCATGGACAGAATGCAGAACAAATTAAACATTCACCCCCAGTCACAGACCTGTGTTTAATCCATCAGATTTTTTGCTCACCATGCCACTGAAGTTCGGATCCAGCCATATGCACATCAGTCTTGATCCTGCTTCTCATAAGTACAGTAAAGTAAGTAAGTAAGTAATGGGAACAGTCCAGCATGAACTGCCAGGCCAGGTCCTCCCTGGAACAGAAACAAGCATCCTGGGACCGGCTTTGGGGTATCACCCCCCATCAGCCAGGCTAGCTTGAATCTGGTGGCATAGCAAGCACAGGACCCACGTCTGGGCATACCCCCCCCCCCACTTAGGGCAACAAATGCAAAAAGCACATGTGATGGATGCAATGTGGAACAAATTAAACGTTCACCTCCAGTCACAGATCTGGGTTTCATCCTTCACTATTTTTGCTCGCAATGCCACTCTAGTTTGGATCTAGCCATATGCAAACCAGTCTCAACCATGCTCCAGATGGGAACAGTCCAGTCCAAACTGCACAGCTGGGGCATGCTCCGGAATAGGGCCCCTGTTCATTCTGCCTGCACACCACTGCCATGCAAGTGCTTTTATTAAAGGGGCCACCTGGTGAGTTGCCATGCAGATGTCATTAGTCAAAGCAACATTCTAGAATTTGTTCATGATTGTTGGAGCTGCAGAGCTGGTTAAAAACCAGCACAGTCTTTCTGCCCCCTATGAGGTCAGATGAGGCAGTAGGCCTCCATGTGCTCTCCCCCGGGGGGGGGGGTGCAGAAAGCCCACAAGGCTCTAGGACGTTTTCAGAGTAGTATAGAGGTAGGAGCTTCCCAGAATGGGCAGGGCAATGCCTTCTCCCCAAATAAATGGGCACAGTCTTTCTGCCCCCCCGGGGATCGATGGGGATTATTACCTGCCCCCGCCCTTTCCCACCCAGAACAGGCAGAAAGCCCAATAGACACTGGGGAAGCATTTTTTTAAAAATAGATGGGTGGGGGATTTACATGCACACCACACCATTTTTTTTACCACAATGCTCAACAAACCTCCAACTTTCCCTGAAATCGGGCATTTTCCCTACATTTTCTGTGATGGAAACTTCCAGAATCTTCAGGAATCCACAAAATTCCTACCACCTAGCGTTTCCCCATTTCTACTGATAAAAACTCTGCCCTACTTATGTAGGTGCCCAAAGCTGAGTCAGCCTAAACCCCTCTGGGCATCTAGTTTTCAGAAATGTTTGGGGTTAGTAGTTTTCCCTAGATGGCTGCCGAGCTCAGGATCAAAAACGCAGTTGTTCCTTGCAAAAACAGGTCATTTTGCGATAGCTAATTTTTATGTGTCCACAATGTGTTTTGGGCCCTTCCCTGTCACGGGCACTTGACCCACCCACACAAGTGAGGTAGAATTTTTATCGGCAAGCCTGGTGGAATGCTGGGTGGTAGGAAATGTGTGGCTCCCCTCAGATTCCAGAGCTTTCCATCACAGAAATGTGAGGTAAATGTTTTTATTAGACAAATTATGAAGTTTGCATGGATTTCTGGGTAACAGAAACTGGTGAAAGCCATACAAGTCATCCCATCCTGGATTCCCCTGGGTCTCTAGTTTAAAATAATGTACAGGTTTATTAGGATTCCCTGAAGGCTGAAGTAGGGCCCAAAAACTACAGCTACCCACTTTGCAAAAAACAGGCCAGTTTTGTGTAAAAACATTTGATGTACCCATGTTGCTTTTTGGGCTGTTTCCTGTTGAAGGCACTAGGACTATCCATACTAGTAAGGTACCATTTTCATCAGAAGACTTAGGAGAATGCTGAGTGGAAGGAGGTTTGTGGGTCTGTCAGATTCCAGAACTTTACATCACAGAAATGTGAGGAGAATGTGTTTTTTAGTCAACGTTGGAGGTTTGCAAGGGATTCTGGGTAGAACAACCTGGTGGGAGCCACACAAGTCATCCCATCCTGTATTTCCCTAGGTGCTTAGTTTAAAAAAAATTATAGGTTTACTAGGTTTCCCTAGTTGCCAGTTGAGGTTGGGCCCAAAAACCACAGCTATACATTTTGCAAAGAACAGGTCAGTTTTGGGCGGAAAAATGTGATGTCTCCATGTTGCGTTTTGGGCCGTTTCCTGTCCCGAGCACTAGGCCTACTCACACAAGTGAGGGACCATTTTTATTGGGAAATGTAGGGGAACACAGAATAGGAGAACCGGTGTTATTACTAATCGTCTTTCTCTGCATTTGCGCCTTCCACATGTACGACAGTGTGAAAGAAAGAAGTCATTTTGAGAAATGTCCTCTAATGCCCATGCTAGTATAGCTAACCCCACATTCAGGGATGTGCAAGTAACCAATGCTTCTAAACTCCATATCTTGTGCCCATTTCAGAAATATATGGGTTTCCTTGATGCCTATTTTTCACTCTTTATATTTTACCTAATGAATTACTGTATACCTGGTATACAATGAAAAACCAGCTTAGTTATTGGCTCTGGGTAACTTGGGTTCTTGGTGAACTTACAAGCCCTATATATTCCCACATCCAGGGGATGTAGCAGTATATTACTTTTTAAAATTTGCCATTGTTAGAAGAAGTTACAGATGAAAACATAGACACAAATATTTTTTTATTTCAAAAACCTGGATTCTTTGGGAAAAACTTGAAGGATCTACACAATGACCCCTTGCTGAATTTAGATATGTGTCAACCTTTTAGAAATGTATAGCTCTCCAGAATCTACCATTGGTTTCACACCCATTTATACCCCTAACTGGAAGGAGGTTGAAAGCACAAACAATAGGATAAATGGGTTATGTCCCAGTAAAATGTCAAAACAGTGTTGAAAAATTTGTTTTTCAGATTCAAATATGCCTGTTCCTGAAAACTGGGAAGATGGTCATTTTAGCACTGCAAACCCTTCATTGATGACATTCGCAAGGAAAAAAACAGATGCTTTCTTCTGCAGCACTTTTGTCCCATTTTCCCCAAATTTTGCTGTATTTTGGCTAATTTCTCATTCTCTTCAAGGGGAATCCACAAGCCCTGGGTACCTTTAGAATCTCCAGAATATTGGAAAAAAGGATGCAAATTTGTTGTGGATACCTGGACAAAAGGTAGTGGTGCCTAAGTGCAAACTACCCCAAATCGCTAAAAAAGGCCTACCAGCGTGGGGTGGGGGTGGGTGGGGGAGAGGCCTACAAGCAAAAGGTTAAAAGAGAAGTGGTTCATTCTTCTGGATCATTTAAGAAACAAATGAGCATGGTCACATATGGGTCATACCAATCAGTGGTGACGTGCTCATGGAAGACATAACATCTTTCTCTTAAAAATGTTGAAAATCTACTTAATATAATACAATAATAGCAAAGTATTTAACAGAATTGGGTAGTCTTAAGTATGAGTGGACAACATGCTTGGACTGGGACCAACTCTCATGAGACTAGAAGGACAATTTTGGCTGTCCATAGAAGGTGCAGATTCAGGCAGGCTATGAGTAGGGCACTACTTTTTAAGATGGTTCCAGTCTGTCTGCTGATGTGAATTCCAGCTTCCATTTCGGTAACTACATTGGTTGTATCATCTGATGCTCCACTTTTCTTTGGATGTACATTTTGTACCCCTGTCTCCTCCTCCCTACGAGATGTGAAGAATTCCTTTTATGGCCACTATCTTTCAGGGAAACAGTTTAAATAGAAGCCTGACTTTGCTTCTTGGACTCTATCTCTTATAGAGGCCCAATCACCAACTTTTTGTTATCCTGACAGAAAAGTGTAGCTTGCTCATTCTAACAACTCTTCTCTAAATTCTGCAATTCAAACCTATCCATGTAATATTCTACATGTTGTGTCTGAGGACAGAGCAGAGTGAGTTTGATATGTTTAATAATAGTTAATGAGTGGTTAGGAACTTTGCAAGGCTATGAACTGTGACTTTTCAGGAGCAGCCTACGTGAGGATAGTGACAGTTCTTCTTGTACACTGTGGAGCGCTATTAGAATTGCGCATGCCTTAGGTGTGCTCACAGGTAGCAGCCCACGTAAGGATACTGACAGTTCTTCTTGTAAACTGTGGAGCGCTATTAGAATTGTGCATGCTTTGGATGCGCTCATAGGTAGCCTTGCATGAATGTTTTCTAAGAGTTATCGTTGCTGGCAGCTAGTTCTGGATGAATGCATTTGCTGGTCACAGCTGCTTTCTGTACTCCTTCTAATGATATAGATTATAGCTGGGATCCTTCCACTAAAGTTCTATTCAGTCTCTGTTGCATCTGATTCTTCCACATCCTTAACAGGTAGAAATGCCTAGAAATATAATTAACAGGATTTTGTATTTCTGGCTTGTAGACCCCTTGATATGAGTATTCTTGAAGCTGGATCCATTTTGTGGATTGCTTGACAGGGCAGAGCCTTGGGTCAATCCCGTCGACTTTTGGCATAATAAGACCAGCTTCTTTGTGCCACTACCTTGTTATACTGTTAGACACATTTTGGTCCAGCCCAGATGAACATTTCTCTGTCTCTTCTCTCTTTTAGCTTTAGTTATATCATTTCACTTGCTATAGAGTTCAAAGGGCATTTTTTAAATGATTTTGTCATATTGCTCAACATGGCCTCCTACTTGCTTTTTGTTTGTCAATAATATTTACATATGTTAAAAGGTGGACCCTTCATCAATTCGCCAACACTCCAAACACTCCTCCACCACCAATAACACCTCCTCACAGATACCAAACCTATACCAATACGACCACCAACAATAACACCATCAATACCAGCACTATCAACACTACCACCAATAAAGCCTCACCAATGGCACCAATAGTGCTAATACCATCAGTACTAATATCACAACCAACACCTCCAACACCAATAAAACTATGACTACAAACACCTTCCACCAAAACTATCACCACCATCACTACCAACACCGCCAACACTAGTAACACTACTACAACCACCAAAAATAACCAATATCATACCACCAGCAGCACCATCACCAATAACGTCAATACTACCAATATTGCCAGTAGCACTAACACAATATGACCACCAATACTACAACCACTACCAATATTCCTACCTCCAATACCACACCACTGCTAATAACACTAATATCAATTCCATCATAAATTTTACAATACCAATAACAAAACCAACGTCACATAGACCACCATGACCATATTACCACAATTTTTCCTAAATTGAAGGGCCCAGCATACTTTCATGTTCCATTTTCAATAAAGGTTGATTGTGGGGTATATCTTTGTAATGAGTCAGCAGCAAGAAGGGACCAAATTCTCAGGCATCAGTAGGCCTAGTCCCAGACATTGCAACAAGTCTTAAAGTGGTAAGTATTGTGACTTTTTGTGACTGGCAGAGCTCAGTGTACTTCCACCTACTAATGCTGATAAAAGATGGAGTGCAGGCCATAGGCGTGCAATGGGAATGCTCCACAGTGTTGGTCCAACTACACAGAAATCGGCACAGATAGCCCCAGAATTTGCAGCCAGTGTTATAGTAGCAAAGGGTAGTCTGATTTTTCCCTAAAATGTGCCTAAAGGGCCACAGACCAGAGTTCTTGGATGGATAAGACAGGAAAGGGCTCTGCTCACCCACAATATCTATCACAATCAATCTACACACTCTAGTGACTGAAGCTGCCATTCAAAGTTGAATTACAAGTTGTATAGGGCAGGAAATGACACCTATTGGCTACTATTATTTTAGATTAAAGCCCACCATCTAGAGGTGATAGCAGAATTACTATAGGGCAAGGGGACACTGAAAAGGGACCAACCAGAGGACATCAGAAGAAAAGTTAACTTATAAAGACATATATAAAGTATATTTTCTGCAAGGCTCCCAGGACAGAGGACAGCTGGGCAAAGGCTGAACAAAATTGAAAAACTAAACCTGTGCAATCTTGCTGTCCTAGCCGAATCAGTGTAAGAAGAGTAAGGGGGTCATTACGACCTCAGCGGTCTTTTCAATAGACCGCCGAGGGACCGCCGTACGGAAGACCGCCAGTGCTGGCGGTCTTCCGCATGGGCCATTCTGACTGTTGGCAGCGCTCCGGCCGTTTCCGGACGAAGAGCCGCCAACAGCCATACTGGCGGCAGGCGGGGAAGTGGAGGTAGCTCCACCTCCACCGCGACGCCAACAGAACACCGCCCAGCGAATCACGACCTGTGATTCGTTGTGGCGGTGTTCTGTTGGCGTCGCGGTGTCGGCGGAGCTGCCCGTTCCCTCCCGGAGGATCACCAGGAACAGGTAAGGTGATCGTCCGCTAGGGAAGGGGGGTCAGGGGGGTGTTGTGAGTTGTGTGCGTGCATGGGGGTGTGCGTGTGTGTATATTGAGGGGGCGTGCATGAATGCGGGGGGGTGTGTGTATGTGCATGATGAATGCGTGCATGAATGCAGGGGTGTGTGTGTATGTGCATGATGAATGCGTGCATGAATGCGGGGGGGGTGTATGTGCATGAAGAATGCGTGCCTGTATGTGTGTATGAGTGTGTATATGTTGGGGATCGGGGTGGGGGTCCTGCAACCTTTTGGGGGTGGCAGGGGTGGTTGGGGGGGTAGGGGAGGGAGTCGGGGTGGGGGTTGGGGGTGGGGGAGACCCCTATCAGTGCCAGGGAATGGATTCCCTGGCACTGATAGTGCTTACCGCCATGGATTGCATGGCGGTCCCCAACCGCATGAAATCCATGGCGGTAAGCCGGGGTCAGGTGGGTTGGAATACCGCCGGCGGTATGTGACAGCCGCCGGGCTGGAGACCCAGGTCTCCAGCTCGGGGGTCGTTACCGCCGTGGCGGTCGGAACGGTGAAGCGGCGGCTGACCATGGCGGTAACCGCCATGGTCAGAATACATGAAAAAAGACCGCCAGCCTGTTGGCGATCTTACCGCCGCTTCACCGCCGACCGCCAGGGTCAGAATGACCCCCTAAGTCTCCTTTCACCACTTTGTCTAATTTTAACCTCAAAATGCCATTCATTACTATTAATGATAGTGGAAGTAGCCTGGGTGTAAATATTACACATTCAGACGGATTCCTTTTTATGTAAACTATAAAGAGCAAAGTTCTCGTGGATCTAGAAAAGTATTGTGCTTGTAAGGAGGGCTGGCAGAATAGTAACATGAGTAAGACCAACTCGCTCTTTCAGAGCAGCAACCTTCTAAGCACTTTGCCTCTCACCCTCGCATATGCAAGGTGCTGATCTAGCTATGGTCTGAGCCATGACCCAACTAGGGCTCACCTATCTCCTGCTTGCCTGCTTTGGGGAGCCTTCAAGAGCTTGAGATGGGGTTCAGGAATGAGTTCTGCTCAAATGTTTTGCTTTTTTCAACCTAGCAGAAGTAGGTGGAATCTGTGCCCTATGAAGATTGTGTAATATTTGTTCAGTTTGCCAGCATTGATTGCACATTCTCTTCCTTCCTCGTTCATGAAGTGTATTTGTTCAGGAGACGGCAGTATCCCTGCCTTAATGAAAAAATAAAAAGGTGCATAACAACTGCTTATTTCACCAATTTCCATTTGTGCCCTTTTAACATTGGCAGCATCCCTGCCTGGTGCATGTTGCCATATGGATTTTTCATGGTTGAGCCTGCGAGTGCATGCACTAGCGCATGAGTCTCACTTGAGAGACTCTGTTGTGTACAGTAAACGGCTTGGAGCCCACCTGTCACTCACCATTTGTTTACTTATGTGACACTCTTCTTTACAACCTCGTATTTCGTCACTGCAGGCCTGGAATAATTTCTGTTCCTCTCTGTGGAGCAGGGACCAAGCACTGATTGAATCAACTTAATCAGTGCCCATCTGCTGCTCCCGCGTGACTGAGGTATTATTTTGTTCTTTTGAACTTCTAGTGCCCTGCAAACAGAAGGCTTGTGGCTTACAAAAACATGCCCTGCAGGACCATCAAAATTGCAAAATTGTATTTTTATAGCTAAATTTCTTTTATTTTGCCAAGTCATCTTTTCTCACTTTCCACTAATGTTTTCTTTTGTTTTTTGCTCATACGTACTCTTCTCAAAAGATGACTATCTTGTCCGAAATATTGCAAAGTGACATTGTTTATTAAGTGTAATTTATGAAATGATGCTTTAACACATAATTGTGCAGTAAACCCCAATCCACCCCACTCCAATCTATTCCACTACAATCCACCCCACCCCAACCCATTTTACCCCACACCTATACACCCCACTCCAATCCAAACCACTCACCTCAATCCAAACCACTCGACCACCCAACCTCTTCTTTTTTCCACTCATGTTTTCTTTTGTTTTTGCTTGTGAGGCGCCCTTCTCAAAAGATGATGACTTTCTTGTTCGAAATATTTCAAAGTGACATTGTTTATTATCTGTTATTTCTGAAATTCTGCTTTAACACATAATCATGTAGTACACCTCAACCTGCCCCAATCTAATCTGCCCCACTCCAATTAGCACCACTCTAATCCAAAACAAACTGCACCACTCCAAAACCATCTGCTCCACTCCAATCCAAAACAATAGGTGCTACTCCAATCTGCCCCACTCCAATCCAAAACAATATGTCCCACTCACATCTACCCCACTCCAATCTGTCCTACTCCAATCCAAAACAATCTGCCCCACTATAATCCAAAACAATTTGCCCCACTCCAATCTTCTCCATCCCAAAACAATCTGCCCCACTGCAATCTGCTGCACTCTAATCCAAAACAATCTACCCCAGTCCAGTCTGCCCCACTCCAATCCAAAACAATCTGTCCCACTCCAATCCACCCCACTCCAATCTGACCCATTCCAATCCAAAACAATCTGCCCCACTCCAATCCAAAACAATCTGCCCAATTCCAATTTGACCCAATCTAATGCAAAACAAGCTGCCCCATTCCAATCTGCCCTGCTTCATTCCAAAACAACCTGCCCCACTCCAATCCATTTCAATTTGCCCCACTCCAATCCCAAACATCTCACTCCAATACAAAATAATCTGCTTTAATCCAATCTAATCCACCTCACCTCACCCCAATACAATCCACCCACTGCATCCCAATTTAACCAACTCCAATCCACCACAATCCATCCCACTACAATCCAGTCTACCCCACACAAATCCAATCCACCCCACCACACCCCTCACCAATCCAATCCATTTAAATCCTGCCCAGTACAATCTACTCCACCCCAATCTAATCCACCTCGCCCCAAACTACTGTAGTCCAGTCCACGCCACTCCAGCCTAATCCACCTCACTCCAGTCCATCGAACCCACTCCAATCAAACCCACCCTTTTTCAATCCAATCCAACCCACCCCACTCCAATCCAATCCACCCCACTCCAGTCAAGTCTTTGCTACATAATCCACCTCACTCTAATCCAGTCCACCTGCACCGTCCCACTCCAATCTAGTCCACATTAATCCACCCTACTCCAGTCCAATCTACCCAAGTCAAACCACCTTAATCTACCCCACTTTAATCCAGTCCACCCCTGTCCAATCAATCCACCCCACACAAATCCAAACCACCCCACTCCAACCCACCCACTCTAATCCAATCAACCCTACTCCAGTCCAATCACCACAATCCATTCCAATCCACCCCACTTCACTCAAATCCACCCCAACTCAATCCACCCCACCCCAATCTACTCCATCCCAAACCAATCCACTCTACCTCTATCCAATCCACCTCAATTCAATCCATCACACTCAATCCAATCCAATTTACTCCACCATAGTCCACCCCACTCAATACAATCCACTCCATTCAATCCAATCCATTTTACTCCAATCTACTCCACTCCACCCTGCCCCAATCCGATACACCCCAATCCAATCCACCCCACTCCAATCAAATTTACCCTTGGCCAATCCAATCCACCTCACATCACCTCACCTCAATACAATCCTCCCCCTCCAGCCCACCCCACCCCAAACCTGCCCACCCCATTTCAATCAACTCCAACCCTCTCTGACCCACCCTACTAAAATCCACCCCACTCCACTCCAATCCACCCCCTTTACTCCCAATCCACCTCATCATAGTTTAATTCACCACACTCCAATCCACCGATCCTAGCCCAATCTAATCCACCCCACTATAATCCACCCCAACCAAATCCAGTACACCCACCCCAACCCTGTTCATTCCACTCCACTCCAATCCATTCACCCTACCACACTCCAATCCACCTCACCTCAATGCAATCCACCCCACTCCAATCTAATCCACCCCAATCCAATCCAACAAAACCCACCCCAATCCAATCCACTTCACCCTACTCCAATTCAATCTCTCCTCGACCGAGGAGAAACAGCAGCTTTGATCTTCCTCGACCTCTCAGCAGCCTTCGACACTGTATCCCTCCACATGCTGATAGAAAGACTCCATCTCATTGGCATCCAAGGGGACGCACTCAGATGGATCACCTCCTTCCTCACTGCAAGAACCCAGAGCATCCACCTCCCACCTGCCACCTCTGGACCCAAGGAGATCACCTACAGTGTCTCTAGGGCTCATGCCTCAGCCCCACGCTCTTCAACGCATGTATGACCCCGCTAGCCAACATTGTCAGATCCCATGGTCTCAACATAATTTCCTAAGCAGACAACACCTAACTCATCTTTCACTCAACGATGACACCTCCACCAACACAACCAACTTCCACAGGTGCATGATGAGTGTTGGTGAATGGATGAAAAACAACTGCCTGCAGCTGAACACAGACAAGACGAAAGTTCTGATCTTTGGCAATAGTAGCAACACATAGAATGACTCCTGGTGGCCATCAGACCTAGGTCCCATTCCCTCTGACCATGGCAGAAACCTCGGAATCATCAATGACAACAAGCCCACCATGAAATCACAGATCAAAGCCATCTCCTCCTCCTGCTTCCCCACTTTGCACATGCTATGTAAGATCGTCAAGTGGTTAGCCCTGCACACAGGATGCACAGTGACACGGGCCCTCATCACCAACCAACTGTACTACAGCAACACCCTCCACATAGGAATTGCCACACACCTCCTACAGAGACTTCAGACTATACAGAACACCACAGCCAGACTCATCCTCAACCTTCTCCGATAAACCCACATCACACCCCACCTCAGGCAACTCCACTGGCTCCCTGTATGCCAATTCAAGCTGCTGACCCACGCACACACGACTCTACAGAACCAACGACCCACGTACATTAACAATCGCCTGAACTTCCACTAATCATCAAGAAGACTACACTCTACCTCCTCTTTGCTTGCCCATAATCCCTGCATCTACTGAAGCTGAAGTGGAGGACACTCCTTCTCTCACATCACAGCAAAAACCTGGAGCAGCCGACCCATGCACCTCCGGACCATCACCTCACTTCCGGAATTGCAAATGGCCCTCAAGACCTGGCTGTTCTAATAAGCCTCCGGGACCTGCAAGTGCCTAGATACCCTATTGAGTGATTAGCTGCGCTTTATAAATCCCGATTCATTGATTGATCCCACTGCAGCCCACCACACCCCAATCCAATCCACCCCACCACATTTCAATCCACCCCAATCCAATCCATTCCACCCCACTCACTCCAATCCACAACACTCTACTCCAATCCATCCCACCCCACCCGAGTTTAGTCCACCCAACTCCAATACATCCGGCGTGCCACACTTCAATCCATCTAGCCCACCCAAATCCAATCCACCCCACCTCACCCCAATCCAATCCAATCCACCCCACTCCAGTCCAATCCATACCACTTCAATCCAGTGAATCCAATCCACCCCACTCCAATCCAATCCACCCCGCTCCTGTCCAATCTAATCCACCCCACCCTACTCAGTCCAATCTACCTCAATCCATCCCAACTCAA
This sequence comes from Pleurodeles waltl, assembly GCF_031143425.1. NCBI lineage: Eukaryota > Metazoa > Chordata > Amphibia > Caudata > Salamandridae > Pleurodeles > Pleurodeles waltl. The sequence continues at coordinate 1,272,086,352 of NC_090447.1, read as the reverse complement.
ACCTATCACTCCAATGTAAATCACCCACCCCAATCCAATGTAATCCACCTCACTTGAATCCACTTCAATTCCATCCACCCCACTCAACTCAATCCATCCCATTGTACCTCAATCCAATCCACCCCACTCTACTCCAATCCATTCCACCCCACTACCTCAATTATCTCCAACCCAGTCCACCCTATTCCACCCCACTCCACTCTACTCTACCACACTCTCTGCCACTGAACCATACTCTCCTCTACTCAACTCTGCAACATTCTACTACACCTGCTCCACTCTACAACATTCCACCAAATCCATGCTACGAAACTCTACTCCCCACTTTACTCTGCCACTCCACACAACTAACTTTTAGCAATGCTGAACAGCTGCCACACTGGTGTACAGCAATGCAAATCACATTGCCAAAGCCAGTAACTCTTGTATAGGTGATACCTATTGGCTTTGCCACTGCTTGTTTTTTTTTGGAGTGCACACACAGCATCTAGCTGTTCCTATAGCAACAGTGGTGCTGTGTAGATGCCTATATGTTTTAGTCCATATTACAATTATTAGGTGCTGACTCCATAACATGATAACTGGACCTCTGTGATCACCAAGCACAAAACAAAATGTAAACTCTTTCTGCATATGCTCAAAACAAAAACAACATCCTTGCAACCACACACATAAAGCAGTTTAGCTTACTATCCATGTGGATACGCACTTCAGCTCTCTACATAGGGGGTAACAAGAGCTCTGCAAATGGTACAATGCAATACTTACTGCATCAACAATACCAGCACCAGCAAAATCAATACAAAATCCACCATCACTACTGATCCCACACTACTGTAAAACCAATAGCAGGCACATACCACCACCAATACCGCCCCTCAGCAGCATTACCATCAAGCATTAACAAAGCCCAAAGTTCTACTTTAATGTCCTATTACATGGAAACATGATTTCTGCATGCCATTATCTGCATGCGTGTACTGTCACATTTAACCCTGTCCTACTGGCTTTGCCACTTTATTGTTCTCTTTATGATGGCAATTTTGATGATGAGGCCAGGAAAAATAATATCAATGGTTTGTGATCTGTGGAGATTTGAAACTGAATGCTACGGAGTCAGAAGACATTGACACACAATGACAATTGCTTCTTTTTATGTTGGGTTATCTTTTCTCACTACCTGTTGGAGATCTGCTAGCATTCGAAAAGCAGTTACGCTTGCTGTAGTACCGCACCTTGACTTGTGCTGCTGGCATCTGTGGGTAATTCTGGTTGACTGCTATATTCGAAATGCTTCTTGTTGGGTCATTCTGAGAGCATGCTTTTAATGTCTTCAAACACATGTTCATCGCCTGTGACCCAACTTCATGCTATGTCCTTTTGCAGAAGCTCTCGGAGTTGGTTCGTCGGGATTCCCAGGCCTTTCTCTTTATAACTTTATATTTATTAGGAAATACAAAATATCCATTCAAGCTCATACATTGTAATGAGGCGTTTGTCTTCCGAATAGCCTTAAATCACTAATAATTAACATTCACCTGGAAATATACAAGCATAAGTGAATTTTGTAGGACATTTTAATTACTATTTCAGTGTTGACAATAACATACAAAACAAGGCAATAAAATAAATCAAAGGGAGGATGGGGCTAGAGGAGGAGGCATATAGCGTGCATCAGAATAAAATCACACCAGGAACATTTTGCAGAAATATGTTAACTCATGCAGTATTAAAAGAGTTTTCAAAGTTCCAAAATAAAATCATTTGAAATAGTGTTATTTTTTTCTATCATAACAAGCATTGGCAAAGCCAATACTTCTCGCCCACTCAAGAGCTATTGTCTTTGTCATTTTTTTAAGCCATGTTGTACAGCAGCGTGGCTGCTGTGCAGCATGCTTGAAAGTTACAAAAAAAAGTACTATGACACGGGCATAATTGCCTCGTTTCATGTAGGCAATACTTATTGGTTTTGCCAGTGCTTTTTTGTGGTGGTGGTGGGCAAGATGAGGCAGGCAACAATGCGGGAGGGGGGTGAGGATGAAAGGGACAAGCAGCAACGTAGGAGGGACGGGGCAAGCAACAAGGCAAGCAACAATCGTCAGAGCAAGCAACAAATGATGGGCCAATCAACAAACGATAGTGCAAGAACAAACAAAAGGACAAGCAAGAAACAATGGAGCAAGCAACAAATGACAGGGGTGCAACAAAAGATGGGGAAAGAAACAAACCATAGGGCAAGCATTAAATGACAGGGGAAAGCAACAAACGACAGGGCAAGCAACAACTAAATGGGCAAGTAATGAAAAATTAGGCAAAAACAATGCAGGTGGGACAGGGGACATGGCCTGCAAACACATCCACTGGTGCAACTAAAAGAAAAAAGTACCTCAGAAGTCTGGCGAGCAGTGGAAGGACATGCACTGGATAAGGAAGCAGTGCTTGGGCATGCTTTAGGGGTGAGACAAACATAGGAAGAAGAAATGAAGCAGATGCCCTGACCAAAGAGAAGCAAGGAAATAAGAGTGACTATGAAGCCAGCCAATGGTAATCAATGGGCAGGCTCATGTTAAGCTTTGTTTAGAAGTTCATAGCCCATGCTATGGAATATTGTGCTGCTGAATACCAAGGCAGAGTATTCTTGATTCAACCTCATGCCTCTTTCATCCACCACCATACACTGTCTACCCAATTATCGCACTCCTGTATCTTCTTTTTCATCACTGCTTTCTTCCTTTGTCAAACAATTTCTTCCTCCTTATTTCCTCCTTTTGTGGTTTTCTCTCTCTTGCTCTGGATTAAAGTCAGCAAATGAGTGCTGAAAGGCCTCACCTACAACCACAGTCTCAAATTAAGCACTGCGCCGGCATAAGTAAGCCTTGTCCCAGTCTGCTGTACTCTTAAAGCCATACTCTAGCTACCAGCAGTACTTTCATAAAAACAATGCATTTCCAGAGATTTACTCTACTTGAGTTGTCAAGGTGTAGCTGGGCAAGATTTGCTGATTATCAAATCTATGCATATTATTAAAGTCATCTACTTGTAAGAATGATAAACAAGACAACCACTGGCATTATGGACTGTAGGATATATCTCATGTGCAATTATACTAGAGGCGGGCGACCCTCTGAAAGCTTAGACAGGCTTGAGCCAGATGCTTGGCTCTGGCTCAGCTCGAGGTCCTTTTGGAACCTCGAGCTCAAAAAAAGCTGAGTTTTCAATGGAGGTGATAGCACATAGTTGCCAACTATGTTTCTTGGAGAACCAATCTCAGCTAAGCACCCTTTGAGTCCTGGCCTCTTTCTTCATTAATTGCTTCGTTCTCAAGGTGGGGGCAAAAATGGTTTCTCAGTGCATATTTAAAAATTTTCATTTTTAATAAATCATTTTCAAACAAGTTGATGTACTAACGCGAAAGGATTCTGTTTGTTAAAGAAGTGTACTTTATCAAATTTGGAAGTCATCTTATCATATCCTAAAATGATGTTGTTGGCATGATTTACTTGCCAGATAATGTTATATTCGGCTTGTGCATGGGCTTTTAGAACGGAGGCAGACCCTTGGCTTCTGCTTGGCTCTATCTATTATTTTGTTGGCTTGCCCACCTCTATGTTTTAACTATCATTGACCTCTATTTTATGGATTGATGGAAAAAGCTCATCGAAATTCCTATGCATTCAATGACTGATATTGCAGGTATTGGTGAATTTGAGTCACAGGATTAACATGTGATTTTAAATATTCCTCCAAGGATACCCATAGAAATGAGAAATTCACATGGGTATCAGGTATACCACACCTGATCCCACTGAAATTCACGATTTTTCAGTTCAATCCCACCCAGAGATTTTACAAGGTTTTCGTCCAAGTTCTGGGAAATACTCGGAATGTGGTATAACTGCACTCCATGTAAATCCTAAATCAGTCAAAAACAGTGTTTCCAGACAAACAAGGAATTTTAGGGGTTTCACAAAAGAGCTTTTTGTGAGCGACCAATTCTTCACACTGTCACTCAAATGCATCCAGACTGTCTTATCCTCTATTTCGATGTCATCCCCCTGTGTAAAAAGATGAAGTTTAAATTTATACACACAAATCAGTAACCCAACTCTCCCAATCTGATAATCCTAATTTAACTATTGCCCTTTTTCAGTCTTCTAATTCAAAGTGGAAAATACTGATTTTTTTCAATTACCCGGACTTGATTGAGTCACAGTACAATTTAATAGAGGTTCAATTGATCGTACAAATCTATTAAGTAGTTGAAATTGAAAATCACTATGGTCTGCTCTGGAATACAAATAGATAATTTGAATAAGAAATTGTTTAAAATTAAAATGGATTTTGATAGGTGGTCTTCACTAAGCTTTAACTTAGGTGTTAAAATACCAGCTCTTTTGTAGAACGATCAAAATAATTGAGCATTACCAGAAATCTTCTTCTTATACTGATTGCTGGGCAGGGTCAGGTTTCACAAATTCTTACGTTTTTAAGGTTCTAGTGATGCACCTGAGCTTGAGAGGAAATACCCGAAGAATTTGATGTCAGAAATGAGAAATTGACATTTTTGTTGCTGGAGCATGAATCTCTGGACTGTTAGCCTTCTGAATACTGCCCAAGCCTTCTATTATGAAAATTGATGGATGTGGCTTGAACTTGTACGTTAGCTTGGTGAGAAAGAGTTTATTGTCAAAAATTTATTTGAGATTAATGACTCCAACAAGCCACTTGAAAACCTTTTGGATACATTTTTCAAAGACTTATGCAGAACTTGACAATATTTACTCACAATGCCTATACAAATAAAAAAATCAAAATACTGACGTGGTGTAGTGAATCCCTTTTTTGCAGATTTAAATAGCATGAGCTTGACCAAAATGTATTGGATTGCTTTACAGGAGCACCGGTTACATTACACAAGGACACATTCATTTTGTGTTTTTTAGGCACAGGGAGATTAAGTGATTTGGCCAGAATCATGAGATGTTGAGCCAAGTCCAAGACTTGAACCTAGTTCCTCAGTTTCAAAGTTAGCAACTCTGGCCGTTATGCCACATCCTCTCCCGATAATATTGTTTTGGTTTTGTGTACCAGTGGTGTCTTGTGATCACCTTACATCACAGTCTCTCTGACGGTGCACCACACTGCACAGCCTGTCTTTGACATGGTTACAACATGGGTGCCCTTCTGTGTCCAACTTGTATATTAGGTCCACTGGCCGGTGAAACATATTGACTTGTTAGGGAAAAGGTGAGAGGATAGGAATAGGGGAATTGTGGGTGACACCAGTTGAATGTGGGTGAGTTGAAAGGTATATGATTCCACGTGTGGAAATGGGACAATAAAGTTCATTTTCACTTGTAAGCCTTTTTTGATTTCTCCTTTGGGAAACAGTTTTACCCCATAAAGATAATGGGGTATTTGCTCTTCCTTCCCATCCTGATTAAGCAATCCAGGTGGTGCCTTCTGCATCAGCCTAAGCTTCTGTACTGAGTGGAATTGCAGTGGCCTCATCTCATTGGGTGTGGTATGCATGAGGAGAGATGTTTTCTGAAAAGTGGTTGGTGACGTTTCTGGTGGCTTTAATTGGAAGACCTTTGTATGACCCTCTTGTTTCTGCATTTGGGTGAAATATCAGTGATTTTTATGTGTATCTCTGTTTATCATTGTTCCCAGGTGTTTCTACAATCACCCTAGGAGTCTATACTATTCTATTTACTTGACGTGTGTTATGCATGCTGTCCTGAAGTGCATGATGGTGAATCCCTTTACACCCATCGAAACATACACCAACACTTTTTTAGCGTACTTACTGATCTCCTAAAAACAATGTAGGTCGACTGGAAATTTGAACTGCACATTGTATAAAATAGATATTGGGCCTGATTTAAATATTGGCAGAGAGAATTCTCCATCACAAACATGAGAGATATCTTGTTTGCCTTATTAGGATCTCCATAGGATATCATGGGGTCGTAATAAGGTGGACAGGATATCCGTCATGTTAGTGGCGGAGTATTCCCCTCCGCCAGGATCTAAATCAGGCCCTTTGTTTTTAAAAAGTAGTATAGGTGTGAGTGAAAATGAATATGGTTTGTGGGAGTCCTGTCATACTGGTGAATATTTTGTACACTGGAGCTGCATTTCGCTCATTAATCAAATCATATAGTTTTGTATAATAATGAGTATTTTTGGAATGTATGGATTTGATTAATTAATTTTTATTACAGAAAATAATTATTTCTATAAACGTTGATACATATATTTCTTCATTTATGATAACTAGCTGTTAATCATGTCAGAACCTAGAAAGGCTTCAGATTATTGATGCTCCTATATTAAATAGTGTCATCGTTGATTTGTACCACATTGAACACGTGGGAGTGCAGCAAATACGCCCCAAGCTTTTACAGTGGTAGTGTAAAAACCCTGGAAGGCAATATGGTGGTGCAGTGGAAAAGAAAAGAAAAGAAAAGAAAAGAAATAAATAAATAATAAATTCACGTGGGGCCTGTTTATTCTGCCCTTAGCGTCATTTGATACACTCAGACTATTTCTGGAGGACAGAGTTCATGTAATATTTTGTAGTTCACGTAAACACTTTGTTTACCTTTAGTTTTAGTTTTACTTTCAGTGATACTGTGTGATCCATATGTTCATTGGTGTTCTCCATTCAGGGCCTAGAGGGAGGGGTAATCACCCTAAACTAGCCTCGGGAAGGGAGACACATCAAAGACTCACTTAACCACACTAACAGGAAGAGGCGGAGGCCGCAGGCCTGGGCCCTGCTGCTCCCCCACCAGAAGAGAAACACGTTTTTTGTCCGCATTGCTGCCGGCCCTGCCACGAAACCGACCATATGCCCATAGACTGAAGATAACCATATGCTACCTGTTGAGCGAGCAGGACTCTGGGAAACAAATAGCACAGTTAGGCCTATGCCCTGTGGCTCTGTAAAAGATGTGTCACGGGCAAGTGCTGTATAAAGGATGTGTGTCACGGGGCCCTAGGCTTCATATTGTGGGGAGTGGAGCGATTACTTACCAGTGGTCTACAGTACTCTATTACAGGTCCGATTCATCACAGCCTTTACTTGCTTGGTTCCCACCTCTTGTAGGTGATAGAGCACATTGGTCTTGGTGTCTAAAGTATTTGGGTGGTGTTGAAGTGACTGTTTATGGTTCACCACACATCTTTCTGGATCAAAAAGTCCATGGATCTCGAGGAAGTCTTTGATTCCTGTGAAGGATGAAAACGTGCTTGCATTTGTAAGGCTTTGGTGAGAATGAGGTGGTAGTGTGGCATTAATGGAGTGAAGGTGTGCATTGTGCTATGCTATGTATATTTATAGAGCGCAGTATCACTTGTAAAGGTATCCTGCCACTGAGCATGTGTGTGTGCCTAGCAAGGGTTAATTGAAAAGCCAGGTCTGGTGACGGTGGGCCACGAGGTTAAGGTTTGTTCTTCGACTGTGATGGGAAGTAGGGTTGTGAGGGAGACCCAGGTCAGTGACCATTGGAAATATTTAATTTCTGATATCTAATCATTGAGGCAGAATAGTGTCTTCATCATATGCATCTCTGTGCTCAGCCATTTGGCCAGGAGATTTAGACACTGGTTTTCAAAACTTGCACCACTGGTATGATTTCTGCTGTTCATAGGCTGCTAAGGGGGACCAGGTAAGATAGATACTACTGGTTTGCAGAACCACTGCTAAAGAATCAACGTTTATTGTGACCGTGCTGCAAGTGACCGATAGTCACACACACAAACCTCAGTGATGCAATTGCAAAACACTAGCCTGCTGCACAGCCTAAAGACAACAAACAGCGTTAAGAGACAAGCCATCTTGGATTGTTTCATGCTTAGGTTTTTAATGCCCTAGGCAACTGAGCAATTGTCTACTTTTTAAGCAATGACAGCCCCTCCTCACCAGCCAGTGTATTCAATTGTAAGTTTATTGTGTGGCATACTGTGTTCATTTACTGAGATCTGGTGTGTGTTGTTATTTTCTTATGGAAAAATGATGTGTATATTATATGTTTTGTCAAGTGCTTCATGCCACAAGTCTGCCTCCTCTGATGCTTTGCTAGGGATTGGATTTGAGTAGGGGGTAGAAAGAAGATGTTCAGCGTCTTGGAACATTAGAGAATTTCAGGTATGTTGTCGGCTGAGTCAGAAAGGGGCAGTCATGGCGTTTCAATGTAGAGTCTCCTTAAAAGTGGCAGTTGTACTGTGACATTTTTATTGGGATGGAAGAGCCTTCATTTCCTGAGTTGGGAATTGGGCCGGTGTAGATTGTTGATCTCAAGCACCTGTAAGTTGAGTCAATGTACAAACCATAAAAGCCTGGTCTGTTACAATGGATTCACTTGTGGCGACCACATTTGCAGAGCGATAAGGACTGTTTAGAGCCATTGGCCCTCAATATAAGTAGCTGGATTTAGGTGTCAGGATACTGGGGCACAGCACAGAATCTCTGATTCCAGCCAGTAGACACTTCTAAAACTGCTCATTACCAGTTGTAGTCTCAGGAATGGGGAATAACTATGCAGATCTGGAAATACTGGTTGAAAAGTCACACCTGCTTTTTGAGATTGAAGAATATCTTGCTGATACATACCTGAGCAGGTGGTATATATCAGTGGTGAGGAGGGGTGTGGGTTAGATGAGGTAGTGCTGTGGTTGGAGTGAGTCTGGTGCGAGGGAGATGGTGCTCTCACTAGGTGGAGCGTTGTCTGCTTCCCCTTGGTGCTAAAGGTAGAAGTGCGGAGGGTGAGCTCTGTCCGTCCCACAACTCCTGCCCCTTTTCACCTGTTTCTTTTTACTTTGTGGATCTGAACCTGGTAAAACCAGATATGGCATGGTTGTATTTGTCAGGAGCAGAGATGCTCTTCTGGGAAATATGTAATTAGGACATTACAGACAACCCTGCCAAGATGATACTAAGGGCCTGATTTAGAGTTTGGTGGAGGGGGTTACTCCATTAGAAATGTGACGGACATCCAGTCTGCCGTATTACAATCCCATAATAGCCTATGGAGAATGTAATACAGCCAATGGGCTATCCATCACGTTTGTGACAGAGTAACCCATTCACCAAAACTCTAAATCAGGCCCAAAGTCTGCATCAAGTGCCCTATGGAAAAAAGATGAAAGGAGTTAGGCCAGACTCCTAAGGCTGGCACTCGTCATCAGCTATTGAATCAGCGGGTGCCATTGCATGAGTCTTTCATCTCATCAAGCCTTTAACCTCTAAGACTCATTTCCTGAGCAGTCTTGTGAATATCTATTGTCTCTTCACCTGGCTGTCCTTCAAACTCCCTCTCACATTGCACAGACAAGAAGATCTGGAGAGACACCATCCACTTTCACTTGGACTATGCATGCGCCTGCCGCTTTCCAGTGTATATAGACTCATGCCACCTCTTTACCAACCACCCCATTGAAGCTATTATTTATTTGTTTAATTTTTGGCCTTAATATAGCGCTTAGGTAGTCATACTCTATGTCCCATCCTATATCTCTCTCTCAATATATTCTCTACCTCTACCCTCTTATTCATCGAAAACTTAACTTTACTACTATCATCTCCCAAATAACACTTTGTAGACTCTTCCCTCTTCCATCCTCCCTTGGCTCACCCCAAACCTCATGTTGCTACTATGATCTTCCAAATAACCCTTTCTAGATTCTTCCCCCATGTATCCCTCGTTTGATTCATCCCAAACCTCATTTTACTACTATGATCTCCCAAATAATACTTTCTAGACTCTTACTCTATCCCTCCTTATACTATTCAATCAAACATATATATTTGCATGTCCACAGCTCAAATTAACAAGTCATATGTCCCTATACAAATTCACCACTAATCCTTTTTGGGTTCCGGAGTAACGTGCTACTCACCAAAAAACCCTTCAACGACTCATCAGGGGTAGTAAGCGCTATGCAAATGCAATTACAATAAAGCTCACAAGGGCACGTAGGCAACGATTTTGATTTCAAATAAACGTCTTGCATTAACACATCTTTGCTGCAGCGTTCAGACATTGGAGTAATTAAGATTTACAGTTGGTTTAATGTACTCCTTATCCAGACGGAATTGAAGTGGTGGCGTCTAATTTTGTGAGTTTTGTGGTCCATGAATTCCAGATGGTTACACATTTAAAAATAAGATATTAGATTGCATGTTTGGTATTTTAGCTCACTAAATGTATAAAGTGGGAATATTTCATGAGGTTGGAGTTACAGACAGGGAAAAGGTGAAAGCTGTTAGCTTTAGAAGCCCTGCAATGAAATAATAAAATCTGAAAAAAGGAGAGAGAAAGGAGGCAGGAATTATGCAGCTGAATATCCATTTATATTTTAGTGGCTGCACCCATCTTAAATTAGGGACCATGTGCTATGATGTGTCAGAGGGACGGGAAGAGTTAACACTGTGAAGTTTTACCCAGAGGGTGATTGCACGTGACAACTACCTTCCAGCAGGAGAGACGAGGTGGGGGAGTATTGGTGACGGAAGGAGGGTGGGGGCGGTGGGACAAAAAAGAACTAGGATAGAGAGAGTGAACAGGGAATAATAGGCGGCGGGATCAAAGGCAGAGCTGGAAGGTTAGGGAGGAACCGAGATTTTACAGCAGACAGAGGCGAAGGCAGACTGAACGGCAGAGGCGGGCCTTATCTGCCATTAATATCTGCCTATCTACAGCAGTGGCAGCGTGTGCTCAAAGAATTGCTTTGACCTTTTATCAGCTTTTACAAGGATAATTTGTAGTGCTGGGAACTTCACAGGCTGGAGGAGCACTTGAATAGCCCCCCTGTTGCTTTCTCCTTTCTTACACATTTGCCAAGGGGAGGCCCAGGGAGGTATTGTGCCGGTTTGAAATGCGATGAGGTTACTGGCACCCAGTGGGCTAGCTGAACGTGTTTATTTTTTGACAGTTTTTTTTTTTACTAAGCAACTTAAAAATTATGTTAATCATCTCTACTTTTCGACTAGAAAGGACTCTGTTTGCGTTAGGTTTTCTGTATGTCTTGCAATTTATTGTATCCTGATTTCATTTAAATAGCGCTTACTACCTCTGACGAGGCTTTGAAGCGTAGCATGCTGCGCAGCACTCTCAAGGTTAGTGGTTAGTCCAGTGTTTACTGGTTATTGTTAGTTGTTGGGATTATTATTATTATGCTGTCAAGGAAACTTTTTCATGCATTTAGCACAGTTTTGTTATGAAGATTACCTTAATAGGAGTGAGATGCGATAGAAGGTATGTGAGTTCACCCAGATGGTTGGTGGTGGTGTGCATTAAAATTCTAAAAAAAAAAAAAAAAAAAATGGAACTAGGTTAACGAATGTCTCAATAACTTAATTAGGGAGGAATGTGTTCCGTGAATGAAATTGTCTTGAGACACTTAGGGCCATATTTATACTTTTTTAGCGCCGCAGTTGCGTCGTTTTTTGACGCAAAATCGGTGCAAACTTACAAAATACGATGGTATTTTGTAAGTTTGCCCTGTTTTTGCGTCGAAAAATGACGCAAATGCGGCGCTAAAAAAGTATAAATATGGGCCTTAATGCCAAGACGGATTTGCTTACGGAAAAGGACTGAACTATTAAACATGTAATTTGGTGAAGAACACGGAGCCCTGGCTGCGTGTTCTCAGACAGGTGAGAACATTTGACAGAGGAACAAACCCTGCACCCGGCTGGACTCTAATTGCCTCAGTTTAAGTGTCGTTTTAAAGTGATCATCAGATTTCACTTTCTGAGCAACGCACACATTATACTTCCCCCAAAGTTTGCCCGCACAAATAACTCCAGGTATTACTTGGCACCTGAAGGAGTCCAGGCAGCCAAAGCATTGTGCTTAGTGGAATGTCACACAGTAATGCCTGTTCTGCATGCCAGTCACCAGTTCCCAATATTGAACTCTGCATCAGGCCCAGACACAGTTCGGGGGTAATAACGCGCTCTATGTGTTTTTGCCCCCAATCCAGTACTTTAACTGGGCGCGCACTGTCCGGTACTGAGTACCCGCGCTTTAATTTGGAAGTGAGAGTACCTGCACTTCTCGGCCCTGCCTCAATACATTTAATGGAAGAGCACTGGCACTTCTCAAGAGCAAACAAGCACTCAGAAGAATGAGTACCTGCACTTCGACATTCCCATTAAACCACTGCCCCAATCGACCTGCAGTGCTCAATGAGTCCACGTATACTCAGGTGCTATACACCTTTCTGTACCCGTACACAACTAGGCACGGTGTAAAGGCAGGGCAGTCACACTGTATGCACAATGTAAATCTGAAAAAGTACTCTTGGAGTATGTGTTTGATTGTGGAACACTGTGGTGAGGATGTTTGTTGGAAGTGTCCCACAGTGACTGTTCTCAGGAGATTCAATGATTAACCTCTTTCCACCTTCTGCATGTGCAGGGGGGTCTGGGATGCGATAAACATGGTAAGGGCTATGTAGGTATTTAGGGGGAATGGAGGAGCACTGTGATTATACAGGGTGTTATGGAGTGAGCAATGGGTAAAAATAGGGTGTAAAATGTGAGCATATAGGGTGCAATGGAGGATCATTGTGAGAAAGTAGGGTGTAATGGAGGAGCACTTTGAGCATACAGGGTGTAATGGAGGAGCACTTTGTGCATACAGAGTGTAATGGAGGCGTACTTGGGACATGCAGGGTGCAATGGAAGAGCGCTGTGAGAAAATAGGGTTTTATGGAGGAGTACTATGAGCATACAGGGTGTAATGGAGGAGCATAGTCAGCATTAAGGGTGTAATGGAGAAGCACTGCCAATCTACAGGGTGTAATGGAGGGGCACTGTGGGCATACAGGGTACAGTTGTGGAGCAGTGAGAAAATAGGGTGTTACAGAGAAGCATGTGAGCATACAGGGTGCAATGGAGGAGCATCGTGTGTATACAGAGTGTAATGGATGGGGCACTGTATGCATACAGGGTACAATTTCGGAGAAGTGTGAGAAACTAGGGTGCTATAGAGGAGCACTGTGAGCATACAGGTATAATGGAGGTGTACTGTGTGCATACAGGGTACGACGGAGGAGCATAATGAGCATACAGGGTATAATGGAGGCGCATGTGAGCGTACATCGTGTACTGAAGGAGCACTGTGGTAAGGGAAGAAGCAACACAATGGGTGGGGTCGGATGGGAAGAAGCAATGGGGGAAGGATACATTTATTGGAAAAAATTGCAATAAATTCTCTAAATACTTTTATTGATGGAAAAGAAGACAGAACAGCTGAACTTTGAACTGAAATCATGCCTCAAATGACAAAAATGATACAAGTTCTACAGATCAAAAAACGTTTAACATTTATTTTCATTTGTTTGGTCTGTGACATGAGGAGCAACATTTTTACAAACTACCTGTTCAAGCACACAGATAATTTGTAATGGTGGACTACAAAGACAATGGGAGGGAGTTGGGAAGGGGCAATGGGATGATAAAGAAAACCATTATGACATGTCTAGCACTGGTCGCATCATAACGCTTTTTTGAGGGTCGAGCGCACAAGCGCTCCATCCCTGGTGTAATCTCTCTTTGGGCTTTTAACCACGCCCATTTCACGCCTGACACTTTCATTGGTTCGTGGGCTTGCCTTTTAGAATCCGCTTGCTTTCATTAGTGAAAGGCATGCATACGTCATGCCTTTTCCGGTGTTAAGTCAATCTCAAGCGCACCAACCAACTACTGAAAACATACGAGGCTCAATGTTTTCAGCCTGGTTTCTGCACTTCTTTATCTTTTTATTTTCCACGCAGTGCGATCGTGCTGGGTTTTACATAGCACGATCCTGCTCGGTTTTCTCATTTTCAATTTCAGCACGATCGTGCTGCCTTTCACATAGTGCAATCGCACTCGTTGTTTAAATTTTAATTTGTGTGGGAAAGAAAAGTCCGGTTAGGAGTTTACAATGCTAATAGCTCTAACTCGAGCAAATGCGAGATCCGTTGTATTGCAAATGCATAATTTCTTATGGGACTGGAGGGGACAACGCAGACAATGGGAGGTGGGAGGGAAAAAGCCAAACAGACAACTGAAGGTTGGGGGCTTAAGAAAAGACTCATCACAGAAAAGAGTGGGGGTGGAGGGTGTGAAAGGAAAATGGGAAGAAGCTCTCCTGGACCTCCATCAATGACAACAACACCATCGAAATCATGAACACCATCCACTCTGGTTCTCCATCTGACCCCTGCCCTCACCACAGTCTCAACAAAGCAAGCTCCGTCATCGCACCCCAACTATGGAAGATCATCAACAGCTCCTTCGGGTCTGCCATCTTCCCGGAGAGCTGGAAACACACCGAGATCAACGCCCTCCTCAAAAAACCCAAGGCAGACCCAAAGGACCTCAAGAACTTCTGGCCTATCTCCCTGCTCCCCTTCCCAGCAAAAGTAATCGAGAAGGCTGTAGACAGACAAATAACCCGCTTCCTCAAGGAGAACCGCACCCTGGACCCTTCCCAATCCGGATTCCGCAGCAACCACAGCACCGAAACCACCCTCATCGCCGCCACCGACGACATCAGAACCATACTGGACAGCGGCAAAACCACGGCCCTCATCCTCCTGGACCTCTCGGCTGCGGTTGACACCACCTGCCACCACACCCTATGCTCACGCCTCTGCAGTGCTGGAATCTGCAACAGAGCCATGGACTGGGTCACCTCCTTTCTCACCGGCAGAACCCAGTGAGTCTGCCTCCCCCTATTGCGCTCGGCGGCTACCAAAATCATCTGAGGCGTACCCCAGGGTTCGTTCCTCAGCTCGACCCTCTTCAACGTCTACATGGCCCCATTTGCTAATATCGCCCGATCCCACAACCTCAACATCATCTGATACGCCGATGACACCCAGCTGATCCTCTGCCTCACCAAGGACTCCACCAAGACCAACCTCCACGAAGGAATGAAGGCCATTGCCGAATGGATGAAGAGTAACTGCATCAAACTTAATTCCGAGAAGACAGAAGTCCTCATCTTCCGCTCCATGCCCTCCACATGGGATGACACCTGGTGGCCTGCCACTCTCGGAACCGCTCCGACTCCCACTGACCACGCACGCAACCTAGGATTCATCTTGGACCCCTCACTAACCATGACCCATCAAGTCAACGCCATCTTCTACTTCTGCTTCAACACCCTCCGCATGAAAGATCTACAAATGGATACCCACCGAAACCAGGAGAACAGTCATCCAAGCCCTCGTAAGCAGCAAACTGGACTACGGCAATGCCCTCTATGCAGGAACCACGGGCAAACTCCAGAAGAGGCTGCAACGCATCCAAAACGCCTCTGCACGCCTCATCCTGGACATCCCTCACCACTGCCACATCACAGACCACCTGAAAAACCTGCACTGGGTCCCAGTCAACAAGAGAATCACCTTGAAACTCCTCATCCACGCTCACAAAGCACTGCACAACACCGGAGGAGAATACCTCAACAGAAGACTCTCATTCTACACCCCGACCCAGCAACTTCGCTCCGCCGAACTCGCCCTTGCAACCGTTCCACATGTCCGCAGAACTACAACCAGCGGTAGATCATTCTCGCACCTTGCTGCCAAAACATGAAACACTCTTCCCACCCACCTGCTCCAGACCAAAAACCTCCTTACCTTCAGGAAATGTCTGAAGACCTGGCTGTTTGAGCAGTAGCACCACTTCTCTCTCTTTCTCCCCCCTCCTCAGCGCCTTGAGACCCTCATGGGTGAGTAGTGCGCTTTACAAGTTCCTTATTGATTGATTGATTGAATGGGTGGAGGTGGGAGGGGTGGAAGCTAGGGAGATGGCAGTGTGTAGGAGGCTGGTCCTCTGTTTAGTGTGCAAAGCTAGGCTAGGCACACTGTGCAGGGGGTTCAGGCAATCACATATTGGTTTACAGGGGTAAAAACGAATGTTCTAATGCTCTAATTTTTAATGTAGCTTGGTTGAGCACTTAGGCCAATCTTGGAGAAGTGCAAAGCATTTGTTGTACTCACAGTATCAATCTTGCAACTCACATACTCAAAGGAATAACTCAAGAACACTCTATACTAATATTTCTGTTTTTTATGTAATTTTTAAGACCAAGATTATAAAAATTGGTCAAGTACTTTTCGAGATATGAATTTTTGTAGTTGAATTAAATTAGTCTTTTTGTACATACTTGCGCACTATAGGAATCAATGGAAGATCTCCTTTAAGAATAGATAATAAAATCATACAGTTGGTTTACTAAGTTCTTTGTTTGCAGGTTTGTCAAGGTCATCGATAGGCACACTGTGCCAGCTGGAGAAGTTCAGACGGCTCCCGGTTACAGCGGGAGCAGCGATGAAAGGTCGTAGGAGCTGGTGCAGGGGGACCACTTGGAAAAGCACTCCACAGGTAAGTTTAAAGATGGTTATTTGGGGTCCCCTTTGAGTGTTGAGGTCACAAGGGGTGGGGGACCCTTAGGGCATACCAGGTTCCTCAGTGCAGGGCACAGGGTGGCCGGGTGCAGAGCGAATCGGTGGGTCAGGAGCTGTGTGCAAGGATGCCCCCTGGAGCAGGAGGTAAGTTGGTTCAAGGGTCATTTGCAGGCCAACGGGAGCACTCTAGTGGGAGGTCCAGGGTGTTCCTGAAGTCCCCTGACTGGGGTTTCCTCCTGGTCCTTTTTCATCCCCAGACGGGCTGGTTTTCTTGCTGTCCGACATTAGTTGACCAACACACAGGGTATTGGTATGGTTTGACCACTGGAGGGCGCAGTGCCACCAAACTTGGCACACTAGCAGGGTTTTTCTTCACAGTCATCTATGTATTGTTTAGTCCAGCTGCATCGTCTGCTTCAGGAGTTAGCAGCTGGTCAGTGAAGTGACCCTAATGGCTTGCTGTTTACTTGCTGTTGTGGAGTGCTACCTCCAATCTAGAGGGAGTTCTATGGTCATTTCTGAAGCAAGGAGGCCCTCTGGGGTTCTTTAGAGTTTTTCCAGTTGTCCAGCAGCTCCACAGCAATGATTCTCGAGTCCTGGGTGCAGCAGGCAGGGTTTAGCACCTTTTCTTTGTTGCAGCAGGTCCACAGTTCTCGTCCCTTGGATCTTCTTCATGCTGGTGTTCTTTTGCCCATCAAATCAGATTTCCTGGTCTAGGGATGTGCACTAAATACTGTATTTAGTGGGCGTGTTAGGGGGAACCTGGTAGTGACCAATGGGTCACCTACCTTTGGGTGGCTACACACTCTAAAGTGGCCACTTCTTGTGGGAAGAGTCACATCCCTATCCCTGATTGGCTATTTTCCTTTCATCCAAGATGCAGAAAAATGAAGTGGAGTGTCCACCTTGCAGGCAACACCTTAGGGGCGGTGCATGTCAGGTGGAGTCACTCCTCCTAATCTTTGAGTTTCTTGCAGTTGCTCCTGTCAAAAGTGGGTGTTTACATGGGGGCTACCCTCTGCTGTTAGGAGCAGGCCTGGGGGTTGAGTTTCAAAGGCGGTTAGCCCTTTGAAGCTCACCACCAGGGCAGTGCACATTCCTCAGGGAGGGGATGGTGGCACCTCCACTCAGGAAGAGCTTTGTTCTACAAACCAGAGAGACAGATCTCTCCCCCAAGGTTTGTAGATTGGATGTCTGGAGGTGGCAGGCTAAATAGAACTAGTCAGCAAACCTGCCCGGGCAGTTAGCTTTTGCAGGGGCACCTATAAGGTGACCCCTGGGTACATTTAGGGATAATTCAGTACTGGGCCCAGTTTGGATTTATCATTCTGAGATGTTTGATACCAAACAACACAGGGTTCAGAGTGGACATCATGTAGCTGGGAAACTCTTATTGAACAGTGTCTAGCACATGTATTAAAATGGCTGCTCTGTTCACTTACTATGTCCCAGGCAAGGACACAGTGGGGGCATATTGCTCATGCAGCTATGCCCTCAAATATAATATGGTGCACTCTGCCCTAGGGCTGGAAGGCCTACCATAGGGGTGTCTTATCCATAGCGTATGTAGTGTATGGTGGACAGGGCACATAGGCAGTGCGCCATTTCGAGTCTGTGTTTTAGGCTTGCACCAGGACACCCAGCCTGCAATGGCAGTGCTGGGTGCATCTGGACGCATGGCCCTAGAGGATGGCACAATCAGTGGTGTTGCCCTCAGGGGCCTACCCTTAGTACCCCATGCCCTGAGTACCTAAGTACATTTTACTAGTGACCTATAGTGGTGCTGAAGGAGTATTCAATTGTGCCAATGCATCACAACAGTTTTAGGGAAAGAGCTCTTGCCTAGGGGAACCTGGTTAGCAGGGGCCCTGGGCACTACAATTTCTAGGCTACATTATACATCAGACAAAAGTTGGGGGGCTAACTGTAAACAATACCTTTTGCATGCACTATCGGCAGGTGAGAACTAAAAATACACCTCTGCATATTTACCACAATTACTTACACCTTCTCACAGTATCCAAATGTGGGCCACAGTGTTGATGTTTCTTGTCACCCTTTAAGGGTGATAGAATTATCTATGCCTCATGAGTCTAGGCCTTCAGGGTATTCCTTGTGTTCTGTACAGAAAATAAGGACACCAAAGTTCAATAAACAAAGAGCTACGCAGGAAGGTTGAATGGAAAAATAGTCCATCAGGAATTTATGATAAAAGAAAGGAGGCTCAAAATTGAAATGAGAGGTCATTTCTTCAAGCGGAATAGCGTCCCTCATATGGTTAGGAGTAATAATGATATATGAAATGTAAAGTCTAAGAAATGTCAGAAGGAAATAAACTGAAAGCAAAACAGACCATTGGAAAACTGCTATAAGACTAAAAATGACAACTTATGTTTGAGTGAATGTCACTCAGCATCACTTAATCCCCTCACTGCCGCATCCCTTCTTGATGTACCCAATAAAGAGAAAAATAGGAATACGTTGATTTCATTAAACAGAAGCGGAGTTCTTGACACCCAGCACCAGATTCCTTGTTTTAACTAAGGATTATCATGATCGCACATTTTGATTTTCATGTACAGCATTTGCATTTTCGAGTCAGAAAAAGGTAAAAAACTTCAGAAGTAAAGATATATTCCCATATACATGGAGATAGAATATCACTTGCGCTGGCAAGGAAAACTGAAACAGTAATCTCGCCTCAAAAAAATCCGTGATCAGACCTGGTTTAATCGCTTAATCTCCTTATTGCCTTATAGTTTCAAAATAGCTGATTCAGTCTCATAAACCTGACATAGTAGTCTTAACCAATCATTAAATGCTGTGGGTATCATATTGATCCATTCTTGCACAATGTATAAACGTGCAACAATCATTACAATAGAAGTTATAGCAGATATATGTAGGTTCTCTGATAAAAACTGGGTAGCATCCAACCAGTTTTACTTGAATGTGGGCAACTAACTAACATATGGATTATATCAGCTGCTTGCAGCCCATACCTTGGACACCCTCTCTTACCATTCCCTTTATTTTTACCCCACTTAGCTATACTTTCTGGAGTATAATACAGCATGCATAGGGTTTTCAAATGCTGAAACTTTAGGTTGACTGAGACGACCAAGGAATTAGTTATTTTAAAAGCTTCTTTAACATCTGCTGGTTATATTACTTGTCCAATTTTAGCTCTCTATTTATGAGCCAAGACAATCGGATCATCTTCCCTGTTCTCACTCATTACTTTATAGACTCTTCTCATAGATATCCTGTTGTTGGTGGAGTATATGAGTGCAACAAGGTCCTTCTTTATTAAGAACAGACTGTGGGAAATACTACAAGCCAAGTAATCCTGTATTTGTAAATACTTACAAAAGCTATTTCATGGCAATTTACACTGACTTTATTCAACAAAAGTGCAGATACCTTGATGTTCATAGAATTTCCTTACAACAGTACAACAACAACAACAACAACAACAAATGACGCTTGTAAAGCACATGGCTACTCTATAGAGCTTCCCGGCGTTGCAGGTTCATCGACCACTGATCTCACATGTGGAACAAGAATTAAAAGGCACAGTTAAAGTTTTTCAGCTGTGCTTAAAGGAACCAGCATCCTTAGTAGCACGAAGGTGCAGAGAAAGAAGTGCCTCTCCATCTCTTCATCTTAATCTTCAGGACTACCTCTAGCAATGCATCTGAAGAATGTAAAGTTCTAAATGGACGATATTGTGGAACTTTCTTGGTTAGATAGCTGAGTCCTGGGTCATAGAAAGCTTTATGGGCTAACACCAGTCCCTTGAACTTCCCTCTCTCCTGAATAGGTAGCCAGTGCAGCTCCTTGAGATGGACGTGTATTGAGGTGTTCCTTGGGATGTTTAGCAGGAGCCTGGCTGCAGCATTCTGCACCAAATGGAGTATCTTAAGTTGGTACAGAGGGAGACCCCAGTATAATGCAATGGCATAGTCCGGCTGAGATGTTATAAGAGCATGGACTACCATCTTCTAACACGGAGCAGGAAGCAACACAGCTTTCCTCAGAAACCGAAGAAGACCAAAACAGGTCCCAACTACACTTTCCACCTGTGGTTTGAAGGACAGATTGTGGTTGATGTAGGACTCAATACAGAGCCCACTTATGGGGTTTGGGATCAGAAGCATGTGGTGCGATGTGCTGTGTCTCCAGGTCGCGGTGCAGGCAGCGGCATCATCATTGCTGAAGTACTGTCATTGGTAGGCCATAGGCGGCGGTATGTCACAGGGCGGGCTCCGTGCGGCACCCATGGGTCGCGCTGCTGACAGGGGTGTCTGGTGACGATGCTGGAGTCAATGGCGCTGGCGTCGGTGGACCGGGGCTGTGGTGCGGTAAGGGACAGTGCATCGTGTTCCTCACAAGCGTTGTCCTCAGGGCACAGTGCAGGCAGCAGCTTCGGTATCAGCATAGAGCGGTGGCGGCGGGGATACCACGGCTGAGGTATGAGCAAGGCACAGCGGAGTGCGGATCTCCCAGGTCACGGTGCAAGCAGTGGCTCTGTGACATCAACAGGTGGCAGCTCCTTGAGATTAGTGTTGTAGTGTGAAGCGGGGCATGGCTCCACACAGCAGCGTCAGGTCACAGTGCAGACAGCGCCATCGTTGAAATGTAATGTGATAATGTGGTGGTTTTTCTTCTGTTGCAGCACAAAACACACATTTCCCAGTGCAGTAGGTTGATGAACCTGAAGTCTTTGATATGCCTGAGACTCCCAACAGGAGGCAAGCTCTACTTCAAGCCCTTGGAGAAACTTCATATGCAGGATACACAGCAAAGTCCAATCTTTGTCCTCTTTAAGGCAGAAGCAGCAACTGCAGGCCAATCCAGCAGAGCACACACAGGAAAGGGGCAATACTCCTCCTCCAGCTCTTCAGCTCTTCTCCTTGGCAAAGGTCCCTCTTGATACAGAAGTAATCTAAAAATCCACGGTTTAAGGTCCACTACTTATACTCATGACTGCCTTTGAAGTAGGCAAACTTCAAAGGGAAGACTCTGTTGTTCACAAGATCCTGCCTTGCCCAGGCCTGGCTCCAGAAACACACCATGGGGTTGGAAACTGCATTGTGTGAGGACAGGCATAGCCCTTTCAGGTGTACGTGTCAGCTCCTCCCTCACTACAGTAGCACAGGACACTCATCAGGATATGCATGACACACCTCAGCTCCCTTTGTGTCACTATCTAGAGGGGAATTCACAAACAGCCCAACTGTCAGTCTGACACAGACGTGGATTCCACAGGCAGGCAGAGGCACTGAATGTTAAGCAAGCAAATGCCCACTTTCTAAAAGTGCCATTTTCAAACAGAAAATCCAATACCAACTCTACAAAAGGTGTAATTGTAAGTTCAGAGACCCCAAACTCCAGAGCTCTATCTGCTCTCAATGGGTAACTATACTTAAAAGATATTGAAAGGCAGTCTACATATTAATCTGTGGGAGAAATAGGCCTTGCAATTGTGAAAAACGAATTTGGCAGTATTTCACTAAAAGGGCATGTAAAACACACCAGTACATGTCCTACCTTTTAAATACACTGCTGCCTGCCCATTGGGCTACCTAGGGCCTACCTTAGGGGCGACTTACTTGCAGTAAAAGGGAAGATTTGGGCCTGGCAAGTGGATGCACTTGCCAGGTCAAATTGGCAGTTTGAAACTGCACACACAGACACTGCAATGGCACAATCAGTGCTGCAGGCCCAGTAGTAGCATTTGATTTAAAGGCCCAGGGCACCTCTGGTGCACTTTACTAGGGACTTACCAGTAAATCAAGTATGCCAACTATGGATAAACCAATCACCAATACAATTTACACAGGGAGCACTTGCACTTAAGCACTGATTTGCATTGGTAAAGTGCGCAGAGACAATAAACAAGCAAAAACAGACCTGAACAAATAGGAGGAAAAAGGCAAAACATTTGAGGATAACCCTGCAAAAGGCCATTTCCAACAGGTGCTAACAGAGAAATCGGCTGGTCGTAGTTTTTTTTAACAGTGGAATCAGCTTTTCCTTCTTCTAGCTACAAAAACAATGGCCTGGCGCAGAGAATTATTTAAAAGAGAATTCAGAAAGAGAAAGATTACCTCGATGCTAGTGACCAAAATCTAAAGGGGGCAAGTGTTGTCAGGGTAACCCCACTTATAAGCTTTAAGAGTTTTCTTGGAATCTTCCATCGAGATGGTGGTAAACTTTGTCAGAGAGCAAGAGTGTAAGGTACAATCTGTTGAGGACTGACCCCCTAACATATTAAAGCCAATTCAATTATTGACTACAGGTACATTTTGACCCCCTTGCCAGTGGCAGACTGTAATTGTAGGAGGGAGGGAGGGAGCAGGACACTCAGGCACACATGCAGACTCACACTCTTTCATTCACACATGCGTGCACACCAGTGCATAATTTGTAAATAAAAACATGCCGGTGCCCAAAGCCCTCCTCTTAAATATGCGGCTGCTGCAATTAAATGTGCGAGAACGGAATATTGAGGCAGCGTAATCCTGAAGCCACCCCTGGCCTCTTCAATCCCTATAAAACCACTTTGTGACGCTTTTTCGTTTTCCCCTTCCTCTGTCTTTCCCATATTTATCTTTTGCTCACAGCAAATGCTTGAGGGAGAAGAATAAGCCCCCGGCCCTCAAAAATAAATGCCGGTGCTCAGAACCGGAAACAACAAGCACAAATTAAGCACTGGTGTACACACATCCATTCACAATAATCATTATCAAATATTCAAACATGCACACATGCACGTACTAAACATTCATTTAAAAAAATAAAAAATACACACACACACACTTACCTTCAGCTCTGCCTCGGAGGTACCAGGAGGGTTGGGACTGCTGCCTTTCCTCACCGGCTAACCTAAGGTCAGCCAATGAAGAAAGGCAGCAGTCCCAGCTCGTCACAGAGAGGGATGGAGTCAGTGAGACTGCTGACCTCACCCAACTCTGTGAGGAGGTGTCACTGATTGACATTCGGCCCTGGGCACATCAGGGCTAAAAAATGAAGCGCCCAGGTCCGAAGCAATCAGTGACGTTCCCCCTCATCATGAGGGGGAAGGCCTCAAGGCACCTTTGCTAAGTTGAAAAGGTCATGCCCACAGGGCTGTGACTTTTTCAGCCCAGCAAAGTTCAGCTGAGGCAGCCGGGAGCCTGCGCAAATAGGGCATGTCTAGCTCCCGGCTGCCTGACTTGAAAATGAAGACTGTCTGTCAGGTTGACCTTTGCTCAGCCTGACATACACTCTCCTTGTGAGGCGAAAAGGTTGGGGCCGTGCACCCTCAGCCCCAAAGGCCAGGCCCGGCTGCCCCTTGCCCATTTGATTCAACACTGTGGTTGGCTCCAGCTATATTTAAGGTCTCAACAATACCCAGAATCTTGTTTCAGTCAGTACCATATCCTGTCTAGAGAGTCTTTAAAGGTGATCAGTAGAGAGGGATTGCACCGAAGAGGTGTGTAAAAGTGGATAGTGGGAATCTGATATTCCTCACACCAGTGACTCCTGATTTTCACAGAGTCTGTTATAACCTTAAAAAAAATCGAATGAAATAGCTGTTGTCTATGTCTGCATAAAGAGATCTTTTTGTCTTCCCCAAGAGCAATTTTATAAGTTAATTCATTTTTGCTACTTTTGATATCAGTGACAAAACAGCAAATTGTCCAAGACAGCCAAAAAATATGTCTTGAAATCGGGTAGTGACCATCTTTTATTGGAAGGCAACTTAATGCATCTGATTTCATCTTCTGATCTTTGATGTCCCCAGACAAAGCTACTCCCAGCAGCATCTACTCTCTTTTCCGAAAAATAATTCAGCACGGGTAATGAAACAGACAGAGAAACTTAGATAAGATGTTTATTTTAACAATATTGAGCGGCCGATTACATTAATAGGGAGTCGGATTTATAGCTTCATTTTGGATATGAACTATTTTTTTCATACATTTTGCAGCACATTCCTACTACAACAATGGCAAGGTATGAAACGCACCGATAACACCAATGTCTAATTAGACAGTAATAGACTATGGAATTGTAAAAGGTAAGAGGGAGAGCAATTGTAGTAGCAGAAAAGTCCCTGCAACAGGTGGTACCAATTGTGTGTTGCATTACAGAAATGGCAATCATCCTTTATCACCATAAGATGAGCAGGACCATGGACCCGCAGGCATCAGATGAACCTTCCTGCTATGTCTCACTGCAGGAGTGTCTGGGGGGTTGAACTGACAGAGCTGGATGGCCTAGGGACAGTGCAACAGATCAAATACCAGAACCTTCCAAGAGGGTCTCACTCTGCTACAGAGGTCTCATGTCAGTGGCGACGGTGAGGCATTGGTGAAGAGGACATGCAGCTAATAAAAGCATTCCATACAGCATCCTAGTCCCATAGATGATCGTTGATTTTAGCAAATTTTCCTTTGGAAGCAGCTAGAGTCAACATGGCGTCAGTCTGTTTTGAGATGGACGGGGCAAGATGTTTTACCATTTTCTCAGGACGCAGATCTTGGCCACCACCAGTACAGAAGCCATCCATCTCCTCTCCTGGGAAGTCAATTCATCCATATCCTCGAAGGTGTGTTAACAGCACCAAATCGAGGAAGCGCACTGAATGAACCTTGCTCATAGTGCTCCATATATTAGACAAGAAGGGAGTGAGAATGGGACAATACCAGGATTATGTATGTAATATGTAATATCACTGTAAGCTGGCCACAAAGCCAGAAATGTGATGTAGAATTGAGTGTTGTTTGGTACAGTTGAGAGCGACCAGTACCAGTTGTGAAGTAGTTTTAATTTTAAGGTGGCCTTCTCTGAGGCCATTGTTAAAGGTAGAAAGGTTCTCTGTCCCCGGTATCTTCATCAAATTCCTTCTGGCATTTTCTGAACCCTATGCAAAGTGTTAGAAATTAGGTCTTTGGTTGGCAGTCAGGTTACCCCCTGTCCAAGCAAGGACCCTCACTCTAGTCAGGGTAAAGGAAAGTCATACTCAGTTAACCCCCGCTTACCCCCTTAGTAGATTGCCACAAGCAGGTAGGTTTAACTTCAGAGACCAGGTGTAAAGTATTTGTACCAACACACACAGTAATATAGTAAAACACCACAAAATGACTCAACACGGGTTTAGAAAAATAGCCAATATTTATCTAAACAAAACAAGACTAAAACGACAAAAATCTGACATCGACAGGTCAAGTTATGAATTTTTAAAGATTAAACTCAAAAATAGCGCTTAAAAACACGAAATGCTTCGATGAGGTGATAACATGGAGTAGTTTCCAACAATTACATGCCAACGGCGCTGGATACCGAGCCACGCAGACCCCCGGGTACAGTACCTTAGAAAAGTGTGAAAACAAGCCAGTGCACAAAGTCGGGGATCGCGGCATCACTGGATCTGCGGCGGCATCGGTTCCGGTGCTGCGGGCGAAGGAGTGGAGGCATCATGAAGAGGCGTCGGGTCCTTGCTGCAGAGAGGTGGAGGTGAGGCGGCATTGGTGCGAAGCGTTGAATCCGTGCACTTCGGGCGGAGTCGGTCATGACATGGTGCAGTGACTTCCACGGAGTCGCGGACTTTGGCAGGGCTGCAGCGATGTCAGGACTGCGAGGGTCATAACACTCCAGCAAGGACCACAGAGTCGGTAGTAGGTGGCGTCATGGGCTTCGGCAGCGGCATTGGTCCGGAGTCATCCGAAGTCGGTTTTCTTGGAGTTTCACCAGGTTCTCCTTTCAAGAGCCCAGGGACTGGATAGGGCACCACTTGTCAAGGCAGGAGTATCAGCAGAGAGTCCAGGTGCTGATAGGGGAAGTCCTTGATGGCCCTG
Organism: Pleurodeles waltl; assembly: GCF_031143425.1. Classification (NCBI taxonomy): domain Eukaryota; kingdom Metazoa; phylum Chordata; class Amphibia; order Caudata; family Salamandridae; genus Pleurodeles; species Pleurodeles waltl. The sequence goes on along the minus strand of NC_090447.1, from coordinate 1,272,060,085 downwards.
AGACCTCAGAACAGGAGGCAAGCTCAGTCCAAGCCCTTGGAGATTCTTCACAAGCAGGAATATACCACAAAGTCCATTCTTTGTCCCCTTTCACAGGCAGAAGCAGCAACTGCAGGATAGCCCAACAAGCAGTCACAGGCAGGGGCAGTGCTTCGCCTCAGCTCTTCTCCTTGGCAGATGTTCCTCTTGATTCCAGAAGTGATCTAATTTTCAGGGGGTTTGGGTGCTCTTCCTATACCCCTTTCTGCCTTTGAAGTAGCCTACTTTAAAGGAAGGTCTCTCTTGTTTGTGAGATCCTGCCTTGCCCAGGCCAGGCCCCAAACACACACCAGGGGGTTGGAGACTGCATTGTGTGAGGGTAGGAACCACCCTTTCAGGTGTGAGTGAATACTCCTCCCCTCCCTCCCAGCACAGATGGCTCATCTGTATATGCAGGGTACACCCCAGCTCTTTGTAAGCCCCTTTGTGCCACTGTCTACAGGAGAGGTGCAACCAGCCCAACTGTCAAACTGACCCAGTCAGGGAATCCACAAACAGGCAGAGTCACAGAATGGTTTAAGCAAGAAAATGCCTACTTTTTAAAAGTGCCATTTTCAAACACACAATCTAAAAACCAACTACACTAAAAGATGAATTTTTAAATTGTGAGCTCTGAAACCCTAAACTCCAAGTTTCTATCTGCTCCCAAAGGGAATCTGCACTTTAATAATATTTAAAGGCAGTCCCCATGTTAACCTATGAGAGAGATAGGCCTTGCAACAGTGAAAACCGAATTTGGCAGTATTTCACTGTTGGGACATGTAAAACAGATAAGTACATGTCCTACCTTTTACATGCAGTGCACCCTGCCCATGGGGCTATCTAGGGCCTACCTGAGGGTTTCCTTACATGTAAGAAAAGGGAAAGTTTAGGCCTGCAAGTGGGTACTCTTGCCAAGTCGAACTGGCAGTTTAAAACTGCACACACAAACACAGCAGTGCTGCAGGCCCACTAGTAGCATTTGATTTACAGGCCCTGAGCACATCTAGTGCACTTTACTAGGGACTTACTAGTAAATCAAATATGCCAATTATGGAAAGCGAATTTGAATCTACATTTTACGTAGGAGCACTTGCACTTTAGCACTGAATAGCAGTGGTAAAGTGCCCAGAGTGACAAAGACAGCAAAAACAGCACACATCAACAACCTGGGAAAACAGAGGCAAAAGGGGAGACCGCACTAAGGATGCCAAGTCTAACAGACAGCAAATGTTCCTCAATGGGCTTGGTGTACAGTGGATCTATAATCACAGTGTATAACCCAGAAATTAATTAAATCGCCTTACTTAGTAAGATGAGTGTGGAGAACAGGAGAAGTAGGCATCATCGGGTGGCTCTTCAGTTTCCCAGAAATGGAATGTTACCAGTGTTGGGAGACATCAAGGCCATATCCCCATTATCAGTCTGGGAAGCTTTTCATTACATTTGGGCTGAGCAGGTAACCGATCTCAAGGATATCTTTCAAGGAAGAGGCAGTTCAATGAAAGGGCCTTTCACCAATCCTGATGCCAGCATTATGCCAGATGGGGGCCTCTAAATGAAAAAAAAACCTTTCTGTTTCAGCTGCTTGTGTTGAATCTTCCACATCTGTATGGAGTGTAGCAAAAGTGGATTTGAAGGGTCTGCAGAGTTTTCAATGGGTTTATACAGAACCTACGGACCCTGCAGGGGTTACGCATTTTTAACAAGTGCTCATGATTAAGTTAGATAATATAACTTATACTGCTTGAAAGCTTAATCCCAAAATAGGTAGCTGCCCGAAGTACAAATGCTTCCTTCTTGGTTGGTGTATAATTAAGAATTATCCTAGTCTTCTATACATTCACTTTTATCCTGATATTCCTCCACATAGCTTTGCTTCTGTAGCAATATCATTCATAGCTCATGGTGTATCTGTTGAGTACATCTCCACATCCTCAGCATAGATGAAGAGTTTGATTGTTACCTCATTAAATATGGCCAGTGTTGTCTCTAGGTTATTGATTAGGTGACGTAAGCAAGGCACAGGGCAAAACAAAAGGGAAAAGTGGGCACCCCTATTAGATGCCCCTAGATATTCTAAATGCCCTAAACATTTGGCCTGCTAGGACCAGCATTGCCACAGATGCCTGATACTGAGTCTTAACCTGTTTCAGATACTTTTCCCCAATACCCACGTAGTTCATTGTTGCCCAGTGATATGTCTATGAGACACTGTCAACAGGCCCTTTGCATCTAAGAGGATCATGCCAACATGCTTAGCAAGTATAAGAGCAAAATGAAAATTGTTATTGCGACATATATATGAATGGTATTGTCCCTAACAAGAATAAATCTGTGTTGTAGTGGGCTCAAAATATCTTGTCTACACCAAGCGAGCCAGATGGCCAATAGCTTTTGTGTCAACAATGATTAGGAAAATTGGTCGCACGAGCATCTTTCTGTGGCAAGTTTACTTTTCTTAAGACCACAGTGTTGGTAATGTTTGTTGAATCTGCAATATTGCCCCCAATCTATATTACAACTAACCTGTGATGATACTAGTACGCGTATGGCAGAAAATGTTTTATTAAATTCAAGAAGGTTGGCTTCCTCCCATGAATCCCTACCAGAGTGCTGACTCTTTATAGATAATTTCACATCTGTCAGAGTAACATCATCCTCTGAAATCAACACCTGGATCTCAGTTAAGCATGGGGCATTGGTGGCTTGTAAGTATACATCAGCTGGATTCAGTAGTATTTTGTCACCACTACTGTGAAGCACCTGATACAATTCCATGATTTGGTTAAGCACAGCCTGTGTCTCATACACCTACTGCCCTCATGTTCCTTAATGCAGTCAATCATATTTTTATGTTGTTCCTCTGCAATTTTATAGTCTAAAATTATGTAGGCGGGCTGTCTCACTGTATTCATATTATGAAACCCTCCTTGTTCTGTATGCAGCAACTGCTTTTTCCTTTCTTATGTAACTGGCTGACCTTCTGCATTTGATCAGTGCAAGATGAGCTTCCTGCTCATAAAGGTTTTTTATCAATAATTGATTGGGTGTGTACTATTTCTATGACAGCAGTTCATCCTAATGTTGGCGAAGTCTAGAATGCTGTGACCTTTTTTTTCTAAGATAAACTGCATAGTAACACCACATAGATAAGGCTTGAGCACTTCCCATACTATATTAGGAGCAGCAGAGTCCACATTAATAGAAATACGCTCAGCTAGTAGTGTAGCAATTCTGTTTTAATCTTCCAAATTCACAAATAAGAAGCATGGGAAAGTCCATCGCCAACCTCCCTTACTTTTGTCCAGGATTTGAATGGACATCAATTTAGGGGTTTGAGCTGATGTAATGTTGGGACAAAGTTCTATTTTGATCTTGTTAATTATCCTTTGTGAGGCTAGGATCATGTCTATCCTAGAACAGTGTCTGTGTGGTGCTAAATAATAAGAATAAATGGGACTATGGGGGTCATTTCGAGTATGGCGGGCGGCGATTGCCGCCCGCCAAACTTCCCCCGTCGAAAGACCGCTCCGCGGTCAAAAGACCGCGGGGGCCATTTCGACTTTCCCGCTGGGCCGGCGGGCGACCGCCAAAAGAGCGCCCGCCGGCCCAGCGGGAAAGGCCCTGCAACATTGAAGCCGGCTCCGAATGGAGCCGGCGGTGTTGCAGGGGAGCGACGGGTGCAGTTGCACCCGTCGCGATTTTCACTGTCTGCAAAGCAGACAGTGAAAATCCTGCTGGGGCCCTGTTAGGGGGCCCCTGCACTGCCCATGCCAGTGGCATGGGCAGTGCAGGGGGCCACAGAGGCCCCACGACACCCGTTCCCGCCATCCTGTTTCTGGCAAGCAGCGCCGCCATGGAGGATTCTCCCAGCCGGGGGAAATCCGGCAGGAAACCGCCGGACCCGGCAGGGCGACCGCGGCTTTACAGCCGCGGTCGGAATAGCAAAGGAAGCACCGCCAGCCTGTTGGCGGTGCTTCCATGGTCGTCGACCCTGGCGGTCGATGACCGCCAGGGTCAGAATGACCCCCTATATTTCTTGACTGCTCGCCATTTATTAGAACATACACTTAGATCTTTTATGGAGAGTCTAGTGTTATTCATGCAACAAAAAGTGTGCTGCTTCGAGTGTCACATTTATAAGGTGCAATGCAATTGAAATCTCCTAATATAATAAGTTCACAGGCCCCCATCGCCGGATTCCAAATTTAAGTCAATTGTAGTTAGTGATCTTAGATTGATTGACTTGGTATGTAAAGGTGATGGTGACAATAAGGTGATGTTTTATTTGTGCATTTGTTGAAGGAAAGATCCACACAGTACTTAAGATGTGAAATAAATTAAAGTTAAGATTGTTGTCAGTCAGTTGATATAGATGAAAACGAAAACATTAGGGCCTTTCATGGAACATAATGCAGGGCTGGGTGACCAACAAGCTGCTTGCGTTGTAGGTAATTTCTGGCAGCAAGGATGGTCTCTAGACAAATAAAGCTTATTCACCATATTGTCAGCCAAAGGACTCAAATGGAGAACCTAAGAATTGTGAGTAAAAGAGCAGGGATAGAGGAACCGTGGTGGATATATGGTAAGACAAACCATCAACACTTGTGAAGAACAGGTTAGAGCTATCAGAAGGTGGATTTTTGGTGGGGGCGGGAAAGTTCATGGATCCAAGAGATTATTTGACAAACCGTGGTTCACAAGAATGTCAAAGAGTTCAAAATAATTCTGTTATGGGAGACCTGTCTGTTGGATTCCCACTATTTTGAGTTACCTGCCAACAAAGAAAATGGTTACCCTTCAGGTGTACTGGTGTCACTTTTTTTATTTAAAACTAAATGTGAAATTGAATAACTGGAATTTAAATGTAACTGGGCATTGACGATCATAAAGGAAATTAAATTAGTGTGTAGAGCAAATGTATGAATGTTTCAATATATGCTCAGAAGAAAGCAACATGCAGTAAGCGCAACTAAGATTGAGAATCTGAAAAATAATATTAAAAATGTTTAAGAATTTCTGAAGCTATAGTGGCTGTGACTGGTGACCTAAAAGCTAAGTGTGCACGTAAGGAAACGCTGATGTCCTCTATGAGATTTGTAATTTGAATTATGGTATATAACAAACAATGTAAACAAAATATCTGGTGTAGGGTCCTGCATAACCTTTTCAAGAAAATAAGATGTTACCCTTATATGGAAGATTTGTCAGTGGGTAAGAAGCTAAGCCCACTTTTGTGTTCAAGTAAGAAATTTTGAATGCAATTGTTTACACTTTTTGTTTCCATAAGTCATTTTAGTGTCTGTGATGGTTTAGTTGTGAATGCAGTAGATGGAAGGGGTTACCTTCACTAAGGGCAAGCATTAAAATATTCATTAAGCTAAATCTTAAACTTGGTTGGTATCTCCTTTGAATGTGAATTCCATCAACGTATCCATGCTTGATTGCATGTAGACTCTTTTGAAGGCTTGAGGCTTCTGTTAAGGTTTGTAATATCTGTTATGGTTTAAGGTGATTCAGGATTATTTGCAATGGTATGAAGATTTTTCTTTCCTACTACAAATTCGACTTAAACCTGGACCTGTATCACATGACAACCTTGGGTGGAACATGCAGAGCTCTTTTCACTCCAGATGATTTGGAGCATTTAAAATTGGCAAACAGCAAAGTCGGCGAACTGCGTGGTGCAATTACAACGCGGCCATTACATTGAATGCGTCTTTACCTCGCATTCCTTTACTACACATGACGTTACAACGACATGCCATAGGGAAATCAGCATTGGACTTTAAAGCCCAGCGTTCTCCCTACTGTTGCACAGACTGGAGTTGAAATAGTAAATTTTACAGCTCCTAAATCCAGCGCTTACCATAAGGCATGTCATTGTAATGATATGTGTGGCAAAGGAATGTGTGGTAAAGACGCATTTGTTGTTAACACTGTTGGCTAATGGCATGTGTGGTAAAGTTATGCATTCTTCCGACATACAACCCTTCAAATTTAGAAAGAAACATTAAGATTATCTTGAGTTAAGTTCTGGGAACAAGCCATACCTTTCTGCATCAGAAATATAGCTTAATAAATGGAAATGTACACAAAAGTATTCAAATTAGAAGTGCAGATGCAACCCAAAATCTGTAAATAACGTGTAATTGAAGTTTAGTTCATGATGCAACACATTTTGGAAATATGACACTGCCTCTCCAATGGTCTCCTGATGTTTAAAAAAACTGAAGATTATTGGGCATGGTAGTTATCAATTCTTTGAGTGTTTAGCCGTCAAAGTCCAAGACCAGTAATTTTTAATGTGATTTAAAAATTCTAGACTTTACTCACAGTTGAAGCATTAAAATGTTACTAAATAAAATATGAAGGAGAACTATGCTCCTTGTCTTGACCAAATTACAGCTGCAATACTTGCCCTACAGTGGAGCGCAGAGCAGCTGGGCCCACTTTTGGTATCAATAACCTTGACTTACCAGATTTCTGAAACTTGAAGATGGTTGATAGCTAAACCTCTGCATAAAAAGGAAGTAAAAAGGTTCCTGAACCCTAACGACTCAACTGACTGCTAAATTACATTCAAAAAATATTCTTGATCATTTAGTAAAATATTCGGTGGCAGAAAGAGCTCTAATTCTGCACGATTAAGCAAGATTCCACTCCAATGTACTACAGATAAAGTTTCACTTTAGGGTCCTTGTAGCTGAAATTCACATTTATAGAAGGGTGTCAATGTACTTGTTTTGTGGACTCCACATGGTTTTTGACTGCTGTTAGAACTGGCACCCTTGGGGTGGCTTCCCCAGTCTTTTTGCCTCTGCTTCCTGTGTTTTGACTGTGAGCTGGACTTCGTTTTTTCTGGTTTTTGGTACTCTGGGCACTTTACTACTGCTGACCAGTGTTAAGGTGCACATGCTCTCTGTGTAAATTGCAAGTGTAATTGGCTTTTCCATGCCTGGCATATTTGATTTACCAGTAAGTCCTTAGTAAAATGCACTAGAGGTGCCCAGGGCCTGTAAATCAAATGCTACTAGTGGGCCTGCAGCACTGATTGTGCCGCCCACATGAATAGCCCTGGAAACATGGCTCCAACCTGCCACTGCAGTGTCTTTGTGTGCAGTTTTAAACTGTCAATTTGACCTGGCAAGTGTACCCACTTGCCACGCCCAAACCTTTCCTTTTTGGACATGTAAGGCACCCCTACGGTAGGCCCTGGGTAGCCCCATGGGGAGGGTGCAGTGTATGTTAAAGGTAGGACATGTACTGATGTAGTTTGCATGTCTTGACAGTGAAATACTGACAAACTTGTTTTTGCGTATCCTGATGAGTCTCCTGGGCTAGAGTGGGGAGGGAGGAACTGACACTTACACCTGAAAGGGCTGTGCCTGTTCTCACACAATGCAGTCTCTAACCCACGGGTGTCTGCCTAGGGCCAGGCCTGGGCATAACAGAGACTTTCCTTTGAAGTTTGACTACTTCAAGGATAGAAAGGAGTATAAGTAGTGGACCCAAACCCACTGATTTTTAGATGACTTCTAGATCAAGAGTAACCTCTGCCAAGGAGAAGAGCTGAAGAGCTGGAGGAGGAGTACTGCCCCTTTTTCTGTGAGTGTGCTTTGCTGGGTTGGCCTGCAGTTGTTGCTTCTACCTGAGAGAGGACAAAGACTGGACCTTGTGGTGTTTTCCTGCTTGTGAAGGGTCTCTAAGGGCTTGGACTGAGCGTGCCCCTGTTCTGAAGTCTTAGGGCCATCAAAGACTTCCTCTGCCAGCACCTGGACTCTCTTGCTGAGACTCCTACACTGACAAGTGGTGCCCAATCCAGTCCCTGAGCCATTGAAAGGAGAAGCTGGTGGAATCAAGACTGAAATCCACGCACAGGAGCCGTGCAGGAGAAAAATCGACGCAGCACCTTCTTCGTGACTGCCAAAATCGGCACATCACCCACGCAGCACAGCTGTTCACTACCATACGCTAGAATTTCGCACGCATCATCACTTGGTGTCAGACACACAGTGAACCTTCGCAGAGCTGAGGTTGCCCATCTGGAAATCAACGCATCGCTCTTCTGTGGGAGAGAAAAACTACGCATCGCCTACACGACCTGAGAAGAAACGACGTTAGGCTTTATTTTTGACACAAACCAGTTACTTGTGTAAAAACAACACATCCATTGATTTCTATGGATTAAGACACTTTTTAATTCACTTGTGTATGTTGGACTTTTATCATTTTGGTCTTGTTTAATGTAGATAGATATTGGCTATTTTTCTAAACTTTTGTTGTGTCCCTTTTGTACTGCTTTCAGTGTATCACTGTGTGTGTTGGTCCTAATACTTTGCACATTGCCTTAGAGATAAGCCTGACTGCTTGTGACAAACTACCAGGGGTGAGCAGGGGTTGTCTTAGAAGAGTAACTCCCTTACCCTGACTAGAATGAGGGTCTCTGCTTGGACAGAGTGCAAACTGACTGCCGACCAGAGACCGCATTTCTAACAACTGCATGAATATTGAAACTGTAGACAGGAAAATAACCTGGCTGATGTTTCAAACTTTGAGGATGCTCAAGTGGTTTCTCTTTATGATCCAATAGTTACATTATAGGACGTAGTCGAACTGGAGATGATAATGATGAACTGGGGATGATAATGATGGCTAGTAATAATAAAACATCTAATTATGTAATGGCCTCCATGAAAAGTGAGTATTGGTGCCAATTTTATTCAGCCTATACTTTGACCACTCTCCCTTTATTCTTAGCAATTGCCAAAGGTCCTCAAGGTTGGTTTCTAATATGCAGGGCCATTACTCTATGCAGACAACCTGGTCTTTTTAGACTACATTTTAGTCAGGCTGCAATACCAAGTGAACCATGTAGTTACATATTGTGTAAGGTAAATGTAAATGTATAAAGAGCAAAAACATTGACATTTGGAAGTTTAAAGCCTAAGCTTCCTGGTTTCTCAGTGTAAATCAAATAGAGTTTGCGGAGAGTTTCAAATTCTTCTATTAAATATTTTTAATTTAGAGCAGGGCTCTTGTTATGCAAGTTTAGTACTTTACTGGATCCATCATTCCATATCAAGTTATTGAGTCTAAGACTTACCATAAATTGCAGATCAAAGATAATCATCAATGCCCTTGTAATTGTAATATGTTGTGAACATTTGTTAAGCTGTCCTTTAATAACTCTACCTAGCAGATGCTTCCCTTCTTGCAACCTGTTTCTTCTTCATGATACTCTAAGGAGGCAACATGCCATAGAATGCGTTTTGAAGCTGGAATAATTTAGCAGGTTTTTAATACAAAATCAATTATTTTTGCAACATGTGTTTATTGTTTTAGGATAGTGGAGGAAACATAATGTATATTCATATGCACAGAACTACAAACAATGTATCACATACACTGTGTCTCATTCATATAAGAAGCCAGATATCCAACTGTCCATGTAGGAAAAGTAGCAGGTGAAGGTATCTGAAAGTGTACATTCTATTGCGGCAGGAACCGGATGCATAAAGAGAACAAAAACAGAGGCAGGTGGAGTGGCGGGGGGAGGAAGAAGGGGAAGAAGGTTGGGATAGACAGAAAGACAGATAAGGAGGTAGATGCGAGCCAAGAAGGTAATAGATAGGTAATCAAGAGAAACAGGAACATAAAGTTTAACAATATAACATAATTTAAAGTAGAATAAGGTAAACTAAGGAATAGTAAAGGAGAACAGGCATTTCTCCTGTTATAAAGAATTGGGGTGGTGTGTAGTTGATTTTGCCCTAGTGTCCCCAGGGCACCTAGAGGAGGAAGAGTTATCACAAAGAAACCTGAGAACACCTAATTCACTTAGTTTGCATGAAGCAGTATTAACATCATGGGCAATATCATGAAGGGAGGGGTATTGAACTGTCTCATTGTCAAGTGCTAAGAAGGGACCCTAGACACTGTCAAAGGTTGTAAGTGTATCATTGCATTTGTAAGTGAATTATTCTCAGCAAAATCAATTATTTTAACAAACGTATTACATTTGCTTCTTCAGATATGGAATTTAATAAGGATAAAATTATTTTATGCATTTATTATTTTGGTGTGATTTGGTGTTGTGTTGTTGTTTTGTGGTCCTCTTTAGACTTAGTAAAATATTTTTTATTTCCCAAATGTTTGTACAGAATTCATGTTTTTGAGAGCGCATATTGGGTTACGTGTTTAGTGGTGTGCATCAGGCATAATGGTTTCAATTCATGGTGCGGATGATATTATTAGGAAGGCTACAGATCTTAGAGGTCACACTTGATGCTTCATTATTAACGAATAATCAGCTAAAGCGTCAACATTAAGGTTAAGATTGGAGCATAGTGCAAACATGAATTTGCAGACTGAGAGAGTGTGTAAGTTATACCACTTTACCTATGTTTTTGTTATCAATTGCCCTATAATACACTGGATATGCTTCCACAAAACTCAGAACCTCATGATTTACTGCAGTAGACACTTTGAGTCATGTAAATTTGGCAAAGTACAGTTGAGGAAGGCTATCTGGCAAGGATTTGATCTGACAGATCAGGTACAATTCTGTCCTGGAAAAACGAGCACAGACAGCTGTGATATGGCATAGAATGTAAATGTATGAACTTGTAAAATACAGAGAGAAGTATAGAGTATAGAGTGCAGACAGAAGTGTGATCTCATCAGGAGCCAGATACAAGATTAGAAAATGATCTGCTAGATTATAGAAGGGGATGTAATCTGGCAGAGAATAATTAAAAGAATGATCAGACAATATAGATGAAGGTATGTTCTGTTGAAGACTTGATGATACGCACTAGCACAGCACGGAGCGACTATGATCTGGCACAGCACAGATAAGAATAATATCTGATAGAGCAGAGATACGTATAATTTGTAAAATTACAAATAATTGTATGATCTGGCAGAGCACCGAAGATGGTACATCACTCCATTACTCCTCTCAGTGCATTGGTTCCCGAATACAGCCAGGTGCATATTTAAAATGGCCGAATTCTCCATTCCTTCTCTCTTCACAAATTTTCTCACAAACCTACATTTCTCATAACCTCTGCACTCTACAAACGTGCAAACCTCTCTTCTTGGAATTCCTTGATTTACAGAAACACAATATTATGTCCTAATCCTTCTCTGGCATTGCTCTCAAAACATGGAATCCAATTCCGCCATCTATTTGCTTTCTTACATGCATTTCTATTATCTGTTTTTAATAATTAATATTTTATTTTAATATTAAAATATATTCAATATAATATTATTTGATGTACTATAATTTATTGTCAATATATATTATAATTCAGTATGATGTAATATATGTAAATATTCATTTAAATATTATTATGCATTATCTGTTTTTATTGTATAGTCTGCTTTTTTATGAGTGTTTTCACTTTCCAACGAAAACAACTTCTGTTGACCAAATTTCTCCTGTCTGCAACATCCTAATTAACACTTTGCCATTTCCAGTCCAGTTTGCCATTTCCAGTCCAATCTCATCACTTCAACCCTCTACTGCAAACTCTCTCTGTCTACTGCCTATTAGTATCAAAGTTGTTAATTGCAGCTAGACCATCTTGAACATTCTGTACAAACTTTTGTTTCGCTATTCCAGACAATTGAAGTTTTTAATCTGCTATATGTCGTAAATTCTATATGTATAGTTTTCTTTACTCATTTTATGTCTGTATTCCTGCTCTCCTGTGTCTGTGTAAAGCAACCTGAGCCCTTTGGTTCTTGTACACACTATTCAAAAATCCATAAATAAAATCAGAGATGCTCATGAACAGGGGTGGGCTTAATTTGCATAATTCAGTGTAGCGTAATCGTCCGGAATTATCAGAGAATTCCACAAGATTACGCTTAAATATGCAAGGAGAGTAATTCTTCATTTAGCGCAATTTTTTAGAGCAAATATGCCTCCACGTGTCCAAAATGGGTGCCAGAATACATTTTGCACAAAGAAATAGTGCTAAATGCAACAAAACACAAATTGCAGGCGTGAGCAGGCACTTGCTTATGCCCATATTTATGATTGGTTAGCATCACCTTACCGACATTTATTTTGGTGCTTAAACGGCGCTGACCTAACTCCATATTTATATTTTAACGATAGGCCCATTATCATCAAAATATTGGAGTTAGCATCCTTTGTAGGATGCGTGAACCCATCCTGCGTCAATGAGATGCAAGGTAGACGTTCCCATCCTAAAAATGTCGCTGGCCCCCCAGTGCCATATTTACCTCCCAGCGCAGAAACGACATGCAGGGAGGAGGCGGGCCTAAATAATGGCGCTAAGCATGCTTAGCGCCATTATTTAATGCCTGGCTCAGACGAGGCGTTAAGGTCCAGGTAGGCCCATCTCCATGGTGAAACACCATGGAATGGGCACAAAGATACCCACCCCAAGCCCCAGCAACACCACCACCCACACCACAGTCACACTACAGGAGGGGGACCACATCCCAGGTAAGTTAAGGTAAGTATATATATATTTTTTTTAAAGTGCCATTGGGGGCCCCTTACATGGGGCCCTCTTCCTGGCACTGGGTATTTTGGGCATGCCCAGGGGACACTGTTATCCTGTGGTGGGCATTGGGTTGGTGGCCATGACTAAACTTACACAGGAGTCATTATTTGGCTGCTTGTGCATCAGAAAATTATGCTAGGATGAGTAGCGGCAGAGATTCTGCCGTTAACCAGCCTAACGTCATTTCTGACCCACTAGCGCCATTCCCCCTAATGCCATACCCCTGGCTAGCGTCTTTTTTTTAACATTAGCCATTCCTTAGCGCCATTGTGCGTTATTCCATAAGTATGGCGCACGGATGGCGTTAGCCAGCGTTAAGAAAAAATTACGCACAACTGCGTTAACGCAGTTGTGCACCATTTTTCATAAATATGGGCCTTACTCTCAGCATTCAGCACTATTTGCTTAGTGCAAAATGCATCCTTGAGTCCACATTGGACACAAGGATGCCTTTGGCACTAAGACATAGTGCTAAATGCAGTAGAACATGAATAGCGAGCTCATTAAATGTGATCTTAACTATGTGAGCAAGAGTAATCATGCAATCATCGGAAATTCTGCATCAAATAATAAAACGGAATTACTGAAATTACTCTGATTACTCCAGCATAATCGAGTTTACACCCAGGCCTACTTGTGAACAGAAAGCAAGTAGATGAGGATATGACCTTGCAGAGAATAGATGAGGGTACACACTAGAAAAGCACAAAGGAATATGTGGTCTGCAAAGCACACATGAACATGATCTTGCAGAGGCCAGATGAGGTCAATGTGGAAGGGCATATGTGCAATATGATCTGATATGTCAGCTGATGAATTAAGTTTGATTGAACCCAGTCTGATCGACCTGTAGCATACCATATTGCTCCATTGGGTATGGCCACAACACAGCAGAAAGGGTGCATGGTTCAAAGTTCACAGCTGTGAGTGTCAGCTGGCCCTTCTCGCTTTTTTCTATTTTAGCAACTGAATTTCACATTTATTATTAATGTTTGTGGTGGAATTCCTAATGTAAAGGCCCTCCATTCTGAAAATTCAGTGCTCCTACTGAACATGGGAGGCCCTAGACTGGTGTCTGACCATATGAGCACCCCGCAGAGGATGACTACTACCCTTGTGTAAATTAAGCCCAGTGTCTTCAATCATTCAATCAGTGTTTGTAAGCACAGTACTCACCTGTGAGGGTCTCAAGGCGCTTTAGGGTTGGTCTTCTGAGCTTCAGTCGAAGAGCCAAGTCTTAAGGTCCTTCTTGAATTGAGGTAGGGATAGTGACTGCCTGAGGTGGAGAGGCAGGGTGTTCCAGCTCTTTGCTGCAAGGTAGATGAAGGATCTTCCTCCAGCTGAGGTCTTCCGTATGCGGGGTACAGTGGCAAGTGCCTGTTGAGAGGAGCAGAGAGGTCTGTCTGGGGAGTAGAAGGTGATGTGGTGGTTAAGGTAGGTGGGTCCCAGGTCATAGAGAAGCTTGAAGTTGATCCTCTCCTCGATGGGGAGCCAGTGGAGATCTCTCAGGTGTTGGATGATGTGTTCGCAGTGAGGGACATTCAGGATGAGTTTGGCAGAGGCATTCTGGATGTGTTGTAGTTTTTTTAAGTTCTTCTAGGTGGGTCCGGCGTACAGGGCATTTGCTGTAGTCAAGTCTGCTGGTGACCAGGGCGTGGGTTACGGTCCTTGGGTAGTCTTTTGGGATCCACCTGAGGATCTTCGGAGGAGTCGGAGGGTGTCAAAGGGTGTGGAAACAGACAGAGATGACAGAGTTGACTTGTTGGGTCATTGTGAAGCAATGAATCCAGGATGAAGCCAAGGTTGCATGCGTGGTTTGTAGGGGTGAGGGGGCTGCCTAGTGTGGTCAGCCACCAGGAGTCATCCCAGGCTGATGTGGAGGGTCCCAGATGAGGATCTTGGTCTTGTCAGAGTTGAGCTTGAGGTAGCTCTTCTTCATCCAGGCAGCAACGGCTTACATCCGGTTATGGAAGTTCTTCTTGACCGTTGTAGGGTTTTCGGTCAATGAGATGATCAGCTGGGTGTCATTGGCATAGGAGATGATGTTCAGTCTGTGTCTTCTAACGATGGATAAGAGTGGGGTCATGTAGATGTGGAAGAGTGTGGGGCTCAAGGAGGAGACATGGGGTACTCCGCAGCTGATCTCCGTAGGTTCTGACAGGTATGGAGGGAGGCTGACTTTCTGTGTTCTGCCGGTCAGGAAGTACATACCCACTGTAGGGACTTGCCGCGGATGCCTGCTGCGTGGAGTCTGGAGCAGAGGGTGTGATGGGAGACCATGTCAAAGGTGACTTCTGGTTACAGGGCCCCTCCTTTATTTTCAATGAATGGACAAGTGGAGAAGGAAAAGCGACTATTATTATTTCTAATACGTCTGTCATTAATTTTACCTGTAATGGATCATGGAAATCATTTAATGTAAACGTTGAGTGAAAGACAGGTGGCGAAAGAAATCCTACATTCCTTCCACTTAATCTTCAGGAGCTATTTGGGTCTGACACGTTTCTTGTGTGAGCAGTCCTTCTTAAGCACTCAAATCATCAGAACCTCATTGGGTCCTGGAAGCAGGGAACATATGCTCACACAGCAGCATCCACATCCTCATACATGTGTTAAAACATACACCTACATGACTGGCTGGAATTTAGAACTTCTGAAATGCCCTAACTGTGACTACCTGTCAGCTATTGCCCCTTTCACAAATGACACACAAAATCTCTGACCACACTCCAGCTTGTTAACTTCCAAAACTTTATGAACTGAAATCTGCAAGCCTCCTTTGAGCATTGAATAACCCCCTATAAGCTATGTGAAATTCTACAGGTCTGCCTTATGACTGCAATAGCTTTGTGAAAGCCCCTAGGAGTTATATTCGTCACTTAGAGATTTCAGGAATGCAAGCTGAAAAAGTATTCCACAAGGACAGGCAAGCCTCCTAGAGTTGTAACTCTGCCTCATGAGCATGCTCCCCAGGACAGGCAAAACATCTATAACTTGTGTGGGACACCGATATACTCAACACCTGATGATGCAGAAAAAGAGGGTCCAACATATATTCATACATATCATATAACCAAAAGCATATAATGTAGTGTGATTTTAGTAAAGAAAATAATGTACGAGGGAAATTGTGCCCTCGGGGTAGTTCGCCATCATTATAAACAAGCTTTATTAATCATGAAGAATTGAAAAATGTAGTAATCCGTCATAATTGCAAATGTATGCCATGATTTCTTATTTGAAAACTGTTTTGCTTAGCTTAAATTTAGTAGAGGCTTTGGCCTAGTTGCCTGGTCTCAAATTCTAACTGCGTGGCTTTTCCTTGAACTAATGAAACATATATTCTTGCTTGAAGTTGTATTTTTCCAGCAGAGATGACTAATACACTTATCTCCAAGGTTTCATACTAGGCCGGTTTCATCCCCTTTGATACAAGGTCAGTCTGCAGGTGTGGACAATGAAGGTACAGATAGTAAAATAATTGGCAAACCATGTTACAACTTGTGTTCCAAGGCTCCAAGGACAATGTATGCATAAATGAGCGCTAGTAAAAAGACAATTTTCATTGGACAATTTGAAGCCAACCTATGAACCCTCCAATGGCAGACCCTGCAGAATTTGGAATGTTTCTTATTTAAACCCACTGGACAAAGAGAAGTCAGCCATTTTTTCCTTGATGCCAATTTGAAGCCAGATGCCAGACTCCATTTTGGACGACACCATGATGCCCTTTTCTCTATTCTAGAGAAAGAGACTTTAAGAATTCTCACCCTAGAGACTTTAACTTTGATTTGGCCCGTCTTGCCCATGAAGTAACTTTGCCCCATTCTCCTTGCCGCTGCAAGGAAGCTTGCCCTTAACTTTGCCCCTCTGAAACCTGCCCCATGCTGATCGAACCAGTACCTGAGGGACGAAGACTTTTCTTGAATGCTGATTGTATTTGGTAAATATGAAAGGATAATTGTATTATGCATTGTGTTTTTCCCTTTAGGTACCAACTGCTATTTTGATAGAGCCTAAGCTAGAAGTTTTCCAAATTTGTGTTGACTAAATTCGCTTTGCATGAAGCCCCACATGCCAATGCTAATTAGAGGTTAGTCGAGGTATTCATTCGATGCACCATATAAATTTGAAATCTTGTTATGCTGACTAATGTATGAAATTAGTCAAATACAGTTAGTCATATTAGTGATTTGCATTGCCATAACTGAGTGTATCAATATCCATATTTTGCGTAGATTGCGTTTCTTCCGCCGTTATGGACAGCCAGTAATGTTCATATACATATATCATTTGGTTTTGAGACTTATATACATCGTGCTAGCTTTGTTAATATAGGGAAATAAATTCACTAACTTTTAATAAACTGGTGTGGTTATTCATGACTGAAAGGTCATGGTGTGCCGAAATACCAACTGTCATTGATTTCTGATGTGCTATATTGATCTATTGATAGAGTATTGATTACTGATTACAATAGTTATTGATTATTGATCTGAATGACCCGACTATTCTAGGATGAGGAGAGCCCGACTCGGCTAAAAGATTCACCGACCTCCAACGTGTCCAGGTCCAGGTAATTTATAAGGGCTGGACGCGTTATCACACCCAGAACTCACTAGCCTTCACATGTCACGACATGAGCACAAGACCATCACCAGCTTCTTAGACAGAGTGGTAGCTGAAGTTTGCCTGGGCCGTACTTACATATAGGCTGCAGCAACTGGCTGGATTTCTTGGTAGCTGGACTCAGAGATCAAAGATAGTCCTGCAAGGCCCTTTGCACGGCACTTTCTCAACTTGGACTCACAACCCATTTACCTCAAGTGTTAGTCTCAAGTGTTAGTCTAACCTGACCCTCTCTGTGACTAGATTAGTATCTTCTAGACTCAGCCAATGTCGTTGTGTAACTAGCATGTGGAGGTCAGGGATAACAGACTTCTCATTCCTAGGAACACACTAACAGTAAAACAGGACATAAACAAGCACTGGCAAGGCCAATACATTTTGCCTTTTAGTAATGCTGCACAACGTTTCCAATGCAGTACAGAAAGTGCAGGAGGAGTGAAGAGAAGCAGTGAGTGAGAGAGCAACGTGGAGTGGACAGGGAAGAAGTACATTTGTGAACAGGCAATGGGAGAAGTACATGATGAAAAGGAGAAGCAATGGGTGAGAGAAAAAGATGCAGATGGGGAGAAGAAGCAACAGGAAATACAGTAACATGGAGTGGGCGATGGAGAAGCACAGAGCTGAGGAAGCAACAGGGGAGTGCACAAGGGTGAACACAATATGGTGGGGAGTGGTGAGAACCACACATACAACAGAGAGCAACACGGAGTGCAGAGGGAGAGAAGTATGTGAGGGATATAGCTGGAAAAAGTAGGCACTCTCATAGAGCGCTTAAACAAAATGAAAAAAACTGATAGTAAAAAAAGCATTGGGAGCTTAGAAGTCAGACAATCACAACTCATATCGAAGGTGTAAAGCTCCATGGGAGAGACAAGCACAAGATTGACAAGCTGAGACATAAATAAGAAACAGGCAAATGTGAATGACAGAAAAGCCAGCCAATGTTATGCAATGGGTGGGCTCCAAGCCCCAGTATGTTCTTAGCAAGTCCACAATGTCTCACAAGAGACAGTGTATGCACTGCCACATAAGCAAGACTTAAAAATATAAACTTTGTTATAAAACTCTGACTCAACGCTAGGAATGGGGATATAAATGTCGCAAGATGTCATTACGATTTTCAGTATTGTTCATCATTGTCCATCAATTTTGTTGTTGCTTTTATATTTTTAGATAGTGATTGCGAATAGTACACCAAATGTCATCTGTTTTGATGGGTGAATCAGTATTTAAATCCATTGTTTCCTATGAAAGAGGACATTGTGATCCTTACACCATGAGCAGCAGTTTACCATCTTCACGGTGCTGTTGAACAACAAAGTGGCAGTCATTATTTTAGCAAGACGATCAGTAGTCAGATAACTTTGGTCCTGATCATTATATTTTGCTCATGTTAGAGTAGAAACATTACAGCAGTCACAGTCATTATTTTAATCGCAAACAGTAACTTTTGAGTGTAATTTAGATACTCATAGTTGATACTCTGCATTTACTTTGCGTGATTTCTTACTGTTTGATTGCATTTAATTTTAATGTGTTACTAAAGACTCAGGGGCATACTCACGAGTTTAGTGGCACAGGGCAGCGCAGCACGTCACTGCCCTGCATCACAGGGAAAGGGCAGGTATGTGCTGTATTAATCCAATACAGCACATTCCTGTCCTTTCCCCTTGTGCTGGCACCTTTTTGGCAGCCTATCGATAAGGTAGGCACCCTTGCACCATGGTGCAAGGATGCCTGAGTTGTAGGCAAGATTGTTTTTGTTCAGGAAAGTAAGCCTTCTTGTACAAAAACAAGGTGTATCTTTTTGGCACATTCCTAGGTATACAAGGTCTTCTAAATCTGGGAAGGCATCATAAACCATTGGAGTTTCATGGGAACACCCACGCAATGCCCATGGAATGCCTTCCCAGGGCAGAGTAACGCAATGCAGTGATTTGTGCTGCGTTGCGTTACTTCTTATTTTTGGAGCCATGCATAGTCGCTTTATGTCACTTCAAAAATATGACTTAATGTTTGTGTCGCTCTTGCACCACAATTTGTGGTGCAAAAGTGATGCAAACCGGGTCATAAATATGGCCCTAAGTGTTAACTAAGTGGCAACCTCCATGTAACCCCTCATGGCCTTCTTCACAGCTCAGCCAAGTAACCAAGATAGTCAAGTAAACTTTGGAAGCAATCTTTAACACCTTTCTGTATCTTATTAGGGCAAGTACCTCAATATGTTTACATCTCTATCCTGCACACGTTTAGACCTGATTTACATTATTTCTATGTTTAACCTAATCTTAGGATCTTACACGGTGTTTGATCTCATTATTTAGCTTGTTTGTTTACAAATAACACTATTTGCCTTCAATGGCCTTGGGGTGATTAAAAAACTAAAATAATCACTAACATATTTATGATCTCCTCATATCATAATTTTTTATTTACCATGTGGAAAAGAAAGCACAACTCTTCGGGGAAACCTAAAATTCCAACATGCATTTAATGCAAGAATAGCTGGTATGCAAAAACACAGTGCACAACAATTGCTGTTGCAACGAACCTTAGCTACCTCCCTCATTAAGGTCGAGCATTTAATGCTAAAATCTAAACACTCTTTATGTTCCCCAAATGTAGGGGTGGGTGAGTCACAGAAAGTTCGAGCCAGGCACAAGGCTGATACTAGATTTTGGATCAGCTCAAGGTCCGAGCTTTAATGTGCATTCTGTCTGCCAGCTACGCCCCACCCCCATGCCCATAAAACTATGGACCTGATTACAGCTTTGGCGGATGGGATTCTCCATCACAATTATGATGGATATAATGACCGCCATTTTACAAGTTCCATAGTCTATAATGGAACTTGCAATAAGGCGCACAGGATATCTGATACATTTGTGACGTGTATCCCATCCGGCAAGGTCATAATCAGGGCCTATATGCAAAGCAGTAAAATTTGATGTAAAACAGCCAAAGGAAAGAGGTACACATTGAGGGCCAGATGTAGGAAAAAATCAAATTGCGACTTGCAATTTGCGAGTCTGTGCGACTCGCAAATTGCAAGTCGCAATTTGACATGCAGAAAGGTGTCTCAGACACCTTCTGCAACTCGCAATGGGGTCGCAAAGACCGACCTCATAAATATTTATGAGGTGGGTCGCAGTTTGCGACCCCATTGCGAGTATAGGCACTCGCTAACATGGAGGCCTGCTGACGTCAGCAGGCCTCCATGTTAGCGACCTGCCTTTTAAATAAAGGTTTTTTATTTTTTTGAAGTGCAGCCCGTTTTCCTCACAGGAAAACGAGCTGCATTTCAAAAAATTCCGAAACCTTTAGTTTCGGAATTTTCAGGGCAGGGAGTGGTCCCTTGGACCACTCCCTGCCCTGAAAAAATAATATGGGGTCCATTCACAAAGGGGAAGGGGTCCCATGGGGACCCCTTCCCGTTTGCGAATGGGTTACCATCCACTTCAAGTGGATGGTAACTGCGACTCCATTTGCGACCGCATACGCGGTCGCAAATGGAATTGCATATCATTGCGAATCGCAAATAGGAAGGGAACACCCCTTCCTATTTGCGATTCGGAAATGCATTTTGCGAGTCGGTCCCGACTCGCAAAATGCATTTCCGCATAGGAATCACGCATTTGCGAGTCGCAAAGGGCAAATTTTGCCGTTTGCGACTCGCAAAGTGCTTCCTACATCTGGCCCTTAGTGGCTAACCTATACAATCTGAAACTGAAAAACCTGCAATCAAGCCATGCCTCCCTGCTTCATGAAATTGGGTGGTCCCTGATAAATATTTCATTTTATAGAGCCTCCTTTTTCAAAATGATCACAAATGAGAACACCTGGAAGTAGATGAATTTAGGATGTGCTTTTTATGGTAACTTCTTGTTTTTAACAGATTATAATGTTGCCCCATCTAAGCATTTAGGTCACATATTATAGCGTACACATGACAAATGACTTGCCCCCAATACACCAATGACGTTGTCAGAGCAGGGATTGGTGAGGGGAATGTTTAAAAACTTTTATTAAATGACTCTCAAGTCAGAATTATAATCACATGTACAAAGGTAAAACGCTTGTGCAAGTTAAAGGAATAGACTTTTTTTCAATTCTGAAGAAACTTTATCGCATTTTTGAATGATGTTTGTTGTATGTATTGCTTTAAATCGGCCGTTACTCACCGGTATCGAGCATCGCCACTTAATTTTTTTCCCTTTGCGTACCGAAACTTTGGCCATGGAAAAATACAGACACTTTAAGGGGGCAGCCAGGCAGGGCAGGCTTGTTGGCATTGATAGAGCAGCTGGTGAATAGTTGAGCAGCCCTTCAGTTGTTTTACTTTTGGGCTGTTTGGGGTTATGGATTTGTGATTGTGACCCTGTACAGTCAATCACACTGTATGTGTGTGACACAGGTGAGAGAACACCTCCCAGCACCTGTCTGGAGGCAGCAAAAGCTCGGGTTAGGTGAATCAGGCCCCATTCTTTGGGGATTATTACTTCTCTTCTGGAAGCAGAAATTATAACTGGAGTGATTATTCAATGATAGTTTCTTTATTTTATGATCGCAGATAGCATGCAATGAAAGGTGTTATTATGCCTTGTGAACCGTTATGCAAGCATGCTGACACCCGCTGCCTTGCACTGACTGACTGGTCGCCCTTCAGCTGGACAGGCGATTGTAGGGCAAGCAGGCAGCGTTAAAGGCCTGAGCCAAAGGTTTGAAATCCCCTCGGGCTCCGTAATGCCTTTGTTCACAGCAACAGCTGGGAACAAAAACATTTGAATGTTGGCACTCCGGGCTTCTACTACCATTAGAAGCCTAGACACTGCATTGCTTTCAATAGAGCTCCCAACATTCCAATGTTCTAATATACATATTTTCATAATGTGAATTTGAGAAAGATTAATTTAGACGGCCTTGAGCTTCGGAGGATAAACATAGTCTACGTTTGTGGGGTTTATTCTTTTATTTAACAAAATATCTGAAAATAGCATCAAAACACCTTCTTGGGGCAGCCAGAACTCTGCAGACAAGCATTGTGTATTATGATGTCCACATACCGACAAAGCAGCAGCATTATATTCAGCTGCCCGTAAGATCAGTGGTTGAATGTCTTCAGTTTAGTTGTCCATTAAAAAATGAACTCTTTCCTCAACTTTGTAATCTGCAACCTTGTCTAAGGTGTGTGTGCCTTTCATTGTGTATATGAATCTCACCTTTTCTGAGTTTTGAGGGTTTATTGTGAACAAGGTGTGTCTAACACAATTCCAGAAGGGCCAGTTTCAGTCCAGGTTTTCAGGCAATCAACATGAGATAAATGTGAAAGCTATCTCCCTGAATGCAATTGTGTGTGAGTGGTCCTGAATGTGTGTGAGGTTTTTATGTTCTGGATAAGTATATGTGGATAAATCTGTCTAGTTAGAGAAAACAGGATCATAGATACCCAATCGAATCCAACCATGTCTGTGTGAACCAGGGGCAGCATAGGCAGTGTAAGTTCATCCTGCTGAGTTTGCCGGACAGAGGGTGAAAGGCAGATGCCTCACAGTACATACGAAAAAGCTCCCACATGCATAGGAAAGCAGGCAGTGAGTGAATACTGCAGGGGAGAAAGCAATAGGATGGGGGTGGTCATGCATGGATGCTTAGGGGTGAACTGGCAGCGGATAATAAACAGATTTCCTGGACACTGAGAAAGTGGTGTTGCATAAACTGACACGGATTTTGAGAGGCCGAACGAGCTGGGCAAGAAAATGCAGGGAATTGGGTGGAAAAAAACATGGTTTTCAAAATAATGCACACTCTCACAACACATATTGACTTTTATCCTTGTGTCTAGTGTGGTTGTGTCCAGGTGTAACCTCCTCACATTCTATCTTTGTGTTCAGGCACTTCCTCAGACCCTTTTTTATAAAACATTTTGGCCCAGATTTACAAGAAAATGACGGAGCATGACGCTGTGCCAAATTTGGCATTGCCACGCTCTGTCATTTTCAAAATGCAGGGAAGTGCCGTATTAACAACAATACGGCGCACCCCTGTGTTCCCCCTGTGTTTTGGCAACACCCATTGCACGCCCCTTCCACGCACAGCACTGAGTGTGAATGGGCCGAATTTACAAGGTGGTGTTAAGCCACAAAAAGTGGCTTAAAGCCACCTTGTAAATAGAGTGCAGTTCATATCGCCAGGCGACAGGGCCTTGTAAATCTGGCCCTTTGTCTTTATTGAGTCTCTCAAAACATACATGGTCTTGAGCAGTTTGTTATTATATATTGCGATCATGAATTAAGTGTGATGTTGTCTTTTTAACGATCTCAAACTTTAAAGGGACTTAATAGCCCAGGCTAGACCCTCTAAAATATGTCTGATGATGTCAGGTGGCTCTGGGTCCAGAGCGAGTCAGTGATCTGAGTCCAGGATTAGTCAGTGATCTCTAGCTCCAGGACCAGTCAGTGATATCTGGCCAGTGATAGTATTCAATGGCTGGCTCCTTTCATTTTCTTTTAATCAGAACTGAGGTTGCACATATTTTATATTACAATGAAGCAAAGCTTTAAATACATTTAGTGAAAAGCAACACAGTCTTTGCATTTTGGGCCACTATTACAGTCATATTTTCTGTTGTATGAAGAAAACAGACGCGCATAAAGTCTTTTGTTGGTGGGCCCTTGTTTTGGAAAGAAGAGAATCAGGGGTGGAGCCTTCTGTTTTATGCCCATTCTATATGAAACTAGTTTCTGAAGCCCCTTTGGGATGTTTTAGGGAACATTCAAATACTTTACATTTTTTTACTAATATATCTATTTATTTCATCGCTCTGATGCCCAGGAGGCCTGGTCCACTCTGTAAAAACAACTTTAAAAATCCTATCTGCGCCTGATCTTTCTTGTGCCTACTGTACCTACAATATGATGGATTTATCCAGCCTGTACTTGTCTTCCAGATCTTGACCTTACCTTGTGCAAGCTGTGCTTGCTTGTTCCAGAGACCCAGATTCTTTGCTTTATTCAACCGGTCATCATATAGACCACGATGTTCTCATCTGTGCACGACTCACCCACTGTAAAACTGCCTTTCCAACCCTTGCTTACACCACGCAATATGTGCTTGGTTCTTCCAATCTGCACTGACCAATCATGCCTGATTTGCTCAGCCCACCTTAACTGACCCACCCTTCCTCACCTCATTTACCCAGGTCTCACCTGACCCAGCCAGTGTACGGCTCATCTGCCCTGTTCTTGCCTTGGTTACCCCAGTACCCTTACACCTGTTGTCCATCTAATTTTCTTTGTGCTAAAATATATTGCGCATCCCACCCTACTGAATTTATCTCAGCCATTTATTTAAGTCTTTCATCACACATGTTACCACTCTAGTTTCCTGTGATCACTTCACTTACCAGTGCTCACATCATGTACCTTGAGCTCCGGTTGATGGTATTGTGGAGGGCTTTGATTGACAATGGTGGGCGATTTGTAGCGGTTTGTCTTTTAGGGCTGAGGGGTTATGTCCCTCTGAAATTCATACAGATTCAAATAAAAATATTAAATAGATCGATTCATTTAGGTATTTGATTGTATCTCTAAACAAATCGATGTATTTAAGTATGGGCTGTCTGTCCCAGACTGCCTGCCCCGCCTTGCTTTGTAGCACGAGAAGGAAGCCAGGAAGTAAATCAACTTTCTACTCTGTGACGCATGACACTGGGCTAACTGCTCTAAAGCCCTTCATTTCCATTGTGATTTATAGCAGTATCCACTATAGGCCAGTGACACTTTTAGTGTCATAATTTTGGGCGTCAGAGTTTTCATCCCTGGGTGAGGGTAGCCATCTGTCATTAACAGGCATAGATCCCACCCTTTCCCCATTCATTACGCAGCAGAAGTGGATGGAAGCACATGCGATTTAATGCCATGTCTTCAGTAACATTAAGGGGGTCATTCCAACTTTGGCGGGCGGCGGAGGCCGCCCGCCATAGTTCCCCCGGCGAAAGACCGCTCCGCGGTCAAAAGACCGCGGGGGTCATTTCGACTTTCCTGCTGGGCCGGCGGGCGACCGCCAAAAGGGCGCCCGCCGGCCCAGCGGGAAAGACCCTGCAACAATGAAGCCGGCTCCGAATGGAGCCGGCGGAGTTGCAGGGGTGCGACGGGTGCAGTAGCACCCGTCGCGATTTTCACTGTCTGCAAAGCAGACAGTGAAAATCCTAATGGGGCCCTGTTAGGGGGCCCCTGAACTGCCCATGCCAGTGGCATGGGCAGTGCAGGGGCCCCCAGGGGCCCCACGACACCCGTTCCCGCCATCCTGGTTCTGGCGGTGTAAACCGCCAGAAACAGGCTGGCGGGAAGGAGGTCGGAATCCCCATGGCAGGGCCAGGGGTAATCCGGCGGGAAAACGCCGGATCCCCTTTTCTGACCGCGGCTTTACCGCCGCGGTTGGAATAGCCCTGGAAGCACCGCCAGCCTGTTGGCGGTGCTTCCGTTGCCCTCCGCTCTGGCGGTCATAGACCGCCAGGGTTGGAATGAGGGCCTAAGTGTTATAATGCTAATCTTGTGTTATTTTTATTGTACTGAGACCCCTTGTCACATTAACCTCCCCCTTGTGACAGTCGAGAAACTGGTGCAGATCACTGGCTCCTTTAGAAGTGGAGCTTCTGTATTTGTTGCTCGTGAAACAGTTTCAAATGATGAGCAAGGTTCTTGCTTCCTTGTGAAATGGATCCCAATATCCAAGTCAAGCGCTAGGGGAGAGATAAGTACTTACAGTAAAGGCAGTTATGTGCTGTATGATGTTAAAACTGGCCCTATCCTCATACACTTAACGCTAATGCCACAAACATGGATTGATATGCGAACAATGAATGTTAAAATGTGTGCCATGTGTATCGACCATTTAGTTCCTTTTATTTCATGTTTCACTTAATGTTGCATTCTCCAAGAGAGTTATCTGTTTCATCATACTGTGTTTCTGTGCATTGTATTACTCTTGCATAGTGCATACTTTGACTCGTGCCAGGTGTTTGTGAGGGGATTTGATTGAGAGAGCTGGTGCTGAGGCTGAAGCCAAAGCAAAGTGTCTGACAGTGTGTTGGTCTCTCGGCAGAGCACACAGAACAATGGTCATGTATTCCAGCTGCAAATGAAATTCAATGTAAATGTGTGTGAGGGGGTGCGTAGAGGTCAAAATATTTAGAAGGCAAAAGCAAAATGAAATAAAGTGCTAAAATGTGAATGAGTGCAGTGTTTGTGGTGGTTAAGTGAGAAAGATGCGAGGGAGTGCATTCAGGAGAGAGGGAAAAGACGGTGCTGAAGAGGAAAGAGATGAGGTTGCAAATGTGCAGATGTATGAGATGTGAAGAGAAAAACGGCATAGATATCTAAGATAAAGCACACATAACTGAAGGACATACTCCTCCCATAGGCCTCAATAATATTTAATTCACAGTCTCACTATTTCAGAATTGAAACATTTCCTATGATAATTATTTATAGCTAATCATTGTTGTTACTAGGCCTGGGTGGAACTCCGCGAAGTGACCAAAAAACTCTGCAAGCAACAGAATGTGTTAGGTCACCCCGTTAGTGCTGGGGGTTTGTCCTGCATGGAAAAATCAGGGAAAACAGCACCATGCGCAGCGCAAGAGGGCACTTCTTCTTTTCGGCTTCTCAAGTAGTTTTTCTACTCAAGCAGCAGCTTCCTCAACTCGAATGGAAGGTTTTTCAATGCAGGCTCTAGCAACCATCCGCGACCGTCGGCATTGAGAAATCTCACTGGGAGGGGATCTGGAGTAAAAGTTTCCTCGTTCGCGCTCACCAACTTAACGTTGGCGAGAGTAAGCAAGGAAAAAACTCTGCACCACTACGCAGGGTTTTTTGGAACTCTGCGCTCTGAGCGGACCCCGGAGTGGGAACAACTCTGCAAACTCCGCAAGCAGAGTGGAGTTCACTACCCACCCCTAGTTGTTACTCATTTATCCAACCATTGACAAAGCCAATAGTACTTACAGGTTTTCGGTGTATGTCAGTTGTGTTATATTTCTGGATACAGTAACATCTCACAGAGAAACAAAAATACAGTCCGGGTGGCACACTATGGGAATCACAGAAATGTATTTTACATGTTCCCTTTTAGAGAGCCCCTACTTTTATCATCTCACATAAAGATCTGTCTGCACATATTTCTGTATAATTGATTTCAGCCAGCAGCTTCCTGATGCCTGGTTAGAGCATTTTCTTTCAAAGTCCATGCTGCATGCAGTGCAAGGCACTGGGCAAGCACACACTTTAAAAGGCCTGAAGTTGTTGCGCTGTACAATTTGCATATTAAAGCAAATGCAGTAAAACATGGGGCAGTTTTAAATATGTTTAGTATTTCAAGACTATGGTGCTCATTTTGACTATGGTGGTAAAAACCGCCTACCGCTGCGGTGACGGCCGTCAAAATACCACGACCACGGCTACTATTCGTCCGCCATATTATGAGCACTGCCGGACTTCCGCCACAAGAAGGGCGGAAATCCGGCAGTGTTCATGGTGGCAGACGGTGGTAAGGTGGCGCTGCTACCAACAACACCACCACGCCAGTAGAACGCCGCCAGCCGTATTATGACAAGTAATACGGCCTGGTGGTCTTCTGCTGGCAGGCTGCTGCTGGTGGAAGCAGTGCCCCATCCCGTTCCCTGCCGGAAGACGTCCTTGTGAAAGGAAAGTTGGGCTTCTGACAGGGGAGGGGGGTGGGAGGTGTTGTGTGTGTGTGTCTGAGTGTGTGCATGAATGTGTGAATGAGTGTGTGAATGTGTCTGTGTGTTTTGTGTTGTTTGCATGGTTGTATGCGTGTGAGTGAATGCGTGTAAGAATGGTGAAGTGAGTGTGTGTCTGCATGTCGGTGTGATTGTGTGTAAGAATGTGTGCAAGCATGTCTGGAAGTATGCATGTATGAATGCGTTTATGCCAGTGTGAGTGATTGGGTGTGTGCGTGTATGGGGGGTGAGTGAGAGGATCAGAGGGGGTAAGGGTGAGTATGTTTGGATCAGGGGTCTGTGTTTGGATCAGGTGGGGTGTGTGTGTGTGTGTGTGTTTTGATTGGAGGGGGTGGGTGGTGTTTCGATGGAGGGTGTGTGTTTGGATAAGGGGGTGGGGGTGTGTGTTGGGAAGGTGAGGGAGCTGCCTACCGGTGACAGGGAAGGAATTCCCTGTCACCAGTAGGGTCTACTGCCATGTTTTTGTTGATAACGCTACGAAAACCATGGTGGTACGCAGGCTCATAATGCCGCCGCCGGTACTGTGCTGGCCGCCGGACTGGAGATTGACATCTCCGGCCCTGTAGCTGATACCGCCATGGCTGTATGAGAGGAGAAGTGGCGGGTTGGCTGCAGGCAACCCGCCATTCTCATAATGTGGCGGTATGTACCGCCAGCCTGTTGGCGTTACTACCACCACATTAACACTCACAGGCGGGGTCATAATGATCCCCTATATTTTCCCACTGCTTTATAATCCTTGCTTTGTCACTAAATTCATTTGCTTTCAAATGCACCATTTGTCAATCATTTTAAAAAAAAATCTTGGGAGGAGGGCTCACCTTGGACCTCACATTTGTTCATTAGGGTTGCTCGCTTCACTTGCTACATAAAAGTCATACCCAACTTTTACGCCTCACCACTTCCAAATGTCACCAGCCGCCACTGAGTAGGTGACGAATGAGACAGCGGTGTAGTCTGCATTGTGGTGGAGAACAGCTTGAAAATGCTCCCTTTCGTGTGCTTTGGTTAAGTGACTTCTGTTTTGATGTTTACTTTGTAAAAAGTGGAGGAGGCAAAAGAGACAAGCATTTGCAATGCAATGGGTCTCGTATTTGCTCGAGTTCGAGCTATTAGTGTTGTAAACTCCTAACCAGACTTTTCTTGCCACATAACTTGAAAACCAAAAGTATAACAGTTTCACATAAGCAAGTTGATTCACAGCGCTACTGCCGCCATGAGCATCAGCAATAAGGTGAAACACAAAAGGAAAAAGAAGTTTGCTCACAGTCGAGCTTATTGGCAAAAGTGTGATTAGCCATGTAAGAGGGGCGATAGCCAAGGTGGTAACAAAAACTCCCCAAGGAGGGACAAACGTAAAGCATTTACCAATGTCATCAAAGGATTTTTGAAGGGCACGCCCACAAACTAGTGATAGTGATGGGCGTGTGGTGGGCTTGGTTAAAAGCCCAGATACATACCAACATGTCGGAAAGGCAGCGCTTGCACGTTGCTATGCTTGACCTAAAAAATTATAAAGATGCAAGGTGGAAGGCCAAAAGGGATAGATCAATCGTAATCCACGGTTCTTTCTCAAATCGCCCACAGTATCTCTTGCGCACAATGAGTAAATTCTTATGACTTGTATGCTTCATATTTGTGTTAGGTTATAGACATTCTGCACCGGTATGAAATTACAAAAATAATACATGTATCCTTTTGCACAATGGAGGAAAAAAAATACTTTACAGATGGTATTCACATTTCAGTATTGTCAGACACAATAGCGCACTAAGAAAATGTTGTTCCCCTTAAATGATTGCCTTCTAGCTCCGCCTCTAGCCCCGCCTCAGACTCTCACCCCATTCACTGCTCAAATTGATGAGTACCTCCACTTATTTTTCCATTTAAAGCACTGGGTATGATTTACATGGCAAATACTTGCAGGGCTCGGCTCGGGCACAGACTGGTAGGGTCCAGCGAGATCCATGGCTCAGCCAAAAACACATTTTTTATTAGAATTGTTGATTACATTATAATCTTTAGTGGGGCGGTGGATGGGTTGTAATGTCAATGAGTCTGAAGAGAATAAAGTGCAGATAGGTAGTGTTAGTAAAGTGGAATGAGCACTGGCGGTGTTGTTTACATTTTATATTATTGTTGCTATTATAAGATTAACATAGCAGTTGGTATATAATTTATTTGTGTTTTATTGCAATAACATAAATACAAATATTTGTGGAACTACATAATGAGTGCTTACTCGTGTGTTTACATATTTTTCAATATTATTTCTATAAGAAATGTGGATGTGTACATATTTTATTAATCGCATTAATGATTAAATAATAAATTAGAATTATTTTTAGGGTATTATATATCAAAATATTTCAAAATTCACACCTGCTCTGGAAGGACGAGTCTCTAGGTGGCAATACCTCATGAGGAATTGCTTTCCATGAAACACACAACTAAAGTTTGCAAACTATTCTCATTCGATTTTAGCACATGGTAAATTTGCATGCCGATAAATTGCAGGCAGTAAACTTGTAACTCTGAGGAGAAAAATTAATGCTTGAAACAGGTGCGTTATTTTCGCTTCAATGATTAATAATCGGGGCGCCTAGTCTTGTGTTGCCTGCGTATTATGCGGTCTTTGATAACTTTATCGATGATAATGGACACAGGTATTTAATAGTAGTGGTGCCTGACTGGAGGCGCGGCATAGAGTCTTGCATCAGTTGAAACTGTTTGGCCCAGATTTAAGACGCTCTAGCGCCACATTAGCGTCATTTGTTTGAAGCTAATGTGGCATTAGGCTACGAAAATCGCTGCGGCGGATTTACAACGTGCGCAATGCACTCATTGCGCCACTTTGTAACTCCTTGCGCCACCTTATGCCTGCGCCAGGCATAATGTATGCACGGGGGCGTTCCCCTATTAGAGGGACAGAAAAATGGCGCAAAGAAATCTAAAAGATTTCTTTGTGCCATTTTTTACGGCATTTTTTACGCCTGCACAGAGCAGGCATTAAAAGGAGGCACATCATTATTTATAATGGGCCTCAATGTGCTTTGCAGGATTAGCGTCAACATTTTTTATGCTAATCCTGCAAAGCGCCAAACTAGCATAAAAATTTGACACTAGTTCCGTAACAACCGCCATGGTGTGCCATATTTTAAATAAGGTGCATGCATGGTGGCGTTAGGAGGTGCAATAAACGTGGCATTGCATTGGATGCAGCACCAATTTTCTTAAATCTGTCTCTTTGTTTTTACACCTTGAATTCTGATGTTAGGTAGGACTCAAACCTTTTTAGGATATTTCTTTCAAGGCCCATTCTTTCATTGAGCGTTTAAAGAGGATGTTATGGTTGACTGTGTCTATGAGGCCGATGACAAGTCCGGTAGCCTCCGGGGTCAGTCTGTCACTTCAAAGAGTTACAGTGGCTGGTTCTATCAGTGCAATTCATATACTATAGAACGCAGACACACATTTAGGTTCCCTTTAGCATTAACTCTTTCTATTATCTGTCCATGTCATGAATGGCAGCCAGTGGATATGCTCAGTTTAAGAATCCCACAAAGCTGTTTCCGCCAGCATGACCGACCCCGCTTAACAGATAGTTTGGCAATTGCCTTTATGAATGTCCGGCATCAACGATTTTTAATAAATCTGATGTGATATTTGAAATTATTACTTTACCCCGGTGTACGCTGATGGCAGCGATTTATTAAGCTCTTTCACTTTGCACTAAGCTTTCTTCGGTTTAATTGCGGAACTTCCAATCAGGAGGTAATGACTGAAAGAGTGGTCTTAGAGTGCCACCTAGAGTGTACTTTAGCAAACATATTTTTGTATTTTGCTGGGCGTATTTAGAAAGAATTCTGTCATAATAGTAACTATCTGTTTCCGTCGGAAATATTCTTTTTTGCTGCCAGAGTGATGCTGTAATTGAGAGATAAGTACTTTTTAAATTTAAAGCGTATTGGAACTTCCTTCAACTAGATAAATTGTAATCTCACGTCGTGTATTATGGGCATTTTTTTTTTTTTCGGGACATGCGAATATGTAAACCATTAAAATAGTGTTGTGTTTGTGCTCTCACTGTGTCCATCATTTCTGATTATAATATATATATATATATATATATATATATATATATATATATATATATAAATAACCTAGTGGCAGTCGCCACTAGGTGTAGTTAGGACTGTGTTTCCATAGAAAAAGCATTCTTTGACTTGCTTATATCTTTGGCACTGTTTGATGAATCTCACAAAATTTTCCCAAAAAAAGTGTGCCGTGATTCTTGTTGAGCATGGGAAGTGCTGGACGGAATTACACCAAATTTGGCAGAAGGCTAGATTTAGTTCCAGAGATAGTTTTTTCGTTATTTGGTGTAACTCCATTCACTAGTTTTTGAGGTATTACTGTATAGGGAAAATACATTTGTATATTGGTGGTCGAAACCACTTCGCCAATAATAACAAGCTTGTGCACGGAGCTGCAGAGGTCTGATTGGCTGCCAACACTTCCAACCAGGAATTGTTGGCAGCCATCTTGGGATTCGGCTTCAGTCCAAGGGCTTATTTATAATGAATGCGGGGGCGCTTGGGCACCCCACATTCCCAGGGACCACAACCTCCCTGGGGATTCAATGAAATACAAGGCAGGGGGCGCGTGGCCCTCCTGCAGCCCTGGACACTGCCACCCCCGGGGCTTCAATTGAAAAAAAATGGGGGGGGTGGCGTGGCCCCCCCTGTAGCCACAGGGACCATTACCTCCCCGGGGCTATTTTACATTGGAGGGGGCCATGCGGCCTCCTATTGTGGAGTCATTGATGGCCCAGGGAACCGCCACCCCCCACAGCTCCTGCTATGTCCTGGGATACCCAACCCTGGGACATAGCTGTTTGCTTCACTTGGCGGGAGCATTAACAGCTCCCGCCATGTCAGAGTAAACAATTCACTTCCTGTAAGTGAGAGCTGTCACACAGCTCTCACTTGCAGAAAGTGAAGTTTTCATTTATTTCCCTGCATACAAATATGCGTGCAGGAAAACAGATTAAAACATTGCTTTTATTTAAAACAGCTCCCTGCTTATGGGATGTGGAGAGCTAGCTAGGATCACAGGAGCCTTCAGGCTCCCCCCGCAGTTCTGTCACTCTCTTTCTTTCTCTTCCATCCCATAAAGGGATGGAAGAGAGAGAGATTGTATTGCAATGGTTTCTCCATACAACGACTTCAAAGAGTCAGACTAGGAAGATGTTTGATAAGAATGTGATAGTTACATTTGCATGCAGAGCAGAACAGGGTCACTTCTGGCCTAATGGTCAAGGTCTTGTGCTATCACTCAGTAGGCTGAAGGTTCAAATCCTAGTATCACTTGGCAGTATGTCTGTTTATTTTCTAGTGTTTTCACTGGCAAACATTCCTAGTGATGGAACACTGAAGTATTTTACCCCTCCAAATCTGTGGGTTGAATGTCATAGCGAAGTCTGGACACTGCACAGTAAGAAGTCACCTCTGGCCTAGTTGTTGCCAGACCATTGTTTTTTATCTATTAGAACATTGGAATGTGGGGAGCTCCATTAAAAACATTTGAGTGCTCCAGGCTTTTAGTGGCCGGTAGAAGCCCGGAGCTCCAACATTCCAATGTGTGAACAAATGCCTTACTGAGCCTTAGGAGATTTCAAAGTAGCATACGTGCTGCAGAGTTTTTCAAGACTTGAGGGGCAGATTTAAGAAAAGTGCATTGAGTGCGGCGCCACTTTTCTTGTGCCCCCTAGCACCCCCCTAACACCACCATGTGTGCACCATCTAGGCGCAGGTCCACTTTTCTTCTGCCCCTTAGTACCTCCCTAATGCCACCATGTGTGCGCCGTATTTAATATATGGCGCACCTTAGCGGTACTTAGGGAACTAGCCTCAGAATGTTTGACGCTAGTCTGACTGTTTGCAGGATTACTGTTGAGAGAGCGTAGTTTAAATAATACGTATATTAAAGCGAAATGCTTATATCAATGTTTAACGATGCTGCATAGAAAACGACAATAATAGTGATTTTGCTTAAACGTGCATTTGAATTATGCCTATATCAATATGTATGTGAACTAATAACAATTAATGAGTAGAATTGTCAATGCTAGGTTAATCAAGCTTATATTAACGTTTGTGATATTGTATTGAAAAACTCTATAGGCCTTAAGTTAGCGTGAGCCGTGGAGTTTTAGCTGCTTGACTTTCATATTAAAAGCATTTTTCTGTTTTTCAGTGTGCTGACTCACAAAGAGCCATGACCCTGCAAATGTTCCTTTTCTTCAAACTTAGGCGACGCATGTATCTTTGTGATTCCGTTCCCAACCCAATACTTGGTGCCTTAGTTTAAGTTTGTATACAAAATTGTAACAAGTGTAGATTAATGTAATGTACAAGGATGTTCAAGAAGACGTGCCAAAACGGTGAAGTAACCCCGGATGTGCCACCTCCAAAAACATCAATTAAGAAGACCAATCAAAGTGTTATGAATTATCATGGGGTGACAATTGGAATTCCCTAATGCATAATTTGATAGGTTAAAGATAGTGAGGTATAGCAACTGTCCAATAGAGTTTTGGGGGAAGTTATTACGAAAAGGGATAAAAACCCATGTCACAGAAGGGTCGACAGAACTAGGTAGGGAATGCTATTGATTTTATCCAGAAACTCTGTCACTCTGTTTGGTGACTTTGAGAATTATTGAACCATCCTCACCCATAGACTGCCCCTTTTACATTTCTCCTCCTTATGAGGGAAGTGCCCCTGTCCTTTAGATGAGTTTTGACTGATGGCGTCTCGACCGATGTCCTGAAGACGAAGACTGATCCTGTGTGCTGACCTAATCCTTGGACGGTAATTATGACAATGCGATTTGTAATTTGTCTGCTTGCTTTTACTTTCTAGGTACCAACTGCTCCTTTTATAGAGGCCATAGTTAGATGTTTTTCTAAATTGGTGTTCTAAATTGATTTGCGTGAAGCCCAACATGCTAATGCTAATTAGTGGTTAGGATAGGAGTTCACTCTGACTGACGCAAATAGACAAATGACTGACATTACGCTGTGCTGACCTGACACCTATATGATATTCACTGTATGCTGATCTATGTTCACAGCGTGCTATGTTCTTATGTTTGTGTTTCATGCATTAATGAAATCTTATCACAGCTGTCATAACGTGACTATGCTCTTATGCTTCCTGGTATTGAGATTAACTCTTCTGTTCGTAGATTGTAATCAATAGGGAATAAAATTCATAA
This sequence comes from Pleurodeles waltl, assembly GCF_031143425.1. Lineage (NCBI taxonomy): Eukaryota > Metazoa > Chordata > Amphibia > Caudata > Salamandridae > Pleurodeles > Pleurodeles waltl. Next base: position 1,272,024,847 of record NC_090447.1, on the reverse strand, counting down.
AATTCTATCAGAAGGTGTGGTTATTCATGGCTGAAAGGTCATGGTTGCGTTGACAATTTGATTAATGACTTTGTCCATAGTAAAATGCATTGTGGTGGTAAATATTGATTACATTATTGCTATATTGCTTGACATATTGATCAGTTATCTCGTCCTACGGTGGCTCTCCAGTGGGTCACAAGATTCACTGGCCTAAAACGAGTCCTAATGTGTAATAAATTGACATAGAAGGACGCGTTAGCAGTTCTGATAGCAGAGCGACGGTTTGGCCCTTGTGGGCCCTAGGACGGAGAATCATTGTTTAATTTGTTTTTCTGTGATAATGCAAATTGGAGGTATGATGGGTTTCTAAGTTCACCATGACTTTCCCGGAATCTTGGAGCCTGCCTAAGTGAGTTAGGGATGTTCTCAGTGCCATACTGTGTGTGGTTTAGGGTTTTTGCGCTTGCTTAGCTTATGCCTTTTGCAAGTGATTATGAAATTTGAGTGTATCTAGGCCAAGTATATGTTGCTTAGTAGGAGTAGGCGTACTCTGCAGTATGAGAGTAGGGAAGTCGGCGTACTTCATATGAGTGTGGCGCTTGGTGCTCAAAATTATCCACGTGGTTGGTTGTTCATGTACGGACCCGTCGAGGTCTAAGACTCCGGAGTATGTTGACAAGTGTAGGAGACACTTGGGTTTATGTTGTAATCTGTGCGGTTTAATAGGTCAATCGGGTGTGGTTGACAAGTCAAGTTTGAATTGATATGTATGTGTGAAACCTTTGATGGAGATTTGGCAAGTTCTAAAGTGCACTAGGATGAGCCATTGACAAGTCGAGAGTAGAGTTTGCGGGTCGAATTCTGCTTGCGTATGCGGGGACTTACAAGGAGAAAGTAGCGGCTGAGGCTTCAAGTGAAATCTCTGTAAAGTTCTGAAGCAAATGTGTTACCCTTCCTGTAGTAAACCAGCAGATTTGTGTTGTCATTTAAGGTGCTCGCAATAATTTGCATTAGTTTGTGTGGGTTTAGTGAGGAGCGGATGAGCCGCAAGACTTTGTCAGCTGCAGTGTGTGTGAGTGTGACATCAGTGGTGCCGCGCTGTGATAGGTCAGTTGTCGAGAAGGGGTCGCGCACGGATTGGCTGCCGTCCGTGAGAGGCAATAGGTTAGGAAAGGTGGGTGAAGAGTGTCCTGGGAACTAAGTCACTTCTGAATAAAATACAAACAAAGGAAAATTGCAAAATTAATTTTGTCAAGGCATTTAAGAGCGCTCTGAAAGGAGACTCATATATTATAGCAACTGAGGGGGAGCCTTCACCACCTGAGGGTACTCCAGCTTATATAGTCATGGAAGAGAAAGGTGTTGCGGCATGTTTATGGATGAAACAGTGGCGCAAATTGACAGAGAAGGAGGGAAGTTTAGCGTTGCCAGAACATGGAACATTCAATACGAAGGTACTAGAAAATTTGAGGTGGATGTTAAGTACCCAGAAACCACTTCCAAGGCCAGCACAGTACGAGGCTTTAGCGGTTTGGGAGATGATGGCTCTTAAACAGAGGCAAGAAAAGTTTCAGAGAAGGCTGAGAACGGCAGAAAAATCATATGCAGAGGCTAGATGGGATGACAAGAGTAAAATGTGGAGAAGAGGAATTGTCGATGGAATAAAACTGTTCCCTGCAATAACACAGGGAGAAGAAACAAAGGGAAAGAAAGCCTCCTGTAAGACAGATAAAGACTCGGACAAATCTAAAGAGAATAAAAGACCTTGGGAAGAGGAAGATGATTCAGACGATGAGGAATTTATGGACAGGTTAGTACATGATCGCCCGCCACCTTATGCGGTGAGCGACAGTGCTCCAAGCAATAGCATAGACCCTGGGAACCAGACGCAGGAAAAGGGAGTTGCTGATACGGTACAGACTAGTGATACAACTTTGATATAGAATGGTGTCAGTGTACCCACTGCTCCAGACATACCGATACAGTTGCAACCTCCACCGCAGATGCAGGGAATCTACCCAGACGTCCCAGTACTTGAGACTACTACGAATCTGATAGTGCCGCCAGACCCGATATACAAGAAATCAAAATTAGTGCAGATTGAGTCAACTCCGAAACTACTGTCTCAGCCACAGCCACAGCTGATACCAGGGTACAACCTAGTAGCCGGACCGCCATTAGTACCTGTCCCAGGTACTTTGGAACAGACTTATGGAGTTACTGCTCCACGGAGTCTGGAACCGGGTCAGACACCTGCTGCCATATGGTTGCCGATTAATGTGGGCTCACCAGTGCCATTGTATGCGCAGGGCAAAACTGGCGTATGTGACCAGGGGGTAATGACCCAGGATGTGATAAGAGGAGGGTCTATGGAACTCCCCAGATAATGGCCCCAGGAGAGCAAGCAGTTGAACAGCTGAGGTCTTTAATGGACCTTAGCTCAGTGGGGGCACCCATAGAAGCAATGCGTCAAGCAGGGTTAGGAGTTTTAACACCACAGACAATGAGTACAAACACCTTACATTCACCGATGATACATGCAGGGAATATCTCGCTGCAGGGTTTCACAGTCCAACAGCTAAACAAATGGCTAGAAAAGACTTATACTTAACCAAAAGCCGCAGTGACCACAGTTGAACCAGAAAAGGAAAAGCAAGATGAGTACCTAAACTTTGTAAGGTTAGGAGCGGAAGCTATTGAATTAGTGGAAGGTACAATGGGGGTAAATAGATTAGAGTCATACACGGAAGCAGAATTAAGATTCCTATGTCCTAAAATTACCAAAGAAGTGGGCAAGGTTCATCAGAGATTAGCGAACCTGGCAGACAAATATAATATTGACATCGGAAACACTAAACACTTGAAAAGAAGTTACAGATTGGATTTTGACTCTAAAGACTTTGAGCACATGAGGTCTGCGGTAATGAAGGCACATTTAAAAGAATTGTTGCAAAGTGCGCAAGTTTGGGGTGCGCTGGAAAAATGGGAAGGCAGGTGGGCCAAGAAAAGAGATAAGGAGAAGGGTGACAGTCCAGGATCTAACCAAGCTAAGGCCTCACCCGATCTGGAATCAGTAAAAATATTACCCATGAGAGAGACAGCTGGTGGTGTCTTAGTCCATGTACCGTGGTCCAGAGGAGACATCCTATCTTTTACTAATGATTACCCCAGACTGAGAGAGAAACCGATCGAGTGGTATCAGCAAACAGACAGGTTTGTGAAACTTGCAAAGTGTCTTTGGGAAGATTTGAATACTTTGTTTGAGATTATTGGTCCCCCCAATTTGTGGCTTGAGTGCAAGAGAGGAGTAGATTGGCCGACGAAGGAGCCGGCAAGGGATAAGGTGACGGGGCACCCTCTGAAGAGGTGATGAAGTATTATCATAAGGTGATTGAGTTTTTGAAACAGAAGGTGTCGCCGAAGGTGCCTGATTGGCAGAAAATCGACCGGACCTCTCAAGAGGTTAAGGAATCAATACATGCTTACTATGAGGGATTGTTAAAAGCATTCAAGCACTACAGTGGTACTGAGACTATTGAACCGAAAGACAAGAACCATCTCGTGTTCAGGTTCGTCGAAGGGTTGAGACCAGAAGTTAGCCAGATGATTAAGAATCATTTGATTTATTGGCAAGCAAAACCGATCGATGAAGTGTTACAGTATGCGAAATACTGTAGTGATGAGATTGAGTTGAAGCAGAAAAAGCTGAATGAGAAAGTGATGGTGATGCAGATAAGGGCTGCACAGGCAGGAATACAGGGAAACGGGGTTCAACAGATGATACAGCAGCAACCGCAAATGAATGGTGCGTTTCAGACACAGCCGAGAGGTTGAGGCCGAGGGTTTGTGAATCGCGGTCCAGACTTGAATACTGTTGTGGTTCAAAGTGACGTACAAGGGGCGAAAAAGATGTCACCATGTCATGCATGCCGGGGCGTGGGGCACTGGAAATGGGAGTGCCCGAATATGGTACAGGATGGTGTTGTTCAGCAAAGTGCTAATGTCGGTACATTACAAAATGTAAGAGGCCCAAAAATTAGACATCAAAACCCGAATTTTCAGAACAATTTGGTACAAATGCAAGGGGTACAGCCCATGCAGCAAATGCAAATGCCACGTTTCCAGTCAGTACAAGTGCAACCAGTACAACAGCAGATTCCTGTGGTACCTAGACAGCAAATGCAATTACCAATGGCTCCGATGGGACAGCAACAGGTGATGCTTCCTCAGCAGGCCACAGGTCAGGTAATGAGTCAAAATAATACAGTACAACAGTTTCCATTACGGGGTGAAAATGGCATGAATGAAGAATGGTCAGATGATAGCTCAGACAGCGAAGAGTGCAGGCTTGCAGCATCCTTAGAGGTGGATCAAAGGGGTCCATATGTGGAAGGAAAAGTGATGGGTTATAAGGTCTCGTTTCTTGTTGACACTGGAGCTACACGCTCTATGGTCAGAAGTGCAGAGGTTCCAAAGTTACCACTTTCGGGATGCACCATAAGGGTGGTCAGGGTGGCAAATCAGTATCTGACAAACCCGGCAACTTTCAGGGGCTGCATAGATTTGTAGTCTGCGATTCAAGTCCGGTATCCCTGCTGGGAAGGAACTTACTATGCAAAACAAAATGCTCGATTACCTGTTCCAATGACGGAATCGAAGTACAGACGAATAGTGACGATGAGGGAAATGAAGGTCAGTTTTTAGAGGAGGAGGACACAGGGACAGCAAATGAGGATTACCCTTTGATTACCCTATTCCCGATGCTTACCATGATTGATCTACCAGTCGAGTTACAGGGGACGGTAACAGAGAAGGTATGGGACCTGACTGGAAAGGAAGTAGGACTAATAAAAGGGTAGAACCAGTTAGAGTACGGATAAAGCCAAATGCAGTGTTTCCTCAGGTGCCACAATATCATATGACACAAGATGTTTTCATCGAAGTGTCACAAATAATTGCAGATTTTCTGAGACAGGGAGTCCTGAAAGAGGTTTTGAGCAGTCCGTGTAACTCTCCCATAATGGGTTTGAAGAAGCCCTGTGGGAAAGTTCGAATTGTGCAGGATTTGAGAAAAATAAACAAAATTGTGGTAAAATGTTGCCTCGTAGTGCCCAATCCAGCAGTAATCATGTTCCAAGTTCCCTGTCATGCTGAGTGGTTTACTGTGGTAGACTTGTCACAAGCCTTCTTTTCTATACCACTTCATGAGGACAGCCAATTTTTGTTCAGTTTCAAATTCCTGGATAAGGTGTACAGTTGGTGCAGAATTCCGCAAGGGTTTTCTGAATCACCGTCCATCTTTAACCAGATACTGAAAAAGGATCTAGAAGCCTTAGTACTGCCTTTTAACTCGACTTTAGTGCAGTACATTGATGATTTGCTGATTGCATCCAAAACGAGGGACAGCTGTAAATATGATACCATTGCCTTACTGAACCATCTGGGAAAGAAGGGGCACAAGGTGTCACCTAAGAAGCTGCAATACTGTCAGAAAGAGGTAAAATACCTAGGGCATTTGATCGAAAAAGGGTCCAGGAGAATATCAAAGGAAAGGATAACAGCCATTTTGCAAATGAACCCTCCAACGACAAAAAGAGATGTCAGGATGTTTTTGGGAATGGTGGGCTATTGTCGTCAGTGGATGCCCAACTTCTCAATCATCTCGAAACCCTTAATAAGACTGACAGGAAAAGAAGTCAAGGATGAGCCGTATACCATAGCTTTGGCCAAAGAGGAGCTTGAGTCGTTTATGGAATTGAGGGAATGCATGTGCAGGGCACCAGCGTTAGGCATGCCTGATTACACAAAGCCTTTTCTACTGTTTTGTCATGAAAGTGATGCTTGTTCTTTGTCTGTCTTAAAACAGGTCCATGGAGGTGCAAATCGCCCTGTAGCACATTTTTCAGCTACTTTGGACCCTGTCGCAGCAGCCTTACTGGGTTGTTTGCGCGCAGTTGCAGCAGTTGGTCAGAGCCTTACGCAATGTGAAGGCATAGTCATGGGATACCTCCTAACAGTAATGGTTCCGCATTCAGTTGAAATTCTATTGACTCGAACTAAAACTCAGCATATGACAAATGCTCGTCTCACTAGGTATGAGACAATCATACTGGGGTCACCGAATGTTTCACTCAAACGATGTAATGTATTGAACCCGGCAACTTTACTTCCTGTTGAAAGCACTGAAACTAACAATGAGGAAGAATTCGAACATGACTGTCTTGAGGTAACAGAGTTATGTACCAAACCACGACCAGATATTCAGGACACACAGTTAAAAGAAAATGATTGTTTCATGTTTGTCGATGGGTCCTGTTTAAGGGATTCTGTTGGACCACTGAGAGCTGGTTATGCTGTATGTACCATAGCTGGTATCATTGAAGCCTCCTGGCTTGAGAGAGTGGTTTTCGCTCAAGTGGCTGAATTAATTGCCCTTACCAAAGCATGCCACGCAGCTGTGAACTTGAGAGTCACTATCTATACTGACAGCAGATACGGATTCGGAATTGTATATGACTTTGGCCAACTTTGGTCACAGAGAGGTTTCATGACCTCTTCTGGTTCTCCTGTGAAAAATGGTGAACAAATAAAGGATTTGTTACATGCAATTCAGTTACCTCTTGAAATTGCAGTGGTGAAATGCAGTGTTCATGTTAAATCACAAGACTTTGTGTCCATGGGAAACGGTTATGCAAATCAAGTAGCAAGGTTTTGCGCATTGAACTGTATATCGTTCAAGGAGCAATGGGAATTGTTACCACAAACCGAAAATGACACATGTTTGAACCTTGCATTACGGGTGGTTGACACGCTAGACGAGTTAAAAACATTACAAAGTTGTGCAAGCAAAGAGGAAAAACTTTCCTGGCAGAGAATGCAATGTATACAGAGAGCTGATGATTTATGGGTCTCAGAAGAAGGAAAATTAGTTCTACCAAATAGCCTTCTATCACAGTTTGCCAGACTATATCATGGGCAGGCTCACCTCGGGAGGGATGCAATGATCAGGCCATTTAAAATCGACTGGTTTAACCCAAAATTCAGACATGCTGCCGAGGTCACTTGTCACAGGTGCATCATCTGCCAACAGATGAATGCCGGAAAAGGAACAGTGGTAACCCTGAGCCACATTGGGAGAGCTTGCGGTCCATTCAGCAAAATGCAAATGGACTTCATTGCAATGCCTGTTTGTGGAGGATTGAAGTACGAGTTGGTGATTGTGTGTGTTTTCAGTCACTGGATTGAAGCCTACCCCACACGTAGGAATGACAGTCTCACAGTTGCAAAGTTGCTACTTAGGGAACTAATACCAAGGTTCGGGTTTCCAGTCTCTATAGAGTCAGATAGGGGCAGACACTTCGACAATGAGGTGATTAAACTCCTGTGTGCCGCACTCGACATCAAACAAAAGCTGCATTGTAGCTATCGCCCTGAAGCATCAGGACTAGTAGAGCAAATGAACGATACTTTGAAATCGAGAATGGCAAAAATGTGCGCAGCTACCAATATGAAATGGCCAGATGCATTGCCCTTAGTGCTGATGTCAATGAGAAACACCCCAGACAAGAAAACGGGACTATCCCCCCATGAAATCCTCATGGGTAGATCTATGAGGCTGCCAGCAGTACCTGCAAATGCTCTAGTGAATATCACAGATCATATGGTGTTGGACTACTGCAAAGGTTTGGCTGATGTGATTCGCTCTTTCTCTCACCAGGTGGAAGCTAACACATTGCCACTGATTGGCGATCCAGGCCACACCTTACAAGCTGGTGACTGGGTGGTTGTCAAGAAACACGTGAGAAAGTCGTGTCTCGAACCACGTTGGAAAGGTCCGTACCAAGTGATCCTGACAACCACTACTGCTGTGAAGCAGGAATTCCAAATTGGATACACGCCAGTCACACAAAAAAGGTAACGTGCCCGGTTGAAGAGGAACTTGAAGTTTCCGGCACAACTGCTCCAGGAAGAGAAGTCTCAGAGATAGAAAACAGTCAAGAAGGAACCGAGACGGCCGGAGAGCCCACTGAGAACAGCCTCGTCCCTCAAACAGTTAATGAGTTCGAGAGAGGTGATAGAGTGCCTATCTCAGTAGAGGCAGCAGGAGAACTAAGTCAAGGAGAGGTTCTCCCAGAAGTAGACAGATACGGGTTAGAACTCGAACCTGGCACAGACCCAGAAGAAGAAGGAGAAGAAGAAGAAGAAGGAGAAATAATAGAGAGAAATCGAAGCGTGCCAGCATCTCCTGAACCAGCTGCAGGTCCATCAAGCGAAAACACCATATCACAAGAGGAGGGTGCTGTCCAATGTTCTGAAAAAACACACCGAAAGAAGACGCATAAGGGTGAGAATTGGCCAGAGAAACCACTCTTCAGGTTAAGAGACATACCAAGAGACACAATAATAGAGGAGAACGATACATCTCGAGTGGAAGATCTGAGTGAAGGAGAACAGCAAGGTGAACGAAGACTGAAAAGAAAGAGAGTTGCAAACAGAAGATATACAGGTCCTGAATGGGCGTATGCTACAACATCTGAGTGGCAACAAGAATTCCTAGCATTCTGTTTTGACCGAGAAGTACCAGGCCAGTACTACGGTACCTGAACTAATAAGAAGAAGAGACTTGGTTAAACTTGAAAAATTTAAAACTGGGAAAAGAGACTTTATAAATTACCGAATGTGACATTGAAACCGGATTTGACTTTGAGAAACCCGATTATGACAAGCTGCTAACCTGATTTGACAAAAGGGGGTCCTGGAGAGAGTGAAGATGCTGTAAATACACACAGAGAGCAAGAGAAAATTCTAAATTATTCCTGAGTTGATTGTTAGTCTACTATCTGATTCTATACAGACATGGCTTATAATAGAGGTAGTTACAAGGGAAGTAAATTGTGTGGTTGGCTAGGTCTTATAATAGGTGTTGTGTGTGCAATAATAATTGTGGGAGTGATTGTGGGAATGCCATGGATAGAAAAAGAGACTATTAACGCTACTTCGAAGCCTGAAACTACAACACTAACACCGTGGGAGAGATTTGAGCAAGATGCAAGACACTTGCATGAGGGAACTAATTCAAAGGGGGAACTCTCTACTAATGTCTTCTATCGCTTGCTGAATGAGTATGTGGAAACCATGGATTTGAAAGACTGTTATGTGTGCAAAAAGATTCCTTCATCTGTGCAGGAAGGAGTTATGTACCACAGCCTTCCTCTAACATACGGGATTAGTTGTAGTTTGCTACTAACAAGATTCTATAATCAAGAGCATGTGCAATACTTTTATTCAAATCTGGATGTTGTGTTCTCTTTTGTGCCTCTGATTGAATTCCTGAACAAACTAGCTAAAGAACATGATATAAAAATAGTTAGAGGATTCTTTGAGCCAACGCTTACATTTGGGACTGCTTATGCACGTCGCAATAATTTGACTTGCTTGCTATCACCTGTAGAGAAAAGCTTTTTAGATCACACTGATGATAGACGCAAAGCATTAAAAGAAAGACTAGAGAAAGGATTAGAAAAACGCACTTATGCAAATGATTATGCTTACACTGCAATCAAAACACAAGGCAAGCTAGCTATAGATGCATTACATGTAGGTAGACTTTGTATATATAGGCCAAAATCTGAGCAGGACAATTTGTTTGTGGGAACGAGTGAATGCAGACATGTGTTTTTGTTTCAAAGTAAATGGACATTTATGTTGAATGGACAGGATCCAGCGATCCCTGGAATCTATTACATCGGTGGGCTTAATGCCTATTACCGTCTCCCAAAGGGATGGTATGGGACATGTTATTTGGGAATAGTTTTCCCAAAGACTTACCAGATTGATGACTTAAAACAAATACCTAAAACGTCTGAATTACAACACACTAGACAGAAACGAGAATTAGTGGCTGCTGTCATTGGTGACATATTTGGGGTTATAATCCCTTCAGTGGGGGTTATCTTGAATTCTATGAAGATTCAAAGGTTGTCTACTATTGTGGATAACATGCTGACAAATTTCACAGGGGCTATACTTCTGATGGATACCGAACTTGCTGCAGAAAGAGCTATGACTCTTCAAAATCGGCGTGCTTTAGACATTCTTTTAGCAAAGAGTGGAGGGGTCTGCAAGATGCTTAACGAGCGCCATTGTTGCGCGTTCATTCCGGACAATAGCAAAAAGATTAGAGGTATGCTTACTAACCTAACTAGAGATAGTACAGATTTGAAGGATTTGAAAGAACTTGGTGTCTGGGAGAAATTTGGAAAAGGAATTGCCAGAGTAGGGAGCTGGTTTACAAATATTTGGAATGGGGTGCTTGCAAAAATATTAATGGGTCTATTAATTGTTCTGGCCTGTCTATTAGGATTATGGGGAGCATGCAAAATTAATGACAAAATTAAGAAAAATTGGACCAAGAGATCCAGAAGAAACGAAGAAAGTGAAAGAGAGAAAAGGTTCAATGAAATTTGTGAAAGTTCACATAAGGGACAAGATGTTAAAATGAGCATTATGCGCAAGATGAAAAATTAAAGGTGAAAGGTCAAAGGGAAAGGTTTGTGTGATGACGAGCGTCATCAGAGGAGGGACTGAGAGAGTGTAGTTTAAATAATACGTATATTAAAGCAAAATGCTTATATCAATGTTTAACGATGCTGCATAGAAAACGACAATAATAGTGATTTTGCTTAAACGTGCATTTGAATTATGCCTATATCAATATGTATGCGAACTAATAACAATTAATGAGTAGAATTGTCAATGCTAGGTTAATCAAGCTTATATTAACGTTTGCGATATTGTATTGAAAAACTCTATAGGCCTTAAGTTAGCGTGAGCCGTGGAGTTTTAGCTGCTTGACTTTCATATTAAAAGCATTTTTCTGTTTTTCAATGCGCTGACTCGCAAAGGGCCATGACCCTGCAAATGTTCCTTTTCTTCAAACTTAGGCGACGCATGTATCTTTGTGATTCCGTTCTCAATCGCATACTTGGTCCCTTAGTTTAAGTTTGTATACAAAATTGTAACAAGTGTAGATTAATGTAATGCACAAGGACGTTCAAACCATGGACAAAGGAACTCATGACCCAAGAAGACGTGCCAAAACGGTGAAGTAACCAATCAAAGTGTTATGAATTATCATGGGGTGACAATTGGAATTACCTAATGCATAATTTGATAGGTTAAAAATAGTGGGGTATAGCAACTGTCCAATAGAGTTTTGGGGGAAGGTATTACGAAAAAGGGATAAAAACCCATGTCACAGAAGGGTCGACAGAACTAGGTAGGGAATGCTATTGATTTTATCCAGAAACTCTGTCACTCTGTTTGGTGACTTTGAGAATTATTGAACCATCCTCACCCATAGACTGCCCCTTTTACATTTCTCCTCCTTATGAGTGAAGTGCCCCCTGTCCTTTAGAGGAGTTTTGACTGATGGCGTCTCGACTGATGTCCTGAAGACGAAGACTGATCCTGTGTGCTGACCTAATCCTTGGAGGGTAATTATGACAATGCGATTTGTAATTTGTCTGCTTGCTTTTCCTTTCTAGGTACCAACTGCTCCTTTTATAGAGGCCATAGTTAGATGTTTTTCTAAATTGGTGTTCTAAATTGTTTTGCGTGAAGCCCAACATGCTAATGCTAATTAGTGGTTAGAATAGGAGTTCACTCTGACTGACGCAAATAGACAAATGACTGACATTACGCTGTGCTGAACTGACACCTATATGATATTCACTGTATGCTGATCTATGTTCACACCGTGCTATGTTCTTATGTTTGTGTTTCATGCATTAATGAAATCTTATCACAGCTGTCATATCTTGATTATGCTCTTATGCTTCCTGGTATTGAGATTAACTCTTCTGTTCGTAGATTGTAATCAATAGGGAATAAAATTCATAAAATTCGATCAGAGGGTGTGGTTATTCATGGCTGAAAGGTCATGGTTGCGTCGACAATTTGATTAATGACTTTGTCCAAAACAATGCATTGTGGTGGTAAATATTGATGACATTATTGCTATATTGCTTGACATATTGATCAGTTATCTCGTCCTACGGTGTCTCTCCACTGGGTAACAAGATTCATTGGCCTAAAACGAGTCCTAATGTGTAATAAATTGACATAGAAGGATGCTTTAGCACTGTCAACAAATTTGACGCTAATCCTGCAAAGCACCCAGAGGCCCATTAAGATCAATAGGAGCCTCTTTTTGATGCATGCTATGTGCAGGCGTTAAAAGTGCTGGGAACAAATGACGCAAAGAAATCTCTTAAATTTCTTTGCACAATTGTTTCACCCCCCCCTAATGGAGGAACTTCCCCTTTGCATACATTATGGCCCTCATTCTGACCTTGGCGGGCGGCGGAGGCCGCCCGCCAAAGTCCCGCCGTCAGGTTACCGTTCCGCGGTCGAAAGACCGCAGCGGTAATTCTGACTTTCCCGCTGGGCTGGCGGGCGGTCGCCTTCAGACCGCCAGCCAGCCCAGTGGGAAAGAGGCTTCCACGATGAAGCCGGCTCGGAATCGAGCCGGCGGAGTGGAAGCTGTGCGACGGGTGCAGTTGCACCCGTCGCGTATTTCACTGTCTGCGCAGCAGACAGTGAAATACATGTAGGGGCCCTCTTACGGGGGCCCCTGCAATGCCCATGCCAGTGGCATGGGCACTGCAGGGGCCCCCAGGGGCCCCGCGACCCCCCCTACCACCATCCGGATCTCGGCGGTCCGACCGCCGGGATCTGGATGGCGGTAGGGGGGGTCGGAATCCCCGCGGCGGTGCAGCAAGCTGCGCCGCCGCGGAGGATTCAATGGGGCCGCGGTACACTGGCGGGACCCCGCCAGTGGTGCCGGTCCGACCGCGGCTTTACCGCCGCGGTCGGAATCCCCATTGGAGCACCGCCGGCCTGTCGGCGGTGCTCCCGCGGTCCTCCGCCCTGGCGGTCAAAGACCGCCAGGGTCAGAATGACCACCTATGTCTGGCGCAGGCACAATGTAGCACAAAGAGTTACAAAGTGGTGCAATGCATGCATTGCACCACTTTGTAAATATGGTGTGGGGAAAAGGCCACCTTAGCATCAAAAAAGGATGCTTCGGCAGTGCTAAAGTGACACTAGGCCCTCTTAAATCTGGGCTGAAGTTTATTAATGCATCTTTGTTGCAAGTTGACATATAGTGCATTACAACAGTCCAGTTTTGAGAGCACAAATGCTGTTACTACCAGTTTCTGCATACCTGGAGGGATGAATGGACATATTTTTCTCAAGATTTTAAGCTCAAAGAAAGCTGAAGAAGTTTCTGCATTAATATTTTTGTCAAAAGACAAACTCTCGTAAAAAATTACTGCATGTTTTCACAGAGGAAACCAGCGAAGGTAGAGCACCAAGTTCCTGATGCGACCAAGAAGAGCACCAAAAGAAAGACTTGTTGTCCAACAGAAGAACCTCAGTTTTGCTAGAGTTCAATTTTAGGCAATTGTTACACATCCATTTGCTAATTTCTTGCATGCAGAAATAAAATCTGCTTGCAGTCTCTTGTGGATTGTTGGTCCCATATGCTATTATCTGTGTGTCCTCCGCATAACAGACTATGGAGAATTCAAACTTTTTGATAAGTTTAACAAAGTGGGTAACCTAGAGATTAACAAGTGTAGGGCTCAATGAAGAGTCCCGCGGAACCCTACATGGTAGCGAAAAGGTGCTGGAAGTGAAAATGGCCGAAACCACAAATTGTTGCCTTTCTGAGAGGAAAGATTTTAAAATACCCAAAGCAGAACCCCTGACGCCTAATGAATGGAGCCGGTCAATCAAAATAGCATGATTAACCGTATCAAAGGCCACCAAGAGATCCAACAGGATCAAGACTGCCCTTGATCCTGAATCTAGAGTAGTCCGCAGCTCTTCCAAAACCACTAATACAGGAAACGCTGAGCTGTTCTTGTACCGGAAACCAAATTGTGACTCATCTAGTAAGTGGTAAAATAAGAGAACAGTTACTAGTGCTTTATTGAGCGCCTTCTCGATGATCTTAGCAGGAATGATGATACTTGCCAATAGTTGTTTAAATCTAGCAGGGGTAATTTTTTTTTTTTGAGTAAAGGGAGGATAGAGGCTGTTTTTCAAGCCTTCAGAGAGTAATTTTGTCTGATCATCTCATTTTGGATAGTCGCCAATTGGTTGTCTAAAACAATTGATGCTAAGTGCACAATTTTTGGTGAACAGGGGTCTAGTAGAGAGCCGGATTTCATAGATAATAAAGGACCCAAGACATAATCCATTGATACGGAGGAAAAAGAGGAAAAAATTACTGAATTCAAATTGATTTTACTCCTAGTCATATGTTCAAAGTAAGAGAGATCTGTGGATTTGCGCTCTGGGTCATTCAGCACAGATATGTATAGAAGATCAGAGAGATCTATGAATTTACAATTTGGATCATCCAGCCCGGATACTGAAAGGGCTGGTGTGTTCTTCGCAGAGAAGGCATTATAAATGTCTTCCACCTTGGTTACAATGAAAGAGGTGATTGAATCCCACAGGGATTGACTTCTGTTGAACTCTTTAGCAGCTTCCACATTAGATAGTGTTTTGACTGTAGAAAATAGCTCCTTGGTTGAGCTTTCTGCCATTTTTATTTTGTGTGTGAAATATGCTGACTTTTTTGAGTAAATTAAAACTTTGTATTCACCAATTTTCGTTTCTAGAGCTCTTTTTCACTGCTATCATAGTTACACCTCCATTTCTGTTCCTGTTTCCTACAGGCCTGCTTGCATTTTCTAAGTTTATCCGAGAACCATTCTTGAGATGGGGAGGCTTTCCTATTCAAGGATATTTTTTCAGGAGCTAACTGTCTAGTGGCCTGGTCTACCCTTGAGTGGGAACTAGCGGTGTCCAGATCCAGGTTGGTATGGAATGTGGATGTTGAAGCAGTAAGAGTTTCTGCAAATTTGATGGGGTCTATTTTATGCCAAGGATTGGTTTTCTTCAGTTTGAATTAGTGGTAATTCTTTGCTTAAACAGCACTGCATTGTGATCGGATCACATGAGCGGTAGAGACTCTGTAAAAGAAAGCAAATTATTATCTGAAATTGATGTTATTAAAAGCAAGCAAGTGCTTCGCATTTACAAGTATCAGAGCGGGGTGAAAATATCAGAGAAATGTTTCGATAAATAACCGTAAGTCCCCCACCTCTACTAGCAACTCAATTATGCCTGAAGATTGAGAAACCCGCAGGAATAGCAAACACCAGGGTAGACCCTGTGCTGGCATCTGTCCAAGTTTCCATTATAAAGACTATGGGGGTCATTCCGACCCCGGCGGGCGGCGGGCGCAGCCCGCTGGGCGGAGACCGCCAGAAGACCGCACCGCGGTCAAATAACCACAGCGGTCATTCTGGCTTTCCCGCTGGGCCGGCGGGCGACCGCCAAAAGGCCACCCGCCCGCCCAGCGGGAAAGCCCCAGCAACGATGAAGCCGGCTCCGAATGGAGCCGGCGGAGTTGCTGGTGTGCGACGGGTGCAGTGGCACCCGTCGCGATTTTCAGTGTCTGATAGGCAGACACTGAAAATCATTATGGGGCCCTGTTAGGGGGCCCCTGCACTGCCCATGCCTGTGGCATGGGCAGTGCAGGGGCCCCACGACACCCGTTCCCACCATCCTGTTCCTGGCGGTTTTTACCGCCAGGACCAGGATGGCGGGAAGGGGGTCGGAATCCCCATGGCGGTGCTGCGAGCAGCGCCGCCATGGAGGATTCTTTGGGGCAGGGGTAAACCGGCGGGAAACCGCTGGTTGCCCTTTTCAGAATTGCCCATGAAGCACCACCAGCCTGTTGGCGGTGCTTCCGCGGCACACTGCCCTGGCGGTTTTCAACCGCCAGGGTCAGAATGACCGCCTATATGCAGGGCAAGAGCTTGTAGGAACTCACGGAGTTCCAGCTTGTTTTCAAACAATGATCTAGTGTTAATAAGTGCTCAACGAAGTGAATGATACTTAAGAAATGATCCAGGAACCTCTGTCTCTGACAACGTATTAATACTGGTATTTAAAAACTTAATATCGCACCCTGTATATTTTGTTGAATTCTAAAGTTTAAGTGGTTCCATAGGGGATAATATGTGACCCACTGCTCCCTATTATACTGGTGCATCATTATAATACAAAAGGGCATAATCAAGTGAAGAAATAAAACGTGCAGGGGGGGCTGGCACTGGCCATGATCTGGACACGGAAGGCCGCAGACGGGTTTGCACGCCTATGGCACACCTATGGTGCACTCCCTGCACGTCCGTGCCCTACCGCCACTTAAATGTGGTGAAAACTAAGGCCCACATTTATACTTTATTAGCCCCGCATTTGCGCCGCTTTTTGATGCAAAAGCCCCGCAAACTTACAAAATCCGATTTTATTTTGTAACTTTGGCCCGTATTTATACTTTTTTTGCGCCACATTTGCATCGTTTTTTGACGCAAAAACGGCGCAAACTTGCAAAATGCCATTGTATTTTGTAGGTTTGCGCCGTTTTGCATCAAAAAGCGGCGCAAATGCGGCGCTAAAAAAAGTATAAATACGGGCCTTTGTGTCGCTTTTGCGTCAAAAAATGACGCAAATACAGTGCTAAAAAGTATTAATATGGGCCTAAGAGACCAGCAGAGATCTACACCACTGACCTGCCCGAAAATGGTGGTGGCCTAGTGGCCCGAGAAATAATGAGGAAGCAGAGAGATGCGGTCAACTCTCTCCACAACAAAAGGCAAAGTTGGCGGCGAACCATAGTGTGACTGCTGAGGAGTGTCACCAATTAAACCATTCTAAGTGCAGTAAAATCACAACATAAACACAGACCCAATAATATTCCTCAAGGTTTAAAACTGCAGATTTAAATACTATTAAAACAAATCAATGCAATATAAGTAGGAATACCACAGATAGCAGAAATAGGTTTGAATTGTGCAATATAATTAGTTTTAAACCAGTGGCTCCAGGCCCTTTGCAGATCCCAGTATGCATTATTGAAAGCAGATGTGCAGGATTCCCTATTTTGTCCAGACGCTGCACCCCATGTGAAATATATGAGTATTGCTAATCATACTGAGGGTTTAATACTAAAATACTCTCTTTTGTATGAAGTTGCATTTTAAATATATGTGATCTATAACATCTCTGCAGTGACAGAACCCTTGACCTTTCTCACTGGATTTCACAACACCCTATATTTACAATGCACATTCTTAATATGCAAATATTGTTGTAAGCTGTGCATTTTGCTTGACAATGTAGCTTCAAGCCTGGCATTCTGAATGCCACCCCATATATGATCTTTCATTTTAGAATTAGCCTAAAACTATTTTTTAATGCTTTAGCAGTAAAGCATATTTTTTGGGAGCCCTGTGGCCTGGCAGCAACTATTAAGCAGTTCATTTAATTTCCAATTTTTGTCGCTTTCCCTTACCACTTCTCTGTACTGCCAGTGAAAATTACATTTAAGAGCTCCATACCAAGTACTGGGCTAAATTGGAAATCCTAGAAATATGCACCATTTTGCTGTGTAACAGGGAAAGGATAAAATGGCATATAGTTGTGTTTAAGAAGAGAAAATGCATACAAGCATTTTTTTCCACTTTTCAAACGTGAAATAGGAAAATCAATGTGTTCCGTATGTTAGGCTTTTAGGTATGGCCTTTAAGAGAATTGTAGATATCTCATCAACAGACTAGGTTCGAAATCTTAAATAAAATACATATATATATATATATATATATATATATATTTATATATATATATATATATATATATATATATATATATATAATATACATAAAGGGAATTACAATCAGCAGGCACTCTTTATATACTAATCTGTTCGATAGTCATTCACATAGAGCCTAATACAGTGGCTTGTTAAATTCCGTCCCGTACATAAACTCCTGTTTACGCATGCAACGGAATTATGAGTTTGATTTTATTTAACACATTCAGGGCCTCATACTTTTTTAGCGCAGCATTTGCGTCATTTTTTGACGCAAAAGTGGCGCAAACTTACAGATAATCATTGAATTTTCTAAGTTTGTGCCGATTTTGAGTCAAAAAACGACACAAATGCGACACTAAAAAAGTATAAATCCGGCCCTCAATACTACATAACACAACATGCATTAAATTTTGGAAGGTCAAAACTGATGAAATTTAACAGGGGAAAACATAGGGTATTTACTGAATCATGTGAATTTTGGTGCATTAAACACCAAAATCCGCACGTTATTCCCATAAACGCATAAAAGGTGTTATTTATTGCACCCGATAAGTAATGTACACCGCGGTTTCGCTATTTATGAGGGGCAAAAAATAATGCCTGAACTTGTAATCAGGCCCATAGACGGAATTACTCACAGCAGTCTCCCTATACTCAGTACTTAATTTGTGCTTGCTGTTTCCGGTGCTGAGCACCGGCTCTTATTTTTTAGGGCCGGGCTTATTCTTCAGCCGCAAGCATTTGTTGCGAGCAAAAGACACATATGGGAAAGAGGGAGGAAGGGAAAAACGAAAAAGCGTCACAAAGGGAGAAAGTAGAAAGCTGCAAGAGTGAGCAGAAGCAGCGGGGAGTAGCTTTATATGGACTGAAGAGGCCCGAGGTGGCTTCAAGATTGCACCGCCTCAGTATTCCGTGTTCACACATTTAATTGCAGCAGCGCGTGTTTAAGAGGTGGGTTTTGGGCACCAGCACCTTCTTATTTACAAATTAAGCACTGCCTATACTGATCTGTTAAATTGTCTTACACATTCTGCCTTCAATGCAAAATGTGTCAAAGCATACAGTATGGGGCAATGGGTCACTCTTCTTCAGCCATTGCTTACCTAATCATGATGATTAGCTTTTTGCTTGTGCACATTTATTTTTTATTTTTAAAATAGCCTCTTTTAGTGCCATGGCTGATGAGCCGGTCCTTCATTCAAGTTTGTATTATTTTTTTTATTTCAATTTTTTTTTTCTTTCTCGAGGGCTAGCAGCTTTGTGCACTCTGCTACCAGACTTCTGGTGCCACTTGTGCATGCATTGCTTGTACGAGCAGCCATCTTAGAATATTGTTTTCTTGCTGCATTATTAGTTAACTATTAAAAATTGGACAACAAGTTCAAAGCTCACAATTTGTACGTGCACAGCACGGTTACTATCTTTGTGTGATTTCCAAATATTTTATCATTGCTTTACCAATCAAAGTTGCACATTGCTTCTAGAAGCATTAGCAATTATGGCCCTTTTTACCATTGGAATGGTAAATTGATGAAAAAATGTGGCAGCAACCTTGAGGCTTCTGCATGTGCAAAAATGGGCAGTCATCTTTAAACGTTTTGTCCCATACTTCCCATTGGTTTACCTGTCTAAGGGGGCTGACACGAGGCTTTTAAAACTTTGGCCATCGTGGAATGGCAGACTAATAAAATATGAGAAAACCCATTGTAAATTGGCCAACTACATGTCCACAAGCCTTGGCAAAGCCAGTAGCTCTATGGCGGTCACTAGAGGACAGACCTATTGACTTTGCCAATGCTTATTAAGTGATGTTGCAATGGCTGCACTTTACCCATGAACCCATGAACAAGGCGTTGCATGCTGAAACGTATTGGGTTGACTGCTGCCATTTGGCATGGTGCTTGTAATGCTTGAATAAACACTTTTCACAGATTACCCCTTAGAGTGCGAACTTTCTTCCAGACTTGAAAGGTTGTGTTTTTTTGGATGCATCAGTCTCTCATACTATAATGCAAACCACCATCATAGGGTTAACAAAATGCTTAAGACTTGGTGAGAGGAGGAAAGGTTTGTCATAGGAAAAATGCCCTTTTGAGGGAAATCCTTGTGTCTAGGTGTTATGTATTGCACAGTAAAGCCCAATGCAGCAATGTTCAATGATCTAAGACTCGAACCACCTCTGAAGAATAACAGCTGTTTTCTTGATTGTGAGAATACCTTTATGTGACTTTGTGTTGTGTATATTTATGCTAGCCAGAATCATGGACTTTTGAAGAAGCTGATAGTCTGCCCAAAGAATAATTTGTTCCTCTCTAAGAAGAAATTGTCATCCTTGGATTTTAAAATTGCATTGGAAGTTTACCTCGTTTCCAAGTTAAAGATCCAGGGCAGTTGAATTAGGTACGGTTTAATGAACTACTGCACAGAACACATGGAACATGAAGAATTAGTCAATTCTATAAATTACTAAATTCAGACCAATTTGAAAATCTGTCCACCTTAGCCTCGAAATGGACTCGTTAACTATCACTACATGTGCCCGGCTAATGTTGTTAGTGAATCAATCCAGTTGAGTAGTCGGTGTGTGAATATATCTAGGCTTAAAATACATCATTTCAAGATTCTTCAAGACTTATATTACACTCCAAACCGATTATTCAACTGGGGATGCCAGTCTAGTTCGGAATGCTTTAGGTAGGCACATACTTGGACATTGAAGGTTTGGAGCTGTCCCTTGTCCAGAGGAATCCTGCAAGGAAATATTTAAGTCAAAAGTGGGCTGAGTTGGATTTAAATTTTGCGGCTACGTGGATTGGGGGTTCATAGATTATCTATAAATTGGCATCATTTTTTAAATCTTATTCGTTATGGCCGCTCACCTCTCTTCTGTTATACTGTTATTTTGATGTTGCAGCTTTAGTTCCCTAATTTGTGTATTATGGTGTCACCACTCTGTTGCATCAATGAGGTAAACGTGTGGATAAAATAATAACATCTTTAAAAAAAAGGACGTTTTCTCGGAAGTTTAGAGTTTAATGCAATTGCACTGAGCGATTTAATACATTGTATATATTGGACAGGATGGGCTGTAACCATTTCTGAAGGGGAGATGTACCAGTCCTCAATGATTGCCGGAAGATCTGAGTGAGCCGCAGAAAAATGCATCATGACAGCTGGTTGGAAGGCCACCTAAATAGAAAAAGGAACCTTCTTTGAAAATGTCTTTTTCCTATGCTAGTAGGCTCCTAGAAGTATTTTAAACGCACAATCCTTCAGCTCCCTTGCCACAGCTAAAACTAAATTGCTGATCACCCAACATCAAGTTGATGCTTGACAATATACATATAACAAAGATTATAGAGATGTCGTCCTCTCATAGGAGTCCTGATAGAAGCCCGAGAAAGCGTTCAGCCTCAAATCGAGAATTGAGGCTACTCTGCTTGGAGCACAATGTTTCCAAATCTCCACCTTTGTGTCCTCATGTTCCAAGTCATAGTGGACCGTAAGGCATCGATTAGGAGTGCACTGCTAGATCGAGGCACCCATGTCAATCCCTGTTTGCAGTTATGGGTGGGTCGGAGCTTCTGCAATTATTTACAGATTTGCAGAGTGAAAAGGCTTGATAAATGCTGAGACGTGGTTTGTGCCATAGCTAGCACCCAAATATGCATGTCCTTCTGCACTGTGTTGGGAAAACTCCTAATATGTGCTGCTTGTTGGCCTCTTTAAAATCCAAACCCCTGGGCAGTTGTATTTAATGGGTTTAATACATAGCATGACACTTGTAATTGAGACTTAATGGTGTCTAATATCTAGAGCCAGACAAAATACTGTCTCAGCAGTCTGAGAGGAGTGGAGAGAAGTAACATGAGAAAAAATATAGTGCCACTGATTGTGTTGCAAAATACTTTTTAGTATTGGAAGTGCACTTTACCTCAAAGCAATATTACTGGTTTACGATATTTGATGTTTGTTGATTAGCAATACTACCGATGCTAGTCTAAATAGAAATGAGCCAGTGTGACAATAAATTATTGGTTTAAGTTTATGAACATGTAAAGTTTACTTATTTGTTTTTTATATTCTAGCTTTGTAGAGTAGAGAGCCCAGACATCCACAGGACATAACCTCTATCCAACATTCCTCCCTCAGTGCTAATAAGTCATTGACCCAGTCAAAAGCTGTTTTGAATGCTTCCTGATTTACGTTTCGAACATCATAGGTAGTTGGGTTTTGTCCTAAAGGTTGGATTTGGTGCATTCAACAGCTCTGGTCTTTCAACTCCTAGGAAACTCCCTCTATCTTGGTTTTCCTCCTGATGCTTCTTTGCCTGCGTTGCACTGTGTGTACGAATACACAGCTGGAACGTGGGTAATTATTGGTTTGCCAGATTATTGATTACAATTAAGCCCTGTTAATTTTGACAAATGGCACGTTTGTAGTTCCCTACCCTTTAATTGCAACCTTTGTGTTTCGTACACTACAACGATCAGCATTCAGCACAGTAGCACACGTTCAAACCTATTCTTCTTTTCAGAGACTGCAGTGGTCACACTTACAGGCCCAGGTTCATCCAAAGGCCAGAACCTGATTTTGGAAATGCTTACCTTAATTTGGATCATTCTCAACTTCTTAGCAAGTTGGGCATGCAAATAGTCACCTCTCATATGTCCTTCATAGCAACCTACAGTTCCCATGATCCTAATAAACACTGTTGCATTACATGACATTGCTGTTTAAATACCTCTCCCATGCCTCTTTCCGTGCTGAGTCTCCTGTGAAATAGTCCATTCCTCGCACACCACTCTTCCAATGCCCACCCCCAGGATTCAGTGTCATGTTAAGCTGTTGACACTACATCACACCACTTTTGGTCATTATCTTTTCCACAAGAGCTATTCTATTAACGCTTTGCTCATGATCACTGCTGAACTAACCGCATAAAGTTGAGTAGAAGAAGAAATGTACTCGTTTCTGGAAGGTCAGCTTTCAGTCTGGACGTCCATCCAATCTTGAGAGGTCAATGAAAGAGCCCAATCATCAAATGTCTTCAGCAGATGATACCTTCAGGAGGCTTAGGAAGATTCTCAGCTATTTGTTGTTCAAATTGAAAAGAAAGGCGATCTGATGATCAACTGTGTTGCACACTACTGAGCAGTACAAAGCTACCAAAAGGCTGAGCTTCCAGCAATGAAGAAGTATGCTGAAGGCACTACCAAGTTCCTGAAGGATAGCCACCCCTGAGCTTCAGAATGCTAAAATGTCTGACAAATGATCTCCTGCATGTTATTTTTGATGCAATCTATTTTAGATGCACACACAACGCTCCATTGTCTTACTCTGCAGAGGAGCACAAGTAATTGGTCAAAGGGTTTCTAGGTTTGAAGCATCCAGTGATACTTTTATCAATAATGTTGTCAATTGAAAACATTTATAAAAAATGGCTTTTACCCATTGAAAGATTGATGATGTCAGGACAGAAGGGCAGAAATATTTTGAAAGAGGATGTCTCTTCCAGAGGTCATATTCCAATAAACACTCTCAAGGGGCATACCGAGCATTTGTGTCCACATCGTATGGTCCTGGTGTACTTTAGTACTAATAAAGGAGTTACCCAAAAATAAGAACCATTTTGCCTCTGCCCTCACATACAATTACGGATGTGGATGCAAAGGCAAAGGTTCTAATGGTGCACACCAAGCTGTTAATTTCAGAGATATGTGTAGTTTACTCTAACAAACTACAGAGGGTTCGCCATAGGGCCTGATTGTACATGACTTACGAGTGGTTAATGTATGGATGTGAAGCTGTTGACTTACAAGATCTTGGTACCATGTCTAGCTATAACATCAAATATTAGATTGACTGAATAAAATATTACAGTTAGGTGAACGGTCTAGTGACAACATAACATTTTAAAATAAAAAATAACACTGAAATTCACCAGTTACAATTATCTTAAGTAACTATAACTCATGTCCCTCTACGCACTGTCTCCTCATCAATGATGCTATTGGAAATGGTGCAGTGAAGTTTTCCATGACTTTAAAGAACGTTTCATGGGTGATCTAATATGTGGACTAATTGGCTGTGCATGTGAGGGTGCCAGTTATAGTTAACTTAGGGCACAAATTATAGTTACTAGAGAAAACTATGACTGGTAAGTTTCAGTGATTATTTTGAGTTTTGTTTTTTTTCAGTAAATTTCTATGTTTTTGTTTAATATAAAGCAATGTATTATTACTATACATAAAGCCAAGCCCTCCTATTGTACATGGCCCTATGCAGTGGGGGTGAGAGGAGGAGGAGGCTGCAGGACCTGACCAATTGTCAGGGAGGGCAGCGAACCCATTGTGGGCAGCCAAATCCTGCTGCATATGACCTTTGTGGCTAACCATTCACGAGACACCAACCCCATGTGCATAACATGGGGATTGCTGTGGACCTGGATTCTGAGCAGCCAAATGCACGCCGCGCACGACCTTCCAGCATGAGCAGAGTGTAGTTAGTCTCACATGACCTCCCCACACACAGGCAGACTTACTGACGTTGTAAACCATTCGCAAAAGGGAAGGGGTCCCCATGGGACCCCTTCCCATTTGTGAATGTTGCCATTAATGTTTTTTCAGAGCAGGAAGTGGTCCAATGGACCACTGCCTACTCTGAAAAACCGAAACCAAATGGTTTTGTTATTTTTTTGTATTGCAACTCGTTTTCCTTTAAGGAAAACGGGCTGCAATACAAAAAAAAAAACTGCTTTAATTAAAAAGCAGTCACAGACATGGAGGTCTGCTGTCTCCAGCAGGCCACCATCCCTGTGAGTGCAGGGAATCTCAATGGGGTCGCAAAATGGGACCCACCTCATTACTATTAATGAGATGGGTCTTTGCGACCCCATTGAGATTCGCAGACGATGTCTGAGACACCGTTCTGCATCCGATTTTGCGAATCGGAAATTGCGAGTCGCACCGACTCGCAGTTTCCGATTCGCAAAATCTGAGTTTAATACATATGGCCCATGATTCCTTATGCCAGTCCCCCAATCCACTTCAGGGACCCTGTGCATCACTGGAGCTACCTCATTCCCCTGAACCTCCTGGTGTATGTTAATCCCCTCCTTCAAGTAGGGCACCAAGTCTCTGGGCATGTGTACTTCTTCATCAGTACTGAACAGAAGATTTTTGCTGCCACCATTTAAGCTGGACTCAGCCCTCCTGACTTCCCGCTTTCTCAGTCTTTGCTTATAAGCCAAATTCATACTTTTGTCCTCTAAATCCATCCTCCTCTATTCTATTTCCCTCCTCGTTTTCATCCTCAACCTCTCTAACTCCAACTGGTGAGCCTGCTCTGCCTGTCTGTCCTGCAACTCTTCAGGAGTCAGACCCTCAGAGGACATACTGCTACCTATCCTGGAGACCCCCCCCATGAGTAACAGGTACATCCTCTACCACATCATGAACACTGTGCACTTCCCCATCCTCCTCCTACTCCTCTCCACCTCTGTGTGCCCCCAGCCTCCTTGGCTGTCACCCAGGCCCTCAGTGACTTTTGTAGCTCCTCCTCCTGGTAGAGCTCTTAATTGGACAGGTAAGCTCCTTACAGAACTGTTTCAATTGAGCAACTGTGTAACTTTCCAGTTTCTGTAACTCAAAAACAGCTCCAGCTGGTGCATCTCCAGATTGGGACATGATGGCAAATCAAAAGTGCAAAGTTCCAAGGCAGAAAAAAGAGTTCCCAATGAGAAGTTCAAGAATCAATAAAAAGATCACCCAAAATATGGAAGCAGGAAAAAAGTCCAAAAAGAGTATGTTAGACTTGGCATCCTTGATGTGGTCTCCCCTAACCTTTTGCCTCTGCTTCCCATGTTGTTTCTGTGTGCTGGACTCTGTTTTTGCTGTTTTGTTTGCTCTGGACACTTTACCACTGCTGACCAGTGCTAAAGTGTAAGTGTTCCCTGTATAAATTATATGTGTAATTAGCTTTCCATGAGTGGCATATTTGATTTACTAGTTAGTCCCTAGTAAAGTGCACAAGAGGTGCCTAGGGCCTCTAAATCAAATGCTACTAGTGGGCCTGCAGCACTGGTTGTGCCACCCACATGAGTTGCCCTGTAAACATGGCTCAGACCTGCCACTGCAGTGTTTGTGTGTGCAGTTTTAAAACTGCCAATTTGACGTCGCAAGTGTACCCCCTTGCCAGGCCTAAACCTTCCCTTTTTCTACATGTAAGGCACCCCTAAGGTAGGCCCTAGGTAGCCCCATGGGCAGGGTGCAGTGTATGTTAAAGGTAGGACATGCACGCATGTGTTTTACATGTCGTAACAGTGAAATACTGCTAAATTCAGTCTTCACTGTTGCAAGGCCTATCTCTCTCTCATAGGTTAACATGGGGGCAGCCTTTAAATAACTTTTAAGTTCAGATTCCCTTTGAGAGCTGATAGAAATGTGGAGTTTGGGGTCTCTGAATTCACAATTTAACAATACATATTTTTGTTAAATTGTTTTTTAGATTGTTAGTTTGAAAATGCCACTTTTAGAAAGTAGGCATTTTCTTGCTTAAACCATTCTGTGACTGTGCCTGTTTATGGATTGCCTGTCTGGGTCAGTTTGACAGTTGGGCTGTTTGTGAATCCCCTCTAGACAGTGAGACAAAGGGAGCTGGGGTGCAGCCTGCATATCCTGATGAGCCATCTGTGCTGGAGTGGAGGGAGGAGTGGTCACTTACACCTGAAAGGACTGTGCTTGCCCTCTCAAAATGCAGTCTCCAACCCCCTGGTGTGTGTGTGGGGCCTGGCCAAGGCAGGATCTTGTGAACAACATAGACTTTCCTTTGAAGTAGGCCTACTTCAAAGGCAGAAATGGGTATTGGACCTAAAACACCTGAAAATCAGATTTCTTCAACGAAGAATGAACAAAGAGGAACCTCTGCCAAGGAGAAGAGCTGGAGGAGGCATACTGCCCTTTTGCCTGCAAGTGTGCTTTGCTGGGTTGGCCTGCAGTAGCTGCTTCTTCCTGAGAGAAGGCAAAGACTGACCTTTGTGTGATTTCCCACTGGTGAAGAATCTCCAATGGCTTGAACAGAGCTTGCCTCCTTTAGTTGAAGTCTCAGGGACAGCAAAGACTTCTCTCTGTCAGCACCTGGACTGTCTGCTCAGACTCCTGTCCTGCCAAGTGCCGCCCTGACCTGTCTCTGGGCCCTTTAAAGGTGATGCTGGTGAAAAAGGACTGAAATCCATGCAAAGACCGCATGAGGGGAAATTGGCGATGCACCATCTGCAATGCCGCTGATAAATAAAGTGCCGCCAGCCTCGTGGCTGAAATCGACACTCCACGTATCACGGCTGGGAAATCGATGCATCATGGCTGGAGAAATGATGCGTAACACCCACTAGCGGCTGCTGATAATGACGCAAACCCCCACGCAGCGCAGTTTCCTAACACCGTGCAACCGAATTTCGAACGCAACATCGCTGGGTGTGAAAAATCAGCGCAAAACCTGCCTGACCCAAGGTGCCCGTCTGGGAATTGATGCATTGCTCTCTTGTGGGAGAGAGAAAATGACACATGCTGACCCGACTGGAGAGTGAAAGACGCACGGTCTTGCTTGTGAGTGAGAAATCAACACATTGATGGTCTTTTTCGACGCACGCTCGCCCGAGCGGCTTTATTTTTTACACAAACCAGGTATTTTGTGTAACAACAGCATTCTCACTGTTTTCTAAGGATTAAGGCCCTCATTACAACCCCGGCGGTCGGTGATAAAGTGGCAGTAATACCGCCAACAGGCCAGAGGTAACAAAAATTGAATTATGACCACGGCGGAAACTGCTCAGACAGACAGCCACTTTAACACACCCACCACCACAGTGGTAGCAACAATCACCATGGTGGTTACCGCCAACAGCCAGAAGGAAGACAATGTACTGCCCACATTATTATGACACACCTATCCGCTACCTTTTCCGGGGCAGTACCAACGACATCAAAAGCACGGCGGAAATAGAAGACAGAAGTCAAAGGATACACCTGTGGAGACACAGGGAACAACCAGGATGCTATGGAGCCCGAGTTGCACATATTTCCCATGCTCATCTTCCTTTTTCTGCAATACGAACACCAACACCGGCGAAGACGACCACGGTGAGTACTGCCGTCTAGCACACAAGGGAGGGGGGAGGAAAAAGAGAGTGACACACACACGCAACACCCGCACCCCAACACCATATACACAACTAGATGCACAAACATTACATATCCCCCGTACCCCACAGGAATAATGCAAGGACAAAATGACTTGAAGAAAGTATGTGTAATACTATTAAATAACATGATTAAGTGCATCAAAATACAAACGTATATACATATTTACAAATGGAAGGACACTGCCCAGTCCTCGATGTCCGTGGGCCACAGGGCCACAACACATAGGCCAAGGCCAAACCTCACTCCTGCAAAAACACGGAGAAAACACTTCAGGGGCATCAGGTCGAAAATACACAGGCACCTCAGGGGGACGGAGAATGGGGGGGCACCTAAGCCGGAGGATGGTACAACACCACTAGTCCTGGAGGGGGCTACATGCCCATCACTCTGTCCTGGGGAGTGCAAGGCCACAGTCTCTCTAGTGGGTGGTTTGCCCACTGCTTGGTCCTAGGGAGTGCAAGGCCAGAGTCTCTCTAATGGGTGGTTTGCCCACTGCTTGGTCCTGGAGAGTGCATGACACACTCTCTCTAGTGGATGGCTTCTCCACTGGTTCTGGAGGGGGCCTTGTGCCCAGTGTGCTTCATCCCGGGAAGGATGGGGTGAGTGGATGGCTTCTCCACTGGTTCTAGATGGGGCCTTGTGCCGAGTGTGCTTCATCCTGGGAAGGATGGGGTAGGTGAATGGCTTCTCCACTGGTCCTGGAGGGAGCCTTGTGCCCAGTGTGCTTCATCCTGGGATGGATGGGCTGAGTGGATGGCTTCTCCACTGGTTCTGGAGGGGGCTGTGTGCCCTGTGATGCAGATCTTGGGGAGTGCAAGGTCACAGTCTCTCACCTGGGTGTCACACCCACAGGAGTTGCAGGGGCCAGGACACACAACAGCCCATGAAGGCAGGACTACACACTGTCCGCTGACAGTGACGGCTGCTCAGTGGGGGCAGTGGCGGGGCTTGTGTCAGGGCTGGTAGTGGTGGCGGGAGGCTCCAACCTTCCCCTGCAGCCTTGGACGGCTGCCCACTGGGGTTGTTGCTGCTGGAAGTGGTGCTGGTGGCGGTGCTGGTGCTGGTGGCGGTGCTAATGGTGGTGCTGGCAGTGGTGGGTGGAGGCTCCAGCCCTTCCGCTGCAGCCTCGGACGGCAGGTGGTGGTGCTGGCAGTGGTGGGGGGAGGCTCCAGCCCTTACCCTTCAGCCTCGGGCGGCTGCCCACTGGGGCTGCTGCTGCTGGTGGTGGTGCTGGTGGCGGTGCTGGCAGTGGTGGGGGGAGGCTCCAGCCCTTCCCCTGCAGCCTCAGACAGCTGCCCACTGGGGCTGCTGCTGCTTGTGGCGGTGCTGGTGGTGGTGCTGGTGGTGGTGCTGGTGGTGGTGCTAGCAGTGGTGGGGGGAGGCTCCAGCCCATCCCCTGCAGCCTCGGATGGCTGAATCACCATGGATGGTGGAGGGGGCTCGGAATGAGTCCCAGCACCAGACCTCCTGTCCTTCCTGCCTGCTAATGCAGGCCCCTTGCCCTTCCTGTCAGCAGCCGGGGATTACCCCTTGCCCTTCACTCCTGCAGCTGGTGGTGCCTCCTTGACCTTCCTAGTCACAGCTGGTTGTGCCTTCTTGCTCTTCCTAGTCGCAGCTGGTGGTGCCTCCTTGCCCTTCCTTGATGCAGCTGGTGCAGGCACCCTGTCAGTGTTGCTGCCTGCTGCCCAGGATCTTCTCCCACCTACAGTAGCTGTCGTCACTACTGTGGCCGTGGACTGGGTGGCTGAGGTGCTCGTCTGGGTTCTGACCACCCTGGCCCGACATGAAGCATGGGGGGAGGGAGTGGTAGGGAAGAGGTCAACGGTGGAGAGGAAAAGCTTCTTAGAGACATTGGGGCAGGACGAGGGAGAAGGTTTGCGAGTGGAGGAAGAGGAAGTGGTTGTAGGAGGTGTCTGTCTGCGGTGTTTGGGTGCAGGTGCATGGGCTGGATGCTGTTGTGAGATGGATGGCTTTTGGGTGTCTGAGTGCTTGTGTTTGTGTAGTGTGGGAGGAAGGGCACAGACACAGTGGGAGAGGACACAGGGGACATGTGCATGGATGTGGGGGTGGTGACTGCCAGTGAGGGGCGTGTAGTGATAGGAGTGATGGTGGTAGTGGATGAGGATGTAGTGCATGCAGGTGTGAGTGTAGATGCTACTGGGAGGGAGGTGGACGACGAGGAGATGGGGGACACAGTGAAGGCAGTGGATGTTGGTATGTCTGCATCTGGATGGTGTTTGTGTAAGTGCCTGTGGGATGACGTGTGGTGCTTGTGTTTGCCTGAACCACTCCTGTGTGTTGTCCTGGGTGCATGCTGGTCTGCCTGTGTGCTTGGGACAGGTTGGGGGTGAGGGGAATGGGATTGAGCAGAGGAGGTTGGAGGGGGGAGGCTAGAAACAGGGACAATGGCTGCCATCAGGGAGGAGGCCAGAGCCTGGATTGATCTCTTTTGGGACGCCATGCCAGACTGAATGCCCTCCAGGAATGCGTTTGTTTGTTGCAAATGGGCTGCTAGCCCCTGGATGGCATTCACAATGGTTGACTGCCCAACAGAGATGGGTCGTAGGAGGTCAATAGCCTCCTCACTCAGGGCAGCAGGGCTAACTGGGGCATGGCCTGAGGTGCCTGGGGCGAAGGAGATGCCCACCCTACTGGGTGAGCGGGCACAGGAAACAGGCTGAGGGGCTGCTGGGAGGGAGGTGCTGGTACAGGGGGTGGCGGCTGTACCTGTAGTTGGGGTGGGCACAGAGATGTCCACCACCACCAGGGAGCTTCCATCAGAGGAGGTATCACTGTCAGAACTGTCCCCACCAGTCTCCGCTGTGGTGCTCCCCTCGCCCTCTGTCCCACTGGTGCCCTCACTGTCGGTGGATTTGGTCTCCTGGGCCCTGTGGGATGCAGCTCTCCCCATCGCCGGTGCCCCTGCTCCTCTGCTAGATGATGCTAATGCACATAAGGACAGGGTGACGAAACAAAAAGGGGGAGAGACAAAGGATACCCTTGGTCAATGGCGGCAACAACACCACCGTTGGCGCACACAACACACACACACAGGGAACAGCCCTACGCACTAGGCAATGCACTAACAGCCACAATGCTAGTCACCAGCCCAAGGACAGGGATACCTAACCCCAAATGCAGCATTCCTGAGACCCACAGACACCTGCCCAGTAGTGGAGGCCTACTAGCTTGTTTGGAGGAGGTTGACATCAGACCCTGCCCAACCTGGGCCCTACCCTGCACTGTCCGGCCTGGCCTAGGGGCACTCACAGGCCCACATCCCCCACCCAGATGCCACCCCACCACGCGCAAGTAGTATATTGGGGCACTGTACTCACCCCCTTGTGTCTGCTGTGATGCCCCCAAGCGCCCATCCAACTCCGGATAGGCCACTGCCAGTATGCGGGCCATCAGGGGGGTCAGGGTTCGACGGGCACTCCTTCCTATTTGGGAGGCCATCCCCAGCTGGACCTCTTCGGTCTTCCGTGCCCAGCGTCTCAGGTGCTCCCACCATTTGCAACAGTGGGTGCTCCGCCTGCCATAGATCCCCAGGGTCCGCACATCCTTAACGATGGCACGCCGTATACCCTTTTTTTGATGGGCGCTGGCCTGCAGAGAAATACACATAGGAAAAGGAATCAGTTAGACCGTCCTGCCTGTTACACTCATGGCCCACCATAGCCCTCACATCCCCTTACACACAGACATTACCCACCATACATGCAGCACGCTGCCCAGGGCCCTTCCACCAACCCCCCCCACACGAGGACCTCACACACAGCACTCCATGCATTCATGCCCCATTCATCGTGCTCACAGTGTACTCACCTGTTGGTCTGGAGGCCCATACAGCATTCGGGACTGGGGTAGGACCCCATCCACCAGTCTCTCCAACTCCTCAGCGGTGAAGGCAGGGGCCCTTTCCCCAGTGACACGAGTGTGGTATATACTCTATTGTAAAACCAAAGTAGAATGTTCTCTTCACTCTGCTTTTGGTCTGATGTCATAGCCTGACATCATGTAGAATATCAAATCAAATCAAATCAAATCATT
Source organism: Pleurodeles waltl (assembly GCF_031143425.1). NCBI lineage: Eukaryota > Metazoa > Chordata > Amphibia > Caudata > Salamandridae > Pleurodeles > Pleurodeles waltl. The sequence goes on along the minus strand of NC_090447.1, from coordinate 1,271,992,870 downwards.
AACATTTATAAAGCGCGCTACTCACCCGTGCGGGTCTCAAGGCGCTGGGGGATAAAGGGGGGTTATCGCTGCTCGAACAGCCAGGCCTTTAGGAATCTCCGGAAAGCGGAGTGGTCCTGGGTGGTCCTGAGGCTGGTGGGGAGGAAGTTCCAGGTCTTGGCCGCCAGGAAGGAGAAAGATCTCCCACCCGCCGTGGAGCGGCGGATGCGAGGGACAGCAGCGAGTGCGAGGCCAGAGGAGCGGAGGAGGCGGGTGGGGACGTAGAAGCTGAGGCGTCTGTTGAGGTATTCCGGTTCCTTGTCGTGGAAGGCTTTGTGTGCATGGGTGAGAAGTCGGAAGGTGATCCTTTTGCTGACTGGGAGCCAATGCAGGTGTCTCAGGTGTGCGGAGATGTGGCTGCTGCGGGGTATGTCGAGGATGAGGCGGGCCGAGGCGTTTTGAATGCGTTGCAGGCGATTTTGGAGTTTGGCTATGGTCCCGGCGTAGAGGGTGTTGCCATAGTCCAGGCGGCTCGTGACGAGGGCGTGGGTCACGGTTTTTCTTGTGTCGGCGGGGATCCAGCGGAAGATCTTGCGGAGCGTGCGGAGGGTGAGGAAGCAGGCGGAGGACACGGCGTTGACTTGCTTGGTCATGGTGAGAAGAGGGTCCAAGATGAAGGCGAGGTTGCGGGCGTGGTCTGTGGGGGTCGGTGCGGTGCCAAGGGCCGTGGGCCACCAGGAGTCGTCCCAGGCGGACGGGGTGTTGCCGAGGATGAGGACTTTTTTCAGAGTTCAGCTTTAGGCGGCTGAGCCTCATCCAATCTGCGACGTCCTTAATACCCTCTAGTAGGTTGGTCTTGGCGCTGGCGGGGTCCTTGGTGAGGGAGAGTATAAGTTGGGTGTCGTCGGCGTAGGAGGTGATGATGATGTCGTGCTTGCGTACGATGTTGGCGAGGGGGCTCATGTAGACATTGAAGAGTGTCGGGCTGAGTGATGAGCCTTGGGGTACGCCGCAGATGATCTCGGTGGGTTCTGAGCGAAACGGAGGGAGGTAAACTCTTTGGGAACGGTTTGAGAGGAAGGAGGCGATCCAGTCCAGGGCTTGGCCTTGGATTCCGGTGGAGCGGAGGCGGGTGATTAGGGTGCGGTGACAGACGGTGTCAAAGGCAGCCGAGAGGTCGAGCAGAATGAGGGCGACTGTTTCACCGTTGTCCATCAGGGTTCTGATGTCGTCAGTGACTGAGATGAGGGCGGTTTCAGTGCTGTGGTTGGTTCGGAATCCGGTTTGTGAGGGGTCGAGCAGGTTGTTGTTTTCCAGGAAGGTGGTCAGCTGTTTGTTGACGGTCTTCTCTATTACCTTGGTTGGGAAAGGCAGGAGAGAGATGGGGCGGAAGTTTTTCAGGTCGCTCGGGTCAGCCGTAGGTTTCTTTAGTAGGGCGTTGACTTCGGCGTGTTTCCAGCATTCGGGGAAGGTAGCAGAAGAAAAAGAAGAGTTGATGACGGTCTGGAGGTGCGGGGCGATGATGTCGTCGGCTTTGTTAAAGATGAAGTGCGGGCAGGGGTCCGAAGGGGCGCCGGAGTGGATAGAGTTCATGATGGATTTGGTTTCTTCCGTGTTGATGTGGGACCAGTTGTTGAGGGTGATGGCCGTGGATGCCGGTTCGGTGGTGTATGGAATGTTAGTAAGGTTTGAGCAGAGCTGAGAGAAGGAGAGTTGTGGTTGTGCTGTGGCTGGGATGCTCCAATAAAGGAACAGATTTCACACGTATTTGGATTCATCTTTCTTCATTTCAACACTGGCGACGAGGATTGGATCCTCTGGAGCATCTCAACGCTTTCTCTGTGGCTACTTCGTGCTGAATTGTATTATTTTTTTGCCCTGCGGTAAATTTTAAGGAAAATGTTTTTGTTTTACCTTAATGCTTGCATAGTGATCAGCTATTGTTTTTTTGTTTTTTTCTCTCGTGCTGATCATGTTTTGACGTGCTTATTTACACGTGTGTTTTTATTTATTTTTGTGTTAACTGAACTACTCTACTAAATCTACTCTAATAAATCCTTTGTTCCTTTTTGCATTTACGCTCAGGAGAGCTTGAAGATTTATTGATTTATTCTCCAGCTGAGCCGAGTGCTTTGTTTTACAAACAGAACAAACGAGCGGTTTTAAGCTTGTTCAGTTTTCAATTTGATTTTACATTCATGCTCAGGAGAGCGTAGAGATTCATTGATCTGTTTCACGTTATTATGCTCAGGAGAGCATAATGTTTTGAACATTTCTCAAGAGAGCAGAGTGCTTTGTTTGAATGGGAACATTTGTTTACTTACTGTTTAACTGCGCTCAGGAGAGCGCAAGCAAGGTTCCTTGAACGAACGGTCTTTGGCTTCTTCGGTTTCAACTTTAGTTTACATATATGCTCAGGAGAGCGTGAAGATTCATTAATTTGTTTCTAGTTATTGTGCTTAGGAGGGCATGATGTCTTGAACGTTTTTTTTACAGTTTGACTGCGCTCGTGTAACGGCAGCAGGATTCCACGTTCAAAACACGGTTGAGGTGTTCCGTGTTTTTATTTCAATTTTCACGGTCAGGAGAGCGTGAAGATTTGTAAACTGCTGTATTGGAGTTTCATTTCTAACGTATTTGACATCAAAGGAGCGTTACAATTACTGTACTGTACCGGGCTGTTTGTAGCGCGAGGAGAACAGCGCTCCTGCAGTTATTCATTATTTCATTTCAACGCGAGCAGGATCCCACGTTCAAAACACGATTGAGGTGTTCCGTGTTTATTTCAATTTTCATGGTCAGGAAAGCGTGAAGATTTGTGAACTGCTGTGTTGGAGTTTCATTTCAATTGTGTTTGGCATCAAAGGAGTGTTACAATTACTGTACTGTACTGGAGTGTTTGTAGCGCGAGGAGAACAGCGCTCCTGCAGTTATTAATTATTTCATTTCAACGCGCATTCATTTTTTTTTTTTTCTCAAAACGCCCGCTGAAATAATATTTTTTTTTTTTTGCGAGATACTTAACTCGTTTGGTGGGGAAGTATAGGCATTACTGGAATTTTGGTTAGTTCAAAAGACAACTTACCTAGACATTTTCTGCAGGTTCTATCAGAAGTGTACCAGGTTTATTGAGAAACAAGGGCTATTTCCTTTAGAGGTTTGACTAATTGCTACCAGTTACTAAACAAAGTTGACTTTTCTACAAGTTTTACATACTTTATGAAAAATGTTAATATACTGTTATAGTATTTTATCCTATTGTATTTTCTTTTTTGTACTTTTTTTTTTTTTTTAGGTTTTGGTGTTGGCATTATGCAAAGTGTTACTCCACCACCTTTCTTTTTAACAACACCTGGTGAACCTTTGATAAAGTGGTCCAAATGTAAGAAGACTTTTTTGCATTATGTCAGGGTTTGTGGTTCTAATTTAACAAATGAACGTAAAACTGCACTACTCATGCACTGTCTTGGGTGTGAGGGTCAAGAAATATTTGAGAGTCTTCCGGATCCAGGTGAAGAAGCTACGGACCTCAATGAATTTGAACTCTGTCTTAAAAAACTTGATTTACATTATCTACCCAAAGTGAGCACTATATTGGAACGCTATCACTTTGGGATGAGGGAACAGAGACAAGGTGAGAGTATAGAAGAATATGTAACAGCTCTTAGGAAACTTGCGTCAACGTGCAAATTTGGTAGTACAATTGAAGAAAGAATTAGAGATCAGTTTATGCTGAGATGTGCGAGTGATAAGATTAGGCAGGAGTTATGGAGTAAAGATGACCCTACGTTACATGAAGTAATCATCTTGGCCAAAGGGGTTGAACATACATTGGCTTGTGTCGAGGAGTGAGAAAAGCAAAGGAAAGTAGAGGTGAACAAAATTGTGATGAAAGGAGAATCTGCTAAGTGCAATGTAGCTCAGCGTGAGAATGAGAAAATTGATCAAACTGTAGAAAATCGGTATAAGAGTGCCAGATGTTTTCGTTGTGGGAATTTGGGACATTTTGCCACTTACAAAAAATGTCCTGCTGTGAACGCTGCCTGTAGAATTTGCAATAAAAAAGGACATTTTGCTAAGTGTTGCAAATCCGCAAAGAATCTAACATCTGTGAAGACAGTTGAAGACTGCATTTTGTCTGTTTCACTGACTACAGAGAGGAAAAAACATCCTAAAGATTTTGTAACCATTTTTGGAAAATCAACAGAGATGTTGTTTGACTCAGGGGCATGGTTGACCTTGATTTCTAATGAGTTTTTTGACCAAAATTTTAGTCACAAGGTTAGTCTTAAAAGTCCTAATCTGGTTCCTGGTGGGTATGGTGGACAGGTTATTGATCTGAGGGGATATTTTGAAGCGGAGATTAACTATAAGTCCAACACAATCTTTGGGAGAATTTACGTTCCGGTCAAGGGAGGCAGTGTATTAAGTTGGCCTCATCAGGCTGGTTTAAGAGTCATTTTGGATCCTAATTCTCCTTCTCCGGTGATGGTTAAAGATGAATATGTAAAAACTTTTCGTCAGGTATGTGAAATAAGTACGGGAAGAGAGGAGTCTTTTAGAGAATTTGTTGATGAATTTAAAGAAATGTTCAGTTCGAAGTTGGGTTGTTTGAAGAGTTATGCTCATCAAATAAAATTAAGGAAAGGATCAGTTCCTGTTACTGCTAAAGTGCGATCGATTCCTATCTTGTTGAAGGAAGATGTGTAAAGGGAAATTAAGAGGCTGTGTAATGAAGGTATCATCGAGCCTGTAGAATCATCAGAGTGGGTTTCACCCATTGTGGTGGCGAGAAAACAATCTGGTGAGCTGAGGTTATGTGTGGACTTGAGGAATCTTAATAAATGTGTCATCAGTGATCAATTTCCTCTGCCCAACATCACTGAGATGGTCACTTTACTATCTGGGTCTAGGTTCTACACGAAGTTTGACTTGACCTCAGCATATCACCAAGTTGTGTTACATCCTCATTCACGTGATTTTACCACATTTATCACCCCTTTTGGTACTTATAGATTCCTAAGAATGCCTTTTGGGTTAGTTTCTTATCAAGGAGTTAGTAGATAATATTCTACATCTTCGTACACCTGAAAAAAAAGATGAGTTGATGTCCTTTTTGGGAATGGTGGAATTTCACGCAAAGTTTTTACCAGATCTTGCTTCTAGAACTGTGTGTATGCGTCAGCTCTTAAAGAAAAATGTAGAATTTGTATGGAATGATGAGTGTTCAAAGGAGTTTGAAAACATCAAAGCTCTTTTATCTTCCTTGGGTTGTTTGGAATCATTTACCCCAAGAAAAAAAGTGTAATCATGACTGATGCGAGTGAAAAGGGATTGGGAGCTGTGTTGTTACAAGAGGATGATGATTTAATTCGCAAACCCATAGTGTTTTGCTCTAGAACGTTACGTGGACCAGAGTTCAATTACTCAACGATTGAAAAGGAAGCTTTGTGTGTACATTGGGCAGTTAACAAACTTAGGAACTTTGTGTGGGGGAGAAAAGTTGAAGTTTTTACGGATCACAAACCATTAGTAGAAGTATTTATGAGGAAAGGGTTAGACTTTATTTCAGGAAGGGTGAGTAAGTGGGTGATTAGTTTACAGGAGTATGATTACACTGTACATTATGTCCCTGGTTCGTATAATAGAGTTGCGGATTGTCTCTCTAGATTGAGTTCAACTGCTGAGGAAAGTTCGAGTGGGTATGGCTTAAGGGATGTTTCCGTGGGGGGGTGTGGCCAACTGCGGGAGATGGCGCACGCTTAATCTCCTCGCTCCGGAGGGGCCGCTTTAATTTACACCTGTAAGCGTGCCATCTCCGGGCGGGTCAACACCTAAAGACTGCTGGTGATCCGAGGGCGGAACCTGGATGCGGCTGGGTTCCCCGTTTGGGATCCGGGACGTGCGAGAGGGCGGATTCGGCTCGCTGGCTCCGGAGCGGACCTGCGGCCTTTCCTCCCGCGATGAGCTGGGACCTCGGGTGAGGCCGAGTACTGCGGCCGAGCGAGCGCAGCCGGCCCGGACCAGAGAAGCGGTCCCGCCTGGTGGGGCCCTGGTGTGGGGGACCGAGTGCCGGGAACCCCCTCTGGGAGGAAGTGGAGGCGGAGCTGAGCCGCACCCGGTCTCGGGTGAAGCGGCGTGAGCTGGAAGCCCCCGGAGGAGGGGGCTCGGAGCTGCCGTATTGCCGGGAGAGTGACCGGAGCTCGGAGGACGCTCCCACGGGAGCGCGGAGACGACGCTGAGCGGCAGGGGGCCCCCCCAAGGAGACACTACCCCGGGTGCAAGTAAATCACCGAAGAAAAAAACAAAAAAAACACATGTGAAAGAACTCTGCCGGGAAAAAAAAAAAGAAGACAGGGGGAAGGAAAAAAAAAAAAAAAAGTACATAAAAAAAAAAAAAAAGGTAATAGAGGAGTGGCAGGACCCAAAAAGAAAAGAAAATAATAAAGAAAATAGATGCCGCCCTAGCGAGAGAGAACGATTGGCCCTGAGGCTGGAGCCCCCCGGGGGCGATTGCCGGAGTAGCCGAAAGCAGAGCCCAACAAAGTACAGAAGGGGTGGACAAACAGGCCTTCTCCGGCACCCATCCGGAGTCTGAGACCGGGTCTGCGGCTGCCAGAGCACGAGATCACAGTGGAGGAGGGCCTGTGAAGAGCCTGCGCCTCGGGGGTGCAATCTTCCCCACGCGGCTTGGCCGATGCCCCCCAGAGCCCGTCACAAGAAGAAGGTCATGGACATGGCGCCCCCTCCAGCACGCAAAGAAATGGAAGAACAGCCCAACCCACAAACCAACGTACAGGAAACCCTGGACAGAATACTGGGGGCGATTGAAGACACAAAGACAACGCTACAACACAAAATCAGCCAAGTAGCAGGTGAAGTAGGCCTCCTAAGGGCAGAACACCACAAACTGGCGGACAGAGTCAAGGAAACGGAATCCACATTGGCAATAGTGGAACCGAAGCAGAAGGGTCTAGCAGCTGAGGTGACCTCCCTGGCTGCTAGAGTAACACAACTAGAATGAAGGGCTGAGGACCCGGAGGGCAGAAACAGAAGGAACAACGTGCGCGTGGTGGGCCTTCCAGAGGGAGTCGAGGGAACTAACATGGTGGACTTCTTGGAGAATTGGTTTAGTACAACGGTGGCACCTGGATGCCTAACGCCCTTTTACACGCTGGAGCGAGCGCACCGAATGCCGTCGAGGCCTCTCGCCCCCGGTAGGCCTCCTCGTGTGGTAATTGCCAAATTACTGCACTACAAAGACAGAGACACTCTCATACAGAAGGCCAGAGAGATGGGCCCGTTTAAGATAGCGAATGGGGAGGTGACGCTATACCCGGACTACACTTTGGATGTTCAGAACAAGCGAACCTCATTCCTAGCAGTCAAAAGGGCCCTCAGAGACGAAGGGATTCAATATTCATTGCTATATCCGGCCAGACTGAGAGTGATACTGGAGGGGAAAACCACTTTCCTCCAAACACCGGAGGAAGCATGGGAATGGCTCGAGAAACAAGGGCTCCAAGTGGGGCGACCCAGTGGTGAGAACACGTCTGCGGGCAGAGCTCGCCGAGCTCCAAGGGCGCGAAAACCCAGGATCCGACTGAAGCTGGTGCCAACACAAACGCAAAAGGAAAAAGATAAGAGGGCAGCTCTGGAGGCAGCGGCCCGAGTTGGTGGTGGGGCCTCCCCCCCGGAGGGCTCAGGAGAGGATTCAGACGGTACAATGGTGTCTTCGGCTGGAGACTCGACCTGCTCGACACGTGCTCCCAGGGTGACGCCGCGGACCGCTGATGAGCTTGGATAAACATTGCACGAGTTGACCTGGCGATGCGGCACAGCAGAGGAATAGGAGGCCCCTCTGGACCTGACCGCCCCCCGAACCAGTAACTCGCTGGTCTAAGCTAGCCTGGCGAGAACTATAGCTATATGTTTAAATAAGTTGCACTGTTGCGTGATTTTCTGGGCTACCTGCAGGTTGGTAGGCGCCCTGGGGTGGGGGAGTTGGGTTTTACAGTTATTAGTTAACTTGGCTAAGTGGGTGGCGATATACGATGGCAGTAACAGTCTGAACATGGGTAGGAATGGAGTTGTATTCTGGGGGCGCCAGGGACACTATTATCAAATTAATCTATTAACATGGCAAACTATAATCTTTTAACATGGAATGTCAGGGGGATGAGCACTCCGACCAAAAGACACAGAATCCTCTCCTACTTGAAGAGAAGAGGGGTGCAGGTGGCAATGCTACAAGACACCCATTTAATAGCTGGAGAGGTTGAGAAACTGAGACGCAGATGGAGGGGACAGGTGTTTGCCACAGAGTATTCAGCATATGCGAGGGGAGCATTGATATGGGTCAGGGCTGGGGTCCCACTGATAATAGACTCAGCTGACATAGATCAAGAGGGCAGATTTGTGGTGCTAGAAGGGAGACTACACGGTATCTCAGTTGTTATGAGTTGTATTTATGCTCCCAATCAGGACCAAGTCCCTTTCCTGACCAAATTATCAAGCCACCTCACCTGCCAAAGCACAGGAGAATTAATAGTGGGAGGGGACTTCAATGCAGTATTGGACATTAACATGGACCGATCGACCCCGCCACTACAGGGCGCAGGGTCCACTAGACTAGCCAAAAAGCTCTGTGAATGGCTAGACTCCTGGGGGCTAGTGGATGTCTGGCGGGAACAACACCCAAAAGACAGTGACTATTCTTATTATTCAGGCCTCCACCGGCTGCACACTAGAATTGACAGAATGACATGCACTGCGGGCCTTGTGCGTTATGTAACCCACTCAGAGTATCTTGGCCGCACACTATCAGACCATAACCCCTTGCTGATCACACTGAGTATTATAGAGGACAGACCACCAATTCCATTGTGGAGACTGTCCCCCACTGCGTTGGAGGATCAGTCGTATAGAGAGGCCCTTCGATGCCACTTGACGAACATATCAAAATTAACAGTGGATCCGCCACATCCAGAGCCACAGAATGGGAAACCCTTAAGGTGGTAGCGAGAGGATTCTGCCTGGGTCAATCAGTGGGGGTGAAACGCACACTTGAAAGGGAATTGACCTCTTTAGAGAAGAAAATACACGAATGGGAAGTGAGACAAGATGTTGGAGCCCAAGAGAATGAGGAATATAAGCGGGCCCGTAGAGAACATTCCCAGATCGAGGCACAACTTAGGTGCCACAACACACAAAAATACCTGGCATCAGTGCAATCAGAGGAGGGTAGATCAGGAAGGCTTCTAGCTTGGCTGGTACGCCCAAGCGGAGGGGGAGAGCCCATCACAAGTGTACAAGACAAAAAGGGAATATGCAGGCGAAGTCCAGGCCCAATCAACGAAGCTTTTAAGGGATACTACACGCACTTGTATAGGAAACCCCAGGACCTGGGGGTGGAGGCCTTCCGAGACTCCCTACAGCGAATCGCTCTCCCAGCCTTGGACCGTGCGGGAGGGATAGCCTGGGGGGACCTGTAACAGTGGAGGAGATAAGTGAGGCTATATTGCAGTTGGCTCCTGGAAAGACTCCCGGTACCGATGGCCTTCCAATGGACTTTTACAAAAAATATAGGACATTGTTGGTGCCCCAGCTGGCTGAGGTATACGCGGAGGCATTACGCCGAGGAGAGCTACCGGGCACATTACGTGAGGCTTTGGTGATACCGCTACCTAAAACAAAAAACAGGGAAGCGCCAGTGACCGACGTCCGCCCATTATCAATGCTGAATAGTGACTTTAAGATCCTCAGTAAGATCATGGCTAACAGGCTGATCCCACTAATGACCACACTGGTGCACACAGACCAGAATGGTTTCATCCCTGGTCGCAGCACATCGTTGAACCTGAGGAGGGTCTTTGCCATCTTACACATGCCAGCAACAGAGAAACCTCCGACAGGGGTTTTATTAGTGGTGGACTTCGAAAAGGCATTCGACTCGATCAGGTGGGACTACCTTAGGGCGGTGATGCTAAAGATGGGACTAGGTGAAAGCTGGGTGAAGTGGGTGGACCTACTGTACTCCTCCCCATTGGCTAGGGTGAATTCCTGCAGAACGATATCCGACACATATCCGGTGTATCGAGGAACCAGACAGGGATGCCCTCTATCACCGCTGCTATTTGCCCTGGCAATTGAACCTCTAGCGGCCCAAATGCGACAGGAAGGAGTCGGTAGAGGAATTAACTGGGGTCCAAACAAGCGTATTATTTCCCTATACGCGGACGATATTCTGGTGTATTTGAGAGACGGAACCAGTGGCCTCCCGTGGGCTTTAAAGATCCTGGAGAGGTACAGGGAATTGTCGGGACTTCATCTTAACCGCAGCAAAACATTTGTCTTCCCCATACTACCAAACATTGTGCGCCCTGAAACATGTCCGAAAGATATGAACTGGGCCCCGCGGACTTTCAAATATCTAGGGATCCAAATATTTCATGAGCTGGTCGACCTTCGAGACGGCAACCTGGGTGAGGGCTCCGATCCCTGCGCGCCTCAGTTGGGTTTTGGCGGTCGCTGAGACTAACAACAATGGCCAGAGTGGCATTGTCTAAAATGGTGATGCTGCCCCGCCTCCTCTACTTCTTTGCTAACCTACCGTTATGGGTCCCCCCTGCATGGTTACGTGAACTGAACACCCTGCTTCGGGAATTAATATGGGATGAGGGCCGGAGACGCACAGCACTGACTACTATGTGCAGACCGATGCGAGCGGGTGGACTAGGGGCTCCTGACTTTGAGGCATATTACTTGGCATCCCAACTGCAGTGGGTGGCTGGCTGGATGGTGGGCAAGGGGCAGCTGGACCTAATTAACCCCCACGGTTTGATGGACATAGATCGAATAATAGCACATATGATAGAGAAGAAGCTGTCCCCCCTCGGAGACAACCTAATGACTAACACCGCGAAGATGTGCTGGAAAAGATGCGCGAGTAGAACTGGAGTTGGTCCACCCTACTCCCCGGCGCTACCGATTCCGGTATTGCTCGCGGAACCGAAGGGAACCAGATCTGGGGGCCGGGGATTGGGCCCATGGAGAGATGCGGGAGTATTGACGGTGGGGGAGCTCTTCAGGGAAGGTACACTACAGAGTTTCGGCGAATTGGTAGGGAAGGGGGTCCCTCAGGGTCAATTTTTGATGTACCGGAGGCTGGTGCACACTCTGAAAGGCCATTGGGATACGATTAATGCAGAGCCCGGGACCCACGGAGTGTTACACCTCCTGCTGACTTCGGGAGAAGAATCCCACTTAATTACGAAAATATATCGAGCCCAGATAGAAGCTGCATTGGATCCCCTGCACTCACTCAGGGAGAGGTGGGAGAAAACGATCGGACATATACTGTCTGAGGCAGACTGGAACAGAGCTCTGGCTTATCCCCGGAGGATTTCGCGTAACACCCGGCTACAATATATCCAATATAACTACCTGCATAGAACTTATCTTACCCCTCACCGACTGTTCCGAATATATGGGGGAACCCCCAAGATATGCCCCAGATGTGGTGAGGGCGAGGCAGACTTTGACCACATGATGTGGAAATGCGCAATGTTACAAATGGGCTGGAGAGCAGTGATGGAGAGCATGTCAAGACTATATGACACGGAACTGCCGTTCGCCCCCGATATCTGTCTGTTGGGCCTAAAGCCGGATATCCAACTAGGGAAGATTAGGAGTCGCTTCCTGGATCTCGCCCTGGCCCTCTACAAAAGATTAATTTTGAGGGGTTGGAAAGCTGCTACCCCCCCTCACTTGTTGAATGGAAAAATGACGTCAAGAGGTGGGCCAGGGCGGAATTGCAGGTCTTAAAAACTGAAGAAGCAAAGGGTATCCGACAGACTCCCGTGGCCCCAGGGTGGGAAGAACTACTTATGGGCTGGGATAGCACAGGGGAAGAACCATTAAATCCCAATACAGCACCAACAAAAATGGAAACCTAAACAGATACTGTAAGGAGATAAGAGATAAACCCAGGAACACCGCCGGCTAGGGTGAGAAAAAATAACAATGAAATAGCTAGTAGAGAACACTGACAGCTCATAATAAACCACAAAGTGCAGAGCGGAATGGAGTACAATCACTCACAAGGAGAAATAGGAAAACGCATACAGCAGATGACTATTCCTCCAGATATAGCCCCCTCAGGGATCGACCCTCACTGCCTAACACTAAAACCACCCACAAAAAGCCATTAAGTGTGTACATAGATAAGTTAAAGTTGAAGCTGTTATGTGAGCATATAAAACAAATGGGTAAGAAAGGGACAAGGAACTAGACACTCAAGGAAACAAATATAGAACCCTAGAGCTAAGGGGCAACAGAAATCGGATACAGACCTAGATGTGAGTTAAAACACGACATAAGACATATGTGAACGCATGCAAAGTAAAGTATCCTTTTAAATGTCGTGAATAACGTGAATTATATGTTCCCATAAATGTAACTGTGAAAAGTAAACAGCGAACTATTAATAAAAATATATTAAAAAAAAAAAAAGGGATGTTTCCATGTGCAGTGTGACTGGTGGTATTATAGAACAGGATGAATGGAAGAAAGCTGTCGCAGAGGATGAAGTTTTGCAACGAGTGTGTGAGAAGATCAAGTGTGGTTGGACATATGATACTAAAAAGGATGTAGATTTGTGTGGCTATTGGAAGGTGAAGGATGAATTATCGATTCAGGATGGTTTATTGTTACGTGGTCTGAGACTAGTAGTTCCTATGGTTTTGAGAGATAGAATTGTTAGTCTTGGACATGATGGTCATCAAGGTATGAGCAGGACAAAGGCTAGAATTCGTCTGGATTATTGGTGGCCGGGAATGGATTTGAGAGTGGAGAGAGTAGTGAGAGAATGTGTTGATTGTTGCAATAGTGACAAAGTGTATACAACAAGAATACCTCCAATGTGTGTAAGAGACATGCCACTAAAACCATGGCAAGAAGTTGCAGTAGACATTGTGGGTCCTGTACATGGTAGGGGTGGAGTCACTTATTTGATAGTGCTAATTGATCATTTTTCTAGATGGGCTGAAATTGGTTTATGTCACAGTACGGAAACTAAAAAAATAATTGAGTTCCTCAATGACATTTTTGGGCGTGAAGGTTTTCCCAATACTGTTGTCACGGCTAATGGACTGCAGTTTGTTTCAAGAGAAATGAGTGAGTTCTTTGGGAAATTTGGCATAAGGCACAAAAGATGTTCTCTTTACCATCCCGAAGGAAATGGAATAGTTGAAAGATTCAATAGGTGCGTGAAGGAATGCATACAACTAGAAAATGCTTCGAATAGGGACTGGAAGGAAGGTTTGAAAAATGTTCTTTATGCATATAGGGTGACTCCTCATTCCACAACAGGAAAGTTCCCTTTTGATCTTTTCCGAGGTCGGAAGGCTAACACATCACTAGCACCTGCGTGGGTATGTTGGAGAAAGAATGTAATTGAACAAGACATAATGGATGAGAAGATTGTACATGAGAGTCTTAATGTACAAAAGAGGAAATTGTATTTTGATCACAAAAGGGGTGTGTATGAATATGATATAAAGATTGGAGACCAGATATTGATTAAAAAACCGACACTGAGTAAAGATAAAAGTAAATTTCTAGGACCTTTTGAAGTTGTTAAACTTTTTAGAAATGCAGTAAAGATAAGAGATGGTAGAATATGGAATCTTAATAGAATTGTAAAATTTATAGGAAATTGTTAAGAATAGTGTTTTGCTTATGCATTGTGTTTTTGTTAGTTTATTTTCTTGTGAATTTCTCAAAAATTTTGTATATAGTTGCCTGGAGCATTTTTTTTTTTCTTTAAGGAGGTAGGTGTGTGGTACATACTCTATTGTAAAACCAAAGTAGAATGTTCTCTTCGCTCTGCTTTTGGTCTGATGTCATAGCCTGACATCATGTAGAATATGGAATGTTAGTAAGGTTTGAGCAGACCTGAGAGAAGGAGAGTTGTGGTTGTGCTGTGGATGGGATGCTCCAATAAAGGACCAGATTTCACACGTATTTGGATTCATCTTTCTTCATTTCAACAACGAGCCATGGTTGGTTCCAGACACAGGTCACAGCAGCACCTGCAGTGTAGGTCCTCTCCTGTTGAAGGTCAGGTAGCAAGTGAGTGAACAGATAGAGAATGGCGCTCACATCTGTGGCGGTGTGTACCATCACCGCCTGCGTACATCACCATTGGCCACTGTAACCCATAGGGCCCAATGGTATCCAATGAGGAGTTGCACAGCCGTTCTCGACCACCTCCCGCTACAGCGCACAACGTCAGCAGAATGACCTCATTTCCACTTGTCCCTCCATACAGGACAGGCGGACGCCATTTTGGGGGGGGGGGCAGGCCATGGCACCTAACTGCCTCACAGTACACATAGGCACCATTTGGGCCTACCTAACAATATACTGTTACAGTCACAACATGCAATGCAGTGTAGTGTTCGGAAATATGGAATAATGACCAGCTGCTCACAGTTTGCCCCCTAGATTGCAACCGCTGTGGATGAATGGGAGATGGAGCCATTCCCTTGTGTACAGGCCCCTGGTGGACTTGGCAACAATGGAGGACAAGCACATTATCATCACCTATAGACTGGACAGGGCCACAATCACAGAGCTGTGTGCCCAATTGGAACCTGAACTGATATCTGCTATCCGTCAGCCCACCAGGATCCCCCCTCTTGTGCAAGTCCTATCTGTGCTCCATTTCCTGGCAACTGGCTCATTTCAAGTGACATTGGGCCTGGCAGCAGGGATGTCTCAGCCAATGTTCTCAACAGTGCTGACCAGAGTGTTGTCTGCCCTGATTAAACACATACGCAGCTACATTGTTGTCCCCCAGGTACAGGATTTGGTCACAGTGAAAGCTGATTTCTATGCAATGGGACATATCCCCAACATAATTGGGGCTATTGGTGGTACACATATTGCATTTGTCCCACCCCGGAGAAATGAACAGGTGTTCAGAAATTGAAAGAGCTTTCACTCCATGAATGTGCAGATAGTATGCCTGGCGGACCAGTACATCTCCCATGTCAATGCAAAGTGTCCTGGGTCTGTGTGTGATGCCTTTATCTTGAGGAATAGCAGCATCCCATATGTGATGGCTCAACTCCATAGGCACTGGGTGTGGCTAATAGGTGAGCCCTGATTCCCACCCAGTGGATGTTGGTGTATGGGTATGGTGTGGGCCCTAAGGGTTAGTGTGTGTCTAACAGTTGTCCCTCGATGTTTGCAGGTGACTCTGGTTACCCCAACCTCTCATGGCTTCTGACCCCTGTGAGGAATCCAAGGACAAGGGCAGAGGAACGTTACAATGAGGCACATGGGCGAACAAAAAGAATAACAGAAAGGACATTCGGCCTCCTGAAGGCCAGGTTTCGTTGCCTCCATTTAACAGGTGGATCCCTGTACTACTCACCCAAGAAGTTGTGCCAGATCATTATGGCATGCTGTATGTTGCACAACCTTGCCTTACGTCGCCAGATGCCTTTTCTGCAGGAGGATGAGGCTGGAGATGGGTGAGGATGAGGACAACAGAAGTGCAATAATACGACAGTACTTCCAATGACACACAGGTAAGACACTAATTTCAATTTACATTGACAGTTTTGTGTTTGACATTGTCACTGGCAGGCTGATTTTCCCACTTCTATGGCCACTCAATGTACCCTTTGGCATCTCTATTGCAGATATTTGTGCCCCACTGTCGCTCCTGGTGTGTGCGGGGTGGTTCACCTTCTGCAGGGGGTGGGGTGCTGGTAGCCTGTTGTTCCTGTGGTGGGGCCTCCTGTCCACTAGCAGCAGCAGAAGTGGAAGGCTGTTCATCGTTATGGCAAGTGTCAGGGGCCGGTGGTGTGCCACTGCCTCCCTCATGGTGTTGCCCATGTCTGCCAGCACCCCTGCAATGGTGACCAGGGTGGTGTTAATGTCCTTCAAGTTCTCTCTGATCCCCAGGTACTCTCCCTCCTGCAGCCACTGGGTCTCCTGCAACTTGACCAGTATCTGGCCCATCGTCTCCTGGAAAACGGTGGTATGCTCCCAGGATGTTGGTGAGTGCCTCCTGGAGAGTCAGTTCCCTGGGCCTGTCCTCCCCCTTTCCCAGACAGTCCTCCCAGCTTCCCTGTTGTCCTGTGCCTCTGTCCCCTGAACCGTGTGCTCACTGCCACTTACCCCAGGACCCTGATCGTCCTGTGTTTGTGGGGTGTCCTGGGGTCCCTGTAGTAGTGGGCACACTGCTGGTTGACGTGTCCTAGGGATATAGGAAGGGGCCCGCTAGGTGGGTACTGTGCTGGTGTTTCCTGAGGGGGAGGCTCTGTGGTGGTATGGGACTATGCCTGGGTTACCGACTGTCCGGAGATCCCTGATGGGCCAGGTTGGTCATCCAGATCTAGGTGTTCAGAGCTGCTGTCATCACTGTGGGCCTCTTCTGGGGGTGGACTGGATGTTGCTGGCACGGTGGGTGGGGGACCTGTGGGGGTGTAAATGCAGTGTTGTTGTTTCTGTGTGTGTCATCTTGTGCATGGGTGTGTTGCCCTCTATGGTTGATATTGCCCTGGCAGCTTTGCCTTGTGTGAGTAGTGATTTTGTGGGCTAGGTGATTCTCTCTAATGTGCATGCTTTAGGGATGGGTGTCCATGCAGGTCTGTGATGGGGGTCCGTGCATTGGTGTTACATGCAGGGCTTGGTATTGGGATGAGTGGGTTGTGATGGTGGGGTATGTGGGAGGTGGTGAAGTGATGGGAGTGAGGGTAAGGGTGGGGGTATGTGATGGCATGCATGTAGGGGGGGTGATAGTAGTAAAGAGTTGACTTACCAGAGTCCAGTCTTCCTACTCCTGCCGGCCCTCAGGATGCATGATTGCCAAGACTTGCTCCTCCCATGTTGTTAGTTGTGGGGAAGGAGGTGGGGGTCCACTGCCAGTCCTCTGTACAGCTATTTGGTGTATTACTGCTGTGGAACGCACCTTCTCCTGTACGTCGGTCCACCTCTTCCTGATGTCATTCCTTGTTCTGGGGTGCTGTCCCACGGCGTTGACCTTGTCCACGATTCTCCACCATAGCTCCATCTTCCTAGCAATGGACGTCTGAAGCACCTGTGATCCGAATAGCTGTGGCTCTACCTGGATGATTTCCTCCACCATGACCCTTAGCTCCTCCTCAGAGAACCTGGGGTGTCGTTGCAGTGCCATGGGTGTAGTGTGAGTGGGGTGGGTGAGGGTGTGTGGGGTGCTGTGTCGGGGTGTGTGATGTAGGGTGCATGGATGGTGTTTAGGTGATGGTGGTGTGTGTCTGTGGTCTTGTCTGTGGTCTTGCTATCTCTCTTGTGGCACTTGTTTGTATTGGTAAAGGGTTGTGGGTAATGTGGGTGGGTGTTTTATAGTGGTGTGGGTGTGGTGTGTGTCAGGTGTGTGTTATTCAAATTGTCCAATGTGATGCTGTTTTGTTTGAGAGTGTGTATTTTGAGCGTGGCGGTATGTACCGCCAATGGTTTAGCGCCATTGAATGTCCACCGCTGTGATTTATGGGTCATAATGTGATGGGCGTAGTTCTATTGGCGTAACGGTGTGGGTTTTGCTACCGCCATTTATCACTGACCTTTGGGCTGGTTGACTTGTGTGTGTGGCTGTATAGTGATGGATTGCTATGTGTGGGTCATCGTCTCCTGGAAATGGTGGTATGCTCCCAGGATGTTGGTGAGTGCCTCCTGGAGAGTCAGTTCCCTGGGCCTGTCCTCCCCCTTTCCCAGACAGTCCTCCCAGCTTCCCTGTTGTCCTGTGCCTCTGTCCCCTGAACCGTGTGCTCACTGCCACTGACCCCAGGACCCTGATCGTCCTGTGTTTGTGGGGTGTCCTGGGGTCCCTGTAGTAGTGGACACACTGCTGATTGACGTGTCCTAGGGACATAGGTATGGGCCCGCTAGGTGGGTACTGTGCTGGTGTTTCCTGAGGGGGAGGCTCTGTGGTGGTATGGGACTATGCCTGGGTTACCGACTGTCCGGAGATCCCTGATGGGCCAGGTTGGTCATCCAGATCTAGGTGTTCAGAGCTGCTGTCATCACTGTGGGCCTCTTCTGGGGGTGGACTGGATGTTGCTGGCACCTCCTCTCCAGTGACGTTGGGTGGGGGACCTGTGGGGGTGTAAATGCAGTGTTGTTGTTTCTGTGTGTGTCATCTTGTGCATGGGTGTGTTGCCCTCTATGGTTGATATTGCCCTGGCAGCTTTGCCTTGTGTGAGTAGTGATTTTGTGGGCTAGGTGATTCTCTCTAATGTGCATGCTTTAGTGATGGGTGTCCATGCAGGTCTGTGATGGGGGTCCGTGCATTGGTGTTACATGCAGGGCTTGGTATTGGGATGAGTGGGTTGTGATGGTGGGGTGTGTGGGAGGTGGTGAAGTGATGAGAGTGAGGGTAAGGGTGGGGGTATGTCATGGCATGCAGGTAGGTGGGGTGATAGTAGTAAAGAGTTGACTTACCAGAGTCCAGTCTTCCTACTCCTGCCGGCCCTCAGGTTGCATGATTGCCAAGACTTGCTCCTCCCATGTTGTTAGTTGTGGGGAAGGAGGTGGGGGTCCACTGCCAGTCCTCTGTACAGCTATTTGGTGTATTACTGCTGTGGAACGCACCTTCTCCTGTACGTCGGTCCACCTCTTCCTGATGTCATCCCTTGTTCTGGGGTGCTGTCCCACGGCGTTGACCTTGTCCACGATTCTCCGCCATATCTCCATCTTCCTAGCAATGGACGTCTGAAGCACCTGTGATCCGAATAGCTGTGGCTCTACCTGGATGATTTCCTCCACCATGACCCTTAGCTCCTCCTCAGAGAACCTGGGGTGTTGTTGCGGTGACATGGGTGTAGTGTGAGTGGGGTGGGTGAGGGTGTGTGGGGTGCTGTGTCGGGGTGTGTGATGTAGGGTGCGTGGATGGTGTTTAGGTGATGGTGGTGTGTGTCTGTGGTCTTGTCTGTGGTCTTGCTATCTCTCTTGTGGCACTTGTTTGTATTTGTAAAGGGTTGTGGGTAATGTGGGTGTGTGTTTTATAGTGGTGTGGGTGTGGTGTGTGTCAGGAGTGTGTTATTCAAATTGTCCAATGTGATGCTGTTTTGTTTGAGTGTATTTTGAGCGTGGCGGTATGTACCGCCAATGGTTTAGCGCCATTGAATGTCCACTGCGGTGATTCCTGGGTCATAATGTGATGGGCGTAGTTCTATTGGCGTAACGGTGTGGGTTTTGCTACCGCCATTTATCACTGACCTTTGGGCTGGTTGAATTGTGTGTGTGGCTGTATAGTGATGGATTGCTATCTGTGGGTCATAATATGGGTGGCGGTAATCAGCTGCGGCGGCGGTATGTTGGCGGCAGTCAGCTTGGCGGTAAGCAGGACTTACCGCCAATGTCGTAATGAGGGCCTAAGACTCCTATTCTTTTTAAAATTCATATCTTGACTTGTGTATGTTGGATTTTTGTCGTTTTGGTCTTGTTTGATTTAAATAAATATTACCTAAACTGGTGTGGTGTACATTTTGTGGTGTTTTGACAGTATTACTTTTTTTTTTTTTTAAATATATTTTTATTGTTTTATCAACCAGGTGGTAACTTACAAATAATATAACAGAGATTACAGTATATTCGACACGCGTTGTTCATACCAAACGTTATACGCACATATTGCATGTCTCAGTTCAACCGCAACCCAATTTGGGCATTACAGATTATATTTCGAATTATACAGTAATTTTAGTATGTGCAAAGTTGGTAGTTGAACAGAGAAATGTAGCAAAGGACATTAAGCAGAGAAATAGAGTGGGTACGGCGGGCACAGCCGAAGAGGGGAGAGGAGGTAGACGGGAGGGGTGGGGGATGCCGCAGCGGGGCGGGCCGGATGCCGGGAGGGGAAGAGGCAGCGCCACTCGTTTTCCTATTCTCCAGCGAACCTTCTGGGGGTTCCTTCGCGGGTTATTGCAAATTCTGTATTGGTGTATCACTACCCTGAGCGTGTCGGTCAACCAATGTGGTAATGATTCCATTTGCCGCGGAAGTGATGGGGGAATTGGTATTGTGTTAATTTAGGGAGGGCGAACGTCATCTTTGTTTTCTGCAGCTATCACGAATGTGTTCCATACCTCTAGGCCTTTTACTAGAATACCTTTAACCGACAAATTTTGTAGGGTCTGCGTCTCTGCTTTGGCCCAGCGTATTACCTCTTCTCGCCATTGGGCAACCGTAGGGGCGCCCGGGGCCTTCCAGTGCATGGCTATAAGGCGTCTATATAGTACTAAGGCCAGGGCGATGCATTTATATGACCGTTTGTGTTTCTTGGAGTGTGGTGTTATACCCAGTAAACATACTTCAGGAGTGGGGGATAGCGTGATATTCGTCCATTCAGTCAATAACGAAGTTATGGCTATCCATGTGTTCCTGACAGGGAGACATTCCCAGGTCATGTGATAAAAGGAGGCTTCTTCTGTATTGCATCTGGGACATGTCTGGGGTGAAAGGGGGAACATGTGTGTTATACGGTGTGGAGTTAAATAAGTCTGATGTACATAGTTAAACTGTGTATATCGAAAGCGGGGATTGCGCGAGACCTCGTGGGTCATTTTCATCGCCTGATCCCATGAATTAAGTGTTAAAGGCTCTGGTAACACACTATCCCATCTGTTTTTTGCCTGTTCCTGTTTGTGTTCGGTTTGGGTGGTGAGGATGCTATATATATTTGAAATGCTTGAGGAGATGTTGATGTTCCCCAGTAGCTCATGGAGTAATGGGGAGACCTCTGGTTCCGCGTTGCCTTTTTTCCATGACTCGCGCATTACCTGTATGATTGCGCCATAGGCTATGATGCCCCCCTGACCCAATTCGTGTTTGTCGGCTAATGTTTCATATGGTTGAAGTTGCCCGTCTTGCTAAATGTCTCCAAGTGTGTGTATACCTCTGCTGACCCAGGCGTTCAAACCCAGAGTGACCGCAATATTCGCCAGCGTCGGGTGTGCCAATAGTGGTATCCTGGGAGAGTACTGCGGGTCAGTAGCATATTACTTGTGTGTCTAGGGTTTGTCCGATTCATAAGGTATTGCAGTACTTCCGTACCGTCGAGAACCACCAGCACCTTCTGTGCCTCCGCGCAGGTAGGGTTTCCCATCCAGGTGGTTATCCATTGTACCTGGGAGGCTGCATAGTACGCTTCAAACTTGGGGGCGCCCAGCCCCCCTAGATTGAGTGGTTGAGTAATTTTTGCTAATGCGACGCGTCTGCGTACCTTGCCCCATATTAGGTCTGTTAATAGGCTATTCAGTTGTTTAAAAAAGGAGCTCGGTAGTATTAAGGGCAATGCCTTGAAATAATAAAGGAGGCGTGGGAGTACTATCATCTTTGCAATGGCGGTTCTGCCCATAGGAGACAATGGGAGTGAGCACCAGAAGGGCAAGGAACCCCTTGTTGATCCGATCACTTGACCAAGGTTGCCATCTCTTAGATCTTGGTTGTCGTGAAATATGTTTACACCTAGGTATTTGAATGTGATATAACACCATTTCAGGCCCCCCAGGCTTGATTGCGTTCTGAGTATCTCGGGAACCGGGCGCAAGGGGAATATACAGGATTTTGCCCAGTTGACTGTTAGCCCGGCTACTGCACTGTATTCTTTGAGAAGTTCCAGCAAGCCCGGGAGGGACATAGCATGGTCGCGTAGAAAAATCAGCGCATCATCTGCATATAGGGAGACTATCTGGTGTGACTGGCCATCTAGGATGCCCCATATAGGGGCCATTACCCGTAGTCTGGCGGCCAGGGGCTCGATGGCTAGTGCGAATAAGAGTGGGGATAGTGGGCATCCTTGTCTGGTACCTCTGCCGATGTTGAATTTATCTGAAATCGTGTCCCCTGTCCTAACCCTAGCCACTGGGCCTGCATATAGTGTTTCCACCCAGCCGATGTATATTCGCCCAAAGCCCATTCGGTTAAGTGTTTCTATTAGAAAAAGCCATCCCAATGTATTGAACGCCTTTTCGATATCCAGGGAGACTGCGACTTGCATCTCCTCGTTTGCTGGGGAGTTTCCCATTAGGCGTAGCAGATTCCTGATGTTGCTGAAGGTGCTACGCCCGGGTATGAAGCCTGCCTGATCTTGATGGACCAGTTCAGCTATGCGTGGTAGCAGGCGGTTAGCTAAGATCTTGCCTAGTAACTTACAATCAGTATTTAGCAATGATAATGGACTATATTAGCGAACATCTAATGGATCGCGGCCCGCCTTCAGCAGTACTGCTATCAGCGCCTCCCGGCACGTGTCGGGGAGCTGTTTTCGATCTAGAGCCTCCCTTAACATTGCTAGGTATGGAGTCAAAGTTTGGGGTTGAAGCGTGGTGTAGTATTCGATGGGAATACCGTCATTGCCAGGTGCTTTGCCATGCGTTAACTGTTGTAGTGCACGCTGAATTTCAACTATCTCTATTGGGCTGTCTAACTCTGTCGCTTGGGCGGCAGATAGACGAGTCAGGGTAATACCACTGAAGAAGTCTTCTAGTTGAGTATTGGAGGGAGGTGGACGTGGTTGATATAGTGAGCTGTAGTACTCTCGGAAAGCCTTATTTATCTCTACCTGCGTATTCACTATCAGCCCAGATTCCAGGCGAATAGCTCCTATGGGGAGATTCCGGCGTTCATTGTTTATGAGCCATGCTAATAATTTGCCAGATCTGTCACCTTCAGCGTGTGTGCGAGCTAAATAGTGACGATAGTCGTAATGCCTGAGGCGGCTATCTGTGTCGGTCCATTTAGAGAGCATGTCAGTAATTTTCGCTAGAGTTATGGTGCCTTTAGCAAGTTCGCATTCAGAGGTTTGGATTTCTTGTTCCAATGTTCGGAGATCGCGCACTAAAGTCTGACGTACTCCGACTGTGGTTGAGATACAAACCCCCCTTATGACTGTCTTATGTGCGTCCAATTCAATAGCTCTAGAGCTAGTTGTCCCAGCGTTCGACTTAAAGTATGCTGATATATGAGTGGCTATGTCCTTCCTGAAGGGCGGGTCTTGTAATAATTGCGTTTGCAGTCCCCAGGTTGGGATACATGAGCGGGGCTTGCCCCATCGGATTTGTGCTTTGAGTGGACAGTGGTCCGAGAGTACCCTGGCAGAGTACTCTGCATTCGTTATTTTATGTGTTATGTTCTGTGAGGTGAGGATGAGGTCTATCCGGGTAAACAATTGGTGTACTGGGGAATAGTAAGAGTATTCTCTCTTATGTGGATGTAAGTGCCTCCATATATCAGTCAGCCGTCGCTCTTCTATCCATGTGCTTAATGCTAGGAAATTTTTCGTTGGAAGGGTGGCCACTAATGGGGGATGAGATCTATCTTTATCAACTTGTGGAACGCAGTTCATGTCTCCTCCCCAAATGCATGATGTGGTTAAATCGTTGGTTAGTTGTGATATCGTCGATTGTAAAAATTCACCTTGCTTGATATTCGGGACATATAGTCCATTTATCACGAGCTCCTCCCCGTCCAACAACCCCTTTAATTGTATGAACCTGCCTTCCTTGTCTTTTATGCTGTATTGTACTGTGAAGGGGACCCCCGGGGCCAACCAGATCAGCACTCCTCTAGCGTAGGATGAGTCGCCCGCGCTATATATTGAGCCCGACCAGCATTTTTCCAACCGGGCTGCCTCAGCAGTTGTAATGTGAGTTTCTTGCAATATTGCTATGTGTGTATGGTGGCGCTTTAGAAATGCATGTATTCTATGACATTTGCTAGCGCCGGCCATGCCCTTCACATTCCAGGTTATTATGTTATAAATAGGTTCCTTGTTCATTGCATTGTATGGGAGTTGGAGGGGGCCATCCAATCTGTGTTAGCTCGACCCCCCCACCCCATGGGTCCCCCCTGCCCCGCCCGCACCCGCCCATCCCAAATAGCCCCATCCAGTGCCAAACCATCTCCCGCGTGTCGGTGAGGAAGAAGAAACCCATAGTGGGTTAAGAGTGGAAGAGAAAAGAGAAAATATTCCAACCAAAAGAATATTACGGACATTGTCCGATCGTTAAACGAAGTGGCACAACCGGTGGCTAAGATGACTTCCAGGGAAGTCAGGTCCGTTCGGAAACCGTTCAGGTTTAGGGGGTCATGGATTGGACGAGGTCGGGCCCTTGAGAGACCCACCTTCAGGATATGCCTCTGCCTCTGCTGTACCAAGAGTGTTTGTTTGGTTTGTCAAGGATTCAGTCATTGCCTCTTAGGTTGAGGGCTGCAGTCCGCTGAAGGTTCCCAGGAGTAAGCCCCGATGAAGAAGGCGGGTTGCACCTCAGTTGTCGCCGCCGGTTGGGGAGGACCGCGGACGCCGATCCTTTAATTTAGAGTTCGTCAGCCGATCGTGGGGTAAGGTCTGGGCCCACCAGCAGTGGGGAGGGGGTCGGGCTTGTGTCTCCCCCATGTGAGGTAGTGTCATTGGTATCCGATTCGCTCCTAGGGTCCGTCATCGCACAGTCAAAAGAGTTAGCGTCTTTTAGTATTTGTGCTTGGTCTAACGCCATTTGCGCTTTAGTGGGGCGAGAGGACGTTTTAGGTTTTTTCCTTTTCTTTCGGGGGCGAGCGGTAGTCCATTCTTCGGTTGGTGTGTCTTCTTTGGTTGTGTCTACCAAGCCCTTTGCGTGAATCCATGTCCATGCATCTTCAGGTGTAGGGAACATTAGGGTTGTCTCGCCCATTACTATGCGTAGTTGTGCTGGGAACATGAGAGAGTAGGTAATGCTTTTTTCACGCAGCAGCTGCTTGATCTTGTTATACAACCCTCTTCTGCGCTGTATCTCCATAGTGTAGTCAGGGTAAGCTGTGACCCTGCTATTTTCCAGCTGGATCTGGTCTGAGGTTCTGAAGCATTGGAGCACTAGGTCTCTTTCCCTGTAGTTTAGGAAGCGTGCTATTAGTGGTCGTGGCGGAGCCCCAGGGTGGAGCGGATTGCTCGGGATTCTGTGCGCCCTTTCGATCACTGGTGTTGTACCAGGGAACTGTTTTGTGAGTATGTTTTTCAGCCAGAACTCCAAAAACACATCTGCTTTAGGGGATTCCATATGTTCCGGGATTCCAAGGAATCTGATGTTGTTGCGTCTGGAGCGTCCTTCAGCTTCTTCCGCTCTGCGTTGTAATTGAGCTATGTCCAGTTCCATTTGTTGCATTTTAGTTTTCATTTCCGATACTTCTGGTTGGACGGTTTTCAGAGTCGTTTCAGTGTCGTGGACCCTTTCTGCTAATTTGCGGTGGTCAGCGCGTAGCAGTGAGACTTCCAGTACTGCAGCGTCAATTTTCCCTTCCAACGAGGATTTAGGGGGTCATTCTGACCCCGGCGGGCGGCGGGAGCCGCCCGCCTGGAGGGAACCGCCGAATGACTGCACCGCAGTCAAAAGACCGCGGCGGCCATTCTGGCTTTCCCGCTGGGCCGGCGGGCGACCTCCAGAAGGCCGCCCGCCGGCCCAGCATGAAACCCCCCTCAACAATGAAGCTGGCTCCGAATGGAGCCGGCGGAGTTGTAGGGGTGCGACGGGTGCAGTGGCACCTGTTGCGATTTTCAGTGTCTGCAAAGCAGACACTGAAAATCATTATGGGGCCCTGTTAGGGGGCCCCACGACACCCGTTCCCGCCATCCTGTTCCTGGTGGTAAAAACCGCCAGGAACAGGATGGCGGGAAGGGGGTCGGAATCCCCATGGCGGTGCTGCACGCAGCGCCGCCATGGAGGATTCCCTGGGCCAGGGGTAAACCGACGGGAAACCGCTGGTTGCCCTTTTCTGACCGCGGCTTTACCGCCGCGGTCAGAATGGCCCAGGAAGCACCGCCAGCCTGTTGGCGGTGCTTCCGCGGTCCCCGGCCCTGGCGGTCATGGACCGCCAGGGTCGGAATTACCCCCTTAGTGTCCATTATTGCTTGCATTATTTTATCAAATTGGAGGGAATGCGTACGGAGTGTTTCAGCGAGTTGCAGGGAGGTGGTCAGTTGCATGTCTGGGTGGCCGGTTGGCGGGGGAGGATCGCCATCTCCTATCGGCCCTGTCTTGGGGTGTTTTGGCTTGACCATGTTTCCCTGTTGTTCTGTACTGAGTCGTTCCACTGGGGATGGTGGTTGGAGGTTTGCTGGGAGGGTCCACTTATACCTCCGATATTCTTTCCAGTCGTTTCCTTATTTATTAAGGAGTTCCATGGCTCTTGCTATTTTTGGTTTCCATTTTGATGTTCTTGAATTTGTTTCGCCTCCGTGGGCTAGGGCCCTATTTGTTTCATGAATGCCCCTAGTGGTGCGGCAGCGGGCCCCCGTGCAGTGTGAAAAGCTCAGCTGGATCCGCCACCCCGTGCAGTGCCCTGCGCCCGGTGGGGGGGCTAGTCGAAAACCGAAGCTACGGAGGAGCCTGTAGCAGTGACCACCAAGGGCTCCACCGATGAAATCTGTGGGCTGTGGGAGGCCGTGCATTAGGTGTTCATCATTTGGGAGGTTTAGTCTATGCACGTTGGGTCTAGGGCTCACATGTGGCGCCGTGATAGGGAACGATGTTTCTCCCCTCGTGGTCAGCTGGGTAGGCCCCGGGAATTCAATGCTGGCATCTACCACTATCAATCGGACGAGGAGTGTCTCACGCTCCCCTGTTCGGGCGTCGGTTCGGGGGATGTTCAACAAGGGACGAGAAGGCCAGGCGCTCGCCCTACCCCCTCTTAATTCGGCACTTTGTGTGCTAGAGCAACGGTCCCGCGTAGGCAGCAGGACGGGCCCAGAGCATCTGGTGCCGGCATCCACCGCTCCCCAACGTTCCTCGGTGATGTGCGGCACGAAGGGCGCCTCCCGCTTCTCAATCGCGGCGCTGGGGTCTGGAGATGCCCAACGAGGGGCGAGGGGGCCGGGCGCTCTCCCTACCTCCTCTTTGTTCTGCGCGCAACGCGCTCAGGCGACGGCCGCGATCCCCTCCGATGGCGGCCGCTCCGATCTGGGAACGCCGGTCCTCCGTGGCGGCCGCGCCCTCCGAGGCGCTGCTCCCCTGGAGCTTTTATTTATGCACGGCAATGATCGCGCTGTGATCCCAGGCGCTTTGGATCACAGCAGGGCGCAGGATTTTGGTATAACGGTGGGCCGAGAGCGGAGCTCTGCGATTAAGCTGCCGCTCTGGCCGCCATCTTGGCCACGCCCCCGTTTTGACAGTATTACTGTGTGTGTTGGTACAGATCCTTTAAGCATTGCTTCTGGGGTTAAGCATTTTTGCATGTGCCAAGCTACCAAGCGGGTGAGCGTGGGTTAACCAGGTCTGTTTCTCCTTTACCCTGACTAGAGTGAGGGTCCCTGCTTGGACAGAGTGCAAACTGACTGCCAACCAGAGACCCCATTTCTAAGAGAGCAAAAGTAAAAACAAGTAGTATGTGGTCACGCAATGGTCTGCACTGAAAACAGTAGTATACACCAAGGGCCAGATGTAGCAAAGTAAAATTTTGCGAGTTGCAAATTGCGAGTCATACCGACTCGCAATTTGCAACTCGCAAAATTTTATGCAGAAAGGTGTCTCAGACACCTTCTGCGACTCGCTATGGGGGCGCAAAGTCTCCCACCTCATGAATATTAATGAGGTGGGTCGCATATTGCGACCCCATAGCGAGTCCATGCACTCACAGGGATGGTGGCCTGCTGGAGACAGCAGACCTCCATGTCTGTGACTGCTTTATTAATAAAGCAGTTTTTTTTTTCTTTTTGCAGCCCGTTTTCCTTAAAGAAATAGGACCACTGCCTGCTCTGAAAAAAAAAAAAAATCGGCATTCACAAAGGGGAAGGGGTCCCATGGGGACCCCTTGCCTTTTGCGAATGAGTTACATCCCACTTCAAGAGGGTGGTAACTGCGAGTTGGTTTGCGACCGCATTCGCTGTCACAAAGCAACTCAGCATGGCGATGCGGTCGCAAATAGGAAGGGAAAACGCCTTCCTATTTGTGAGTCGCATCCCCAAATTGCGAGTCGGTACCGACTCCCAATTTGGGGATGTGCATCGCGTTAGGCTGTTTGCATGGCGCAAACTGTGTTTTTCGCAGTTTGCGACATGCAAACAGCTACCTACATCTGGCCCTTAATCACTGTATGTCAAGTGGAAATACAAGTCCAATCCTCACTGCTGATCACCAATGTTAGAAATGGGGTCTTTGGTTGGTAGTTAGTTTATCTTGTGTCGAAGCAAGGACCCTCACTCTAGCCAGGTCAAAGGAGAAACAAGACCAAAATTACAAAAGTCCAACATACACAAGTCAAGATATGAATTTTCAAAAGAATAAGAGTCTTATTCCATAGAAAACAATGGAAACGATTATTTTGCACAAAGTACTTGGTTAGCATCAAAAATAAAGCCGCACGGGCGAGTGTACATTGGAAAAGGCAGCAATACATCAATTCCTTCCTCGCAAGGGAGGCCGTATGTCATTTCTTCTACGGTCAGGTCGGTGATGTGTCGTTTTTTCTCCCTTGCAAGACAGCGATGCGTTGATTTCCGGATGGGGCACCTCGGATCCGCGCAGTCGGGTTGGCTTTGATGACCAGGGACGATGCATGGAAAATCCAGTCGCATGGTGTTAAAAAACCACGCTGCGTGGGGTTTCTGTCTTATCAGCAGCTGCAAGTGGGTGTGCTGCGTCATTTCTCCAGCCATGATGCAGCAATCTCCCAGCTGCAGTGGAGGTGGAGCGTCGTTTATCAGCCACGTTGCAGATGGTGAGTCGAAATTTCCCTGTACTGCATTGTGTGTGTTGATTTTCAGCTCTTGTTCTGCCACCTTCCCCTTTCAAGGGCCCAGGGACTGGATAGGGCACCACTTGGCAGGAGTCTCAGCAGAGAGTCCAGGTGCTGGTAGATGAAGTCTTTGATGGCCCTTAGACTTCAAAACAGGAGGAAAGTTCAATTAAAGGCCTTGGAGATTCTTCACAAGCAGGTATATACCACAAAGTCCAGTCTTTGTCACCTTTCACAGGCAGAAGCAGCAACTGCAGGATAGCCCAACAGAGCACAGATCTCAGCAGGGGCAGCACTTCTCCTCAGCTTTTCAGCTCTTCTCCTTGGCAGAGGTTCCTCTTGCTTCCAGGAGTGATCTAATTTTCAGGGGTTTGGGGACTGCATTGTGAGACAGCAGGCACAGCCCATTCAGGTGTAAATGACAACTCCTCCCGACACTCTAGCACAGCTGGCTCATCAGGATATGCAGGCTACACCTCAGCTCCCTTTGTCTCACTGTCTAGAGGGGATTCACAAACAGACCAACTGTCAAACTGCCCCAGACAGGGAATCCACAAACAGACAGAGTCACAGAATGGTTTAAGCAAGAAAATGCCCACTTTCTAAAAGTAGTATTTTCAAACTAATAGTCTAAAAAACAACTTTACCAAAATATGTATTTTAAAATTGTGAGTTCAGAGACCTCAAACTCCAAATTTCTATCTGCTCTCAAAGGGAATCTGCACTTTAATGATATTTAAAGACAGCCCCCATGTTACCCTATGAGAGAGATAGGCCTTGAACAATGAAAACTGAATTTAGCAGTATTTCACTGTTAGGACATGTAACACACATCAGTACATGTCCCACCTTTATCACACAATTCACCCTACCCATGAGCTACCTATCGCCTACCTTAGGGGTGCCTCACATGTATGAAAATGGAATGTTTAGGCCTGGCAAGGGAATACACTTGCCAACTCGAATTGGCAGTTTAAAACTGCACACACAGACACTTCAGTGCAGGTCTGAGCCATGTTTACAGGGCTACTCGTGTGGGTGGCACAACCAGTGCTCCAGGCTCACTAGTAGCATCTGATTTACAGGCCCTGGGCACCTCTAGTGCACTTTACTAGGGACTTACTAGTAAATCAAATATGCCAATCATGGATAAGTCAATTACAAATACAATTTACACAGAGAGCATATGCACTTTAGTACAGGTTAGCAGTGGTAAAGTGCCCGGAGTCCCAAAGCCAACAGAAACAGGTCAGAAAAAATAGGAGTAACGAGACAAAAAGTTTAGGGATGGCCCTTCAAAAAGGGCCATTTCCAACACGGATCCATTATCCTTCTCCAAAAATCACCAATATTTTAAAAACAATGTATGTTTCAATAATATTTGGACACAATTTATTAATATTGATTATTATGAAACTGTTTAATAAAGCTTTAATTCAAATAAAGTCTGTGACTCTTGGTTTTTACATAGCTGATATTATCATGTTTTGTGGGTGAAAATGTTAAAATAAATAGAGGCATATTTTTTCTCTAGAAATAAACCCATCATGGCCCGGAGTCTTTCTTTTAACACTTTTTGGTCCAGAAAATGCAGTCATAAAAACAACCACAAGAGGGCCTTGCACTCCAGCAGAAGAGCAAAAAGCTCCAGCTAGGAGTTCTTTAAAAAGAATGATAAGGTTTTCTGATGTCATTTAATGACACAGGGAACTTACAATTTTCTTTACTGCTGTTGGGGGCTCCTTGACTTTCTGCAGTCATCAACAACATTAAAAAATGGCTTTGGTATGCTCCTCCCTATTCTAGCAACAAGCTAAAAAACATAAATAAAAAAGAAAGGCCTTACAGGGCACTATAGGGTGCTCCTACTAAAGGAGCAGTAAATAATAAATTAGCGGCTCCTGCTGCTCATTTATTATTCACTTAAAAAAATATACATTGTGGGTGTCCTGGTGCCCACCCAGGACACTCATATCTTATTTTGTATATGGTGGGGGAACCCCATCCCCGGTGGTGTATTTTTTCAATTAAGAGGAGGGGTACGCATAGCCTCCTCACCAAGAAACTAAGGGCCCTGGAGACCCCATCTTCTGGGGCCTTTTTTTTTAAATTAAGGGGAAGGTGAGCAAGGTCTCCACTGCCCGAGCATTAATGGCCTGAGGACCCCATTCCCAGGGTGCCTCTGGTAGGTGCCCAGGTGCCCACCTAGGGCATCCACAAACCACTACGTTGGGTCTGTGCCAGAGTAAAATGGAATTTTCCACCCGGGAGAGTGTGGGCAAGGTGTGCCTGCACTACTCTCATAGGCAGGTAATCAGAGTCCCGGGGTGGGCTTCC
Source organism: Pleurodeles waltl (assembly GCF_031143425.1). Taxonomy (NCBI): domain Eukaryota; kingdom Metazoa; phylum Chordata; class Amphibia; order Caudata; family Salamandridae; genus Pleurodeles; species Pleurodeles waltl. The sequence goes on along the minus strand of NC_090447.1, from coordinate 1,271,961,796 downwards.
CGGGACACTGTTTAGTATCACAGCCTGGGCATTGGGGTCCCAAGAACAGATACCACCACACAGCAGGGTGCATGCGGCCCCTCCTCGTTTTTTTGTATTTTTTAGCCCCAGGCGATGGGGCCCCTGGGGAAAAACAGAAGCTTGGAGGGGGCTCATGCCTCCCTCCTCTTTTTAAACAAATCCACTCGAGGGAATTAGGTCCCCTAGGCCCATTAGTGGCTCAGGATGGTGACCACATTCCCCCGTCCCCTATAATGAACATCTGGTCCTGGGATGGGAGCTGCATGCACCCCTCCACTTCAAAGTGAACTAGGACCCGGATGATGGGGTCACCAGGGCTGTGAGTGATTCATGGAGGGTGGGCTACACTCACACCCCCCATCCCCTACATATAATATTAAATACCCCATGCACTGGCCCAAATGGCAGCAAGCCCCTTATATTGTTTTAATTTTTTTGACTCTGGACCTGAATCCTGTAAAAGCTGGCTGCAACATTTTAATTCCTGTCGCAGGCAGCCAATCGGCGCACCCATCTTTTGTGGGAGTGAATTAGCCCACAGGAATAAAGGACCCCTGGGCCAATCAGAATGCTCCATTTTTTAAAATTGGGTCCCTCAAACCCAACCATCCAGATATACAAATATTTGTTAACCATAATATCTCAAAAACAGCTGAACGGATTTACAGCAAATAACAAAAAGCTTGTTTTCTAGACCAACATCTAGCTTCCTGCTGATTTGTTGTAAATACTTTCAGCAGTTTTTGCAGTAGCACTGCCTGAAAAAATCTATGGAAAATGCATGGCAAAATTTAGAGTTGGAAGCTCCCTTTTTTCTAAGCACCCGTTTGACTAATCACCTCGAAACATTTCAGAAAGGAACTCAGGAGGGTAAGCATTTTGTTTGGAAGGTTTTGTGAAGGTTTGTCAAATGGTGCCAAAGTTATAACCAAACCAAAAAACAATCCTTGTGTGGAGAGTATGTAGAGTAAGTAAATGTTAAATTGTAAGGGTTTTCAATTTAGTGCTATCTTGTAGCACAATACTACTAAAAGTAGCAAGGAAGCCCAAAAATAAACTAGATTTCATATGTAAAGTTTGAGATCTACAACATGAACAACTGAAAGACCCATTTATGGTCACATGCTAATGGAAGCCTGTAAACAAATACATAGAAAATACATTGTAATCTACATAAGTTTTCTTTGTATGCTCCCTGGCTCACAAAATAAAAACTGTGGTCGACAAGCCAAACAAAAACTATCTTCCTTATGTACTCCTATGCAACAAAGTAGAAAAGTGACCTAGCAGTGAGCTACACAAACTACTATAAGGAGGACATGATAATTGGCTATTAGGAATACAAATAATATTATTTTTTAAAACAAAGATCGACTTTCATTCACTTTGGGCTTCATATGTAGCACATTCCTATTAAAAGTAGCAAGAAATCCCAAATAATAAACTAGATTACATATGTAAAGTTTCAGAATTACTTCATGAAGAACTAAAAGATACATTTATGACCACATGATTATGTAAACCAATAAACAAATACATACAAAACACAATAGATAAAAGGAAAAAAATCAAAATAAATTTGATTGCCACTCTGTAGTTATAGTTAGCATTCCTAAAGATAGGAATTCCTCAGATATTACCTCCCTAACAACTTTCCACCAATTGACAAATCACCACAAAACTTTCCAGACCTATAGCATTTTCTACATTTTGAGATGATGTCATTTTTGTGGTGAATCGTTAAAGGGGTGCAAAGATAAAAGAGAATCTTACAACATGTTTTTCCATCAATGCATTTTCCACATACTATTGTATTTGACAGAAAGCAAAAATGGCTGATTGGAGTTATATGAAATTTGACAGGGCTATGCATTATGAGGCAGAGATGATGTTTTTTAGGTACTGCAGTGAAGTAGTGTATGTGCTTTTTTAAGTATACAGCATTTAAATTTAATGACATCTGTCACCACAGTACTTTTGCAGAATTTCACTACATTTTGAGAATTTACCATTTCCCTACCTATTCCCATTTTAATAAAGTAATAAAATAATAAGGTAGGGACCTACTACTTACCTATATCTAAGGCCCTATCACTGAACACAGCCAAAGTGTAGTAAAAACAGTATGGCTGCCTTTTCATTCTAAAAAAAAAGCCACTACACCATCATATACTGGCTTGTCATTGCCATGTGAAAAGGTAAATTGCAAAGATATTACGGTATACCAGGGCCTAGAATATTACTAAGGCCTAGCTGTATTATTGGATTGCGGTACCCTTGCGTCACTCATGGTGTTGCATGGGCAATCCAATACTTAAGTCAGATTTACAAAGGAACACAAGACAATCATTTGTGGCCCTGCATTAATTGGTAAATATGGAGAAACGCAAGGCAGCGCAATTCACGCTTCTGCGTTACTCTGCACACTATAATCTCCTTTGCTGCTAATGTTCACATACATCTGTGCCACTCCACTGTAGCCACTTCACTATATGCTATTCCACTCTTTACCACGTCAATCTACACTGCTCCACTATACAAAACACCACTCCACACCACTCCACTCTATGCTATTAAACTTTATGCCACTCCAGTCTACATGACTCCATTGTATGCCACTCAACTGGATGCTTCTCCACTATACTCTATTCCACTCTTCGCCATTCTACTGTATTCCACTTTATGCCACTTGACTTTATGCTACTCCACTCTATGCCACTCCAATGTATGGCACTCCATTCTATGCCATTTCATGCTATGCTATACAATTGGACCCCACACCAATGTACGCCATTCCACTGTATGTTATTACAGTCTACCCCATGCCACTGTATGTCACTCCATTCTACACCATTCCAATGTACGCTACTGCAATATACACTGTTCCACTCTATGCCACTCCACTGTATAACCCTCCACTATAGTGCACTCTACTCTTTGCTATTATACTGTACAGAACTCCATTCTGTGCCAATCCACTCTAAGCTATTACACTGTATACAAGTCCACTCTATGCCTCTTCAGTGTACCCCACTCCACTGTATATCACTCACTATACACTACTCCAGTATTTACTATTCTAATCTACACCATTCCACTGTATGCCACACATGTCTATGATATTCTACTCTGTGCTACTCCACTGCACGCTACTCCACTCTATGCCACTCCAGTGTATGGCACTCCAGCCTACAGCACTTCATCCTACACTATTCGATTGGATGTCACTCAAATGTAAGCCACTCAACTGTATGCTGTTACACTACCCCACATTACTGTTCACCACTCCAGTCTACACCACCCATTATATGCAGCTCCACTGTACGCTACTCCAATATACACTATTAAATTCTATGCTACTCCACTGTACAGCACTCTGCTCTAACCACTCCACTCTATGCTACTACACTGCACACAACCCCACTCTACCCGTGTCCACTTTATGCTATTACACTGCGTGCAACTCTCTCTATATCTATTCAGTGTTCGCTGCTTTACTGTATGCCACTCCCTATATGCATGGCCACTGGAATCATGTGATTGTGCAACCATGGTGATTATCGAATAATTATTGATTAGCCACATTTGCCACATAATCCATTGCTGAACAGTCAGCAGATTTTAACAGAAAAATTGTCTCTACCTCTAATGGTTCAAAGGTTACTAAAAATACAGTGACTCACCTTGCTGCACAGTGAAAGACTGTTGGAAAAGGTTCACTAGTTGCTTATTGCCATATGCGGGTGTAAAAATGATGTGCAACCAATGCCCAGAAAGTGTTAACAAGTGTAAAAAAAATGACAAAATAAGGAAGTAATACTATCACAAAATGTACCTCATTACGTGCAAAATTTGACTTTTCTTGTTGCATAATTTACTCAATCCTGACGCATAATTTGGGTCTCCCCTGTTGCATAATTCCAGTGAGACAGGCTATATGCTGCTCCAATATATGCCACTCTACTCTATGCCATTCTACTGTATGCCAATCCACTCTATGCTATTCCACTGTATGCCAATCCACTGTGTGCTACTCCACTCGATATGCCAGCCCAGCGTATGCCGCTTCACTCAACCCCACCACATTGTACTCTATTTCACCAATGCCTCTCCACTGTATGCCTCTACACTGTATGCTATTACACTCTACCCCATTCCAGTGTACACCACTCCAGTCCACACCACTGCACTGTATGCCACTGCACTATACCCTACCCCATTATTCGCTATTCCAGTCTACGCCACTCTACTGTACACCACTGTACTATATGCTACTCCACTGTATGGTACTCCCCTACATGCTGCTACAGTCTATGCCACTCCACTCTGCACCACTCCACTCTACACTATTCTACTCTACGCAACTTCACTGTACTTCACTCTATGCTATTCTACTGTATGCCCCTCCATTCTATGTTATTACACTGTATGCAACTTCAAGCACTGCCCCTCTACCGTATGGTATTCCACTCTAGTCACTCCACTCGACTATTCGCCACTACAATCTAAGCTATTCCATTTTATGCAATCCCAATGTATGCCACTTAACGGTATGCTAAAGGCACTCTACGCTACTCCAGTGTACTCTCTTCCACTCCGTATAGCTCCACTCTACAAAACTCTACTATACTCTATGCCACGCTACTAAACTCCACTCCACTCTATCCCCATTCACTCCACTTTCCAACTCTGCACCCAACTCTGTGCCTGTACACTCTTTTGTACAACACTCTGCTCTACTCTATAACAGTTTCCAACACTGTAAGACACAGCACTCACCTCTACTGTATGAGAAGCCACTTCAATTTATAACAGTTTCCTTGACTCTGAGCTCTGCCACTTCAATGTATGCCACCCTACTCCATGCTAATCCACTGTACCCTACTCCACTCTATGCCACTCCACTGTACAGCACGCCACATACACTCTACCGTACAGTATTCCACTGTATGCTATTCCACTGTATGCTACTCCACTTTACGGTAATCCACTCTATGCCACTAGGGTGTACACCACTACACGCTATGCCACTCCATTGCATGACACTCCCCTCCACTCTATAAAACTCCACTCTATAAATGTGTAATACACTTCATGGCACTCTACAACATTCTACTTCACTCTATTCCCGCACACTCCACTGTTCAACTCTATACTCCACTCTATACCCATACACTCCACTACATTGTATTCCACTATACAACACTTTTCTACATGACACAGCACTCCACCCATCTGTATGAGACCCCACTCCAATTTATAACTGTTTGCTACCTATGCTACACCAGAACACTCTACTCAATGCCACTCTACTCATCAACCCATCAAACCACTCTATTGTATTATACTCCATGGTATGTGACACCACTGTACTCCACTGTACAATACTTTACCTTACTCTACACTACTAAACAACAATCTACTCTGTGCAGCTCCACTGTTTCACACACTAGTGTACTCTATGAAACTCCACTCTACAACACTCTTTGCCAGGCTTTACTGCTGTCTATATCCCTTAACTCCACTGTACAACACTGTACTATACTATATGCCACTGTACAAATCTCTGCTCGATTCTACTCTACAATACTCTAGTTCACTATGCAACAGTGTACGCACTCTTTATATGCCACTGCCCCACTTTAATTCACTTTACCCTGACATTTTACTCCATTCTACTCCACTGTACCCCACTCCACTCAACACCACTCAATGCCATTGTACTCTATAACACTGTATGCCAATCCACTGTACCGCTTTCCACAACACTGCACTGTACTGTATTGTACACCACTGCACTCTATAAACATCAACTAGACTGAATCCCAATATACTCTACTGTAGTCTACTGTACAACACAGTACTCCAATTTATTACACTTTACTCAACTGTATGCTACTCCACTCCACTCTGCTGCAGTCCACATCACTGTAGCCTATGCCACACCACTCCACTCTATGACACTTTACTCCACTCTAAACCTCCCCACTCCAGTATACTCCACTCTACTACATTTTATCCCACTCAATGCGTCTGTACTATACTCCACTCTATGCCGCCCCATTGTCAGACATTATACTCCACTGTATACTACACCACTCTGCATCACTGTACTACACTCTATGTCCATCCACTCTACTACGCTGTATGACACTCAATGACATGCCACTCATCTTCTCTCTACGATATGCCCCTTCAATATATGACATGGCAGGTCACTCTAAAGACACTCTCCTCCACCGTACTCTACTGCACTCCACTTTACAATACGCCACTCTATGACACTCTACGACACTCTTCTCTACTGTTCAACATGCCATTCAACTGTCCAAATTGCTGCTTGAGTCTACGATACCTGACTCCACTATATTAAACACCATGCCACAACACTATATAACACTTTGCTATACTGTACGCTACTATATTATACTCTACTCAAATCACATTTACAATACTCCAGTCTATGACAATAGACTTTATCATACTCTCCTCCACTGTACTCTACGACACTATACATAACAACTCTCCACATGCGACAGTGAACTCTAAGATTTGAAACACATTTTTATCAAAACAATGTTTTTAAAAAACATATGGAAATTAAATGAGAAAAACAAAGGTTGAGGCTTAGTTTTAGTTAAGATTACTTATTTTCCCTATACAAATCAAGTTTAAACTACACAAACATAACTAATTGTGAAGTTATAGTTAAAACTTTCATTTACAATTTAACCACCACCTTCAAATTATTATAAATAGTGGACTTTGTTACACACTCTTTTCAGCTTGCTAACCAGATAACACTGACTTCAGCTCACTACCATGCACTGTGTTCTCACAAATAATGATACCCCACTGTAAAACACTATGCTGAACGAGACTCTCCGCCACTTTACTGCACAACACTGCATTTAACAACACTGAACCATATGACACTCTACTCCACTGAACTCTACTCTATGAGGGTCATTCTGACCCAGGCGGGAACCGGCAAATGGCCGCCCCGCGGTCAAAAGACCGTGGGGACTATTCTGACTTTCCCGCTGGGCCGGCGGGCGCCCGCCAAGGGAGCGCCCGCCGGCCCAGCGGGAAAGGGCCTGCAACACAGAAGCCGGCTCCGAATGGAGCCGGCGGTGTTGCAGGTGTGCGACGGGTGCAGTAGCACCCGTCGCGATTTTCACTGTCTGCTATGCAGACAGTGAAAATCATGCTGGGGCCCTGTTAGGGGGCCCCTGCAATGCCCATGCCAGTGGCATGGGCAGTGCAGGGGCCCCCAGGGGCCCCATGACACCCGTTCCCGCCATCCTGTTCCTGGCGGTAAAAACCACCAGAAACAGGCTGGTGGGAAGGGGGTCGGAATCCCCATGGCGGCGCTGCTTGCAGCGCCGCCATGGAGGTTCAGCCCAGCCAGGGGAAATCCGGCGGGAAACCGCCGGATCCCCTTTTCTGACCGCGGCTTTACCGCCGCGGTCAGAATGGGCAATGAAGCACCGCCAGCCTGTTGGCGGTGCTTCTGTTGCCCGCGGCCCTGGCGGTCTTGGACCGCCAGGGTCGGAATGAGGGCCTATGTCTCTACACTCTACAACACTCTGCTACATTCAAGTCAAATCAAATCATTAACATTTATAAAGCGCGCTACTCACCCGTGCGGGTCTCAAGGCGCTAGGGGAAAGAGGGGGTTACTGCTGCTCGAAAAGCCAGGTCTTTAGGAGTCTCCGGAATGCGGAGTGGTCCTGGGTGGTCCTGTGGCTGGTGGGGAGGGAGTTCCAGGTCCTGGCCGCCAGGAAGGAGAAAGATCTCCCACCCGCCGTGGAGCGGCGGATGCGAGGGACGGAAGCGAGTGCGAGGCCAGAGGAATGGAGGAGGCGGGTGGGGACGTAGAAGCTGAGGCGTCGATTGAGGTATTCTGGTCCCTTGTCGTGGAGGGCTTTGTGTGCGTGGGTGAGAAGTCGAAAGGTGATCCTTTTGCTGACTGGGAGCCAATGCAGGTGTCTCAGGTGTGCGGAGATGTGGCTGTTGCGGGGTACGTCGAGGATGAGGCGGGCCGAGGCGTTTTGAATGCGTTGCAGGCGATTTTGGAGTTTGGCTGTGGTCCCAGCGTAGAGGGTGTTGCCGTAGTCCAGGCGGCTCGTGACGAGGGCGTGGGCCATGGTTTTTCTAGTGTCGGCGGGGATCCAGCGGAAGATCTTGCGGAGCGTGCGGAGGGTGAGGAAGCAGGCGGAGGACACGGCGTTGACTTGCTTGGTCATGGTGAGAAGAGGGTCCAAGATGAAGCCGAGGTTGCGGGCGTGGTCTGCGGGGGCCGGTGCGGTGCCGAGGGCCGTGGGCCACCAGGAGTCGTCCCAGGCGGACGGGGTGTTGCCGAGGATGAGGACTTCCGTTTTTTCAGAGTTCAGCTTTAGGCGGCTGAGCCTCATCCAATCTGCGATGTCCTTCATACCCTCTTGTAGGTTGGTCTTGGCGCTGGCGGGGTCCTTAGTGAGGGAGAGTATAAGTTGGGTGTCGTCGGCGTAGGAGGTGATGATGATGTCGTGCTTGCGTACGATGTTGGCGAGGGGGCTCATGTAGACATTGAAGAGTTTCGGGCTGAGTGATGAGCCTTGGGGTACGCCGCAGATGATCTCGGTGGGTACTGAGCGAAACGGAGGGAGGTAAACTCTTTGGGAACGGTTTGAGAGGAAGGAGGCGATCCAGTCAATGGCATGGCCTTGGATCCCGGTGGAGCGGAGGCGGGTGATTAGGGTGCGGTGACAGACGGTGTCGAAGGCAGCCGAAAGGTCGAGGAGAATGAGGGCGACTGTTTCACCGTTGTCCATCAGGGTTCTGATGTCGTCTGTGACTGAGATGAGGGCGGTTTCCATGCTGTGGTTGGTTCGGAATCCGGTTTGTGAAGGGTCGAGCAGGTTGTTGTTTTCCAGGAAGGTGGTCAGCTGTTTGTTGACGGTCTTCTCTATTACCTTGGTTGGGAAAGGCAGGAGAGAGATGGGGCGGAAGTTTTTCAGGTCGCTCGGGTCAGCCGTAGGTTTCTTTAGTAGGGCGTTGACTTCGGCGTGTTTCCAGCATTCGGGGAAGGTAGCAGAAGAAAAAGAAGAGTTGATGACGGCCTGGAGGTGCGGGGCGATGATGTCGTCGGCTCTGTTAAAGATGAAGTGAGGGCAGGGGTCCGAAGGTGCGCCGGAGTGGATAGAGTTCATGGTGGATTTGGTTTCTTCAGTGTTGATGTGGGTCCAGTTGTTGAGGGTGATGGTCGGGGGTGCGGGTTCGGTGGTGTTTGGTTGGGTCTGGTGTCCGAAGCTGTCGTGGAGGTCGCTGATCTTGCGGTGGAAGAAGGTGGCGAGGGATTCGCACAAATCCTGTGAGGGCGTGACGGCGTTGGCGTTGGGGTTGGAGAACTCCTTGACGATGCTGAAGAGTTCTCTGCTGTTGTGGCTGTTTTTGTCCAGTCTGTCGGTGAAAAAGTTCCTTTTAGCAGCGCGGATCAGGTGGTGGTGTTCGCGGGTAGCGTTCTTGAGGGCGGTCATGTTGTCAGCGGTGTGGTCCTTGCGCCAGGCCTTCTCGAGAGCGCGACAAGTTTTCTTTGATTCTTTGAGGGTGTCAGAGAACCAGAGAGTTTTTTTGGTGTTGGTCTGTCGATGCGTACGTTTGAGGGGAGCAAGGTTGTCTGCGCAGTTGGAGATCCAGTTTGTGAGGCTGAGGGCTGCGTTGTTGGGGTCGGTGGCGAGAGTGGGTTGGTTGGCGGCGAGTGCGGATAAGAGTTGCTCTTCGGGGATCTTGTTCCACTGTCGACGAGGGATGGGTTGAGTGCGGAGGTGGCGGGTCTCGCGTCAGACACTCTACTCTATGACACTCCACCCTACCACACTCCAATTCATGACTCTCCAGATGACGACACTCCACTGTTCAACATTAAGCTCCACTGTTTGACATGCCACTACACTGTACAGCACAATGCTCCACTCTACGATACTCCACTCCACAATACAAACCACCATGCCACTCCGTTGTATAATATCTTACTCCACTGTATGCTATGTCACTCCAATCTACTCTACTTCACTGTATTCCATTCTACAATACTCCACTCTACGATAATAGACTCCATGACACTCTCCTTCACTGTACTGTACTACACTCAAATCAATCACACTCCACACTGCTATTTGAAACAGATTTTTATAAAAAAATAAAAACCATTAACATACAATTAAAAAACAAAGGTTAAGGATAATTTATAGTTAGAAATACATTATGTATTCTTTCTGCACAAACTCAACATGAAATACACAAATTTTAAAATTGAAAAGTTATTATTATAACTTTAATTTATAATTTACGCATCACCTTTAAATTATTGTGTCGCGCATCTCAGAAACAAAGTCTTATCACCTCACTTGCTGCACTACATTAATTATAACTCATCCCTGTAGTGTGCTGCACACTACATCATATATAGTGAAATTGTTTCATTCACTATAACACTTATTAATTCTCAAATGACATTGTCACAACACTGTGCATAGTAGAGTGACAAGTTATAGGTAATGTTGTCTAGTTTGCGAGCTGAAAAAGTGTGCAAAAAAGTCCGCTACTTATAGTAATTTGCAGATAAGGGATAAATTGTAAATGAAACTTATAACTATAAGTTTAAAGGTTTTAAAGTTGTGGAGTTTAAAATTGATTTGTATAGGGAAAATAAGGTTTCCTAACTATAACTAAGCTATCATTTTTGTTTTTTTCATTGAGAAAATATATATATAAACAGTCTGAAAAGCAGAGCACTTTAGCTGCTGGTGCCAGGGTAGGGATAAGACCGCAATACCTTGTTAATTGTCCACCAAAGAAAAATGCTACACTCCCAGAGGATTCTCCTTGCAGTTTTATTAACTGATTAACTGATTAAACAGCATCAAACCAGATGCGTTTCGACTCTGTCTTCATCAAGTGGTTTTTGATCTGTGTTCTTACGTTGTTTCCTCGAACATGACTTTTATTTGGGCAGACGTATTGTGGGATTTGTAGTTGTCAATATAACCCACCTCGGGCTTCTTGCTGTACTGTGACATGATTAATTGCATAACCAACACAGCTCTGTTTCTCCATTTGCCAATAAACCTCCAATGGTTCATTTTGAATGTGATATCTCTTTATGTTAAGTACGATTTTGTTTTTAGTTCTTATTTCGATATTATAATGTTTTCATAACGTTGGTTATCCACAAGCTGTGCTGGTATACTTTAAATCAATAACATTTTCACAGCGACCATCTAATTCCACACATACTGCTTACTCTCAGTCCGCTCGAATACAAAAAACATCCCACTGCTTCTCCGGGCCCTTGTTTAATTAAACAGCCAATTGATGAAGACAGAGAGTCGAAATGCGTCTGGTTTGATGCTGTATAATCATTTAATAAACCTGCAAGTAGAAGTCTCCGAGAGTGCAGCATTTTTCTTTGGTTGACATATATATATATATATATATATATATATATATATATATATATATATATATATATATATATGAATATATCTCCAATATAGAAGTGGCTCAAACAGATGATCTGACCAAAGAACAAAAATATATTTCTACTACAACGTTTCAGCTTCCGCCTCCCTCAGGTAGTACAAGATGGTTTGCTCAGTGGCTGCACAGCTGACACTGCTGGATTTTCAAAAAGCATCATGAGTGAAGATTCCAATTGGAATGTAGAATCAATGCAGTCCTGAGAACTCTTCAGATATGCAGAAATCAAGTGGTATTGTCATTGATGTTTAGTCCATCTGGATGCAATGATTTTAAACGGTACATCCAGAAATGTCTCTGATGTCCAGTAGTTCTTCCTTTAAAATATGTTCCACAGGGAAAATCTTCAAATCTGATAGTAAATGGTCCACAAGGTTAAAAGGATTGGCTACAGGCTGGTCAAGTTTCTTGTTAATTATTGCTGATTTGTGGTTCCTGAATCGTGTACGGAAGTCATTCACTGTTTGGCCTACATATTGTTTTTTACAGCTTGGACGTTGGCACTGAATCACATAAATAATGCATGTTGAGTGACATGTAAGATGCTGTCTTTTTCGATAGGTCCTTCTTGTAACAGAGCTAGTTACTGATGATGTTTGTAAAAGGTATTCACATGGGATGCACCTTTTGGAATCACAGCAATGAACTCCTGCATTTTGCTTAAGTTCAGCTCTCACAATAAGTGATCGTAAATTGGGAGCTCTGCGGTAAGCAGTGACTGGTGGTTTTGGAAAATGCTTTTGTACTTTTTCACAAGTGAATAGTAAGGAAAAAGTTGTTAGTATTCTATTTCTGTAGTTGGGGGCTTATGGATGATAGCCAACCACAATGGGATTCTGTCACTTTTATTTATTCTGTTGGTATTCCAAATAGGTGCTTCCCTGGGTAACTGCAAAGACTTGTTAATTTGTTAATTTGGTGCAGAATGATATGCAGAGGATAGCCTTGCTTTTTAAATAATCTAACAAGCTCCTGTAGATGGTCTTTACAAGTGTCTTCATTGCTGCAGATGTGTCTTATTCTGAGTGCTTGGCAGTAGATGATGCTGAGTTTAGTGTGACGTGGGTGACATGAAGTCCAGTTTAGATACAAATGAGCATCTGCAGGCCTGTGGTACCGATTAGTTATAATTTTTTGTTCAAGAAACATAACATCTATCCCATGGGGTTGGAGATTAAATCTAAACCACCTTTTAAACTAATTAACTGTGAATGGTCTGCTTCATGGAATATTCTACTGCATAACACATCAATGGCCCTACTATCAGTATATGTTAAAGTAACGGCCTGCCCAAGACCAGGATGGTTTAAAAATGCACTCCAACAATGAACCTAGGATAAAGTAATTAACTCCTTTTTGGCCTTGCGGAAGGGCCTGGGAGGAATGGGTGAGATGCATCCAACTTCACACCACAGTTTTGTAGATGGACAAAGGGGTGTTGTAACTATCCTTTCCCTAAAAAAGGATATTTGCCCCAGCCTTGCCCTTGAGTGGGATGCTTAGGTTCGCCTCTGACCCGGCATTTGGGCCAGTTGAGGTACTAGGAGCTTTCTTTCCCATCATATTCAGGGCTAGGTGAGAACATTGAAGAAAATGGGCCTTTCCCAGTACGGTCAGAAGCAAAATGGGCCCCTTGTCTTTCTCCTTAGCCCCCTTGTCTTGACCACTTAATCCCGAAATGTAGATTGTGATAGGGCTGAAGACTGAACATTAGCCCCTCTTTCATTCCTTTCCACCCTTTCTAGCTCCTCTACCGCCACACACAGTGCAGAAAGGAGAATTTCTGTAATGCCACACGACCTGGGAACTTCAAAAGTGGCAAAGCTCGGTGATTCATACGTTTTGCACCACAGTGTGTCCCTAGTACATAGCAGCAAAATAGGATTTTCACTGGAGGTATAGGCAGGGCCGGCATTAACTCTGGTGGTGCCCTGTGCGACAATGTTTGTTGGAGCCCCTCAATGACCACCTCCGCCACGGATACCATCACTCTCACCGGTTAACAGCACCCCTCAAATCTCCATAACCACTCTCTCTCAAATGCATTTAATTAGTTTTATAGTGCCACTCATACCAGTGTAGTGTGTCAAAGCACATTACATTGCACACATATTACACAGAGACAATCAATCATAAGTGTGTAAATCAGTGTGTAAGAAATGTTACATAAAACAAAGGACTACAAGGTGTAGGAGTCACGTCATCCATTTTGGTAAGCAATATAGTTTGAGTGCTTGGCCTGGAGCAGCAGAAAGAATGTAAAATGTCACACCATGGTTTGAGGTTCTCTTTAATAATGAGAATTGATTTATACCCAAATAATTCCTTTTTGCAACATTAGGATAATGAAAGACACAGGAAAAAATCATAACCCTCTAATCTATATCTTACAGTTTGCATGCAATTCTTTGATGACAGTTAATAGCTTACTGTTCTATTTTAGGATTGTAAATTATAAATTGCAAGCAACAAAGGATCTTTGACAAAAGCAGTATCCCTCTGACCTATTTGCATTACACTTTGTGATCTGCATGGCACACATTCTTTGCAGCAGGCATATTAACCCTCTGAGCTACCTTAAAACTTTCACTAGAGCAAAGGCTGATCTCTCTCCGGGCAAAACATTAGTCACCAGAGTTACTTTGACATTTTTATTGTTACCTGAAAATAGCTGGAGGCAAGGAACGCCGCAGTGGGTGCTTTTAAAATCATATTCTACCCGCAAACACGGCGACCCCACCCAAAGTCAGCACCCGGTGCGGTGGCACCGGTCGCACAGCCCTAGAGCCGGCACTGGGGTGTGCTGTGACACATTTAAAATGAAGTACTGGTCTGATATTATTACTCGTCCCCACTGAATGTTACATTATTCTCAATCATTCGCAATCTAGGATTTACAAAATAACAATTAAAATAACATATTTTGACAGGAGATTTTTTAATTTAATGCAAGTGCGATAATTCCGGCAACTTCTATTGGAATAAGGAGCCAAACACGTTTGACTCAGCTGGGGTAACTGAAGAGGAACGTTTTAGGAAGGGTGGGAGGTGTGTGTGGGAGTGAACAGATAAAGGGTTAAACATAACATTGGGCCCGTACACATTCTGCAGGTACAAAGGAAGAAGAAGGTGTTTCAGTGCGTACGAGACATGACCTGAACCCCAGGCAAACTAGTCTGCCAGGAACCCCGCTTAACATCCAGCAGAGCTCCTACTCGGAATTCAGGAAGCAACAACGTGCTGGGGTTACATGTATTTCTACTTATGCTGCCTTAACTTTAGTAAAGACACAGTTCTCATCTTCTTCATAATTCATACGTTTTCTTCGCCTTAATTCTCCACCTTACGTATAGGATGGGTTCATATCCACATGGTGGTCAAAGGCCTAAAAGCATAGCCACTGTCTGAAGCGAACTGTACACCCCTAGAGTATGAAACAAACGTCATTGTCCTCAGACACAAACATCAAGGAACATAATGCTACTAGCAGACCCACAGCAGGATTTACGTTAAACTATGCCAAGTTCCGCCTATGTATTCAATTGCATAGTGTCCCGAAATCACCACTAAAACGATCCCAAAGTCTATCCGAAGATTTATACTTCTTTATTTATGAACTAGATTTGCTTGTTCACTTTTATTTGCATACCACTTTTTGCTCAAAACTCCCCACACTGTGCCCAGGGTCCCGATGAGGAAAATCACGACCTTAAATAAATAAGTAAAAATTTATTTTATCTGACAGGGATCATTTCCAACAAGTTTTTCAGATCGATCCGTCCAACATTTTCAAAATATATGTAAATAAGTAGCCTATATAAGGAACAGTGGTGTAAAACACCAACTGCACCTTGTGGTGAATGTTATCCACTCTAACAGGTGTTCTATGACGCGTTCATACGTGCCACCCCTAAACTTGGTTGCATACACAACCCTCATACGTGCCACCCCCAAGCTTGGCTGCATAAACAACCCGAGCGAACTTACCGGATGTAGACAGCGAGTCAATGAACTCAAATACGCTGTTTTCCAAATCAAGAAAATTATCAAATGGTCGTTTGGACCAAACGGCAGCCGTAATCAGGGGGCATTTCTCCACAATGTTGCCGAAAACGTCCATAAATTCCTCGTATGTCATGGAGTTGGCTGCTGCTATATCCATGGCTCCGAGTTTGCAAGGGGAATGACATACAGTCCCTGGGGCGAGTTCACACGTTCTTGTTTAAACTTGCTGCTGAACTTTGGATTGCGAACTTGTTTTGGCGAAACGCTGCTTCAGCAGGTTTTGAATAAAGAGAATAAAAGAGAAATGGATAATTACAGATTCTTGCAGGGACCATAACAAACACGGCTCTATCACTGAGAAGTGTCGCATAAATACCAAAATCACATTGGGTGTTTTATCTTGCTTGAATTCTGTCAAGATGAAGTCTCAATGTACAGCATGTACTATTTACATATAGCTGTAGATAATTCAAATCGTATATTCAGCTGCGCAATACAAAGTTATACTTTGAAATAATACAGAAATAAGAAGCACATCTTACTTTTCTATTGGTGCATATTTAGTTCTCACCCCAAACGGTCTCTGAGAACTTTTGTTACCTTGCATGGTCTTGATGCCGCCCATTGCTTATCATTGGTTGGCTTCATTGTCATCCTCGTTTGCTTGATTCTTATTCATGATTTTCCATAGACATTCCTTCTAATGCCATCTATACTGAGAATCGGAACCCTAGAAAAGTGTGGTATGGTTGAGACCAAGGGCCAGATGTATCAAGCTCCCAGTTGCATTTCTTAAATTCCGAATTTTAAGAAATCACTATTTAAGAAATGCAAAATGGGATGTATGAAAATTGCGATTCGGTAATAGCGATATCTTAAAAATCGCAATCGCAAACAGCGAGTACCAAATACCGAATTGCTAAAATAGCAATTCGGTATCTGGAAATCGCTAATTGCAATTCTGGCAATCTGGAGCAGCCTGATGACATCACAACCAGGAAGTGAGTCAGTGCATGCTGTTTCCAGAAGCCCCAGCCACAGGAGCAGGCAGAGAGACCCAGCACAGCACTAGGGAGGCAGCCTGGAGAGTCAGCCAGGACCAAACAAAACAATGGCTAATGATGGGAATGGAAAGGACAAAGGAGAGAGGAAGCGCAAACTTAAATTCAGTGAGCAGAAATTGGAGGTGCTCACAGAAGAGGTGGTCAAGAACCATGACCAGTTATTTGGAAAACACTCACTACAGGTGCCAGAAAGTGAGAAGAGAAGAATTTGGACAGACATCCAGACCAAATTATGCACAGTGGGTGTTGCACAGCGCTCCATCGAGGAGATACGCAAGTGCTGGTACGACTTGCATTCACGTGCTAAAGAGATGGTAGCAGGCAGGCTAAAGGAGGAAAGGAGCACTGGAGGAGGACCACCCACCCAGACACCGTCCACACCAATGGAATACATGGTGGAGTTAACACTGCTTCCTGAAGCTGTCAGTGGTGTCACTGAAATTGACACTTCAGGCACACCCAGCACCAGCAAAGGTAAGGGCAATAATGATGTGATTCACCATATGTGCATGTACAAATGTCCCTTAGAAAATAGCTATGGCACTATGCAGTGTGATGAGTAGTCCATGTCACATTTTACATACAACACAACAATGCATTATGGGAATAGAAGTCCACACCCCTGAAGTGCATCTGCCACATAAATAGCAAGATAGTGTAAAACCAAACAGATCTATGACACAACAGACTTTCAGAGATACTATGTTAGGGTAAATTTAATTCATTTACGTAACTGTGAGAGTACATATCCAAGAATAACATGCTTCACATTGTTGTTGCAGATGTTCTGGGCCCTGACGCAGCAGAAGGTGGAAATGTGGGGGATTGCGCAAGTCAGCCACAGTCCGAATCAAACACCAGTGAGTCCATCATACAAGCACCAACTCGAGGCAGGGCAAGAGTGCTACCCCTCCCTATGTTTAAACTGGACTCTGATAGATTGCCGGAAGAAGTACCCACACCACCCCCAGAGCCTAGAAGCACCGACAGACAGCAGTCCCTATCCCTGCGTCAGTCCACTCCCCTCAGGAGGCGTCGCGAAGAAGGCAGACATTGCACAGAAGAAGGTGAGGGCCCATCACTGTTTGGTGGCCTTGAGGCTTCCATGCTGAAAGTGCAGCGCCTGCAATGTAAACACATGAGGTCAATGCACAGGCAGTTTGAGTCTCTCAATGGCAACATGAGATCAATGCACAAGCAGTTGGAGTCTCTCAATGACAACATGTGCAAGCTGCATGAGGGACAGCAATCAGCAGCAGAACACGCAAAGGAGATGACAAATGCCATTAGGGAACTCTGCACTGTGATGCAGCAGGAGCATGTCAGCCACCATAGGCACCATCACCAATTGATGGGCAGGTTGGAAGGGTTCAGCAGTTCTGTCAATCGGCTCACTACCACAACTGCTTTGGTGGCACGCCGTGCTGTGGGCATGCAAGTGGAGATGGCTCATTGCAGTCGGTACGTTGTACAAGGATTGGTGCAAATCACCTATGTATTGGAGACAACGCAGACAGCCTGAAGTGCTACAAACAGCGAACTGGGTGGTGGGGATAGTGAGGAACTCTCTAGCCTCAGCAGTCTCACATTCCCTGTGATGGATCCTATGCGTCGCAGTACCAGACACAGTACTGTTTCTGAACGAACAACAAGAGGTGTCACCAAGACCACTGAGCACTCAAGTGGAGTGCGTGGACGTAGAAAGTAATATTGAGAAGTACAGGGGACTTGCATATCATGTAGCAATGCAGTGATACTATGATGCTAATAGTGTGACACTGTGACAAGGATCTGTTTGTGTATACTGCTTACCTATGTCCTAATCACACGTATATTACCTGAAGTCAAGGCAATAAAGATGCTACCTATAGCAATACATAAAAGTTGACAAGGTGTTGTCATTACCTACATCAGAAATAGTTTTGTGTGATCTCAGCACGTCTTTGTCTGCCCTCTGCTGCACTGCTTCTGTCTGCTGGCTGAAGGGGTGGCAAGGGATCGTCATCCTCATTGGAGTCAGGCTTTGTGGGTTCCACTGGTTTGCCCCTCGTTGTTGCAATGTTGTGCAACATAGCACATGTGGCCACGATTTTGCAGGTGTGTTTGGGGCTGTATTGCAGTGCACCACCACTCTTATGCAGGCATCGGAAAAGGCTCTTCAGCAGGCCAAAGGTCCTCTCTACAACGCTGCGTGTCCTCATGTGTGCTGCATTGTACCTCCTTTCGCCTGGTGTGTCAGGATTCAGATAGGGTGTTAGGATGAAGGACCGCACTGCATATGCACTGTTTCCTAGAATGACAGGTGAGTAAAATGAGTAATTGTTATCTGTGACATCACATTGACATTAAGGCGGCATTGTCAAATATTACATTACCGAGTAGGTATCCTTCTCCAAACTCCCCAGCAAGTAGTCTTCTGTGTATTCCACTGTGCCTGAAGGTGTAGGAGTCATGTGTGCTACCTGGGTATCTGGCCACAAGATCTGTTATAATGTTAGAGGCATTGCTTATGACTTGTATGTTCATGGAATGTGTACTCTTTCTGATACACATACTCTGTGGCAGATGGTGGACAGATAGCTACATCGATGCAGCCATTGACATGTGGGAATTGGGCTATCTGGTAGAAATTGAATTTGGTTTGTTGCAAATCCTGTGGGGTTTGGTAGAATCTTATGTGCAGATGGATTTTGATAAGCATGACGTTAAGGAATGCATTGAAGAAGCGTGAAAGCACACTCTGTGAGACACCTCCAGCTGCTGCTATGACCCCTTGATAGCTCTCTGAGGCTAAGAGGTGCAGAGAGCATGATGCCTTCACATGGGTGGGTATGCTATTTGTTTTGTGTGTGTTTCGGTGCAGTAGGGGTTGTATCAAGCTATCAAGTCAAGTATCATGGCTGAGTTTAACCTTTACTTATCAAATATCTCCTCCTCTGTCTGGTTAAAAAGAGTAATGTGCACTCTGAAAATGAGGTCCTGTCTCCTCTTCCCCCTCCTCAAACCTGCCAAGATCCTCATCCTCCTCGCCATGACGTAGAGTGCAGCCATTGTGGACAAGAGGCTGAGTCATTCTGGGCCTCTGTATATAGGTTGCACCTGTTTACCACCTGATTTCAATTCGTGGTAAATTGCACGTGCAAATACCCACTCTGCGAATAATCACAATTTACGAATGGTTGATGCATTGCATTGCAAATCAGAATTTGTGAATCACAGTATGCGATTCGCAATATCTCGTCGCAATTGTAAGGAATCGATATTTTAGCGATTCCTTAGAATTGCACTGCGAATGCCTTTCATACATCGTGAAAGGCGATTTTACATTCGCAAACAGTGGAATTTTTTGATTTCCACCCTTTCTGAATGCAAAATCCTTTGCTTCATCTGGCCCTCAATTCAATATAGCAAATTATTCAATGCTGCAGTAAAGACAGAGGGGGTCAATACAACCCTGGCGGACGGTGTTAAAGCGGCAGTAAGACCGCAAACAGGCCGGCGGTAAAAAATTTGGAATTATGACCGTGGCGGAAACCGCCAACAAAGACAGCCACTTTAACACTCCGACCGCCACGGCGGTACAAACAAACAGCGCGGCGGTCACCGCCAACAGACAGGCGGGAGACAATGTACCGCCCACAGTATCACAACCTACCAATCCGCCACCTTTTCCGGGGCGGATTCACCGCGGATAAAAACACGGCGGAAACAGCCATTTCAAAGGGAAAACGCTCACCTCTACACACTCCACGAGGAAGGAGGACACCAAGGACCCGGAACTCCAAATACTTCCTGCACTAGTCTTCCTGCTCCTGTACGACGATCATCAACGCCGGCGGCGAAGACAACAGTGAGTACTGCACCTACGACATAGGGGAGGGGGAGGCAAAAGATAGGGACACACACACACAACACCCCCACCCCAACCCTCACCCACTACAACACACACACCAATGCATATCCAAACATTACAGTAACAACCCCCAACCCCCCCGGAAGAATGCAAAGACCAAAGGAAATCAGTGGAACCATTGTAATATATCAAAATACAGTAACCAATATATATACATATATAATTATATACACATTAAACAAAATATACACCACGAATAGTAGTGCAGGTAATGCACAAGTCATTGTCCGTGGACCACTGGGCCCAAAATGCATGGGCGAGGCCCACACAAGATACCTGACCAGAAACGAAGAGAACACTGCTGGGGCATCAGATAGAAATACAACAGGCACCTCAGGGGTAAGGGAAGGGGGGGGCACCTCAGCCGGATGAGTGCACCACACCAGATCCACAAGGGGGCTCCATGCCCATTGATGTATCCTGGGGAGTGCAAAGCCACAGTCTCTCAAGTCTCTACAGTGGGTGGGTAGCCCACTGTTCAATCCTGGGGAGTGCAAAGCCACAGTCTCTCAAGTCTCTACAGTGGGTGGGTTGTCCACTGTAACATCCTGGGGAGTGCAAAGCCACAGTCTCTCAAGTCTCTACAGTGGGTGGGTTGCCCACTGTTCAATCCTGGGGAGTGCAAAGCCACAGTCTCTCAAGTCTCTACAGTGGGTGGGTTGCCCACTGTTCAATCCTGGGGAGTGCAAAGCCACAGTCTCTCAAGTGGAGAACAGTCTCCACTGGTTCTGGAGGGGGACTGGTGCCCAGAGTGCTTCATCCTGTGCAGGACAGACTGAGTGGATGCCCAGAGTGCTTCATCCTGTGCAGGACAGACGGAGTGGATGCCTTTCTCCACTGGTTCTGGAGGGGGACTGGTGCCCAGAGTGCTTCATCCTGTGCAGGACAGACTGAGTGGACGCCTTTCTCCACTGGTTCTGGAGGGGGACTGGTGCCCAGAGTGCTTCATCCTGTGCAGGACAGACTGAGTGGATGGATCTCTCCACTGGTTCTGGAGGGGGACTGGTGCCCAGAGTGCATAACTCTCCCCGTCACGGTCCCAGTTGCGTCACTGCCGCTCAAGGGCTAGCGGTGCTTGACGTGGCGGTCCTTGCCCTGTTCAGCGGTCCTTGCCCTGTTCAGTGGTCTTAGCCCTGTTCAGCGGTGCTTGCTCTCTTCAGCGGTGCTTGCCATGGCAGTCTTTGCCCTGTTCAGTGGTGCTTGAGTTTGAAGTTTCTGACCTGTTCAGCGGTGCTTGCCATGGCGGTCTTTGCCCTGTTCAGCGGTGCTTGCCCTGTTCATCGGTGCTTAAGTTTTAAGTTTCTGACCTGTTCAGTGGTGCTTGCCATGGCGGTCTTTGCCCTGTTCAGCGGTGCTTGCCCTGTTCAGCGGTGCTTGACTTGGCGGTCTTTGCCCTGTTCAGCGGTGCTTGAGTTTGAAGTTTCTGACCTGTTCAGTGGTGCTTGCCATGGCGGTCCTTCATTGCTCAGCTGGGCTGGGGCTGGCGGTCCTTCATTGGGCAGCTGGGCTTTGGCTGGCGGTGGCCTCCTGGCCACCGACGATTGGGCTGCCCTCCTGGGCACTGACTCTGGCGATGGCCTCCTGGCCACTGATGATTGGGCTGCCCTCCTGGGCACTGACTCTGGCGGTGACCTCCTGGCCACTGACGATTGGGCTGCCCTCCTGGGCACTGACTCTGGCGGTGGCCTCCTGGCCACTGACGATCGCGCTGCCCTCCTGGGCACTGACTCTGGCGGTGGCCTCCTGGCCAGTGACAATTGGGCTGGCGGTGGCCTCCTGGGCAGCGGGGATGATGGCGGGCTTCTCCACCGTGCTGCTCCTCCCAGACTTTGGCGATTTCTTCTGCCCCTTCCCCACCTTGGGAGGAGTCACAGCTGAGTGAACACTCCCCCCTGGACCCTTGTGAGCGGCTTTGCTGGCTGGAGTCTTCCCCCACTCCCGCCGGGCACTGTCCAACTTCTGTTGCTTCACGGGGGGAGTGGCTGTGCTGTGGCTCCGTGTCACACTGGCTGCCCTGGTGCCCAGTGCACTCCACATACCTCTAACAACAGGCACCACTGGTCCCGGAGATTTTTTGGCTGAGGTGCTAGTACGGGACCTATGAATTGGAGGGGGGGGTGGGAAAGAGGTCAAGCTTGGTCAGGAAAAGTTTCTTAGGAACACTGGGACGGGTAGCTGGAGGGGGTCTGGGAGTGGAGGAAGAGGAGGTGGTTGTAGGAGGTTTCACGTTTGTGGCTTTGGGGGCAGGTGCATGCGCTGGAGGCTGTCGTGAGGTGGATGTATGTTGGGTGGGTGTGTGCCTGCGTTTGTGTACTTTGGGAGGGGGCGTCACAGACACACTGGGAGAGGACACAGGGGACGTGTAAATGGTAGTGGGGGTGGTGAGTGTACGTGAGCGGGGTGTGGTGGTGGGTGTGCTGGTGCGGGACCTAGTGGCTGTAGTGGTAGTGCATGCAGGTGAGAGTGTAGACGAGACTGGGAGGGAGGAGGGGGACGACGAGGAGGGGGACACAGTGGAGGCAGTGGATGTTGGTGTGTCTGTATGTGTGTGATGCTTGCGTGAGTGCCTGTGGGATGTGTGGTGCTTATGTTTGCCTGAGCTTCTCTTGTGTGGTGAGGTGTGTGCAGGCTGGTCTGATGGTGTGCTTGGGATAGGCAAGGGTACAGGGGATTGGGTCTGGGTGGAGGAAGTTGGAGGGGGGAGGTTAGACACAGGGACAATGGCTGCCATCAGTGCAGAGGCCAGAGTTTGCAGGGTTCGATGAAGGGCAGCCTGACCAGAATGAATGCCCTCCAGGAATGCATTAGTGTGTTGCAATTCCCTTTCTACACCCTGGATGGCATTCAAAATGGTAGACTGCCCAACAGTGAGTGACCTGAGGAGGTCAATGGCCTCCTCACTGAGGGCATCAGAGGTGACAGGGGCAGGGGCTGAGGTGCCTGGGGCGAAGGTGATGCCCACCCTCCTGGGTGAGCGGGCACGGGGCGAAGGCTGAGGGGCTGCTGGGAGGGCGGTGCTGGTGGGGGGGGTGGCGGCTGTACCTGTAGAAGTGGGGGGGGCACAGATTTTGCCGCCACCACAAGGGAGCTCCCATCAGAGGACGAGTCCGTGTCGCTGGTTGCTGATCCTGTCCCCGCCGTGAAGCTCCCCTCGCCCTCCGTCCCACTGGTGTATTCTGAGTCCGTGGTGTGGGCCTCCATGGCCATGTAGGATGCAGCTCCCTCGTGCTCTGGTGCCACTGTACCTCCGCCTGATGATGCTGATGCACACAAGAACAGGGAGACCACAAAAATGGGGGGGACGACAGAAGAAAGACAGGTTGAGTGCATGGCTTACCGCTACCGTTGGCGGACAATACAGACACAGCAGCCCCCTGCACTACGCTGCGCTGTTGGGCTCTACAGATGCAGTTCCTGGGATATGGCCTACATGGCTATGGTCGACATCTGCACACATAGATGACACAGGGGCATGTATACCTGTACTTGGCACTCTACAGAGGTGAGGTGGAGTGCCACATGGCCTGCATTAAGGAGGGGCCTAGCCTACGGAACTCGCCCTGGCCTAGGGAACCCACAGCCCTCCTCCCCCACCCAGACACCTTCACTGCGCGCAAAGTCCGCAGAATGATGTTGTACTCACCCCCTTGTGTCTGCTGTGATGCCCTCAAGCACCCATCCAACTCCGGGTAGGCCACAGCCAGGATCCGGAACATCAGGGGGGTCATGGTGCGATGGGAACCCCTCCCACGTTGGGAGGCCATCCCCAGCTGAGCCTCCGCCGTCTTCTTGCTCCAGCGGCGAATGTTCTCCCATCTTTTACGGCAGTGGGTACTCCGTCTGTGGTGGACCCCCAGGGTCCGGACGTCCTTGGCGATGGGACACCAAATATTCTTCTTCTGGTGGGCGCTGACCTACATGAAATGTACAGGGGAAGAAGAGAAGTCATTAGCAACTGCACCGTCGAAGTGAGTGGCCCCCATCCCTACCCTTGCCATGTGGCACATGCATTCACAGTCCATCATGCACGCAGAACCGTGGCCCCTTCCTTCTTACAACCAGCCCTCTCCACTCAGGCATAGCCCATACAACGTGCTCCCTGTGTACTTACCTGTTGGTCTGGAGGACCGTAGAGTAGCGTGTACTGGGGGAGGCCCCCGTCCACGAACTTCTCCAACTCCTGTGCAGTGAAGGCAGGGGCCCCTTACCCAGACGCACGAGCCATTGTCTCTTCCAGACCGAGGTCACAGCAGCACTTGCAGTGTAGGTTCTCTCCTGTCGAAGATCAGGTATCGAGTGATTGAACAGATAGAAAATGGCGGTCACGTCCGCGCCGTTGACGTCCGCGGCGGTGCTTACCATCACCGCCGGCGCACTTCGTCATTGGCTCCTGGGACCCATAGGGTCCAATGTTAACCAATGCAGCATTGCGCCGTGGTCTTCGATCGCCTACCGCGACGGTGTACAACGCCAGCGCAGTTACCTCGCATCCCATTGTCCCAGTTTAGAGGTCAGGCAGCCGCCATTTCAGGGGCCCACATGGCTTCATTTTCAACTGCGTAACACATACCTAGGCCTAGACTCAACACACATACAGGCAACTTTTTGGATTATGTTTCGTGTTCTGTGTAGACTGTGGGTACATACCTCTGAGTTGTTTGACTCTGTGGTCGCTGTTGTCCTTCCTAGGCACCGTCCGCTGGGACATGTGAGGAGATGGCGGAATCCTCCGGTGTACCGATCGCTGGTGGACCTGTTGACATTGGAGGAGCGTCATTTAATCATCACCTACAGGTTTGACCGTGCCACAATCCAGGAACTGTGTACCCAGTTGGAGCCTGACCTGATGTCAGCAATCCGCCATCCCATAGGAATCCCCCCTCAAGTGCAGGTGCTATCAGTGTTCCATTTCCTTGCAAGTGGGTCATTTCAAACAACAGTGGCCATGGCATCAGGGATGTCCCAGCCTATGTTTTCCAACATGTTGTCCAGAGTGTTGTCTGCCCTGCTGAAACACATGCCTAGCTACATCGTTTTCCCTCAGGTAGAGGATTTGCCTACAGTGAAAGGTGACTTCTATGCCCTTGGACATATCCCTAACATCATTGCTGCCATTGATGGGACCCATGTAGCTCTGGTTCCCCCCCCCCCACAGGAGTGAACAGGTGTACAGGAACCGCAAGAGTTATCATTCCATGAATGTACAGATGGTATGTTTGGCAGACCAGTACATCTCCCAGGTAAATGCTATGTTCCCTGGCTCAGTGCATGACGCCTACATCCTGTGGAATAGCAGCATCCCTTATGTGATGGGTCAACTCCAGAGGCACCGGGTGTGGCTATTAGGGGACTCTGGTTACCCCAACCTGTCATGGCTACTGACCCCAGTGAGGAATCCCAGGACCAGGGCTGAGGAACGCTACAATGAGGCCCATGGGCGGACTAGGAGGGTGATAGAACGCACCTTCGGCCTCCTGAAGGCCAGGTTCAGGTGCCTCCATATGACAGGGGGTTCACTATTCTACTCACCAAGGAAGGTGTGCCAGATCATCATGGCCTGCTGTATGCTTCACAATTTGGCTTTGCGACGCCAGGTGCATTTTCTGCAGGAGGATGGTCCAGATGACGGTGTTGTGGCAGCTGTGAAGCCTGTGGACAGCGATGAGGAGGAAGCAGAGGAAGAAGACATTGACAACAGGGACTCAGTTATCCAGCAATATTTCCAGCGACAAACAGGTGAGAATACATTCCTGTCTGCTACAAGTACTTTCACACTTCTACCTCTATCCTGTCTGTCGATTTCAACCAGTATATGGTAAATGAGTTGTACATTTCCATTACGGTTTCACAGGTGTGGTTTCCAAAGTGTGTCATCTGCTTAGATTCCTCATGGACTTGAGATGTGTGACATAGGTATGTTGACATTACAATTGAGAACGCATTTTGTCACTGCCATTGCTATAATACATTTTCTAAATCACAGACTGACTCCAGGTTCTTTTGTGCTTCAAGGGTGTTTATTTAAGTGCTAAATATTGAAGGGGTGTTGTAAAATGGTGAGGGGTGATGGTGGAGGACTGTCCATGGAAGAGTCCAGTCATTGAGTCTCACAGGTGCATTGCCCATATGGGCATAGGAAGTGGAGCTGGGGCAGTTCCAATATGGACAGGGTTACAAAGTGGGACAGTAGGATGACAATCAGGGTGGTCTTATTTCTTGGCGGGGTCTTGCCATCGTGCTCTATCTTGTTCCTGGTTCTCAGGGACCGCTTGCGGGGTGGTTCTCCGTCTGCAGGGGGTGGGGTGCTGGTGTGGTGGTCCTGTGGTGGTGCCTCCTGTCCACTAGCGCCGGCGGAGGTGGTGGGCAGTTCATCGTCCTGGCTAGTGTCAGGGGCCCCTTGGAGTGCCACAGTGTCCCTCCTGGTGTTAAGTATCTCCTTCAGCACCCCTACGATGGTGCCCAGGGCGGTGCTGATGGTTCTGAGTTCCTCCCTGAAGCCCATATACTGTTCCTTCTGCAGGCGCTGGGTCTCCTGAAACTTGGCCAGGACCGTTGCCATCGTCTCCTGGGAGTGGTGGTATGCTCCCATGATGGAGGAGAGGGCCTCGTGGAGAGTGGGTTCCCTAGGCCTGTCCGCCCCCTGTCGCCCTCCCAGTTCCCCTGTGTTTCTGTGCCTCCGTCCCCTGGACTGTGTGCCCACTACCACTGCCCACAGGTCCCTGTTGTTGGGGTGGTGGGTTATCCTGGGTTCCCTGTAGTGGTGGACACACAGCTGCTTGACGTGTCCTGGGGACGGAGGTATGGGCCCGCTGGGTGGGTGCTGTGCTGGTGTTACCAGAGGGTGGAAGGTCTGTGGTGGGCTGTGCCTGTGTGAGGTGAACCGACTGTCCTGAGGCCCACGATGGTCCGGGCTGGTCATGTAGGTCCAGTTGGACAGATCTGCTGTCATCACTGTGGGCCTCTTCTGTGGGTGGGGTGGAGATGTGTGGACCCTCCTGTCTGGTGACGTTGGGTAGTGGTCCTGCAGGGGTGGAAAGGCATGATTATTGCATCTGTGTGTTTCAATGTGTGCAATGGGTGGGTGACCGTGTACCCCAGTGCTGGCATTCCTGTGTGTGGGCTTGTGTGATGATGGTTGAGGGGGGTGTTATGGGTATGTGCAGTGGGCATGCTTTAGTGATGGGTGTCCATGCTTTGTTTTTGCATGCAGGGCTTGGTGTTGGGATGGGTGGTTTGTGATATTGGTACATTTGTGAGGAGTTGGAGTGATAGGGGTGGGGGCGAGGGTGGGGGTCTGTGATAGCATGCAGGTAAGGTGGGGGATATGATAGTTAAGAGTTGACTTACCAGAGTCCATTCCTCCACCGACTCCTGCGAGGCCCTCAGGATGCATTATTGTCAATACCTGCTCCTCCCATGTTGTTAGTTGTAAGGGAGGAGGTTGGCGTCCGCCGCCAATCCTCTGTACCGCGATGTTGTGTCCGGAGACCACGGAATGCACCTTCCCCCATAGGTCGTTCCACCTCTTCCTGATGTCGTCCCGATTTCTTGGGTGCTGTCCCACTGCGTTGACCCTGTCGACTATTCTTCTCCATAGCTCCATCTTCCTAGCAATGGAGGTGTGCTGCACCTGTGAGCCAAATAGCTGTGACTCTACCCGTACAATTTCCTCCACCATGACCCTGAGCTCCTCCTCTGAGAACCTGGGGTGTCTTTGCCGTGCAATGGGGTGGTGTAGGTGATGTGTGGGGTGGTGTATGTGGTGATAAGTGTGGTGATATGTAGTGGTGTGTGGTGTTTTGTGCGTGGAAGTAGTGTGGGTGATGGTGTTGAGTGTCTGTGGCTGCTAGTTTGTGGATGGTGGTGTCTCTCGCTGTGCTTCGTTCTCAATTGTTGTCGTAAGGGTTTGTGGGTGATGTGGGTGTGTGTTTTATATAGTATTGGGTGTGTGGGAGTGGTGTGTGTATGTGTCTCAGGTGTGTGTCTTTCGAATTGTCCAATGTGGCGGTGTTTTGGAGATGTGTGTGTATTTTGAGCGCGGCGGTGTGTACCGCCAATGGAATACCACGGTTGAAAGACCGCCGTGTGGATTCGTGGGTCGTGATAGCATGGGCGTATTTCTGTTGGCGTGACGGTGGAGGTTTTGTTTTCGCCAGTTTATCACTGACCTTTGGTGTGGCGGACTTGTGTGGGTGTCTGAATTTTGTCGGATTTCGGGATGTGGGTCATAATAGCTGTGGCGGATTTCTGCGGCCGCGGCGGTGTGTTGGCGGTCTTCTGCACGGCGGTAAGCGGCTTTTACCGCCAATGTTGTAATGACCCCCAGAATGTCTAGCTAGATTGTGGTATTATATACCAAATCAACACTTTAATAACACCTGAAACAGATAGGCATAAGTGTAATGAATATATGAGTCGAACAATAGAAATGAATCTATTTAAAAGTGCAACAAATTATCACAAAAGAAATGCAGTTGGGATCATAGCCACTTATGTTACACAAAGGGCACAATTACAAGTGGCCATGAGGGTCATGCAATAATTATCAGACCCAACGGAACCCAACACAGCTGGATTCTGAATTATCAAGATTAATAATTACTTTCAACTAAGATTTTTGTCTACTATAAAATGTGGGCATTTCCGGTTTTTATTTGGGGTTAATCATCCATTAAACCTTGGGATTTGTGATCTCTGTGCAAACAGAAATTTTAAGTGGATTGTAAAAAAAGGGTACTCGTAATCAAGGGCATACTGCTCACAATCCCTGACTGTGAATCCTGTACTGTTCATAATTCATTTCTAAGAACTAAGACCACAAGGGGGTTTCTTAATGTACTCTTCATGATCACTAGTAGATGGCAATCACTAGGAATTCTGCACTAATACACAGAGGGGCCAATCAAGAGTTTGGCGGTCTGACTACAAGACTGCCACGGTGGTGGCCGCCAAAATACCGCCATGTTGGCGGTCATTTAGACCACCATATTAAGAGTTACACAGCCACGCCTGCCAAAAATCATCCAAAATCCTGACACCTCAAGTACCCTGGAAGGTGAGAAAGAGGCGATCTGACCAGTGGGACCACCAACCTGTCAACCAACAACTGAACCTATAACATGTCGAAAATCGCCACGGCAGTCTTGCCATGGCGGTCCTCCAATGGCGGTGTGAACAGTGGCGGTCTCTGGTCCCCACAGCAATACACAACACCACATTGGATAGATTTGAATACAACACAGCTGACACACATACACACAATGACACACCCACCAACCACACTATAAAACACACCCATTCACACACCACAATCTGTTGCCTCCACAACGCAGAACCCAACATCAGAAATGCAAGCAATAGGATAGATACCACTGCACCTCAAACAAGCCACACAACCTACATACACACTGCACCCTCCCAAACACATACCTGCACACTATCACACACTTAACTGCACACCAGCCACTCATCACACAGCACATATAAATATATTTTCACTTTCCCTATACCCACAAATTTCTTACACCAGAATGTCACCACAGAAACACCAACGATTCACTGATGAGGAGTTATGGGTCATGATGGATGAAATCAGTAGAGTAGAGCTACATATATTTGGAGCCCAAGTCCAGCAGACAACTATTGCAAGGAAAATGGAACTGTGGCAAAGAATAGTCAACAAAGTGAATTCTGTAGGCAGCTATCCGCACACACGTGATGACATCAGAAAGAGATGGAACAACCTCAGGGGTAAGGTCCGTTCCGTGACTGCCAGGCACCAGCTGGTGGTACACAAGACTGGCGGTGGGCCCCCACCTCCTTGCCCACAGTTCACATCATGAGAGGATAAGGTCTTAGCCATCCTGCATCCTGAGGGCTTGAGAGGAATAACTGGAGGAGTTGAGTCGGGTAAGTAACAACAACAAAAGTAGCTCACCAAAATGTATTGTCATGCATGCCCACTGCTCACCTTTACCCAGCTACAATGTCACCCCACTCAAAAGCCCAGTGTCCATCTGTCCATAGACCCTTGTCTGGCATCCAACATTTCAATTGCACCCACCTGGTGGGATAACATACCAGTAAACCGGGTGAACCTCAGGGATTGAAAACACTACAACTCCCAGCAGCCACAGTGTTACTATTACCATTACATGAACACAGTACCCTCTGAAAAATAATCCAACCTTTAACAACTCCATATTGCAGTGTACCAACCTGAGGGGCAAATAAATGGATACTGAGTGGGTAGGACAGGCCATGACAGCAATGCTGAGGCCAGAAGGCACCAAGTATGTCACTTCACATAGCCACACCTGTGGCCTCACCTACTAGGACCCTCTTTCTTCTACCCAGCTACTGAACTGTGCTTACCTGAGGGGGTCCCATCTGTTTAGATGTTTATCTGTTACTCTGAGATGCATTTCTGGCCCCTTGATGCCCCTACCTGGGGAGGTTATTTGGTAGTCAGAAGTCATGTATTGGCCCTACTTTTATTGGACTAGCCTATGGCCTTGGACTTGTGGAATCAGTAACAATATTTTTGATACAATAAACCGAACCCGTTGTTGAAGTTTAGGTTACACCTTTGTCCTGCATTTCTTTCCCTAGGTTTCTGATGTTCCTGGCTGATGTTGTTTGTATGTGTGTAGTTGTCTGTGTGTGCTGCTTGCTACTCCATGTCATATTTTTGTGCAGTCTGTGAGTTTGTGTGCAGTTGTCCCCCAAGGGTAAGGAGTGTGTTGCGCAATGGGTATGTGTATCTAGACTGTATGTTGGTGTGATGGCATGGTGTTCCATTTGTAGTGGTATGTGTTTCATTTTGTGTTGTGTGCTGTCGGTATGTATGTTGTATGTCTTGTCCCCCTGTTATAGGTATTGTGTACATCTGGTGTGTGTGTTTTTGATTTTTGTCAGTGCAAACCTGAAGCATGTGAAGTTGTGGTAGTTTGCTTTGCATTTAAGTGTGTGTGTCCATTTAGGTGTGTGTTCCTGGCAGGTGGTTGGTGTAGGGGTATGTCCCATGAAGTACGAGTTGTATGTGCTTTGTTGCTTTGCCCTTCCCCCATTGCCAGACTGTGCCTGGTGATTGTCCATGAGATCCAAATTTGGGCATTTCATGTGCGGCTGTTGTTTGGGGCTTTGCTCACCATGATATGTGTCCCATTCCAGGCTCCTTCCATGTATGGTCCAGCTGATCCCATCGCAGCTGTGCAGGTGTTGTTGTGGTGCTTCGCTTTGTGCCTTTTGTGTGTTTGTCTCCGAGTGTATTGTGCTAGAGTAGGAGTTTTTAATGAAAATATTAATGAATATTCATCTATCTTGATTGTTGAATTTGCTTAGAAAAATGTAATAATCTAGAGGAAAATGATGCACGCATTTGAGAGTCTGACCACGTGAGTGGCCGTCAATGTTCACGAAATATGAAATGTTGAGCCTATGTTTGATTAATGTAGTAATACATCATATTAAGGGTTATGGTTTGTGTATTAGCTTTATTAATCATAGGCTTTAACTTAGCGGAGGTCTTGGCCTAATTGCACAGCCTCATGTCAAGCTGTATTTCTTAGGCGTTTAATAAAAAGACTGCATAGATAATTAAACTGTGATTTTCCACTGTACTGACTTAGGGGGTCATTACAACCCTGGCGGATGGTGTTAAAGCGGCGGTAAGACAGCAAACAGGCCGGCGGTAAAAAAATTGAAATTATGACCGTGGCGGAAACCGCCAACAAAGACAGCCACTTTAACACTCCGACTGCCACGGCGGTACAGACAAACAGCTTGGCGGTCACCACCAACAGACAGGCGGGAGACAATGTACCGCCCACAGTACCAAAACCTACCAATCCGCCACCTTTTCCAGGGCGGATTCACCGCGGATAAAAACACGGCGGGAACAGCCATTTCAAAGGGAAAACGCTCACCTCTACACACCCCACGAGGAAAGACGACACCATGGAACCGGAACTCCAAATCCTCCCTATGATAGTCTTCCTGCTCCTATACGACCATCATCAACGCCGGCGGTGAAGACAATGGGGAGTACTGCACCTACAACATAGGGGAGGGGTAAGCAAAAGTCAGGGACACACACACGCAACACCCCCACCCCGACCCCCACCCACTACAACACACACCACACCAATGCATATCCAAACATTACAGTAACAACCCCCAACCCCCCGGAAGAATGCAAAGACAAAAGCAAATGAGTGGAACCATTGTAATATATCAAAATACAGTAACCAAATATACACATATATATACTGTATACACATTCAACAAAATATACATCACGATTAGTAGTGCAGGTAATGCACCAATCATTGTCCGTGGACCACTGGGCCCAAAATGCATGGGCGAGGCCCACATCAGATATCTGATCAAAACGGAGAGAACACTGCCGGGGCATCAGATAGAAATACAACAGGCACCTCAGGGGGAAGGGAAGGGTGGGCACCTCAACCGGATGAGTGCACCATGCCAGATCCACGAGGGGGCTCCATGCCCATTGATGTATCCTGGGGAGTGCAAAGCCACAGTCTCTCACGTCTCTACAGTGGGTGGTTTGCCCACTGTACCATCCTGGGGAGTGCAAAGCCACAGTCTCTCAAGTCTCTACAGTGGGTGGGTTGCCCACTGTACCATCCTGGGGAGTGCAAAGCCACAGTCTCTCAAGTCTCTACAGTGGGTGGTTTGCCCACTGTACCATCCTGGGGAGTGCAAAGCCACAGACTCTCAAGTCTCTACAGTGGGTGGGTTGCCCACTGTACCATCCTGGGGAGTGCAAAGCCACAGTCTCTCAAGTGGATAACAGTCTCCACTGGTTCTGGAGGGGGACTGGTGCCCAGAGTGCTTCATCCTGTTAAGGACAGACGTAGTGGATGCAGGTCTCCCCTGGTTCTGGAGGGGGAATGGTGACCAGAGTGCTTCATCCTGTTAAGGACAGACGTAGTGGATGCATGTCTCCACTGGTTCTGGAGGGGGCTGGTGCCCAGAGTGCTTCATCCTGTTAAGGACAGACGTAGTGGATGCATGTCTCCACTGGTTCTGGAGGGGGACTGGTGCCCAGAGTGCATCACTCTCTCCGTGACGGTCCCAGTTGTGTCACTGCCCCTGCCGCCTATGGGCTAGCGGTGCTTGCCATGGCGGTCTTTGCCCTGTTCAGCGGTGCTTGCCATGGCGGTCTTTGCCCTGTTCAGCGGTGCTTGCCATGGCGGTCTTTGCCCTGTTCAGCGGTGCTTGACATGGCGGACTTTGCCCTGTTCAGCGGTGCTTGACATGGCGGTCTTTGCCCTGTTCAGCGGTGCTTGCCCTGTTAAGCGGTGCTTGACATGGCGGTCTTTGCCCTGTTCAGCGGTGCTTGACATGGCGGTCTTTGCCCTCTTCAGCGGTGCTTGCCCTGTTCAGCGGTGCTTGACATGGCGGTCCTTCATTGCCCAGCTGGGCTGGGGCTGGCGGTCCTTCATTGGGCAGCTGGGCTGTGGCTGCCGGGGCCCTCCTGGGCAGCTGGGCTGAGGCTGGCGGTGGCCTCCTGGCCACTGACGATGGAGCTGCCCTCTGGGCAATGACTCTGGCGGTGGCCTCCTGGCCACTGACGATGGGGCTGACCTCCTGGGCACCCACTCTGGTGGTGGCCTCCTGGCCACTGACGATTGGGCTGCCCTCCTGTTCAGCGGTGCTTGACATGGCGGTCTTTGCCCTGTTCAGCGGTGCTTGCCCTGTTCAGCGGTGCTTGACATGGCGGTCTTTGCCCTGTTCAGCGGTGCTTGCCCTGTTCAAGCAGACATGGTGGTCTTTGCCCTGTTCAGCGGTGCTTGCCCTGTTCAGCGGTGCTTGACATGGCGGTCCTTCATTGCCCAGCTGGGCTGGGGCTGGCGGTCCTTCATTGGGCAGCTGGGCTGTGCCTGCCGGGGCCCTCCTGGGCAGCTGGGCTGTGGCTGGCGGTGGCCTCCTGGCCACTGACGATGGGGCTGCCCTCCTGGGCACTGACTCTGGCGGTGGCCTCCTGGCCAGTGACGATTGGGCTGCCCTCCTGGGCACTGACTCTGGCGGTGGCCTCCTGGCCAGTGACGATGGGGCTGGCGGTGGCCTCCTGTGCAGCGGGGATGATGGCGGTCTTCTCCGCCGTGCTGCTTCTCCCAGACTTTGGCGATATCTTCTGCCCCTTCCCCACCTTGGGAGGAGTCACAGCTGAGTGGACACTCCCCCTGGGACCCTTGTGAGCGGCTTTGCTGTCTGGAGTCTTCCCCCACTCCCGCTGGGCACTGTCCAACTTCTGGTGCTTCACAGGGGGGGGACTGGCTGTGCTGTGGCTCCATGTCACACTAGCTGCCCTGGTGCCCGGCGCACTCCACATACCTGTAACAACAGGCACCACTGGTCCCGGAGATTTCTTGGCTGAGATGCTAGTACGGGACCTATGAATTGGAGGGGGGATGGGAAAGAGGTCAAGCTTGGTCATGAAAAGTTTCTTTGGAACACTGGGACGGATAGCTGGAGGGGGTCTGGGAGTGGAGGAAGAGGAGGTGGTTGTAGGAGGTGTAACTTTTGTGGCTTTGGGTGCAGGTGCATGCTCTCGAGGCTGTCGTGAGGTGGATGTATGTTGCATTTGTGTATGTCTGCATTTGTGTACTTTGGGAGGGGGCGTCACAGACACACTGGGAGAGGACAAAGGGGACGTGTAAATGGTAGTTGGGGTGGTGAGTGCAGGTGAGCGGGGTGTGGTGGTGGGTGTGCTGGTGCGGGACCTAGTGGCTGTAGTGGTAGTGCATGCAGGCGAGAGTGTAGACGAGACTGGGAGGGAGGAGGGAGACGACGAGGAGGGGGACACAATGGAGGCAGTGGATGTTGCTGTGTCTGTATGTGTGTGATGCTTGCGTGAGTGCCTGTGGGATGTGTGGTGCTTATGTTTGCCTGAGCTTCCCTTGTGTGTTGACGTGTGTGCATGCTGGTCTGATGGTGTGCTTGGGATAGGCTGGGGTACAGGGGATTGGGTCTGGGTGGAGGAAGTTGGAGGGGGGAGGCTTGACACAGGGACAATGGCTGCCATTAGTGCTGAGGCCAGAGTTTGCAGGGTTCGATGAAGGGCAGCCTGACCAGAATGAATGCCCTCCAGGAATGCATTAGTGTGTTGCAATTCCCTTTCTACTCCCTGGATGGCATTCAAAATGTTAGACTGCCCAACAGTGAGTGACCTGAGGAGGTCAATGGCCTCCTCACTGAGGGCAGCAGAGGTGACAGGGGCAGGGGCTGAGGTGCCTGGGGCGAAGGTGATGCCCACCCTCCCGTGAGGGCGGTGCTGGTAGGGGGGGTAGCGGCTGTACCTGAAGATGTGGGGGGCACAGATTTTGCTGCCATCACAAGGGAGCCCCCATCGGAGGACGAGTACGTGTCACTGGTTGCAGATCCTGTGACCGCCGTGAAGCTCCCCTCGCCCTCCATACCACTGGTGTATTCAGAGTCCGTGGTTTGGCTCTCCATGGCCATGTGGGATGCAGCTCCCTCGTGCTCCAGTTCCACTGTACCTCCGCCTGATGATGCTGATGCACACAAGAACAGGGAGACCACAAAAAGGGGGTGGGGACGACAGAAGAAAGACAGGTTGAGTGCATGGCTTATCGCTACCGTTGGCGGACAATACAGACACAGCAGCCCCCTGCACTACGCCGTGCTGTTGGGCTCTACAGATGCAGTACCTGAGATATGGCCTACATGGCTATGGTCGACATCTGCACACATAGATGACACAGGGGCATGTATACCTGTACTTGGCACTCTACAGAGGTGGGGTGGAGTGCCACATGGCCTGCATTACGGAGGGGCCTAGCCTACCGAACTCGCCCTGGCCTAGGGAAACCCACAGCCCTTCTCCCCCACCCAGACACCTTCACTGCGCAAAAGTCTGCAGAATGATGTTGTACTCACCCCCTTGTGTCTGCTGTGAGGCCCTCAAGCGCCCATCCAACTCAGGGTAGGCCACCGCCAGGATCCGGAACATCAGGGGGGTCATAGTGCGACGGGCACCCCTCCCACGTTGGGAGGCCATTCCCAGCTGAGCCTCCGCCGTCTTCTTGCTCCAGCTGCGAATGTCCTCCCATCTTTTACGGCAGTGGGTGCTCTGTCTCTGGTGGACCCCCAAGGTCCGGACATCCTTGGCGATGGCACGCCATATATCCTTCTTCTGGTGGGCGCTGACCTACATGAAATGTACAGTGGAAGAAGAGAAGTCATTAGCAACTGCACCGTCGAAGTGAGTGGCCCACATCCCTAGCCTTGCCATGTGGCACATGCATTCACAGTCCTTCATGCACACAGAACTGTGGACCCTACAACGTGCTCCCTGTGTACTTACCTGTTGGTCTGGAGGACCGTAGAGTAGCGTGTACTGGGGGAGGACCCCATCCACGAGCTTCTCCAACTCCTCTGCAGTGAAGGCAGGGGCCCTTTCCCCAGACGCACGAGCCATTGTCTCTTCCAGACCGAGGTCACAGCAGCACTTGCAGTGTAGGTCCTCTCCTGTCGAAGATCAGGTATTGAGTGATTCAACAGATAGAAAATGGCGGTGACGTCCGCGGCGGTGCGTATCATCACCGCGGGAGCACTTCGTCATTGGCTCCTGGGACCCATAGGGTCCAATGTTAACCAATGCAGCATTGCTCCGCGGTCTTCTACCGCCTACCGCGATAGTTACCTCACATCCCATTGTCCCACTTTAGAGGTCAGGCAGCCGCCATTTCAGGGGCCCACATGGCTTCATTTTCAACTGCGTCATACATACCTAGGCCTAAACTCAACACACATACAGGCAACTTTTTGGATTATGTTTCGTGTTCTGTGTAGACTGTGGGTACATACCTCTGAGTTGTTTGACTCTGTGGTCGCTGTTGTCATTCCTAGGCACCGTCCGCTGGGACATGTGAGGAGATGGCGGAATCCTCCGGTGTAGCAACCGCTGGTGGAACTGTTGACAATGGAGGAGCGACATTTAATTATCACCTACAGGTTTGACCGTGCCACAATCCAGGAACTGTGTACCCAGTTGGAGCCTGACCTGATGTCAGCAATCCGCCATCCCACAGGGATCCCCCCTCAAGTGCAGGTGCTATCAGTGCTCCATTTCCTTGCAAGTGGGTCATTTCAAACAACAGTTGCCATGGCATCAGGGATGTCCCAGCCTATGTTTTCCAACGTGTTGTCCAGAGTGTTGTCTGCCCTGCTGAAACACATGCGGAGCTACATCGTTTTCCCTCAGGTGGAGGATTTGCCTACAGTGAAAGGTGACTTCTATGCCCTTGGACATATCCCTAACATCATAGGTGCCATTGATGGGACCCATGTAGCTCTGGTCCCCCCCCACAGGAGTGAACAGGTGTACAGGAACCGGAAGAGTTATCATTCCATGAATGTACAGATGGTATGTTTGGCAGACCAGTACATCTCCCAGGTAAATGCTATGTTCCCTGGCTCCGTGCATGACGCCTACATCCTGCGGAATAGCAGCATCCCTTATGTGATGGGTCAATTCCAGAGGCACCGGGTGTGGTTATTAGGGGACTGTGGTTACCCAAACCTGTCATGGCTACTGACCCCAGTGAGGAATCCCAGGACCAGGGCAGAGGAACGCTAAAATGAGGCCCAGGGGCGGACTAGGAGGGTGATCGCATGCACCTTCGGCCTCCTGAAGGCCAGGTTCTGCAGGAGGAAGGTCCAGATGACGGTGTTGTGGCAGCTGTGGAGCCTGTGGACAGTGATGAGGAGGAAGCAGAGGAAGAAGACATTGACAACAGGGACTCAGTTATCCAGCAATATTTCCAGTGACACACAGGTGAGAACACATTCCTGCCTACTACAAGTACTTTAACACTTCTACCTCTATCCTGTCTGTCGATTTCAACCAGTATATGGTAACTGAGTTGTACATTTCCATTACGGTTTCACAGGTGTGGTTACCAACGTGTGTCATCTGCTTAGATTCCTCATGGACTTGAGATGTGTGACATAGGTATGTTGACATTACATTTGAGAACGGATTTTGTCACTGTCATTGCTAAAACACATTTTCAAAATCACAGACTGACTCCAGATTGTTTTGTGCTTCAAGGGTGTTTATTGCAGTGCTAAATATTGGAGGGGGGGGTGGTAAAATGGTGATGGGTGATGGTGGAGGAATGTCCATGGCAGAGTCCAGTCTATTAGTCTCACAGGTTCACTGCCCATATGGGCATAGGAAGTGGAGCTGGGGCAGTTCCAATATGGACAGGGTTACAAAGTGGGACCGTGGGATGACAATCAGGGTGGTCTCATTTCTTGGCGGGGGTCTTGGCATCGTGCTCTTTCCTGTTCCTGGATCTCAGGGACCGCTTGCGGGGTGGTTCTCCGTCTGCAGGGGCTGGGGTGGTGGTGTGGTGGTCCTGTGGCGGTGCCTCCTGTCCACTAGCGCCGGCGGAGGTAGTGGGCAGTTCTTCGTCCATGCTAGTGTCAGGGGCCCCTTGGAGTGCCACGGTGTCCCTCCTGGTGTTAAGTATCTCCTTCAGCGCCCCTACGATGGTGCCCAGGGCGGTGCTGATGGTTCTGAGTTCCTCCCTGAAGCCCAAATACTGTTCCTCCTGCAGGCGCTGGGTCTTCTGAAACCTGGCCAGTACCGTTGCCATCGACTCCTGGGAGTGGTGGTATGCTCCCATGATGGAGGAGAGGGCCTCATGGAGAGTGGGTTCCCTAGGCCTGTCCGCCTGCTGTCGCACAGCAGCCTTCCCAGTTCCCCTGTGTTCCTGTGCCTCCGTCCCCTGGACCGTGTGCCCACTACCACTGCCCCCAGGTCCCTGTTGTTGTTGGGGTGGTGGGTTATCCTGTGTTCCCTGTAGTGGTGGACACACAGCTGATTGACGTGTCCTGGGTATGGAGGTATGGGCCCGCTGGGTGGGTGCTGTGCTGGTGTTACCAGAGGGTGGAAGGTCTGTGGTGGCCTGTGACTGGGTGTGGGGAACCGACTGTCCCGAGGCCCACAATGGTCCGGGCTGGTCATCTGGATCCAGTTGGACAGAGCTGCTGTCATCACTGTGGGCCTCTTCTGTGGGTGGGGTAGAGATGTCTGGACCCTCCTGTCTGGTGACGTTGGGTAGTGGTCCTACAGGGGTATAAAAGCATGATTATTGCATCTGTGTGTGTCATGGTGTGCAATGGGTGGGTGACCGTGTACCCCAGTGCTAGCATTCCTATGTGGGGGCTTGTGTGATGATGGTTGAGGGGGGTGTTATGGGTATGTGCAGTGTGCATGCTTTAGTGATGGGTGTCCATGCTTTGTTGTGTCATGCAGGTCTTGGTGTTGGGATGGGTGGTTTGTGTTAGTAGTACATATTTGAGGAGTTGGAGTGATAGGGGAGGGGGTGAGGGTGGGGGTCTGTGATAGCATGCAGGTAGGGTGGGGGATATGATAGTTAAGATTTGACTTACCAGAGTCCATTCCTCCACCGACTCCTCCGAGGCCCTCAGGATGCATAATAGTCAAGACCTGCTCCTCCCATGTTGTTAGTTGTGGGGGAAGAGGTGGGGGTCCGCCGCTAGACCGCTGTACCGCGGTGTTGTGCCTGGAGACCACGGAACGCACCTTCCCCCGTAGGTCGTTCCACCTCTTCCTGATGTCGTCCCGATTTCTTGGGTGCTGTCCCACTGCGTTGACCCTGTCGACTATTCTTTGCCATAGCTCCATCTTCCTAGCTATGGAGGTGTGCTGTACCTGTGCTCCAAATAGCTGTGGCTCTACCCGTACGATTTCCTCCACCATGACCCTGAGCTCCTCCTCCGAGAACCTGGGGTGTCTTTGCCGTGCCATGGGGTGGTGTAGGTGATGTGTGGGGTGGTGTATGTGGTGATGAGTGTGGTGATATGTAGTGGTGTGTGGTGTTTTGTGCGTGGAAGTAGTGTGGGTGATGGTGTTGTGTGCCTCTGTATGGTGGGGTTGTCTATGCTGTGCTGTCTCTCTGGCCTTCGTCTACATTTTTGGTCGTAAGGGTTTGTGGGTGATGTGGGTGTTTGTTTTATATAGTATTGAGTGTGTGGGAGTGGTGTGTGTATGTGTATCAGGTGTGTGTATTTCGAATTGTCCAATGTGGCGGTGTTTTGGAGATGTGTGTGTATTTTGAGCTCAGCGGTGTGTAACGCCAATGGAATACCGCAGTTGAAAGACCGCTGCGTGGATTCGTGGGTCGTGATAGCATGGGCGTGTTTCTGTTGGTGTGACGGTGGAGGATTTGTTTTCGCCAGTTTATCACTGACCTTTGGTGTGGCGGATTTTTGTGGGTGTCTGACTTTTGGCGGATTCCGAGCTGTGGGTCATAATAGCAGTGGCGGAATTCCGCTGTCGCGGCGGTGTGTTGGCAGTCTTCTGCACGGCGGTAAGCGGCTTTTACCGCCAAAATTGTAATGACCCCCTTAATGTGCTCATAGCTAAAAGTCTTTCTTGTGAGAACTGCTTGCTAGAAGATGCTGTTCTTGCTAAATGTAACCTGATTAACCGGATGATAGAACTGTAAGAAAGGAGTCAATCATCGACATGTGAAACGTGTACTAGTAGAAATTTAGATTTTAAGTTTTAGTATTATTGGATAAAGTGTGAACATGCGATCCCTTGACCAATAGGGACTTGGGAAGTAGTTTTAGTAAATCTAACTTTGCCAGACTGCACTGACAAGAAGACTCCATTGCGCATTTGCCTTTGCCCAATTCCTGTTTTGCTCATTTTCCGTCTTGAGGAGAGACATGCTTAACTTCAATGCTCAAAGACTTTGCCTTTTCTGAACTTTGATGCTGAATCCTAATGCCTTGCTGACCAGACAGATGTCCTGTGACAAAGACTGTCACAGATGGCTGATCCAACCTGAGGATAGGTATATTGAATATGATATTGTTTTGCTATGTCTATTTGATTTTCTTTCTAGGTACCAACCGCGCTAATTTGATAGAGACATAGTTAGATTGTTTTCCAAATTTGTGTTGACTAAATTGTTTTGGATGAAGCCCAACATGCTAATTCTAATCTGGTGTTAGTTGGGATCCTCACTAATGAAAGCTAATATATGTAATAACATTAGATGTCTTTTCTTACTGAATCTAAATGTATGTAATATCGTTTGCGCAGTTGTTCTTATTATTACTTTGCACTGTAACTTTAGAATGTGGAGCGGCTCAAGCTTTGATTAGATTGCGATTCTTTCGTCACTTCGGTCAGCAAGTATTGTTTCTGTATGTTTATCATTTGTTTTTTAGATTATCCTACTTGACATTAGCATTATTAATAAAGGGAAATAAATATTCTAACTTTTATATAAAGGTGTGGTTATTCATGACTGCGAGGTCATGGTGTGTGACAATTAATGACTCCTATTGATTATTAATGTTATTGATTGTTATTAACTATTGATTTTCACATGCTGGATATATGGCTGGTGAGTGTCTCCTTTATTCTGTTTGTTTCCGCTTGGTGCTCCGTGGTGGTTGGACCTCGGCGGTCTCATTGGTGGTATGCAACCTCGCAATAGGCCCGGTGGAAACATTGGCCCTCATTCTGACCTCGGCGGTCTTTTCGCAAGACCGCCGAGTTACCGCCGCGGTGAAGACCGCCGACCGCGGCGGTATGCCGCTGTGCGCATTCCGACCGCTGGGAGCGTTCCGCCGGGAAACCGCCGGCAGCCAGACTGGCGGTCGGCGGGAAAGTGGAGACTGGTCAACCTCCACCGCCACGCCAGCAGAACACCGCCCCCAGAATTACGACCCACATTTCTGTGTGGCGGTCTTCTGTTGGCGGTGTGCTGTCGGCGGTCACGTCCCTATGGCTCCCGTCGCCTCCCGGAGGACCAACGCACAAGGTAAGTTGATCGTCCGTGAGGGGAGGGGGTGGGGGGGTGTTGTGTGATGTGTGCGTGCATGGGGGTGTGCAGATGTGCATGTTGGGGTGCGTGCATGTCGGGGTGCGTGTATGTGCATTTCGGGGTGGGGGTGGGGAGGGGGTTCGTACTACCTCTGGGGGGTGGCAGGGAGGTGGAGTGGGTGGGGGGAGGACTCGGGGGGCAGTGGGGGGTGGGAGGGACCCCTATCAGTGCCAGGGAAGGAATTCCCGGGCCCCGATAGTGCCTACCGCCATGGTTCGCATGGCGGTTCCCGACCGCCAGAAACCGCGGCGGTAAGCAGGGTCATGATACGGGTGGCGGTCTTGGGGCGACCGCCGGGCCGGAGTGCGCAAACTCCAGCCCGTCGGTCATGACCGCCGTGGCGGTCGGAGTGGGGAAGTGGCGGTCGATCGCGGCGGTGACCGCCGCGGTCAGAATGCCATTTTTTGGACCGCCGGTCTGTTCGCGGTCCGACCGCCGCCTCTCCGCCGACCGCCAAGGTCAGAATGAGGGCCATAGTCTCTGCTGGCCTGGTTGTTGCTCCTACAGACTGCGCAGCCTGTGCTGCCTGGCAGTGGACTGCTGGAGGTCTCCTATTTCCTATGCTGCCAGTCTCATAATATAGCGGTCTGCTCTGCCAGCCCGTTGGTGATCAGACCGCCAACATGGCAGTCCTCGAACCTCCAAACTCAGAATCAGCCCAATAGTGCATATAAAGCAACAAGATTCTAAAAAGGTTAAACCAAGTGTATTAGAAATGGGGTTTTTGATTGGTAGTCAGGTTACCACCTGTCCAAGCAAGGACCCTCTCCTAGTCAGGGTAAGTCACACACAATCCAAATTATCCTGTGCCAGCCCTCTGGTGGCTTGGCATTGAGCAGTCAGGCTTAACTTAGAAGGCATTGTGTAAAGTATTTGTGCAATAAATGAGACAATAACACCACAAAAATACACCACACAGTGTTTAGAAAAATATATAATA
Source organism: Pleurodeles waltl (assembly GCF_031143425.1). Taxonomy (NCBI): domain Eukaryota; kingdom Metazoa; phylum Chordata; class Amphibia; order Caudata; family Salamandridae; genus Pleurodeles; species Pleurodeles waltl. The sequence goes on along the minus strand of NC_090447.1, from coordinate 1,271,918,401 downwards.
TTTATCTGGTTAAATGCAGGTCAAAACGATCAAGATTTGATAAGTACAAGTTAAAATATCACTTTAGAGAATGATAAAAGGAGTCTTTAGTCTTTAAAAAGCAACAAGTGTTTCTTGCAAGCACAAAGTACCTGGTTTGCGTTCAAATTCTCCGCAAGGGACCGCCAAGGAGGAGAAGCGTGGAAAACGGGCAGGTGTGCGTCAGTTTCTCTGGGTGCACACAGACGATGTGACAATTTTCCACGCAGGAAAGGCTTTGAGTCGATTTCTGGCCCTCTGACTTGGATCCTCTTCAAGTTGCGGGGACGATGCAGAGAAATCCTGGGCGTGCAGGACGGAGTCAAAGAAGCTGCGTCGATCCGGTGGGCGGTGCAGGAAACTTTCTGTTGCACAGCAGGCGCTGCGTCGAGTCTTCTCAAAGGAAGTCGGGCTGTGTTGTTCTGGCTCGGCTATGCGTTGATCAAGGGGGCCGTGCGTCGAAGTTCCGCTTGCAAAGCTGGCGCTGCCTTGATCTCCTCTCGGGGAGCCTGGCTGTGTCGTTCCAGTTCAGCGTGCAGTGTTTTTTCTCAACGCGATGCAGGATGTGCGTCGTTTCTGGCAAGCTGTGAGTCACGCATTCACCCCACAGGGAGTCCTTTGCTGGAAGAAGTCTCTTTGTTCCTGAGACTTCAAGGAGCAGGGGGAAAGCTCTATCCAAGCCCTTAGAGAGAACTTCTCAGCAGAGCCAGAGGGCAGCAAGGCAGCAGGGCAACAGCAGGGCAGCAGTCCTTTTCAGAAAAGCAGTAAGGTGAGTCATTTGGGCAACCAGGCAGTTCCTCTTGGCAGGATGCAGGGTATGGCTCAGAGTTTCTTCACCAGTGGTACCTTGTCCAGAAGTGTCTGAGTTGGTAGGGTCAGAGACCTTGTTTAAATACCCAAATGTGCCTTTGAAGTGGGGGAGATTTCAAAGAGTGGCTTAGAAGTGCACAAGGTCCTCTTTCAGTTCCATCTTGTCTGCCAGGGTCCCAATAGGAGGTTTGGCAGTCCATTGTGTGAGGGCAGGCCACTGTCCTTTGACATGTAAGTGTCAGGCTCTCCACCCTCCCAGCCCAGGAAGACCCATTCAGTATGCAGATGTGTGCAGGTGTGACTGAGCATCCTGTGTTTGGGGTTGTCTGAGTGAAATGCACAAGGGAGCTGTCAAGTAACCTAGCCAGACGGAGATTTTAAGGCACTGAAGGATTTAAGTGCAGAGAGATGTTCACTTTCTAAAAGTGGCATTTCTAAAATAGTAATATTAAATCCAACTTCATCAGTCAGCCGGATTTTGTATTACCATTCTGGCCGTACTAAATATGACCTTGTTACTCCTTTCAGATCAGAATCTACCACTCAAACAATATATGAGGGCAACCCTAATGTTAGCCTATGAAAGGAGCAGGCCTCACAGCAGTGTAAAACGAATTTAGGAGTTTTACACTACCAGGACATATAAATTACATAGGTACACGTCCTGCCTTTTATCTACATAGCACCCTGCCCTATGAGTTACCTAGGGCCTATGTCAGGGGTGACTTATATGTAGAAAAAGGAGAGTTTAAGGCTTGGCAAGTACTTTTAAATGCCAAGCCGAAGTGGCAGTGAAACTGCACACACAGGCCTTGCAATGGTAGGCCTGAGGCATGGTTAAGGGGCTACTTATGTGGGTGGCACAATCAGTGCTGCAGGCCCACTCGTAGCATTTAATCTACAGGCCCTGGGCACATGTAGTGCACTTTACTGGGGTCTTACAAGTAGATTAAATAAGACAATTCGGTATGAACCAATGTCACCATGTTTTAAGGGAGAGAGCATAGGCACTTTAGCACTGGTTAGCAGTGGTAAAGTGCGCAGAGTCCTAACACCACAAAAACAGTGTCCAAAAAGTGGAGGGAGGCAGGCACAAAGTTAGGGGTGACCACCCTAAGGCTGTCGTGTCTAACATGTGTCCCCCTCAGCTGAAAGTGGGTAGAGCTACCCAACCTCCTGGGAGCTGTCATCGCTAAGGCGGAAGTATCTGGAGAGACCATCATTGTTGGCGTGGTCAATCCCCGGGTGATGTTCCACCGTGAAGTCCATCCCCTGTAGGGAAATGGACCACCTGAAGAGATTAGGATTTTCACCCCTCATCTGCATGAGCCATCTGAGGGGCCTACGGTCTGTCTGAACCCATAAGTGAGTCCCAAACAGGTATGGTCTCAGCTTCTTCGGTGCCCAGACCACAGCAAATGCTTCTCTCTCAATAGCACTCCACCTCTGTTCCCGTAGTTATAGTCTTCTGCTAATAAAAACTACTGTTGGTCTAGGCCCTCGTGATTTAGCTGTGCTAGAACTGCCCCTATGCTATGCTCTGAAGCATCCGTCTGCACAATAAATTCATGGGAGTAGTCAGGTGCCCTTTCAGGATCAAATTATATAACCCCCAAATAGTCATCTACTTTACTGCCCCACATCCATCCGTTCAGTGCCTTACTGGAAAAATCAAAAAAGTCTACCCAGTTCTGTGTGGAGAGTTTGGTGCTGTCTCTGAAGCTCTGACAGTACTTCTCTTGTGTCAGCCCAAACTTGGCAAGCAAAGCAGTTTTCATGGATGTGTATCTGTTTTGATCCTTGGGATCCAATGCAAGGAGTGTGTCCCTCCCCACTACTGGTACATACCGCCACAAGGCCGCCCTCATTGCTCTTCAGAGACCCCATGAGCCCTTAGTGCAACTTCAGAAGCAGCCAACCACTTATCAATGTCATCTCCCACCACATAACTTGGCACTACATTTTTGGGTATACGAACATTCCTCTCCCCAACAGGTCCTGCATGTATGCTGCCACCATCACTGCCGGACTCAGACTGCCTCCCCTTGATATCCAGCTCTTTGGTACTCAGTTCATGAGCCAACAAAAGTTTATTTTCAGCCAAGACTCTCTCAGCTTCAGCTTGTTTGGCTGCTCTCTCAGCCTCTCTCTCTGCTTTCCTCTCCTCTGCTTTCATGTTTAATTTTGCCATTTGTAGTTGAAAGTCTCTCTCCTCCCTCCTTTCCTCTGCGGTCAGGGCATGGCTAGAGACACTGCTCTGTGGTTTAGCAGGGGGCACAATTTTAGGGGAACATCCCCCACCAAAGGCAAAAAATCCGCTGAGGGTCCATCCTCTTGCTCCTCCTCTACATTCTCATCTGAATGGGATTCTGCCCAGGCCCTCAGTGCCTTTTGGTATTCCTCCTTTCTGGGGGCACCCTGGGTAGGTACTCCCATCCCCTTGCAGAACCCCTTAAGCTGCTTAACAGTGTATGTCTCCAGCTTGGCTAGGTCAAAATCTTCAGCTCCTCCTTGAGACCCAACCAGAGACATGTTGAATGAGAATTTAGTTAAAAATGTCAGTCAGAAAACAAAATTGCAGAAAAAGATACAAATCAAGTTGACCTTCAACTGTGGGTAGGTAGTGTACACACAGATATTTTGGTCACTGCACAAATGCAAGACCTATCCTCACCACTGATCACCAATGTTAGAAATGGGGCCTTTGGTTGGCAGTCAGGTTACCACCTGTCCAAGCAAGGACCCTCTCTCTAGTCAGGGTAAGTCACACACAATCGTGTGCTCACCCTCTGGTAGCTTGGCACTGAGCATTCAGGCTTAACTTAGAAGGCAATGTGTAAAGTATTTGTCCAATAAATCAGGAAATAACACAGTATAACACCACAAAAAAACACCACACAGTGTTTAGAAAAATATATATTTATCTGCATCAATGCAGGTCAAAATGATCAAGGTTTGATAAGTACATGATAAAATATCACTTTAGAGGATGATAAAAGGAGTTCTTAGTCTTTAAAAAGCAACAAGTGTCTCTTGCAAGCACAAAGTACCTGGTTTGCATTCAAATTCTCTGCAGAGGAGGAGATGAGTGGAAAACAAGGAGGTGTGTGTCGGTTTCTCTGGGTGCACACAGACGATGATTTGATAATTTTCACACAGGAAAGGTTTTGCGTCGATTTCAGGCACGCTGACTTGGATCCACTTTGGGTTGCGGGGTTTTCAGACACTCCGGGAACGATGCACAGAAATTCTGGGAATGCAGGACGAAGTCACAGGAGCTGCATTGATCTGGTGGGCGATGCAGGGATGCAGGTGCTGCATCGATTTTTCTCAAAGGAAGTCGGGCTGCGGCGTTCCGGCTCAGCTATGCGTCGATCCAGTGAGCTGCGCGTCGAAGTTTCAGTTGCAACGCTGGTGCTGAGTCGATCTCCTCTCGGGGAGTCTGGCTGCGTCGTTCCAGTTCGGCATGCATTGATTTTCTCATCGCGAAGAAGGCTGTGCATCGTTTCTGACAGGCTGTGCGTCGAATTTTCACCTCACAAGGTGTTCTTTGACCCACCAAATCAAGAATGAACCTTTTGCCCCATAATGCTGAGGATCTAGAGGACCACATCTATCCCTGAGGTTTTTAAGTAGAAACAAAACCACAGGGAGTGGCACAAAGAGAGCGGTGTTCTGATCTTGAGAAATCCAAGACGTGACACTTTTTGGAGGTCTGACTGGATTGATCCACCTTTACACAGTGAGTGAGCAACAGTGCAGAAATAGCCTCTCATTTTTCACACTAAGATGCCCTGCTAGAGGGACTTGAGGAGGAAATGTCAACATAAAAGTCCTTCGGCACTCGTCTAACTATATTGTAGCACACCGCAGCAAACATCTTTCATGTGCTGAGCCACTTGTCGATCAGCCTCATTCTAGACTTGGATGCTCATCCCTGCTAGATAGGGTACTCTTGCTTTGTTCTTATGATAACTGGTCTGTCATGTGCTCCATCCTTTAACATCTCATGCCATTTAAGGGATGTCATTCTATGCAGACACCGCACCACTGGTATTTCACTGGAGGTTAGAAACACTGTAGATTTCTCAGCAGGCCCACCAGTTGTGGGCAGAGCTTCTGCTCACTCTGCCTATGGGGAATCTATGCCAAACTACCTTTTCCCAAATACTCAAGTGGGTTTAACATGACTGTGTCAAGAACCATTCATCATCTCAAACTTAATATATGCAATTTCCAAACATAAACTATAAGGAGAGAACATCTTTTGCATTTCCCAGGCCTGAGTCATGATTTCCTTAGCAGTCCAGGCTTGAGGAGTTCTCACCAGCATTAAACATTAAATCCCTGGTATCTCAGAAGATGATCTGAGGGGAACTTGTATGAATAGCCACTGGGTGGATGTGGTTTGTCCACTACCCTGTCCCTTCTGATCACCTTGCTGACTGCCCACTGGTTCCATTACTATCTGCTTCGGATCTGAACCATAGCTGTCACAAAATAGTGATGCAAATTGTTAGAAATTGGGTCTTTGGTTTGCAGTCAGGTTACCCCCTGTCCAAGCAAGGACCGTCACTCCAGTTAGGGTAAAGGAGAATCACACTCAGTTAACCCCCGCTCACCCACTTGGTAGCTTAGCATAGACAGGCGGGCTTAACTTCAGAAGCAATGTGTAAAGTATGTGTACCAATACACACAGTAATATAGTGAAAACACTACAAAATGGACACCGCACCAGTTTAGAAAAATAGGTTACATTTATCTAAATCAAACAAGACCAAAACAACAAAAATCCAACATACACAATTTAAAATATGAATTTTCAAAAGAACAAGAGTCTTAGGTGGTCATTACAAAGGAGTCCCAGCAGAGAGTCCAGTTGTTAGCAGAGGACGTCTTTGATGGCCCTTCAAAACAGGAAGCAAGCTCAGTTCGAGCCCTTGGAGATTCTTCTCAAGCAGGAATGCACAACAAAGTCCAGTCTTTGCTCCCTTTCACAGGCAGAAGCAGCAACTGCAGGATAGCCAAACAAAGCACAGTCACAGGCAGCATTTTTCCTCAGCTCTTAAGCTCTTCTCCTTGCCAGAGGTTCCTCTTGATTCCAGAAGTGATCTGATTTTTAGGTGGTTTGGGTCCAATACTTATTTCCCTTTCTGCCTTTGAATTAGGCCTACTTCAAAGGAAAGCTCTATTGTACAGACGATCCTGCCTGGCCCAGGCCAGGCCACAGACACACAGCAGGGGGTTGGAAACTGCATTGTGACCACTCCTCCCTTTTCCTCCAGCCCAGATGGTTCATCAGGATATGCAGGATACACCAAAGCTCCCTTTGTGTCACTATCTAGAGGAGAGGTGCAAACAGCTCAACTGTCAAACTGACCCAGACAGGGAATCCACAAACAGGAGTCACAGAATGGTTTAAGCAGGAAAATGCCTACTTTCTAAAAGTGGCATTTTCAAACACACAATCTAAAAACAAACTTTACCAAAAGATGTATTTTTGAATTGTGAGTTCAGAGACCCTAAGCACCATATTTCTATCTGTTCCAAAAGGAAATCTGCACTTTAACAATATTTAAAGGCAGCCCCCAATGTTAATCTATGAGAGCGATAGGCCTTGCAACAGTGAAAACCGAATTTGGCAGTATTTCACTGTTAGGACATATACAACACACTAGTATATGTCCTACCTTAAACATACACTGTACTGTGCCCACAGGGCTACCTATGGCCTACCTTAGGGATGCCTTAGATGTAGAAAAAGGGGAGGTTTAGGCGTGGAAAACGGGTACACTTGCCAAGTTGAATTGGCAGTTTAAAACTGCTCCCACAGACACTGCAGTGGCAGGTCTGAGCCATGTTTACAGGGCTACTCATGTGGGTGGCACAACCATTGCTGCAGGCCCACTAGTACCATTTGATTTACAGGACCTGGGCACCTCTGGTGCATGGTACTAGGGACTTACTAGTAAATCAAATATGCCAATCATGTAAAAACTGTAAACTATGCACTTGTATAGCGCACTACTCACCCATTAGGGTCTCAAGGCGCTGTACGCATACCGCTGTGGAACCCCTCCTGGCTTTTTCCCTGGAAAGCCAATTACACATACATTTTACATAGAAGCACTTGCACTTTAGCACTGGTTAGCAGTGGTAAAGTGCCCAGAGTATCAAAAGCAGCAAAACAGAGTCCAGCACACACCAACAGCCCGGGAAACAGAGGCAAAACGTTAGGGGAGACCACGCCAAGGAGGCCAACTCTAACACAAATCCTTTGGACACACATTTGGAAATATCTCATTGGACAATAAATTGAAAAGTCAACATATGAAACCACATTATCCCATTTACTCAACAGTTTTTCACAGGACCAGATAGCAATGCCCTCCAAGAATTAATTTACTTTGTCATGCTGTCTCTGAACTTCTAATGGTAGTGGGAAGCTGTGTGAATAAACCTTCTAATTATTGTATGTTTCATAATCACATACTTTCACTCTCATCTTGCTCCATATTTATCTAATACTGGAAAGAGGCTATACTTAAGCAAGCCTGTTGTTGTATTCTCCCATTGAGCTTGCCAGCCTCACAATCTAACCCATAGATTCACATTCATACCAACACACCCCAGCTCATAAAATATATCTCCACTGCATCATTGAGGATGCAAAGACAAAGGGGAATGATTACAAGGGCCTGCTACATTAGCACCACATTAGCAGGGAAGACATTCAGAATCACAGTCTTTAACCTCTGTAGAACGTGGGCCCTATGATTTTCTTAGCTCCATCTTTAACTTGTTTCGCTGGAAGTCTCTCACTTTCTCAGCCTCAGACAACAGGTTGTTCTCCACCATCTCCTTCATTTAAATCTGGATGCCTATGACAACTGAAGTAAAAATAGTCACTGACTAGGGAGGTGTAGTGGCTCTGGGGGCTGTGATGTATCTGGGAAAATGCACCAACCATGCAATCTGAATACAACAGGAGCACTGAGGTACAGGGTCACCCACCCATTACACACCATAGCACATACAGATGCAATAATCATGCCTTTACACCCCTGCAGGACCCCTACCCAACGTCACCGGACAGGAGGATCCAGACATGTCCACTCCACCCACAGAAGAGGCCCACTGTGATGACAGCAGCTCTGTCCAACTGGATCTAGATGACCAGCCCGGTCCATCTGGGACCTCAGGACAGTCGGTTCCCCTCTCACAGTCACAGGTCACTACAGAGCCTCCCCCTCTGGAAACACCAGCACAGCACCCACCCAGCGGGCCCATACCTCTGTCCCCAGGACACGTCAAGCAGCAGTGTGTCCACCACTACTGGGAACCCAGGCTAACCCACCACCCCAACAACACCAGGGACCTGGGGGCAGTGGAAGTGGACACACGGTTAAGGGGACAGAGGCCCAGGAACACAGGGGAACTGGGAGGGCTGCTGTGCGACAGGGGGAGGACAGGCCCAGGGAACCCACTCTCTACAAGACCCTCTCAAACATCATGGGAGCCTACTACCATTCCCAGGCAACAGTACTGGCCAAGTTTCAGGAGACCCAGCGTCTGCAGGAGGAACAGTATTTGGGGTTCAGGGAGGAACTCAAATCCATCAATACCATCCTGGGCACCATTGTAGGGGTGCTGAAGGAACTCGACAACACCAGGAGGGACACTGTGGCACAACAAGGGGCCCCTGACACTAGCCTGGAAGATGAACTGCCCACCACCTTCGCAGGCGCTAGTTGACAGGAGGCACCGCCACAGGACCACAACACCAGCACCCCACCCCCTGCAGATGGAGAACCACCCCGCAAGTGGTTCCTGAGATCCAGGACAAAGACAGAGAATAATGCCCAGACCCCTGCCAAGAAATGAGACCACCCTGATTGTCATCCTTCTGTCCCACTTTGTCACCCTGTCCAGCCTTAAACTGCCCCAGCTCCACTTCCTATGCCCCTTTGGACAATGCACCTGTGAGACTAATAGACTGGATTCTGCCATGGACAATCCTCCACCATCACCCCTGACCATTTTCAAACCCCCTCCACTATTGAGCACTTAAATAAACACCCTTCAATCACAAAACAATCTGGAGTCAGTCTGTGCTTTAGAAAATGTGTATTTGCAATTACTGAGGAAAAATGCTATATCCAATGTATTGTCAACATACCTATGTCACACACCTCTAGTCCATGCAGAAACAAAGCAGATGTCACACAGTGGGACCCACATCTGTGAAACTGAAAGGGAAAGTGACAAATCAGGGTCCATACACTGGGTGAAAGTGACAGACAGATGAGAGGTAGAAGAATTATATCAGATGTAGCAGGCAGTGTCGTCTTCTTAACTGTGTCTCAGTGGAAGTATTGAGTAATCACCGTGTTCCTGTTGTCTATGTGCTCTTCTTCCTCGTCTTCACTGTCCACAGGCTCCACAGCTGCCACAACACCTCCATCGGGACCATCCTCCAGCAGAAAAGGCACCTGTCGTCGCAAAACCAAGTTGTGAAGCATGCAGCAGGCCACGATAATCTGGCACACCTTCTTTGGTGAGTAGAATAGGGAACCACCTGTCATATGGAGGCACCGGAACCTGGCCTTCAGGAGGCCGAAAGTCCTTTCTATAATCCTAGTTCGCCCATGTGCCTCATTGTAGCGTTCCTCTGCCCTTGTCCTGGGATTCCTCACTGGGGTCAGTAGCCATGACAGGTTGGGGTAACCAGAGTCACCTGCAAATGTCAAGGGACAACTGTTAGACACACACTAACTCTTAGGGACATCCCCAGACCAGGACACCTAGTCACACTGTATTGGGCCCATGTCCTCACCTAATAGCCACACACGGTGCCTCTGGAGTTGCCCCATCACATAAGGGATGCAGCTATTCCTCAAAATGTAAGCGTTATGCACTGAGCCAGGAAACTTGGCATTCACATCGGAGATGAACTGGTCGGCCAAACACACCATCTGCACATTCATCAAATGGTAACTCTTCCGGTTTCTGTAAACCTGTTCACTCCTGCGGGGGGGGCAAGGCCACATGTGTCCCATCAATGGCATCTATGATGTTGGGGATATGTCCCAGGGCATAGAAGTCACCTTTCACTGTAAGCAAATCCTCCACCTGAGGGAACACGATGTAGCTGCGCATGTGTTTCAGCAGGGCAGACAACACTTTGGACAACACGTTTGAGAACATAGGCTGAGACATCCCTGATGCAATGGTCACTGTTGTTTGAAAAGACCCACTTGCCAGGAAATGGAGTACTGACAGGACCTGCACTAGAGGGGGGATTCCTGTGGGATGGGGGATAGCAGACTTCAGGTCTGACTCCAACTGGGCACACAGTTCTAGGATTGTGGTACGATCAAGTCTGTATGTGACAATTACATGTCGCTCCTCCATTGTCGACAGGTCCACAGGTGGTGTGTACACCGGAGGATGCCGCCATCTACTCACCTGCCCCAGCGGACGTGCTCTATGGAGGAGAATAGCGAGCAAAGAGTCAACCAACACTGAGGTACGTAAACACAACTTAATTCCATAATTTTTTTAAATCGATATATGCCTGTATTAGTGTTTATGCAAGGCCTAGATATGTGTGAAGCAGTCAAAATTAATCCCATGTGGCCCCCTGAAATGGCGGCTGCCTGACCTGTAAGGTGGGACAAGGGGATATGAGGTAACTGCGCAGGCGTTGTACACCGTCACGGTAGGCAGTCGAAGACCGCGGCGCAATTCTGCATTGGTTAACATTGGACCCTGTGGGTCCCAGAAGCCAATGACGATGTACGCCTGTGGTGACGTTACACACCGCCGCGGACGTGACCGCCATTTTCTCTCTGTTCACTCACTTGATACCTGATCTTCGACAGGAGAGGACCTACACTGCAAGTGCTGCTGTGACCTCAGTCTGGAAGAGACAATGGCTCATGTGTTTGGGGAAAGGGTCCCTGCCTTCAGCATGGAGGAGTTAGAGAAACTAGTGGATGGGGTCCACCCCCAGTACACGCTACTCTACGGTCCTCCAGACAAACAGGTAAGTACACTGTGAGCATGCCGAATGGGAAATGCCTGTGTGAAGTGGTGTGGATGAAAGATAGCAGGGGGATGAGGCGTGCATGAAACGACGGTGAGTGCATATGCGTCATAGCAAGGGTAGGGATGCGGGCCAATGACTGTGATGGTGCAGACGGTTATATCTTCTCCTTTTCCACTGTACTATTCGTGTAGGTCAGTGCCCACCAGAAGTAGGATATTTGGCGTGCCATCGCCAAGGAAGTCCGGACCCTGGGGGTCCACCACAGACGGAGCACCCACTGCCGTAAAAGATGGGAGGACATTTGCCGCTGGAGCAAGAAGACGACGGAGGCCCAGCTGGGGATGGCCTCCCAACGTGGGAGGGGTGCCCGTCGCACCATGACCCCCCTGATGTTCCGGATCCTGGCGGTGGCGTATCCAGAGTTGGATGGGCGCTTGAGGGCATCACAGCAGCCACAAGGGGGTGAGTACACTCTCATTCTGCTGATTCAGCGCGCATTGTAGGTGTCTGGGTGGGGGAGGTGGGCTGTGGGTTCCCCTAGGCCAGGGCGAGTTTAGTAGGAAAGGTCCCTTCTTAAGGCAGGCCATGTGGCACCCCACCCCACCTGTGTTCAGAGCCAACTACACCTAGTCAGGCTCCTGTGACTTCCATGTGTGCAGCAATCTGTCATAGGCCTTGTACCCCATGTCCCTGTGATTAATTAGGGAACTCTAAGTGCACAGCATAGTGCAGGCGGCTTCTGTGTCTGTAGTGTCCGCCAACGGTAGCGGTATTGCATGCACTCAACATATCTTTCTTCTGTCTTTCGCCCCCTTTTTGTGGTCTCCCTGTTCTTGTGTGCATTAGCATCATCAGGTGGAGGAGCATTGGCACTGGAGCAGGAGGGAGCTGCATCCCACATGGCCCTGGAGGGAGAGACAACGGAGTCAGAAGCCACCAGTGGGATGGAGGGCGAGGGGAGCTCCACGGCGGAGACAGGAGCTGAAACCAGCGACACGGACTCCTCCTCTGATGGGAGCTCCCTTGTGGTGGCGGGCCCCTCTGTGCCCCCCGCATCTACAGGTACAGCCGCCACCCCCCCTACCAGCACCACCCTCCCAGCAGCCCCTCAGCATGTGTCCCGTGGCCGCTCACCCAGGAGGGTGGGCATCTCCTTCGCCCCAGGCACCTCAGCCCCTGCCCCAGTCAGCCCTGCTGCCCTCAGTGAGGAGGCCATTGACCTCCTCAGGTCCCTCACTGTTGGGCAGTCTACCATTTTGAAAGCCATCCAGGGTGTAGAGGGGCAGTTGCAACAGACGAATGCATACCTGGAGGGCATTCATTCTGGTCAGACAGCCCAACAACAAGCTTTTTAGACTCTGGCCTCAACACTGATGGCAGCCATTGTCCCTGTGTCCAGCCGCCCCCCTCCAACTTCCTCCACCCAGACCCAAACACCTGTACCTCAGCCTATCCCAAGCACACCATCAGACCAGCATGCACACACCTCAACACAAGTGAAGCTCAGGCAAACATAAGCACCACACACCCCACAGGCACTCACGCAAGCATCATACCCATGCAGGCATACCAACATCCACTGCCTCCACTGTGTTCCCCTCCTCCTCGTCTCCCTCCTCCCTCCCAGTCTCGTCTCCACTCACACCTGCATGCACTACATCTTCAGCCACTACGTCCATCACCAGCACACCCACCACCACACCCTGCTCACTTGCACTCACCACCCCCACTACCATTCACACATCCCATGTGTCCTCTCCCAGTGTGTCTGTGAGCCCACCTCCCAAGGTACACAAATGCAGCCACTCACCCACCCAACAGCCATCCACCTCACAACAGCCTCCAGCCCATGCACCTACACCCAAAGTCAGCAAACGTACGCCTCCTACAACCACTACATCTTCCTCCACTCCCAAACCCCCTCCATAAACCCGTCCCAGTGTGTCCCAAAAACTTTTCCTGTCCAACCTTGATCTCTTCCCCTCACCTCCCCCACCCCTTCAGTCCCCTAGGGCAGCCTTTCCAGGTCCCAACCCAGCACCTCAGCCACAACATCTGCCGGAACAGTGGTGCCAGTAGTAACTGGCTTCTGGAGTGTGCCAAGGGAAGCGCGTTTGCAGCAGGAGAAGGAGGCGGCCATCTGATCAAGGGCAGGAGCCCTTTAAAATCAAGTTTGCGCTCCCGCTGTCGCGGGAAGCGCTTTTGCAGCAGGAGAAGGAGGCGGCCATCTGATCAAGGGCAGGAGCCCTTTAAAATCAAGTTTGCGCTCCCGCTATCGCGGGAAGCGCGTTTGCAGCAGGAGAAGGAGGCGGCCATCTGATCAAGGGCAGGAGCCCTTTAAAATCAAGTTCGCGCTCCGGCTATCGCGGGACGCGCGCGCGCGGCGCCCATCAGCGCCTGACAGAGGCTGGGCCACCCCCCTGACATCCTTTTCCCGGCTCCCACTGATATTGGTTCCTACAGGGCTGTAAGGAGATGCTTGGACTCAGACTTGTAGCTGGTTTCAGTTCTGTGGTCAGGGCAGAAGCCCTAAATAACTTTCTTGTACCTCCACCTTGTGCCCACCAGAGCCAGGAGAAGGCTGGGCTGGGCACACCTTGTTGTTATTTGTTTTAGAAATCGCATATACCCTGTCTGTGACTAGCTAAGAGTGCCTAACATAACTACCCCTCATACATAATGGGGAAAAGAAAGCAAAACCAAATAGGGAACAGTACGAATACCACAACCCAGAGATGCACCAACACAATTACCAATTACCTTACAGATGCAATGGGAAAATTAAACGAAGAAATCATTAATGCTGAAGCACGTTTAGTGGCAACAACATTTTTTCTACATGAGGCCATCACCGAAGTGAGCTCTGAGGCTGCAGGCCTAACCTCTGAATTAAAAGCCCCAGAAGAAAAATTTATTGGGCCAGATTCTAGATTTTCTCTAGGCCCTTTACTCCCTACAGATATAATAGAGGAAATTGACTCAGCAAACAGTACAGACGACCAAATCCCTTCACCACCCAAGAAAAAAAGAAGTAGCCAGATCATTAAATCTAAGTCCATGCTAGTACACTCACAGTTTCCTAAGAGTAACAAAAAAAATATTACACAAATGCATGGGGGTCATGCAGTAGTACCATCATCAGATAACGATGGTTCCTTACAAAAACGTGTGGAAACCCTTTTTAAGAAACTGCATGGCAAGTTAGATCATATAGAGACAAAAGTATTGTCAGAATTTAAGGAGATAAAAGAACGCATAACCAAGATAGAAGTAGGTGTTAATTCAATGACTAAACCCAAAACTCTGTCTCCTGGCAGTGATCTTATATTAAACGAGAATCAAGAGGCTGCGGTTTTAAGGAATAGAGAAATGATAGGGTTTGCAGATCCCAACAAAAAGAGTATGAAATGCCGACATCCCATACAGGAAGAAATTCCTCAGCCCAAGGCACCTATGATTAATCAAATGGAGCCTATGGATAGAAATCATAGACGCCAGTCCCTGACTAGAAATAGACCCGTGAAAGAGGTGTTATAACTACGGCCAGATGCTACTCCATATACAATTATTCTTAAAAATGTTCCCAAACTAGGCCCTGGCCAGATATACGTAATAAGGTAGTACACTGGATGTCAGGGAATATATGTACACCAGATATACTATTTTGTGAAATCTTATATGCAAGGAGAGTTGACTGGGTGAGAAATCTGGAGGAAGAAGAGGGAGATTGTATTGTGGTCAACTTTCGTAATCCTCATTTTGTGGGCCAACTGCTAGCAGATTTGGATATAAGACATCGAAAATGTAAAAACCTGAGGAGGGAGATTATGGCTGTTCCCCTAGGATACTTTTACAGAATGATGAATACCACAGGTATAAGAGACACAGGGGTTACAGGGAATACATCCAGTATCTTGGACAGGCATAATAAATTTGAGCATTCCAACCGTTTTGCCCCCCTGAGTAACATGGAGGATCTAGATTGACTGCAGGAGAACATGAGTAGAAAAGTGACTTCGCTGCACAATGAAATACAACCTATTACTATAGTGCCCAAATCAAAACCTCTAAGTGGTAATGGCGACACTGAGACAGATGGGAGACCTTTAGTAGGAGACCTAATTATACTCATGTCATGGAATATAGCTGGAGTAAAAACGAAAATGGTTGAGAAGGAATGGCAGACTTTAATAAGTTCATCACATATAATCTGCCTACAAGAGACATGGCACACGGGATCCTTTTCTATGGAAGGCTATGCCACATTCTCCACACCATCCTCGGCCTCAGCCAGGGGAAGGGCAAAGGAAGGTTTAGCAATTTTGATTTCAACATTGGTACCCTACTCATTGGTGAAATCCTCCCTCGATTCCCCTCACAACCAGTTTTTATACTTTAGGATAGATGGGATCTTAGGAATTGTACTAATAAGCTATTACAACAACAAATTTGATGGTACTAATAGAGTAGTGGCATCGACTGTTCAGGACGACCTACAGGCCTTCGTAAATTATATAATTTCAAGCTACATAATAATATGGGCTGGAGATTTTAATACCGGGATATGCAAGAATACTATAGGAAAGACATGTGGATTCATCGACGATGGGGGAAGTGCTTAACTGCACTTTTTACATAATAACTATGGAACTGCATTGAATGAAATATTATTTAGATATGACTTAGAGCTGATGGAGCAAGATGGGCATAAAGGAGTGAAGCTTCCATCGTTTGTAGGAGGAGGACATTTCTCGTTAATCGACCACATACTAATGTCAAAGAGTCATATGGATATGGTCGTTTCACTGAAGATTGAGCCTACTATCTATAGTGATCACTACCCCCTGTTACTGACCTTGAGATTAGCCAAACCCTTTAATATAGGTGAACGATTAGCAATGGATATAGGAATAAGAAGGGAAAATGGATTTGCGATTAAATGTACTGGGATAAATAAAATGGATGTGATGAATAAAGTTGTGACACAACACCGTCAAGAAATTCTCACATGTACAGAATACAATCAAAATCCATACACGATCCTAGGATCCTTTAACCAACTTAGAAATGCCATTGCAGGAAGTTTAGTGAGAGCATTGGGGAAAAAAAAGAGCGAAAAAGTGGGGTGGTTTGATCACAATTGCTCATCAGCCAGCCAGGAACTAAAACAAGCCCTGCAGGTCCGACCAAGAAATAGAGAAGAAGTAATTATTAAGCGTTTTAACTACAAACATGCATTAGAAACCAGGAAGGCACAATTGAGAGCTAGGGCATGGGCTAATCTTGAGCAAGCAACGACATTAAGAGATAGTACTTTATTTTGGAAAACAATTAACCAACCCTTCCTAAAAAATAGTGATGTACCCGAAATAACAGTACACGTTCCTTTATTGGAATGGCTTTCTCATTTTGGATCAATTTTTAACCCAGATAACCTGACTATTCACCCGTCAAATAATGGGATAATTGAGATCAATCCACCCTTCTTGAAACCAGTTAGTCTAGGGGAAGTAAAATTTGCAATGGGAAGATGCCCGAAAGGGAAGGCGCCGGGCCCTGACGGGGTGCCAGTAGATGCATATTTGACACACGTTGATTTATGGTGCCCTATCCTGACCCAAGTCTTTCGGAGTGTGACAAAGGGATATATTTTAACATCATGGAGCGAAAGTATAATTGTCCCTATTTTTAAAAAGGGGCATAGAGGTGACCCCAAATGTTATCGGCCAATTTCACTCTTAGATACCTCTGTCAAACTGCTGGGAAGAGTACTCATAGAAAGATTAGAAACATGGGCAACTAACAACCATATACTTACAGAGGCTCAACTGGGATTTAGGCCTGGGGTTGGTACCCTGGAACAATGTATAAACCTCAACCTAATAATAAGTAAATATACAATAGCAAAGAAGGGTCATGTGTTCCTCTGTTTTGCAGATCTTAGTAGTGCCTTTGATTTGGTGAATCATGCTAAGTTGTGGAAAGTTTTAACAGATATGGGTGCACCCTCAGATATAATAAGCTTCTTGGCGCAATTATACAACCATCTAATAGCACGGGTGAGATATGGAAGAAATGGTGAATGTACGCCAGGTTTTAGGATAGGGCGAGGAATACGCCAAGGTTGTGTTTTGGCGCCGCTCCTATTTTCCCTTTACATAAATGGTGTAGATGCCCACCTAAAAAATTTAGAAATTGACAGCCCTAAAATAGGAGAATGTTCTATCCCAATCCTTTTATATGCAGATGATGCAGTATTGCTGTCACGAACTGCAAATGGGTTGCAGCGATTAATGGAGGGCTTCATGGAATTCATGGAGGAAAGAGATATGATGTTGAATATGAGCAAAACAGTGGTAATGACTTGTGGACAGGGAAAGGCCAGGAAGAAAACTTATTTTATCAAGGGCCACAAATGTGAAGAGGTGAATGGATTTGCATACTTGGGTATACATTTTTCTAATATGGGACATTGGAAACAACATCTAGAAACTATTAAGATGAAGTATATTAGGTAAACTGAGGCTGTCTTTCGATTCTCGAAAAAAATTGGTAATAAACCCCTAAGGGAAATGCTGCAAATCTACAAAACTAAATCAATTAGCAGCATCACATATGGTTCTGCCCTTTGGGGCTTGATGCCCGAGATCCATTCATTACAAGTGCTAGAGAATAAATTTTTTAACAGATTACTTGCAGTTCCAAATACCACCTCCACATACATGGTACATAAGGAACTGGGCAGCCCTTACGTGGTAGATCTAATATATATAAATGCTTTGTCGGCTTGGCATGGTATTTGGTCAAAAGAAAGGGACACATCTTACCCAAAAGATTATTAAAGATTGTCTTACATTAGAACATTGGGATAGAATCCCATGGTTCATGCACTTAAAAGATCTGTTGAGAGGTATAAATCTAACACCAAATCTAGACAACCCAGGCATAGACATCCAATTTAGTAAGAAAGAATTGAAAAATCAACTAATGGCATGGAGGGTTAGTGATAGAGAAAATAGAGAATGCATGAAATCAACGGTAGCACTTTATATGATCGAAAACAATGAGGTAACACCAAATTACTTACTTACAGTTGTGAATACACAGCATAGATTTTATTTGACCCGATTACGTTTTAGAATGTTACACTTTTTGGTAGCCTTCCCAAAGGTGAGGATTTGGAGTAAAAGCCTACCGAAGTGCCCCTGCGTGGGACGATTTGTACAATCCACAATGCACTTTATTATATCTTGTAAATTCTATCATGACATTAGGAAACAATTTTTAAAACCACTATTTATTACTAACAAGTTATTTTATTGTAGAGAAGTTTTTAACTATTTATTTAAATTGGATACCAATGAGAAATGTAAAGCAGTGATAAAATGTATCCTACATGCAATTGAACAGAGGAAAAAGTTGTCTTATTTAGAAAAGCTCCGATACGAGAATGAATAACCGCATAATTTGTTGCAACAAAGGTTTTTACCCTTTTATTTATTAGTAATGTATCTGGAAGTATTTTATTGTATAACCTTTTTATCTTAAAGAGACTGTTTTTTCTTTTATGGAGTAAAATCCGAATAAAGATTGTTTTGAATTGAATTGAGTGCGCCAAGCAGCAGGGCAGCCAGTGTGCCAAGGAGCCATACCACAGACAGTCCCCCACCTCAAAAGCACAAAAAGTTGGCCACTGCCCGGCGGGAGAGAGGCAAAACATCTACCACCAAAGCCTCTCCCAGGAGTACAGTTGGGAGTGGGAAGACAGCTGCGCCACCATCCAAGGTGGGCAAGGGGCACAGAAAAAAAGGCAAGTCGCCAAAAACCTGCACGGCGGCTTGCCTGTTTTTCTGTGCGCCACAAGCACCGCTGCCAAGGACACCGCTGCCAAGGACAAGACCGCCACAAGTACCGCTGCCAAGGACAAGACCGCCACCAGCACCGCTGAACAGGACACCGCCACCACAAGCACCGCTGCCAAGGACACTGCCGCCACAAGCACCGCTGCCAAGGACAAGACCGCCACCAGCACTGCTGAACAGGACACCGCCGCCACAAGCACTGCTGCCAAGGACACCGCCGCCACAAGCACCGCTGCCAAGGACACCGCCACCACAAGCACCGCTGCCAAGGACAGGACCGCCACCAGCACCGCTGAACAGGACACCACCGCCACAAGTACCGCTGCCAAGGACACCGCCGCCACAAGCACCGCTCCAAGCACCGCTGCCAAGGACAAGACTGCCGCCACAAGCACCGCTGCCAAGGACACCGCCGCCACAAGCACCGCTGCCAAGGACAAGACCTCCACCAGCACCGCTGAACATGACACCGCCGCCACAAGCACCGCTGCCAAGGACAAGACCGCCACCAGCACCGCTGCCAAGGACAAGACCGCCACCAGCACCGCTGAACAGAGCACTGCCGCCACAAGCACTGCTGCCAAGCACACCGCCGCCACAAGCACCGCTGCCAAGGACACCGCCGCCACAAGCACCGCTGAACAGGACAAGACCGCCACAAGCACCGCTGAACAGGACAAGACCGCCAACAGCACCACTGAACAGGACACCGCCGCCACCAGCACCGCAGGCCAATGAGCGCCAAAAGCTCCGACGCTACTGAGGCCGCCACGAGCATGATGAAGCACTCTGGGCACCAAGCCCCCTCCAGAACCAGTGGAAAAAGGCATCCACTACCTCAGTCCTTGGCAGGATGAAGCACTCTGGGCACCAAGCCCCCTCCAGAACCAGTGGAGAATCACATCCACTACCTCAGTCCTTGGCAGGATGAAGCACTCTGGGCACCAAGCCACCTCCAGAACCAGTGGAGAAAGGCATCCACTGCCTCAGTCCTTGGCAGGATGAAGCACTCTGGGCACAAAGCTCCCTCCAGAACCAGTGGAGAATCACATCCACTACCTCAGTCCTTGGCAGGATGAAGCACTCTGGGCACCAAGCCCCCTCCAGAACCAGTGGAGAATCACATCCACTACCTCAGTCCTTGGCAGGATGAAGCACTCTGGGCACCAAGCCCCCTCCAGAACTAGTGGAGACTGTTATCCACTTGTGAGACTGTGGCGTTGCACTCCCCAGGATAGAGCAGTGGGCAAACCACCCACTGGAGAGACTTGAGAGACTGTGGCTTTGCACTCCCCAGGATAGAGCAGTGGACAAATCACCCACTGTAAAGACTTGTGAGACTGTGGCTTTGCACTCCCCAGGATAGAGCAGTGGGCAAACCACCCACTGTAAAAACTTGTGAGACTGTGGCATTGCACTCCCCAGGATAGAGCAGTGGGCAAACCACCCACTGGAGAGACTGGAGAGACTGTGGCTTTGCACTCCCCAGGATAGAGCAATGGACAAACCACCCACTGTTAAGACTTGTGAGACTGTGGCTTTGCACTCCCCAGGATAGAGCAGTGGGCAAACCACCCACTGTAAAGACTTGTGAGACTGTGGCTTTGCACTCCCCAGGATAGAGCTGTGGGCAAACCACCCACTGTGAAGACTTGTGAGACTGTGGCTTTGCACTCCCCAGGATACACCAGTGGGCATGGAGCCTCCTCGTGGATCTGGCGCCGTGCACTCATCCGGCTGAGGTGCCCTCCTTCCCTTCCCCCTGAGGTGCCTGTTGTATTTCTATCTGATGCCCCAGCAGTGTTCTCTCCATTTTGATCGGGTATTGAGTGTGGGCCTCGGCCATGCATTTTGGGCCAAGTGGTTCACGGACTTTAATGGTGGAATACCTTGGACTTGTATTCTTGGTGTATATATTTGTTTATAGTGTGTATATATATTTTTGATTACTGTATTTTAGTAGATTACAAACGGTCAACTAATTTCCTTTTGTCCTTGCATTCTTCCAGGGGGGCTGGGGGTTGTAAATGTAATGTACTTGTGTGTGTGTTGTAGTGGGTGAGGGTGGGGGTGGGAGTGTTGCGTGTTGCGTGTGTGTGTCACTCTTTTTTCCCTCCCCTGTGTTGTAGGTGCAGTACTCACCGTGGTCTTCTCCGCCGTCGTTGATGTTCCTGGTAGAGGAGCAGGAAGACAAAGGCTGGCAGTATCTGGAGCTCGGGTTCCATGGCGTCCTGGTTCCTCGTGTGGTGTGTAGAGGTGAGCATTTTCCCTTCCACGTCCTGTTTCCGCCGTGTTTTTGTTCGCGGTGAATCCGCCCCGGAAAAGGTGGCAGATTGGACTGTTGTAATACCGTGGGCGGAACCTTGTCTCCCGCCTGTCTGTTGGCGGTTACCACTGCGGTGTTTGTTTGTACCGCCGTGGCGGTCGGAGTGTTAAAGTGGCTGTCTATGTTGGCGGTTTATGCCGCGGTCATAATAAAAAAAATTACCGCCGGCCTGTTGCCGGTTTTACCACCGCTTTAACACCGATCGCCAGGGTTGTAATGACCACCTACGTCTTTGTTTTGGATTCCAGCTTTGGTTCCTCACATCCAGTAATGACAACAACAATTTTCGATTGCTCCTACCCACAGAAATTGCAAGGATCTTCAAATCATCCAAGGATCTGCGAATCCCTCATTAGATGAAGGAGAAAATTCGCCCTTTTTTCATGGGTTGTTCTTATTTTCCAATTTTAAATCTTCAGGAGATTCAAAGATCGTGTTACCCGAACCATCTGTGAATTAACGGGCAAGATTTACAAAATTGTCTGGCTGACTAAGTCCTCAAAGCCTACTCAACAACTTTTCTAAACACAAATATGTCACAAAATACTGAATAATTTTTCACATAGCTACTTAAAGGAACCTTAACATTTTTTATCGAATCTAGTGCAAGGATACGGCACTTTTCACTCCTGTCAGGTAAACAACAAGGTACAAATGTAAAAGTTTAGAATCCTCAAGTGATGACTGCTCAAAATGGTTTGTCTTAAAATGCTTCTCTGTATCCAGTTCACTCTTTAGATGACTTTCAAGGATAATAACAATCTCTTCAAAACTCTGACAACAAGGTCCTGACTGCAGCAACTATGGGGCATATTTGCATGGAACTGGTGCAGCGCGGCGGTGTACCAAAGTTGGCAGCGCCGTGCTGCTTCAGTTCTGAAACTTAGGGATGCACGGTATTTACAAAAATATGGGGTACCTGTGTTTCTCATAGTGCTGGTGCTAAATATAGCTGCCAACGCAGGCATCCTTGCTACATAGTGCAAAGGTGTCTGCGTTGAAGGTAGTGATTGCTTATGTGCAGAAGGATATCCTTTTCTGCACAAAAACAATGTACATTGCAGAATGCAGCAAACATATAAGTGGCAAATCGTCATTACTGAATGATTGTTTATGTGCAGGAAGGGACACCTTCCTGCACATAAACAATCATTAATGGCCTTTTTTCTCTTTCTATGTGTGCTGGAGAATGTAGCACACATAGAAAAAGCAAAAACAAGGAGAAATAAAAGTATTTCTCCTTGTTGCGCCATGCTAACCCCTGGGAGGTATTAGTTTTTGGCTCTACCACAGATTTCTGAATTCTTGGAAACCTTGGGCACCATCCAAAGCAATGGGTGTTGCGGTGGAACAACTACAGCAACACTCATTGCATGCCTCTCTGCTGCAGAAAAGTGCTTCGGAGGGACCCATATTTACAAGGCGGCATTAAGTGGCTTAACGCCGACTTGTAAATATGGCGCAATGCACAGTGCCACCAGAGCGTCGCTAAAAGTGACGCTCCAGTGGAGCTAGGGTGTATACATTTGCCCCAATGTATTTTAGTTAACTATCAAATATGAGTTAGGCCACATGGAACGTATACTCTAAGGCCATCATTATGAAATTGGCATTCTGGGCCGTCATGCCGGCGGTGGCGGTGAATACCTCCATGGCGGCCCAGACCGCCACATAATGAAGACAGGGACCTCCTCCTCCGCCAGGCTAACTCCGACAGGCAGCATGACGGTGGACGACATCATTATCAGACAGGGCAGCGCTGCTGCCCCTCGGATAATGATCCCATTTCCTCAGCCTTTCCCTGGTGGGTTTCCCTGCCAGGGAAAGGCTGGCGGAAGGGGTGATCCGGGGCCCCCCTCGGGGCCCCTACACTGTCCATGCACTTGGCATTGGCAGTGCAGGGGCCCCTGTGCAGTGCCCCATCGCACAGGTCACTGCCCGATTTACAGACAGTGATCTGCGCAACGGGTGGAGCTGCACCCGCCGCATGGAGCCGCTGGCAATGTCCCGGCCAGGCATTCTGCTGGGCCCAGCAGAATGTTTATTATACGGCCAGCGGGATCCCAGGGGGGCTGGCGGTCTATAGAAAGACCGCCAGTTTGAACATAATGAGGGCCTAAGAGTTTAATATGACACCACCATTGTCATACTGACCCGTTGAGGTGGTTTGACTAGAGGAAGGAGGTGAGTGCAAGCCAAGGATCATCTTAAGTGCAAAGGGGACATAGGTCCTCATTACAACTCTGGCGGTTGGTGATAAAGCGGCGGTAAGACCACCAAAAGGCCGGCAGTTAAAAAAATGGAATTATGACCATGGCGGAAACCGCCAACACAGACAGCCACTTTAACACCCCGACTGCCACGGCGGTAGCAACTAACACCGGGACGGTAACTGCCAACAGCCAGGCGGAAGACAATGTACCGCCCACAGTAATATGAGTGGCCAATCTGCCAGCTTTTCCAGGCCGGTACCAATGCCATCAAAAGCACGGCGGAAACAGTACACAGAAGGGAAATGACTCACCTCTCGACACTCAGGGAAGAACCACAACGCCATACACCAGCAACACGAACGGCAGCAAAGATGACAACGGTGAGTACCGCACCTTGCACACAAGGGAGGGGGGGGAAAAGAGAGTGACACACACACGCAACACGCAACACCCCTAAACCCTCCAACACCATACACACAAACAGATGCAGCAACATTAAATATACACCCCGTAACCCTCAGGAATAATGCAAGGACAAAAGGAATTGATTAAATTGAGTGTAATGGTACAATATTAGATAAATACGTCCTTAAAGCAATAAACAGTTTGTACAATATATACAAATGGAGGGACAATGCCCACTCCAAAATGTCCGTGGCCAACGGGGCCATAACACATAGGCCAAGGCCACACTTGACTCCTGTCTCAATACGGAGAGAACACTGCAGGGGCATCAGGTCAAAAACACACAGGCAACTCAGGGGGACGGGGAATGGGGGGGCACCTCAGTTGGCAGATGGTACAATGCCACTACTCCTGGAGGGGGCTACATGCCCACTGCTTGGTCCTGGGGAGTGCAAAGCCACAGTCTCTCAAGTGGGTGGTTTGCCGACTGCTTGGTCCTGGGGAGTGCAAAGCCACAGTCTCTCAAGTGGGTGGTTTGCCCAATGCTTGGTCCTGGGGAGTGCAAAGCCACAGTATCTCAAGTGGGTGGTTTGTCCACTGCCTGGTCCGCGTAGAGGGCGTTGCCGTAGTCCAGTCTGCTGCTGACGAGGGCGTGGGTGACCGTTCTTCTGGTTTCCACGAGAATCCATGTGAAGGTCTTGCAGAGCATTCGAAGGATGTTGTTGCATGAGGACGAGATGGCTTTGACTTGCTGGGTCATAGAGAGCACAGAGTCCAGTATGAAGCTGAGGTTGCGTGCGTGGGTGGTTGGCTTTGGGGCCGACTCCAGAGTGACATCCCACCAGGAGTCGTCCCATGCTGATCTGTCGGGCCGAAGATGATGATCTTGGTCTTCTCTGAGTTCAGCTTGAGGCGGCCTGCTTTCATCCAGTTGGCGATGGCGTGGAGTCTGGTGTGGAGGTTATTCTTAGCGGTTGCAGGGTCATTCATGAGAGAGAGGATGAGCTGAGTGTCGTCGGCGTAGGAAACGATGTTGAGGGTGTGGGCTTGGACGATGTTGGCGAGCGGAACCATGTAGACATTGAAGGGGGTGGGGCTGTGGGAGGAGCCCTGTGGAACTCCGCAGATGGTCTTGGTGCACTTAGACAGGAATTGGGGGAGGCGCACTCAAGGGGTCCTTCCTGAAAGGAAGGAGGTGAGCCAGTGCTGGGCTCTGTGGCGAATTTTGGCGTCAAAGAGGTGTGTGCGCAGGGTGTGGTGTAGTTCGTGGTGGCGAGGGCGTGGGAGCTGATAGCGTTGGCGTCGCTGAATTGAGGGCAGGGGCCTGGCGGTCTGTAGACGAGGATTCCTCTCAGGGTGGTGTTGGCATTAACATGTATCTGGAAGTGCAGATGTTCTGCGGCGTCCAGGGCGTTGTGGATGTCGGTTGAGATCCTGATGTAACTTCTGTGGACTATGGCGATTCCTCCTCCTGGCTTGTTGGTACGGTCTCTTCGGGTGATCTTGTAGCCCTCAGGGATGGCTATGGCAATGTCTGGTACTGATGAGGGGTTCATCCAGGTTTCGGTGAGGAAGGCAATGTCAGGGGAGGTTGATGTGAGCAGGTCCCAGAGTTCGATGGTGTGCTTGTGGATGGAGCGGGTGTTGAGGAGGATGCAGCTGAGGTGGGTGGCATTGTTGTGGTCATTGGGGGCTTGCGCACTGGTGAAGTGGCATGTGCGACAGGAGAAAGGTCCATGGATGTGCCTAGGGGAGGTCTGGCCGCAGTCGGTGGAGCGACCGGGGTTGAGTGCGAGGAGTTCTGAAGCAGTGTAGCGGCGTCTGGTGGTGAGGGGGTGGCGGAGCAGGGGGACTCGTGCTGGGCGTGGTCAAGGCGCAGACGGGCTTGCCTCTGGCGTGGCTGTGCAGCGGCCGCCATTAAGAAGGGGAGGTGGGAGGGAGGAGCAGCTGGGAGGCGATAGCGAATGTGGGTGCGAGGGGGGCGGGACCGCAGGGGACACAGCGGCAGGACTGGGGCGAGGGAGAGGATCGGGCAGACAAGGCAGTGAGAAAAGGAGCGATAAAACTGGCAAAAAGACAGCAGAAAATGGCAATAAACAAAAGCAAAACAAACGGTAAACAAAAAAGGCACAGTAAAATGGCACAAAAAGGCACTAATACAGATTATAGACACACACACTATACTTACAGCAAACCACTAGACACCAGGGATGAGGCGCAGGCTGGTGCCTGCGGGTGGTGGAGGGCCTCAAACTCTCGTCAGTAGCGAGGGTGGGGTCAGGGGCATGGAGGCAGGCTGGTGGAGCTACTCGATGTGTCTAGTGACTCCTGGCCTTAAAGCAGGTCAGGGGTCACACTCTGCACCGCGCAGCAGCTGCCATTAAAAAGGGGAGGTGGGAGGGAGGAGCAGCTGGGATGCTGGAGGCGGTAGGGAATGGGGGCCTTACGGGGGCGGGGACGCAGGGGACGCAGCGACAGGACTTGGGCGAGGGAGAGGATCGGGCAGACAAGGCAGTGAGAAAAGGGGCAATAAAACTGGCAAAAAGACGTCGGAAAACGGCAGTAAACAAAAGCAAAACAAATGGTAAACAAAAAAGGCACTAATACAGGTTACAGACACACACTATACTTACAGCAAACCACTAGACACCAGGGATGAGGTGCAGGCGGGTGCCTGTGGGTAGTAGAGAGCCTCGAACTCTCGTTAGTAGCGAGCTGGGGTTCAGGGGCACGGAGGCAGGCTACTGGAGCTGCTCGGTGTGTCGAGTAACTCCTAACCTCCACCTTGTTTCCTCCACCAGGGCTAATCGCCCCCGATCGCACAGTTCAGCAGACATGTATTGCGAAGCCAGCCCGGGTTAGTCCTCTTCTTACTTCTGCTGTTGTGTCCGTGCGCCCGTGTGGGAGCCTCGCGCCGCTCCCTGGGACTGCATCTCGCGCCCCGGGATCGAGGATGGCCTTGCGACACCGCAATGTGTGTTTATCTGTGACCGGGACTGGCCGCCTGTAGTGCTAGGTCTCGAAGAGATGCGGTGTTTTGAGCTGCACTGCTCTGAATATTCTTTTCTATTCAGAGTTGGATATAGGATTGTGTCTGCACCAGTATGGGGTCCTTGTTTGTTAAGTATTGGAATCTATTTTTTGAAGTCAGTTTAATGTGTAACCAATCAAACCTCTCATTTTTCTTTTGTTATTTACGGTTCTTAGATTCCACTCAGATCCACCAACATTGTACTTCAAGACTGTGAGCTATTTTCCAGGTTCACAGCACTCATATGTTGGCAGTAGTGGAGCTTCCATTCCATGTACTCAAATCAAAAAAGCAATACCACAAACTCTGTAAACTTGTAAACATTTTTGAAAGTTATATATGGTATGAAGACAAATTGTAATACTTTGTTTAAAAATTGGATTCATCAAATTACAACAAAAAAGTTACAGATATAGAATTATATTTCAGTTTTTCTAGGGTTTAAGCCTTGTGGAAATTGCAGTACCAGGAAACAGTATTGCAAAACCAAGGCATGCCAGTCTCTCCGTGCCTATTTTAAAGGGTTGCTTGAAATCTGTGAAACCTTACAAACCATTGCAGAAGTTTGATTAGCTCCTGTGAATGTATTGTTCCACATGCAAATAGCTCTTGAAATTTTTTAATGTTCATTGCATTTCTGTGCAGCTCTGCAGCAAACGAGACAATGGGCCTCATTTGCTTGCCCTTGCACCACTGGAGCGTCACTTTTAGCAACGCTCTGGTGGCTTAACGCTGCCTTGTAATTATGGGCCCCACTGAGGTAGTTTTTTGCACCCATACCTGTCTCTACCGTTGAGACATCTAAACCGTCTGCGAAACAGTGCAATGAGGAATTGGTAGCTTTGAAAAAGAGCTGCAAACATCTAGAGCATGTCTGGAGTAAAGGATTTCATCCCAATGATAAGGCGAACTACCAGAGGGCCCTCAAGGACTATCAGAAATGCATAATGGCTACTCGTGTAATTGTTATGCTGATATAATCGGGGCAGCGCAGAACTCTGCTATCAAGCCAAACAAGATGCTTTCTTTGGTGGCAAAAGTAACATCTGGGTCACTGGCTGATCCGGCAGCCCAGGAAATCTTGAAAAGGGGTATGCCTGTCATTGCACCCCTGCTTTGTGATCTCTTGAATAATTCCTTTGAGTTGGGTAGGGTTCCCCATTTCTGGAAGCACACCATGCTCATACCCCTCTTGAACAAACAAGGTTTGATTTTCTCCAAACCGGAAAATTTCAGGCCAATATCTCTGCTGCTGCTTACTTCTAAGGTGGTTGAAAAATGGGTGAATTGGTAGCTGGCTGACTTTATTTAGGAAAAAGATCTTCTCCACAGAACACAGTCTGGCTTTCGCCCCGCTCACAGTACTGAGTCAGAGCTATTATTAACCTCTGAGTCCAATCAACAAATTGTGTATGGGGGCACCACAACAGCGGACTTGTAATTATAACTTAGTGCTGCTTTTGATTTCGTATACCACTATATTTTGCTGCAACATCTGTGGAAGTGGCTGGCCTCCTTCCTTCAGGACAGAACATTTCAGGTGACAACAAGATCGTTTGGCCCGTATTTATACATTTTTAGCGCCGCATTTGCGTCGTTTTTTGACGCAAAAACGGCGCAAACTAGCAAAATACCATTGTATTTTGTAGGTTTGCGCCGTTTTGCGTCAAAAAGCGGCGCAAATGCGGCGCTAAAAAAAGTATAAGTGCGGGCCTTTGAATCTCAAGTCTTCCCATTGAAGCGGGGGTGCCTCAAAGGCTCTTCTCTGAGCCCAACATTATTCAATCTTTGTTTGTGCCCCCTGGTGGATATCATCGAGCGTCATGAGTTTATTATTACTTTGTACACTGATGATACTCAAATGATTAGCACTTTGTCTTGGGATGCTTCTGGGCAGGCCACATGTTTGGGGGCTTGCCTTGTGGAGGTGGGTCAGTGGAAGGGCATGAACTGTATGAAGCTTAATGCAGGGAAGACAGAGATGCTTATTGTGGTGAACCAGCCCTCTGTCTGGTCGTCTGCTTGGTTGCTTGAAGCACTTGGCCCTCTGCCTTCGCCCAAACTAGCAGTCAAGAATCCTGGCATTGTATTTATGCCAGTTTGACTTTTAATAACAAGATCACTGCCCCCAGCCAGCAAGTGATTTGGGATTTTAAAAGTTCTTAGTAAAATCCTCAGTTTTCTTCCTGAAGCAGCTAGGAGAACAGTGGTCCAGGCCTTGGTTATTTCAAGCCTGGACTATTGTAACATTCTTTATTTGGGGGTATCCCAATCACAATTGTGGAGACTTCAGAGGGTGCAGAATGCAGCTTCCCGGCTACTTCTGAATATTCCTACAAAAGCGTCCCTGGGTACAGCTCTAATAAAATTGCAGTGGCTTCCACTGGAGAAATGGCTCACCTTTAAAGCCATGAGCTTATGCCACAGGATCATGCGTAAGAAAGGCCCTCGCTATTTGCACCAGTTCTTGAAGCCTTACATTCTGGTGAGGAGCTTAAGAACTGCAAATTCATTTCTGGCAGCAGTTCCCAGGATCAAAAAGATATGGATGGGAGATGGTTCTTTTAGCTTCTTAGCAGCAAAACTTTGGAACGCCTTGCCTCTGTCAATCAGACAGGAACCCTCCGAACTTCTGTTTCGGAAAAGGTTAAAAACATGGTTGTTCAAGCCAGAGTTCTAACTGTCTGTTGCATGTGTGAGTGTAGGGGTTTGCATTTCTTGGGGGGCTGTGAGGTGGAGGTGCCTGGTAATGTGGGAGTGGTGGCTGTGTTTGTGGGTGTTGGGGTGGTGTCTGGGGATATGGTGTGTGTGTGGTAGCTGTGTTTGTGAGTGTGGGGGTATGGTGTGTGTAGTGGCTGTGTCTGTGGGTGTTGGGGTGGTGTCTGGGTGTTTGGTGTCTGTGAGTGTTGGGGTGGTGTATGGGGGTATGGTGTGTGTAGTGGCTGTGTCTGTGAGTGTTGGGGTGGTGTCTAGTGTGTAGGTCTGTGGGTGTTGGGTGATGTCTAGGCTTATGGTGTGTGGTGTCTGTGTCTGTGGGTGTTGGGGTGCTGTCTGGGAGTATGGTGGGTGTGGTGTGTGGGTCTGTGGGTCTGTGAGTGTTGGTGTGGTGTCTGTGGGTATGGTGGGTGTGGTGTGTGGGTCGGTGGGGGTGGTGTCTGTATGATTGGTGGGTGTTGTGGTGTGTTTGAGTGACTGTTGAGTGCTTGCATACTGGTGCATCTTTTGGTGCTTGTGTTTATGTGTGCTGCTCGTGGGTGTTGAGGTTGGTGTGTATGGATATACCTTTGTGCTTGGGAAAGGTGGGGATATAGGGGTAGGATTGTGGGGGGATGGAAGGCTGCCATCAGTGAGGAGGCCAGAGTCTGAAAAGATCTCTGTAGTCCAGATATGGCACGATGAATGCCTTCGAGGTACGCAACCATCTGCTGAAGCTGGCTTTCCTGCACGTGGATGGCATTCAGAATGGCAGTCTGACTCACAGAGATACAACCCAGGAAGTAAATAGCTTCCTCACTCAGTGCAGCAGGGGTAACGTGGGTAAGGAGTGAGGTGTCTGAGGCGAAGGAGACGCCCACCCTCTTGGGTGAGCAGGCACGGCCAAATGGGTGGGGAGCAATAGGGAGGGTAGAGATGGATTGAACAGGAGCAGGTTCTGATGGGTCTGCCACCACTAGGGAGAGGCCACTGGAGGAAGAATCTGAAGGTGATGATGTTGATCCTGTGTCCTCCGTGGCACTGGCCCCACCCTCTGGGCCACTGGGTCTCTTGGTGTTGGATGTCTCATGATTGGAGGTACTGTGCCAGCTGCGTCCCCACTTGGTTCAGCCCTGTCTACTCTGATTGCTTGTGTTGGTGCTGAAACTACAAAGATCACATGTGAACAACAGCTGTGATTAGCAAACATTACTATAATGTACAGTAGCCCCCAGCCACAAGCACCAGCAACGTGGCTCCAACATTTGTCACGCCATATGCATGCATACAGTTGCCCACAGGAAATTCAGAATCACAGCCAACTCAAATTGCATGGGTGACGTTGTGCAATCACAATACCCATGAAGCAAGTAGGAGACCTCTTCAACTTGTATGGCTTGGCTTATGTAGCATCCCTCAGTAACCTGTTATCACAAAGTAGTATGGCAATGCCAAGTTCAGTCTCCCAGATCCCACACAAGGTCATGCATCCAGCTAATATTCATTGGCCCATTACCACATCAGGATGAAAAGATGGTCAAATAATCCAGCCTGGTTGCAGAAAGAAGTACAGTAGCTGGAAGATGGTGACATTGAAACACCTGTGTCACACTGGAAAAAATCCACAATGGTCACTTCACTATATGTATATTGTCTAAATAGACTCATGGAGGTTGTATTAATGTTGCTTTGATAGATAACACATCTTGCACAAAAAAGTACACTGAAGACAAATTGAACAAAATGTCAGGGAGATATGTCTACAAATATTCACACCACAACTAATGAACTTGTCCAGGGAAATCACCTCTCTTGATTGGTACTGCTGAGAATACCCTACTCAGAACTCAGATTTAATAAGTAAAAGCCAATAGTCCTTTGAATGTTGTAGAGGCCCTGGGATTCTCAAGTACCTGTAGAAGGCATTTAAGATGTTGCTCTCTATGGGAAGGCACTTCACTGTCCCTTTTTGTCATGCAAACACAGATTTCCTTGAATGAATAGTTGTACACAACCACATATGATTCCCACATTACTGAAAGGCACTTTGCTAAACGATTCTACATCAATGGCATGAAAATGCACTTTGTGAGTAAAAACTGTGGTCCTACCTGTTGTTTCCTTCATTGCTTCTGCAATTGTACATGAAAAATTACATGGAGTGACGGGTGAGGGTATGTGTGAGCCACCAATCAATGGTGAGACACTCCTGTCTGCGGCACAACATGAACTGTAGCCCCATCACATATGTCCGATTCCAAACACTTGTTGGTATGCACACATATGTGAGGGAGTCAGACATCATCCCATGAAGACAGGTAGGCCATGCAAGAAACAGCAGTGAAAATGATATGGTAAAAGTGAAAGGTACACATGGTAACATGTAGGCACAAGGAATGACGGCAACAGTGATATCACCAAAATCATGTCACTGGACATTCTCTAATTACCAATGAAAAGTATTGATCTGGTACTGTGTCCAAAGAGCAATGTATGCTCTGTCACATGTATGATGTCCACCTTCAAATGTCAGACAGTAGTGAGGCACCAGCACTTGTGACACACTGAAGACAAGTGGCCTGTGAGGGGCAGATGCCAATATACTCACTTAACAGACATATGGCTAACTACAGTGCTCTATTACTTCATGATGTATGTTGTTGGAGCCGACACACTGAAGACAAGTGTTGGGTACAAATGACACTCACAACAACCAGCAACATGACCTAATTGATCACTGTACTCAGTCATGCATTGGCCCTGGAGAGTTAATTGGTTGTGGACTGTACACTGTTGTGTACTAGGTCACGGGGCCAATAGGCAAGGCACATCAGCATGCACCAACTTCCATACCTACACAAACAATTACTCATCTTGTGTGTCACACATGGCCCATCTACAATCTTTAGGGGGAGATGGCAGACTCTAACATTTCAACTTGGCAATGTAACAGGCAGGAATATGCACAAGACTCACTCCCTTGTAGCTGCTGTGTTCCCTTCAAATGCCCATCAAGCTCAGGGTAGACTACCACCAGAATGCAGGCCATAAGGGGGGTCAGGCTTTGATGTGCACCCTGCCAACATTGTGAGGACAGACGCAACTGAACCTCTGTAATCTTCTGGGCCTTGCGTCTCAGGTCCTCCCACCTCTTCCAACAGTGGGTTCTCTGAAAGCTGTGGACCCCCATGGTCCGTACCTACAGGGCGATGGCTCTCGAAATCCATTTCTTCTGATGGGATTGAGCTGGATGAATTGAAGAGACAAATCAAAAGGTTACAAATCTATTTTTTGGGCCAAAGGGTTGTGTCACACACATTTCAGATACACCAAGACTGTAATTGTCAACACCCCATAAGTGTAAAGCGCGCATGCAGATAAGTACAGGGACATGACAACACACTTTTGGGGTCATCTGCGGAATAACCTACTACCCTACTCATGGCCAACACTGACTAAGCAAGCCTACGATATAAGGAAGCCCATGCTCTAGCAACATGTATTGTGATGTGAGCCACAATGAAACACTACACACCATTGTGGTCTTCAGCAGGTTAAACTTCTTCGGCCTCAATGGACAGACACATTTATATCCAGCCTCATTGACTCAATGCATACAGTCCCTACAGGCAACTACCAAAGTACAGACTTCACTCTAAGACCTAAGTGACAATGAAAAGACTTCCATGGGTGGCACGTAAAGTCTCTTCCCTGTGCATGTGTGGACTTGTGGGCTACCCAATGTAAACTCATACCACTTCAGGGTGGGTTTGTGTGGTGTGTACATGTAGCACAGACCACACCTTTTACCATATGTAGCAATCCTACAGAGATGGCATCCAACATACTAAGGTATATTTGGTCTGATTGTTTGCATGTGTCAAAGTTAATGAGTCACATGTCATGCCACCTCCCCCCCGGAATCGACCAACTATCAGCACTGTTGGTTTGTCACTTGTGCAATATGCCAGTGCTGGACAAATATGACTTATGTAAAGGTAACAACAGATCTGTGGGAATAAGGGACCTGTCATTAGTCAATGACACACTTTGACAATGAGGCAAAACGCACATATGTATTAGATCAGGGAGTTAACACAGTACTCATTCCTAATGTATTCAATGTACAAAAACCTTCAAGCAAGTCTTGCCACTGGAAACTCATCTTGGATCTGCAGGTCTACAGGGAGTGGGCCTGGTCCCACAGTAACTCTACCCCAGCCTGGCCTATGTCTCTTACTGGAAGTGGCATTTGACAGGCCCTGGTCTCTGCAGGCTGAGCATACAGATCTATGCATAACACTTACATTTCCATCACTTCCATGCATGACAGTACATCATGTGCCCATCCTTTATGTGGATTGCAGCCTGTGTGGCACTCTGAAGGGAACAGTGAGTTTTGTATGGTTCTCATACACCAGTTTGGCAAGACCAGATGTGGGTTGAGTGATCTGTGGCACTATAAACATTGTTTACAAGATTCTCAAATGACTCAAACAGTATACATACACAGCTCATGCTGTGATGAACATATATGTCATTTGACATTTACAAACATCATATCCAAAGATATGTTATTGATTGGCTGCACAGCCTCCTTGCCTAGATATATGACTGCAACACAAGGAGATTTTTAAGCTTGATCACACATCATCCTTATCACAAATACACAGACTACTTGTCTCCATTACCTGCAGCTTGTACATCCCATGTATGGCACACAAAATGTGGCAAAAGGCACCCAAGAAGTCTCACTGGCACACACAGGCACATTGTAGCCTATGAGGAAGGAAAGGATGGTGCCAGCAGAGTCAAATATGTCTATGAGGTTTTTACCTCTGGTGAGCCATAGAGCTGACCATACAGAGGAAGGACTTCCTCAACAAGTTTCTCCAGCTCCTCAGGAAAGAAGGCAGGGGCCCTTTCACCTGCTTGGCCTGGCATGATTGCTCCTAGAGGTGGCACACAGCAGCTGAAGTGGTGGAGGTGTTAAAGGCAGCAGTGTCAGGAGTCAAGTGAGTCAATTTGTAAAACGCGGCATACGTGTATGCCATGCATGCAGTCATCACCGCCACAGGGCCAGCCGTTGGCCCGCAACTGTCACAGGCAACAACTTTAGCCTATGGCTGTGTCTGCCTTGGTTGATACTGCCCACCGCATGGTCAACTTCCGCCGCCTGCCGCGGGCAGTTCCAAATGCCCAGTGAAGTAGGCAAGGCAGTTGGAAATACAGTATTGGGTCCAGATAAATGCATCACAACATCACTATATGTGTCTGATCATCACAAACATTCTAAAGATGCCTTGTTTTGTGGGTTCTACTACACAATAGCCAGTGTAGTGTGTTGCTGGTCACAGATGGCATAAAACAGCGGTTCCCGGTTCAGCGCAGGTGACAGTATTTTTGGTGGTCAGAACAGACTGTTACATTTTGAGGGGCACACAAGGAGCAGATAGTTGGGTGATGCCCTATTCAATATCATTGACATATGTGTAGACAGCCATGGGGGTCACATTTAGCCCTTAAGAGTAGACAGCTTTGATGTGTAATGGGTGTAATGTTTTTCCAGTCATTCCTGCTTTGTCACATGAATTTGGTCCTATTCATCATGTATGTTGGTGTGGACACAGTGACTAATGCTTCAACTCATTTAATGCCACAAATAGGTACCCTGGGAGAAGGAGGAGGTAACAAGCTCCAGTGTACCGTACATTGCCAGACCATCAAACCATGGAAGAACGTCACATTCTCAAACAGTTCCGTCTGAATCAGCAAACTATTGTGGATTTCTGTTGTCAGTTGGAGCCAGAACTAATGCCTGAAAACACAAATTCAACATGTATACCACCCATTGTGAGACTCATGGCAGTTTTACACTTCCTGGCCACAGGGTCCTTCCAGTAAACAGTGGCCATATCTGCTGGTATGTCACAACCTATGTCCAGTGGTGTTTTAAAAAACGTTCTCTCAGTAATGATGAAACACACTGACAGCTATCTCATGTTCCCCAGACATGAGGATTTAGCCAATCTGAAGGCTGATTTGTTTTGGTCATCTCCCACATTTGGTGGGAGCCATTGATGGAACACATATTACCTTTGTGCCACCGTCGGCCAGTGAACAGGTCTATCAAAACAGGAAGAACTTCCATTCAATCAATGTGCAAGTTGTCTGCTTGTCAGATCTCTACATGTTAAACGTCTGTGCCCGATTCCCTGGTTCAGCCCATGATTCCTTTGTAATGCAGAACAGCACCATACCCGAGCTGATGTCACAACTGCAACAAGAAAGGGCCTGGCTGATAAATCACATCTGTCCTGATTATGTGTGTGCAATGTCAGGTGCTACAACCATGAAGTGTGTGACTCATTGTGGCACTTATGTCTCATTCCAAAACAGGAGACTCAGCATACCCAAACAGTCCTTGGTTGTTAACATGGCTGAGGAATCCAACTACGCTAGGGGGCGTCCACTTCAGTGAGGTCCATGGAAGAACACAGAGGGCAGTGGAGCGGGCTTTTGGGCTCCTGAAGTCCAGATTTTGCTTTCTGGACAAGACAGTAGGAGCTCTCCTCTAGTCACCCGTGAAGGTGTGTCAGATCATCGTGGCGTGCTGTATGCTCCATAACATTGCCCTGCGGAACAATATCCGGGGGGAGCCAGAGGTGCCACCGGGTGAGAATCCTGGAATGCAAAATGAAGATGATAGTGGTGAAGAGGAAGGAGCTCACTTGCAACAAGATCTCATTGACAGCTTCTTCGCATGACTGTAATTATGTCATGAGATGTCATGACTGATTGTACAATGAACTGTAGTTTTGATAATGTGTGGAGTATATTTATTGAAATAATTAGGGAGATGATGCTCATGCAAAATATGCAAAAGGGTGTTTGATAAGCAAGCTTTTGACACATTCACGTTTTGATGACGTTTCTTTATCTGCGTCTGTATTTTCTCATGGACTTTGTTCTCAAGACGTTTGCTATGTGACTTGTGTCATACGTATGGTTTCATAACTATACTCCTTGATTTGTTCTTTGTTCAGGTACCTTCACCTTGAGACCTTCATTTGGGCATTTCAGAGAAGTGACATTGGCAAGTACGTTGTGTTGTTGGGACATAGAAAGTGGACATAGTTTGTTCCTGGGAATGTTTATCATAGACTTTGGGTGCAGACAGCCTGTGTCAAGACAGCTTGCACAGTGATAGGATGGAAGTGCAGAAGACTTCTTTCGACTTGTTTGTTGTTGAGTGGTGGCCATGATGCATTATGTATGTCATCATGTGGTGAGTGAAAATGTTGAAGTAGGCCAATTCAGGTCAGTTCCCCTTTACATTGGCTAAACAGTCTTTCTGTTTGAACTGGGTGTAGCTGTTAATCTGTTTAATCATTGTAGGCCAATGTGCCTGTGGCACATCACTGATAATTATTTATGTCATACCACCAGATGCAGAAGCACTGGATTTTAATGACCTTGTGATCATGAACTGTTGTACTACCATATTTCTGGGTATTGCATCCTATGAGGTGGGCTTCCTTTTGAGAGCTATGGGATATGGCTCCAGCTGATGACATCAACCACATCCAATTTCTGCCTATGTAACAGGACACTGTCTGATATGTCCATTCTTACAATGTTCTGGGGGTCTGTACCAGTATATTTTGTGGTTTACGCAGTCTTATAAGTTCATGTCTCAATTTCATTGTTACTGACATCTTGACAGCTGTTAGAAATGGCCTTTCTGCAGGGTCACTCCCAAACGTTTTGCCTTCCTCCTCTTCTTTTTCTGACCTCAGTTTTGCTGGCTTTAGTACTCTGGACACTTTACAACTGCTAACCAGTACTAAAATGCAAGTCAACGCAG
Organism: Pleurodeles waltl; assembly: GCF_031143425.1. Classification (NCBI taxonomy): domain Eukaryota; kingdom Metazoa; phylum Chordata; class Amphibia; order Caudata; family Salamandridae; genus Pleurodeles; species Pleurodeles waltl. Next base: position 1,271,881,124 of record NC_090447.1, on the reverse strand, counting down.
TCTATTCCTCCTGCTTCAACATCCTCTGCATGCTTCGGAAGATCTACAAATGGACCCCCACTGGAACCAGAAGGACGGTCACCCAAGCCCTCGTAAGCAGCAGACTGGATTACGGCAACGGCCTCTACGCAGAAACGACGGCCAAGCTCCAGAAAAGACTGCAACTCATACAGAACACCTCTGAACACCTCATCCTGGAATCCCTCGTCACAGCCACATCACATCCCACCTGAGAGACCTGCACTGGCTCCCCGTCAACAAGAGAATCACATTCAAACCCCTTACCCACGCTCACCAGGTACTGCACAACAGCGGACCAGAATACCTCAATAGACGGCTCTCCTTCTACACTCAGACCCGACAGCTTCGCTCCGCTGACCTTGCCCTACTACCGTCCCACGCATCCACAGAACAACCGCCGGTGGCAGATCGTTCTCCCACCTCGCCGCCAAGACGTGGAACACTCTTCCCATCCACCTGCGACAGACACAGGACCTACTTACCTTCAGGAGACACATCAAGATTTGACTGTTTGAGCAGTAGCAGTTCCCCTCAGCGACTTGAGACCCTCACAGATGAGTAGTGCGCTTTACAAATGCTTTGATTGATTGATTGATTGATTGATTGATGTGCATGTGCTCTCTCCCTAACAACCTGGTAACATTGGCTCATACCCAATTGGCTATTTAATTTACTTGCAAATCCCTAGTAGAGTGCATTACATTTCCTGGGGCCTGTAAATTCAATGCTACTAGTGGGCTCCTGCATTGGCTGTGCCACCCACATAAGTAGCCCCTTACCTGTGTCTCAGGCCTGCCCTTGCAAGGCCTGTATGTGCAGTCTTACTGCCACTTTGACTTGGCATTTAAAAGTACTTGCCAATCCTTAAACTCCCCTTTTTCTACATATGTCACTCCTAAAGTAGGCCCTAGGTAACCCATAGGGAAGGGTTCTATGTATGTAAAAGGCAGGACATGTACATGTGTGCTTTCTATGTCCTGGTGGTGTAAAACTCCTAAATTAATTTTCCACTACTGTGAGGTCTGCTCCTTTCACAGGCTAGCATTAGGGTTACCCTCATATGCTGTTTGAGTGGCAGATTCTAATCAGAAAAGGGTAAACAGGTCATATTTGGTATGGCCAGAACGGTAATAGAAAATCCTGCTTATTGATGAGGTTGGATTTTACATTACTATTTTAGAAATGCCACTTTTAGAAAGTGAGCATGTCTGTGCACTCAAAATCCATCTCTGCCTTACAGCCTGTCTCCAATCTACGTCTGGCTGGGCTGGTTGACAGCTCCCTTGTGTATTTCACCCAGAAAACCACAAACACAGAATACTCGGTCACACCTGCACTCATCTGCATACTGAATAGGTCTTCCTGGGCTGGGAGTTTAGAGGGCCTGACATTTACATTTCAAAGGCTAGTGGCCTGCCCTCACACAATGGACTGCCAAACCCTATACTGGGACCCTGGCAGACAGACCTGTAATAAAAGGGGAACTTGTACACTTCAAAACCACTCTTTGAAGTCTCCCCCACTTCAAAGGCATTTTTGGGTATATAAACTGGGTCCCTGCCCCCACCAAATCAGACACTTCCTGGGACAGACACTCTGAACCAGATCCTGCAACCTGTCAAGAAGTGCTGCCTGGATGCCCAAAGGACTCACCTGGGCCGCTTTGCTGTGAAGGACTGCTGCCTTGCTGTTGCCCTGCTGTCTTGCTGGCCTCTGACTCAGCTGAGAAGTGCTCTCCAAGGGCTAGGATTGACCTTGCCACCTGTTCCTGAAGTCTCAGGGCAAAAAAGACTTACCCTCTTCAAGGAAACTCCTTGTGTAACGAAAATCGAATTACAGCCTGCCCTGTGGTGAGAACATCTCTAAACCGGAACGACGCAGCCCAGCTCCCCGAGTGGAGATCGACACAGTGCCTGCGTTGCGATTGGAACTTCGACGCACAGCCATACTGGATCAACGCATCGCCAAGCTGGATTGATGCAGCCCAACTTCCTTTGTGAGGAATCAACGCAGTGTCTGCGGGGAGACAGAAACTCCAACGCACCACCATACCAGATCGAAGCATCACCTGTGACTTTGCTCCACATGCCCAGGATTTCCACGCATCGTCCCTGGCCATCAAAAGACCCTGCATCGCAGTGAGGATCCAAGACTGCACACCGTAAATCGACACAAAGTCCTTGCAGGGTGGAGAGAATCAATGCATCATCTGTGCTGTGTCGGTAAATCCCACGCACACTTTCCTTTTTCTATGCATCTCCTCCTCTGCGGTCTTCGTGCATGTAATTTTGACGCAAACCAAGTACTTTGTGCACACAAGAGACAATTACTGATTTAGAAGACCTTAAGACTCTTCTTATCATTGCAAAAGTGATATTTCAATTCATGCTTATCAAATCTGAATTGTTTTGACCTTAATTTAATCAGATAAATATCTTCTATTTTTCTAAACCTGTGTGGTGTATTTTTGTGTGTTTTCACAGTGTTATTGCAAGATTTATTGCAAAAATACTTTACGCTTTGCCTTGTAAGTTAAGCCTCACTGCTCCTTGGCAGGCTACCAGAGGGTGGGCACAGGAGAATTTAGATTGTGTGTGACTTACCCTGACTAGAGTGAGGGTGCTTGCTTGGACAGGGGGTAACCTGACTGCCAACCAAAGACCCCATTTCTAACAAAAGCCTATATACTGAACAATGTAATAAAATCTCTTCTGCAACAAGGCACTTGTATGTATGTATGTATTAGAGTGTAATGGTTGTAATCCTGAGCTGGACACTGTGTACATGCAAAGTATCCATGCTTGCACAAGTAGCTTGCATCTTAATTGTGTGGTTCATATGGCCTTAGATATCTAAATAGCTGAAGGTGAAATTTAACACAGCAGACAATGAGTTTGTGATGGGTGTAATTATTACAATGATCATGCAGAAAAGTAAAATTGGGACAGAAAGAAACACAAATCTAAAGCGAAGGGGTCAGACATGGTGAATTGAATCATTGGAGTGGATGCCACACCTTTGGAAGTCCAGAGTACTCCTCCCATTGAAACTGGAATGTGGTTCAGGATCAGTACAGAGTGTATGTGTAGAACACAAAGGAGGACATTAAGGAAGAGGTATCTAGCTGGCAGTGGTGGGTTTTCTGCCATCCACAACTTGTGGATTCTTGCATGGACAAACCTGCTTCCCTTCCTGTGGCTGCCATGGATGTACTTGGTCTAGAGGTATTTTGGCCACAGGAATTGGAAGATAGTGGTGGAAAAGCTCTGCTCTGGGTTGTGTGGATGTCCCTCAGCTCCACTGTTAGGGTGCTCATGTTGTCATTATGTGCATCCAATTCTGTATTCATGTTCCTCTACAGCTGCTTCATAGGCGGTTATGTAGCCATGTCGGTTGTACAGCCGCTGCGGATTCGGCTTCTGAGAACAGCCGATCGTGGCTACATTGTTGCCGTGGTGACATCTGTTTTAATTTCCTTGCGAAGCGTAGCAGCATGCTCAGGAGTTGCCTGCCTCCGTCACCTGGGATGAGACCTGGGAGCCATCTCAGGTGGTCTACACTGTTCGTTTTATTCTGGTTATGTATTAGTATTCACACTTCTTATTTTGTAGGATTGCTTTTGTCGGTTTCTCCTGCCAGGTAGGGAAGCCTACCAGCAGGGAGTGCCACTGCTGCATTACAGTTTTGTTTTAGTTGCCCCCCCTGGTCTTGAGAAGTCCTATTTAGCCATGTAAGCTGTGTGGCTGCGCAGCAGCTGTGCTCAGCTGGTATGCCCCTGGCGTGCCAAAGGCATGCCCAAGGGAAGCTGTCCCTGGTTGTCCTGGTTCTGCCCCTTTGCAATACACTTTGGTGGAGTTAAGGAAATTGGCCCCTTCCATCCCTACTGACCCATGTCAGGTCTTGGGTCCAATGCAAGCCTGTTGTGGTAAGTGTGGCTTCACCTTTCAGACCTTATGGACACCTACGACTGTGGAGACTAAGGTGCCTAAGTCCTCCCATATGGCACACTTTTACTCTATGAATTGCTGTTCACTAGTGAAACTTAAACTTGAGTTATTTGATTTCCTCACTGACTATTCATCGGACACCATTTTCTTATCACCAGACATGCTTGCAGCCTTACCTATGGGATACCCAATTGTTAGCAGAGTAATAAAAAAATAATAGCGATCTTACCTCAGAGGGGGGGTAAGATCACTATTATTTTTAAGCAAGAGCACCTTTTGGGTGGTTTCTATTGAGGGCTGTGAGGCTGCTTTCTTTTCACTGGTGTGATCCAGCAATTTCACGGTAGCAGGATTCCTTTATATATCATCCTCTGGGCCTGGCCACAGATTTTGCAGTTTCCCTTGCAGCCATCCTACCAGCTTCCGTTTTGGGATAAGTAAATTTCACAATTGTTGGAGACCTCAATCTCCACTTTGAGGACAGTGAGTGCCAAACGGCAGCTGCCTTGATGGCTGACTTAGAAGCTCTGCAGCTAGCACAACTGGTACATGCACCTATGCATAAATTGGGACATATTTTGGACCCCATTTTTTCAAATATAGTCAAGTTAGTGATGGATTCTCCCCTCCCTCTTCTTTGGGCAGATCATTTTGCATTCTTTTCATATCCATTTTGGCACACCACCTCCTCTACCGGTCTCTGGGCAACCAGTTAAAACAAGGAAATGGGCTAAGGTGACTCAGCACTTTTTCCCCATGCGCTAGAAGCTCAATGCCCTGTATTATCAGACTGTAAAACACAGCTGATTAACAACTAGCAGACTGGATAAAGGGTGCATTGGACCATGTAGCACAGCAGGTCAATTGCACTATGAGAAGAATGAAGCTCTCAGCAGCCTGATTTAGTGTGGAGCTAGCTGTACTAAAAAAGAACTGTAAACACTTTGAATGGGTTTGGTACAGAAAGTATGATCCCACTGAGAAGGCTACTTACTTGACAACTCTGAAGAGTTGCCATAGGCATATTAGAACAACACATCATGAATACTACCCCACTAAACTTGAGATGGCTCAGAATTCCTCTCTCAAACTTTTTGCGATAGTGAAGTCATTACCCTCTCTTAACCGGGTGCCGGCAGTTCCTCCGCCATCAGAAGAACGTTTCAGTGCTCTGGCTCAATATTTTTATGACAAAGTGGCAACGATTTATTCTACTTTTCCAAAGGAGGTAAGAGATGATCCCTGTCTTTAAGTCTGGTTTAAGTCTGCGGGAGACAATGTGGGACTCTCCAGCTTTAAACTTATTTCTGTGGAGAACCTAACCCCTCTTTTAGCATCTGCTAAATCAGGGGCCCTACAGACCCTACCTCCCCAGCCATTTTGGAGCAAGGGATGGAGGTGTTGGCTCCCACAATAGGGGAACTGCTTAAAAACTCTTTTAGGTCTGGGTTGATTCTCCATTCTTGGAAACATGCCATCATAGTGCAGCTTTTTAAGATACCACTATTGGACCCTACAAAACCAGAAAACTTTAGACCTGTGTCGATGCTTCCCTTTGTTTTCAAAGTGGGAGAAAAATATGTAAACTTACAACTTTCCACCTTCATGGAGGAGAGAGATCTCCTCCATAAGTCCCAATCAGGATTTCAGCCACAGTATAACACTGAGCCAGCTTTGTTGCTTGCCTCTGAGACCATCCAGCAGGTGGTGGGCAGAGGAGACAGGACTGCCTAGTTGCTGTTGAACCTCAGAGCAGCCTTTCATACAGTGTCCCACAGCCTCCATCTTGAGCGGCTGTGAAATTGTGGGATAGGTGACAAAGCGTTGCTGTGGTTCACTAGACCTTTCAGGTGGCTCAAAGACCCTGCTGCTCCAAGGTGTTTCCAGCTACGTCAGGGGGCACCACAGGACTTGTCTCTGAAACCTCCTCTCTTCAGTCTGTACATGCACCCCCTGGCCAATATCATTGAGTGTTACAGCTTTAACTTTGTATCGTATGCTGATGATACACAATTGATTATCACTCTTTCCCAGGAGACCGATAACACAGCAGCTCTTTTGAGATCGTGCCTGTCGGAATTCCTAAGTGGATAAGCCTCAGTGCCTTAAACTTAACACTGGGTAAACTGAGGTCCTCATGTTCGGCATGGGACCTAGTGGCCTGCCTCGTTGGGGCCACTACCTGTACCCAAGCCTAAAGCTGAGAATCTAGCCATTTGACTCAAGGCTGTTATTTGACAATCAAATTACGAGCCTGGCGGGTCAATGTCTTGGGATTGTAAGATCCTTAAAAAGATCTTGCACTTTCTACCAGAAGTAGCTAGGAAGACAGTACTCCAGTTGTTAGTGATATCTAGACTGAACTATTGCAATCTTTTATACATGGGGGTCTCCCATTCTTGCCTGAAAAGATTGCAGTAGGTGCAGAACATGGCACCCCGGCTGTTGCTGAAATAAGTGAGAAAGGCCCATATGGCCCCAGCCCTGGCACAAGGGCACTTCCTTCAAAGGAAAGGGTCTCCTTTAAAGCCATGTGCTATTGCCATAGAATCCTCAATAAAAAAGGCCCCCGATATCTGCACTCTGTAGTTAAACCACACCTCCCTAGAAGAAATTTGAGATCAGTTGGAGCCTCCTTGGCCTGTATTCCCACCGTTAAAAAGGTGTGTATCAGTGGCACTTTCTTTGGTGTTTTGGCCGCTAAAATGTGGAACTCTCTTCCCTTATCACTCAGGCAAGAGTCCTCTCAGTTAGCTTTCCAGAAGAATCTGAAAACCTGGTTCTTTAGGCGCATGTAACTGAGCCTGATGTGGCTTCTTCGAGCTGAATCTCTGGAACGATTCCTACAGCGCAGGGACACCTCTAGCGAGGTAGCTATGTGCTCTGTAAGTCACCTCATTATTTATTATTATTATTTCTTGGAGTTCTGTTAACACCTGGCCTATTATACCCTGGTACTCCTGGTAGACCCCCAAGATGTGGCTGATGATATCCTGGTTGACAGCAGCCCCAGTGGCCTCACTCCACTGGGCCACAGCATCCCTCCCACACACCCTACCTCAATGAGCCTGTGCCGTTGGCACAAGGTGTCCTCTCAAACTGAGTCCTGGACCTTCATTGTAAAGAGTGTTGAGATGCACCTCAGAATCCAGGACAGGGGGCACAAAATGATTGAAACGGTTCTAGGCTCACAGGTTGGGAGGGTACACTGTTGCCTGTGACGTTGATGCAAAATGGCTGGGAGGTGTTGTTGTGGGCACTGTGAGACTTACTGTTGCCGTCTGACGAGGTTGCCCAGATGGGTCAGGACCAGACTCCACGTCCTCAAGTCTAGGAGTGTTGTCATCACTGACGGCTGCATCCAGGGGTGGAGCGGGAGTCTGTTCAGTGGACGAAGTGTGACCAGTGGCTGTGGCAGTTCGACCTGTTGGTGAAGGAAGTACATTGTTACTGGTTGAAGTGTGACATCTACTGCCAAAGGTTTTGTGTTACAGTAAGCAGAGACATTTGACATTCTTAAGTGTTAGGTTAGCCTATTGTGCCATGTTACCATGGTATTGGAGTATTTGACATGACTTGGGTGAAGCTTGTCTAAACTATTAGACTCGAGCAGCTCATTAGATATGCTGATCAGTTACCCTTTGGATGATGGAATGCACATGACAGCTAACCAACAGTGAAGCCAACGCAGTAGAGAGCCAGCATGTGCCTTTGACCATTTGGAGGTCTAGTTGAATGAGATACAGGCAAACACACAACTTTGTTGTATATTTAACTGCAGTCATCATATGTGCAGTGTTATATTAATGTGTTTGCTGCTGCTACCAATTTGGTGATGCAGCTTAAGGCATTAGGAATACTTGGTGTACACACTTGGTAAGTAGTCATTCCTCTCCTCAACAGTTTAATTGTGGGATAGCAGGTCAAGATGGAGCTAGGTAGACAGACACACCTCTGAGTTGAGCATGATCTGTATATTGCTGACTCCCAGGTGATTATACTTCACTTGAGAGTTAACAAACAGGTGTATTTGGGCAAGTGAACACTGGGCTGGTGGTTGGAGTTAAAGAAACAGGGCCTCCTGGCCTTAGCAGTCAGGTCGATCCCTCTATTTCACACACTTGACAAATGGTATCTATCCTCCTAGGTGAGTACACTTCAATTGAGAGTTAACAAACAGAGGTATGTGGGCAAGTGAACACTGGGCTGGTGGATGGGGTTACTGAAACAGGGCCTCCTGGGAGTTGCAGTCAGGTCACTCCCTCTACTTCACACACTTGCCAAATGGTATCCTCACATGTGAGTACACTTCAATCAAGAGTAAAGAAACAGGGTATTTGGGCCAGTGAACACTGGGCTAGTGGTTGGAGTTACTGAAACAGGGCCTCTTAACTTTAGCAGTCAAGTCATTCCCTCTACTTCACACACTTGGCAAATGGTATCCTTCCAAGTGAGTACAATTCAATTGAAAGATAACAAACAGGTGTATTTGGGCAAATGAACTCTGGGCTGGTGGTTGGAGTTACAGAAACAGGGCCTTTAGGCCTTAGCAGTCAGGTCACTCCCTCTACTTCTCACACTTGACAAATGGTATCCTCACAGGTGAGTACATTTTAATTAAGAGTTAACAAACAGGGGTATTTGGGCAGTGGACATTGGGTTGGTGGTTGTAGTTACTGAAAAAAGGGCTTGCTGGCCTTATTAGTCAGGTCTCTCCCTCCACTTCACACACTTGACAAATGGTATCCTCCCAGGTGAGTACACATCAAATGAGAAATAACAAACAGGGTTATTTGGGCAAGTGAACACTGGGCTGGTGGTTGGCGTTACTGAAACAGGGCCTCCTGGCCTTAGCAGTCAGGTCACTCCCTCTACTTCACACACTTGACAAATGGTATCCTCCCAGGTGAGTATACTTCAATTTAAAGTTAACAAACAGGTTCATTTGGGCAAGTGAACACTGGGCTGGTGGTTGGAGCTACTGAAACAGGGTCTCCTGGGAGTTGCAGTCAGGTCACTCTCTCTACTTACAAACACTTGCCAAATATTATGTCTTACCTATCTGTTGCCAGACTGCTTTTAGGTTGGAACATACATTTACATGTTGAGACATGCCATGAGTCCTGGGAAGATTTTTTTATATTGAAAGACTTACAGGCACCATTTCGACTTATGGCATGTGATGGGCCTTGGTAGCTGTGATGCTGGGTCAAACAATACACATTGACAGTGTTACATCTCAGGTACTCTGTTTTGAATGTTGGTGAAGTACATTAACAACACAGTGGCAAAAGCTGAGCTGTGAGCATGCAAGACACTGAAGTTATTCAACAGTTTTCGTGTTGTAACTTACCAGACTCCACTCCCCAAGGTATTCCTGTCAAGTCCTCAGGAGGCAGATGGCTAAGACCTTCTCCTTACAGAGAAAGAGTTGTAATGGGACACTGTGAGGGCCACCACAAGTCTTGTTGGCCTCCATCTGTTGCCTGGAGACTGGGGAACGCACCTTGCCCCTCAGGTCGTTCCACCTCTTCCTAATATCCTCCTTTGTGTGCAACGTGGCACCTACAGCATTCACTCTGTTGATAATCCTTTGCCACATTTCTGTTTTCTGACTGAGAGGAGTATGCTGGACTTGGGCTCCAAACAAGTGTGGCACTATTCTTATGATTTCATACACAATGACTCAACTCATCTTCAGAAAAACAGGGATTTTTTGGCACATGACATGGTTGAAAATTAAAGTGTGTGGCAGGGACTTGGTAAACTAGGCAAGTGAAATAGGGAGTGAATGGACAACAGTGTGTGCAAGGTGTTACATGGGGTGGTGAAAAAAAGGGGTGCCTCATCTATCAGTATTATCAAAACAGTGGCCTCTGGTGTCTTTCTTGCAGGGGAGATGCAAAGGATTGTAGTCTGTGAAGGGATATGTTTTTTGTAATGTGAGTTGCAGGTGTGTCCACTGGGCCAATGTGCGTCACTGTGTTGTATTTTAATTAATTCAATGGGCACTTGTCTGTTGCATTCCTGAACATGTGTCACAGCAGTCGACTGGTGCAGACTTACTGTCTCAAGGGGACCACCAAGTCCATTGTGTGTTTGTAATAGGCTCGATGGTTGGGTGTGGAGCTGATGGTGCTGGAGGTCGGACGGCCAAGATGGCATACCACCACACCGCTGGGGTTCTGCATTTTAGCTTGGGAGGTGGCGGTTCTGCCTGTATACATTGTAATACGGCAGGCTGGTGACTGCCTGTGGAGCGGTCTTTTTGGGCCCGCCAACAGGGCGGTCTGGCGGTCTGACTGCCAAACTCGTAATTGGGCTCTTTGGGCCCAATTTAGAACTTGGCGGATGGAATACCCAGTCACAAGCATGACAGATATCCCATCCACTGTATTACTATCCCTATAGAATACAATGGGATCGTAATACAGCGGACGGAATATCTGCCACGTTTGTGATGTATATTCCACTCCACCAAGTTCTAAATCATGCCCGTAGCGCATGAAAATCACTACACTGGGAACCTAAATATATTCCTGGATGGAAACAAAGGTCATTGATTAAAAGTTAATAAAGCTCTGATTAGTGGGTGAAAACATAACAGCACAAGGTTGTCCTCTATACAAATTATAACTAAAAAGGATTTGCAGTTTAGAAAAGGCTAATCCATAAAGATGTCTTCCTTCTTGACTTAGGAATGTCCGGCCCTCAGCATGGAATGCCACAAAATATGACAGGAGGATCACAAAATTCACTTACAGGTAGAAGGTGCTGTCACATCTAAAAAGGCTGCCACTTGGGATCATGAATATTGAACCTAACTGGTGTGGATGAAAGGTAGAGCACATCAAAGCTGGCTGTGGAGGATACATAGCAACTGCAAGTGCCGCAGAGATGAAAGTGTGCAAGTCCGATAATTCACTCTAGGGTAAAACAAAGCAAGAGAAAAAGAGATACTTCCCTCTAAAGAGCTGATATTAGCTGATGGATGCCCATATGGACAGAGTAACTTAGGTGATACAGTTTTTAACAGGAAAAACTGGGGTTCATTTTAGGCACAACGTGGAACTTGCCTGAAATAGCAGATGGGACCGTGCAGTAGGAAACATCTAACCCTACGTTATGCTTTCTATAGAGACCTTAAGTTGAGGTCTTAGACTGGATCTAACTATTCCTAACAAGAAAAAGAGCATAAGGAAATAGATCTACCAAGGACCACGTCCTTTGGTCCAATTTACAGCCAGGACAATGCATATGTTATAAAGTTCTCTAAAGTTAACAATTTAGCTATGGGATAACTTTTTCTAGAGTGATCCGTCATCTTTGCTACAACCATCTTCCCTCACAAGAATGCTTACATTGCGAACATTCAATTTATAGCCTCAACTCGAGAGCACGACGGGCTAAATGATGTGGGCAAAACACCTGTTTTTAAAAGGAACATTCCACCCAATATGTTTGTTTGGGCATCTAAGAGGCCTACAGTCATCCAGTAAATTGGGTAACGTTTTTCCAGTTTCAATAGTGGAAAGTTAAAAGTGTCAGTAGCTCTCTTGCCTCCTCCTTGATATTCACTAGTGCATTTCAAGTGGAAGAGAGGCACAAGCTACTTTGTTACTGGATGTGCTCTATTAAGTGCCTAATGTAAAGCAACAAAGTATCATGAAAAACTAAAATTGATGGCGGATTCTATGATTTTGTGTGGTGGGCCATTCAATGCAGAAAATACTTTCTGGATGGATCTTCGCTTAACTTATCACTGGCAAAAATGGATCTAGTTCAACAGGAAGGTGGTCTACTAGCAAGAGGCATGAATGATCAAGGCCATTTGGGGGTTTTAATAAGGGAATCAAGGTATTGACATATGATTTGAAGCCTTCTCTGTGACAAAAAATCAAGGAAAAGTGCAAGACAACGTCACAGTACTCACAGACAAGTCAGATCCAGATCTGTCTGACTTCTCTACCTCTCAAGCTGCTCCCACTTTCCTTCTCAGTTCTCCAAAAGTGCTGTGAACTCAATGAGTACTCCTCGTCTGATCATTTCTTCCTCAGGGCCCACCCTTCCCACAAATCCCTCCCACAGGCTCTTCACCACAATTATTACTGCTCTGCAGCTGTCAAAACACTCAACTTCAGCTCCTTCTCTACTCACTCTCATCCACTTGGAGCACCACTCCTCTACAGCGGGTCACAACAAACGCCATCTCAGATACTTACAGAACTTAACTACACAGTACTGGCCCTTGCCCACAGAAGCTCAGCTCAACTAAGAACACTATCAAAACCACTTTCCATTAACCTATAGATGTCAACAGTACTTCCAATCAATTTTTTTTCTGCTACCCACCCTCAATCCAGATCTCAGTTTATCAGCGAGAAAAATATGTACCCCGATCAACACCAACTACTCTCTCCCTCATCCATACACACCAAACCCTCACTCTCTAAGACATCTAAATAGTTATTGTTGTGTTTTAAGAAATCCAATTAAAAGAAAAACAGCACATATCAACAACCACCTAAAATGTTGGATATACAAATTACCCCGTATTTGTCCCAGCCTCACCTGTCCTTCCCATTTTAAGCACCTCTAAAAACGAGTGGATTTGCATCCATCAAAGATTGCCCACAATTTGCTTCTCCCTTTCCTGACACAGAATAAGCTACACTTTATTATAATCTGAACTTTTGCAGTAATAGACCATATTCTGAAGATTATGTTTTTCAACAGAGTAACTTTGAGCCCTGAGAAAGCCCCAGTCTAACAATCATTGTAACGGGGCAAAACACATGTTGGCTACATTCAATTGGTATAAAAAAAGTCTGCAAAGATCATGGCAATGAATAAAAGAAACTTGAAAATAACAACACTGGCCCATCAGTGAATCTCTCTCTGATGCACTTGGGATACATAAGAGTACACAAGAAACCATCAGGAGGATTCAGTATCCCCTAATTTTCGGAAAATCTGATACCCATTAAAAAATACACAGGTTACCTACGAGGGTTCGTGAGCCCAACAAAAGCCCCCCGGAGTGTCACCAGTGTTTCCCAACACAAAATAAAAAAACAAACAAAAGGAAAAAACTATTGAAAGGCCTAATGGAAGGGATTGAGAGAGATGGCCCCGTGACTAGTCACAAATGTTTGTACAGTGTAACTTAATTTGCTTTTCACATACTTCTGCTTGACTAGCCAGTACATTATAATTAGGGCTCCTGGACAAATGGTATTTATAGTTTGCCAGTTCTGTCTGTAGTTGCACATATTTATTTTTACTCTCTTGTCGCTTAGCATTAATTAAGCAATTCATAATTTACCCATTAAAGACACAAACATAATATAAAAATACAGTCAATATAGCCAGCATCACAAAACATGACACAACCCTATAAGAATTTTACACAATGTTAAAAGATCCTGATATATATAAAAACGTATCTATAAAACAGCAGGCGAAAAAAGAAAAAGAAAAAAAGATCCATCATAAAACATGCCTCATAAGGCTCATTCAAATGGCACACTGTAGATACTTCGCTGCTGTCTAGCTAATGTGAATAGAAATTATAGACTGAATCAAAACATTGGGGGTCATTCCAACCCTGGCGGTCGAATGACCACGGAAGCACCGCCAACAGGCTGGCGGTGCTTCATTTGGGATTCTGACCGCGGCTGTAAAGCCGAGGTCGCCCAGCCGGGTCCGGCGGTTTCCCGCCGGATTTCCCCCGGCTGGGAGAATCCTCCATGGCGGCGCTGCAAGCAGCGCCCCCATGGGGATTCCGACCCCCTTCCCGCCAGCCTGTTTCTGGCGGTTTTTACCGCCAGGAACAGGATGGCGGGAACGGGTGACGTGGGGCCCCTGGGGGCCCCTGCACTGCCCATGCCACTGGCAAGGGCAGTGCAGGGGCCTCCTAACAGGGCTATGCAGACAGTGAAAATTGCGACGGGTGCAACTGCACCCGTCGCACCCCTGCAACACCGCCGGCTCCATTCGGCTTCTGTGTTGCAGGGCCTTTCCCGCTGGGCCGGCGGGCGCTCCCTTGGCGGGCGCCCGCCGGCCCAGCGGGAAAGTCTGAATGGCCTCTGCGGTCTTTTGACCCGCTTGGCGGTGCCCGCCGCCCGCCTATATTGGTATGACCCCCATAGTTCGCTTGCATTGCCTGAAATTAGCACACCTCAAAATTGGAACCAAAAAACAGCACCTGAAAGGTTCCTAAAATTTACAAAACAATTGGGAGACCTAGAATCACAAGGACAAACTGGCAAAATACCCATATACCAAAAAAATACAAACCTTTAAAATATTCTTACAAAAAGGGGACAGATCTGGTATATTCACTTAGTTTCTTTAAATAAGCTAACTACAAAATCTTCATTGCCTTGTCCAACCTAATACTGTCAGGATCTGTCGGGGTATAGGCAAGGACTCGTGGCAGGGAAGACAAAACAGGCAGTATAGTGGGTACAGAGCTGCTCAAAATCACACAGAGAGTCAGAGGAGAGAGGGGAATTCAAAACAGAAGCTTAACAATAAAGGAAGTGTGGGATAAAGCACTCAGGAGCTCCACAAAGTAGGATCGAAGCTCAATAAGTTCCTCACCCACAATTGCTGTTACAGATTCTGACTGCTAATATCAATATTTTGGATATACATGCTATGCTATGCTAGGGTCCGTGGGGCTTACACCTATGGAGATGTTATAAAAGTAACTCAAAGACAATACTCACAGTGGACAAGAAATGCCACCCATGTTGTCAGATGAGCCCATGTATCCTGGCTATCAAACAGGAACACGCAAGGCAGTAACAGCTAGGGTGTAGAACTAAATACACAACCACAATAGACAAGGAGCTAGCAAGGAGGAGTGCTGAACAGGAAAGAAGGGAAAACAAAGGGCACACTTGGCAGAAAGCAAGTACCAAATGTACAAGGACACTAGAAGCACAACCGCAGGAAGGCAGCAAACTAGGAATTTGAACAAGGAAATGGGAAGAAAGGCAAGGACTGGGGAAAGGTAAATAAAGAAGCTTCAAGGGAGCATTAGACGTGCTGGTTGAGGAATCACTTGCTGGTTGAAGAATCAAGGAAAGAAGGTAACACTGCAGGCAGAAGTAGTTCAAGAAGCAAGGAATAGCTGAGGCCCAGGAGTCAAAGTAGCACTGCAGGGCGTACTAGTTCAGAAACAAGGATTTGCTAAGGCTTAGAAGTCAAAGTAGCATTAAAGGAAGTGCTAATTCAAGGACAAGGATTTGCTAAGGCTCAGGAGTCAAAGCAGCACTGCAGTGCAGTGCTAGTTCAAGGAACAAAGAATAGCTTCAGCTCAGATATTGGAACAAGTAATAACTATGGCTCAGGAACTCAGGAAATAGGAATACCAAAGCTCAGAAAGCAACGGAAGACTAAGGCTCAGGAACGAGGAATAACTATGGCTGTGAAACTTCAGGAAACAAGGGTCTGTCTCTTCGGAACACTGCTACAATGACCAACACTAGACTGAAATGTGCTGAGGCTTAAAAGAGCTCACAGTAATCACATGGATCAGTTAGGAGCAGGCTAGCAACTGCCAGCCACAGGTGTGCTGAATTCCTCCACCTATCCTTGGCCTGCAGGTGTGGAGACAAAGCAGTGAGCAGGGGATTCTAGGTAATGGAGTTCCAAGCAGACTGGCTTTCAGAAAACCCGACATGGATTGGGATTGGACGGCAATTTCCAAATAGCTTCCAAATGGCTGGAAGTCAGGATATGCATGCAGGGAAAGTTACGGAAGCTTATTAGAGTATTGAAAACTCCCACATCTTGGACCCCTGCTGGTGGGCATGAAAACGCAGAGAGCGAGTTGTGACAGTCAACCCCCTCCCACGACTGGCTCCCAGGGTCTGGGACTGGATTGAGAGCCTTTGCTCCTATGTAATAAGTCCATTTCTATCAAAGTTGTGGTGCAAGATATGAGGGGATGGCTGGAAAAATGTGATGTTCTGGAAGGTAGAGTAGTAGGCAGTAAATTAGCAGCCGTATTACGGGCAGAACTTTCAACAGGGAAGCACCTTTATGCAGGAGGCAGAACTGAATGCAGACTTGGAGAGTCCAAATCCAGTAAGTGGGGCTTAGGAGTCTGAATCAAAGGTGCTTGAAGTTCAGATGGCAAGCTGGAGTAGCACTCTGAAAATAAAGGCAGATTGTAGGATCAGAAGCCGATAGCATATTGGCAGGAGGCACAGAAGGCAAGCTGATGGAAGACAAATGAGATAACGGGAACCAGACCTGAAGTTTTTCCCTTGGAGAAAAACATACAGAAGACTTAGATGCAGGAGACTCTGGAGGCAGCTATGCAGGAGAACCATGCCCTGGAAGCTTACATACTGAGAGTTTTGCCTCTGGGGATGGAAACTCAGGGGGTCATTCTGACCCTGGCGGCCGGTGGCCGCCAGGGCCACCGACCACGGGAGCACCGCCAACAGGCTGGCGGTGCTCCAACGAGCATTCTGACAGTGGCGGTTCAGCCGCGGTCAGAAGCGGAAAGTCAGCGGTCTCCCGCTGACTTTCCGCTGCTTGTTTGAATCCTCCATGGCTGCGGAGCGCGCTCCGCAGCCATGAGGATTCTGACCCCCCCTACCGCCATCCTGTTCATGGCGGGAAAGCCGCCATGAACAGGATGGCGGTAGGGGGGGTCGCGGGGCCCCTGGGGGCCCCTGCCGTGCCCATGCCAATGGCATGGGCACGGCAGGGGCCCCCGTAAGAGGGCCCCGCAAAGTATTTCAGTGTCTGCCTTGCAGACACTGAAATACGCGACGGGTGCCACTGCACCCGTCGCACCTTCCCACTCCGCCGGCTCGATTACGAGCCGGCATCCTCGTGGGAAGGGAGTTTTTCCCTGGGCTGGCGGGCGGTCTTTTGGAGACCGCCCGCCAGCCCAGGGAAAAACTCATAATACCCTCCGCGGTCTTCTGACCGCGGAGCGGTATAATGGGGGCGGAATTCTGGCGGGCGGCCTCCGCCGCCCGCCAGAATCAGAATCACCCCCTCAGTCTCTAAAAGTATACATGCTGAATCCTTTGAAGGCTGGCAGACTGGAATCACAGTGTCGGAAAACAGGCATGCTACAGACTCTGGCTCTATAGGCAGAGAGGCTGAAAGCTCAAGGTCAGAAGGCAGGCAGGCTGGAAGCTCAGGATCGGATGGCAAGCGGACTGGAGAATCTCATTCTGAAGGCAGACAAGCTGGAGGCTCTCGATTGGTAACTGGGCTCTTTGGAAGCTCTGGCTCTGTAGGTATGTGAGCTGAGGGCTTGGGCTCTGAAGGCAAATAGTCCGGAGGCTCAGATGACAGCAGGCTCAGATGGCAGGTAGGCCGCAGACTCAGGCTCAGAGAGTAGGCAGGCTGCAGGCTCGGGGTCAGATGGCAGGCAGGCCACAGGCTCGGGGTCAGATGGCAGCCAGACAGCCAGGCTGCAGGCGCGGGCTCAGATGGCAGACAGGCTGCAGGCGCGGGCTTAGATGGAAGATAAGCCACAGGCTTGGGCTCAGATGGCAGGCAGGCTGCAGGCTCATATGGTAGGCAGGACGCAGACTCGAGCTCAGATGGCAGGCAGGCTGCAGGCTTGGGCTCAGATGGCAGGCAGGCTGCCAGCTGAAGTTCAGGAGGCAGGCCGGCTGATGAATCTGGCTCTGAAGGTGCAGGCAGGCTGATGGCTCTGAAGGCAGCAGGCCGGCTGATGACTCTGGCTCTGAAGGCGGCAGGCTGGCTGAAGACTCTGGCTCTGAAGGCGGCAGGCTGGCTAAGGACTCTGGCTCTGAAGGCGGCAGGCTGGCTAAGGACTCTGGAGACTCTACAAGAAGACAAGCTGAAGGTGAAGAGTCACAAGGTTGACAGACCTTAAACTCTGGGAATGGTAGTAGCTCATGAACAGTAGATTCCCAGTCATCAGTAGAGTAATCTTCACAGTTCCTTGGTACATTACAACACACTGAATCTCTTTCTGCGGGACAGCTAAGAATAGTGCTTATCTTAGAGTCTCTGTTAACCAGACTTCCTTTACCATTTGGCAGTTCATATCTCTTAGTCAGGGGAAATGTATCAGAGATTACTTGGTTTTAGGAGATCCTTTCCTTTTCTTCTGCATTACTAGGTGGTACAGCAGCACCAGACCAGAGCACAGAGTACTAACTTTCCTGACTTCTCATTTTGTGTTGTGCTTGAAGGCAAGAGAGCAAACAAGGGATCAGGATTTTGTTCCTTCTCAGTGAGGATGGTGTCTTCAGTCACAGCAGTTAGATCAAGAGCATGGTCAGAGTCACAGGATATTGTCACATTACGGATTATATGGGGCACTGGTTCAGCTTTTGTCAGTATGGATTAGAAAGGACTTTACCATCAGGAAGAGAAAGCAAAGATATGTTTAGAGATTTGCCTGGCATCTGGGATTCCTTAATAGTGGAGCAGTACATCTCAGACGTAGCACCTAAACATAATTTAGCATGGGAAGACAAAACATCACAGGAGTTAGAAAATTCATAAGTCAAACAAATACTTTCATTAACTGCACTTTGAAAAAGGTACCATAGCTCTTCTGAGTAGAATCTGGGTGGTGAGCCACATTATTATTCGCACAGCCAATGGATCAGCTCTGAGTGGACCACAATTGAGAACTCAAGGTTTCATTCTCAGTAAGGATTCTAACATAGATGCAGAAAAGCATTCTTCTACAGGGGTCTTAGATTCCCACTTGAACTCTGGGTTCTAGTTTTTCAACAGGTTCTGAAACATTTAATTTTCTTCTTGTAATTCCATAATCTTAGATTTAATTATATCATGTGAAGATTGTAGATCTTTCTCTATAAGGACAGTGGTGGGTTTGGCAACTTCACAACAAGCAACAGCACTAAACCTTGAATTTTATTTACACTTGCTATTAGCTGCCTGGGTTCTAGTAGGTTTTTTCTCTCTTTTGCTAAACCAATCATTGTTTACCTTAAATGCAGTTTTAAACATTGTCTCCTTAGTATCAGGGACTGTGATCTTCACTTGGTCACAAGACTGGGCTATATCATTCACATGGTACAGAGAGGTTATGAAATGCATCTGCTCTTTCTTTGGATGTTGTGTGGCTGAAAAGTGTATTTTGCAACCAATTTCAGAAGACATGCAGGTCTCAGAACTATTTTTCAGCAAACTGAGTATGGTATAATTCTCCTTCTGCAATGCTGACACAGACATTGAATCTGGATCAGAACAGAAGAGTAAGTCAGGATGTGGCAAAGAGGTGTTTGAGAGCCAATGTGTAAAATAATCAGATCGTAAATGCCTATTTCTCATAAAAAGATTCTTTGTTTCAGGACTAGGGTTAACATCCTCACAACTTAAATTAGAAACTAAATGCATTTCATTGTCAGGCATTGGGAAACTACCCTGCACAAACATAAACAAAGCACTGGTGTTTTTCTTTCTTAGACCTCTCATTGTGACTCACATTCAAAACAATAACATAGACAATTAAAAAAAGAGACAAAAATGGTAACTAAGTGAATGCAAGAAACTTTCACAATTGATCATGGAAATGTGGTTTGGTCATTCTCCCAGGATCTGTCGGGGGTGTAGGCAAGGATTGGTGGCAGTAAAGACAAAGTAGGCAGAATACTGGGTGCAGAGCTGCCCAAGATCAAACAGAGAGTCAAATGAGAGAGGGGACCCAAATGGTAAGCTCTATTCAAGGGAATAAGAGATGTAAGGCTCCGAAAGACAGGCATTCAAGACACAATGTGGCATTCAGACTAACGAACACCCCAGGATGAACATGCAAGACATATATATAACAAGATTAACTATAAAGGGAGTGTCGGGGTAAAGCACTCAGGAGCTCCACACAGTAGGACTGAAGCTGAACAGGTGAGGACACATACAATTGCTGTTACAGATTCTGACTGCTAATATCCATATTTTGGATATACATGCAAGGGCAAGGTCTGTGGAGCTGACATCTATGGTGAAGTCATAAAACTAACTAAAAGACGATACTCACAGTGGACAAGAAACACCACCTGGGTTGTCAGCTGAGTCCATGGATCATGGCTATCAAACAGTAACACACAAGGCACTAACAGCTAGGGTGTACAACTAAATACACAACCACAATAGACAAGGAGCTAGCAAGGAGGAGTGCTTAACATGAAAGAAGGGAACATAAAGGGCACACTTGGCAGAATGCAAGTAACAAACATAGAAGGAAACTAGAAGCAAATCAGCAGGAAGACAACAAGCTAGGAACTGGAACAAGGAAATGGGAAAAGGGTAAGGAGTAGGAAAAGGTAAATACAGAAGGTGAGGCTTCAATGGAGCACTAGAAGTGCTGGTTCAAGAATCAAGGAAACAAGGTAACACTGTAGACAGAAATAGTTCGAGGAGCAAGGAATAGCTGAGGTTCAGGGGTCAAAGTAGCATTGCAGGGAGTGCTAGTTCAAGTACAAGGATTTGCTACGGCTCAGGAGTCAAAGTAGCACTATAGGGAGGGCTAGTTGAAGAACAAGGATTTACTAAGGCTCAGGAGTCAAGGTAGCACTGCAGTCACTGCTAGGTCAAGGAACAAGGAATAGCTACAGGGCAAGAACAGGAACAAGGAATAACTATGGCTCAGGAACTCAGGAAATAAGAATACCAAAGCTCAGAAAACAAGGAAGACTAACTAAGGCTCAGGAATAAGTAACAACTGTGACTCAGAAGCTTCAGAAAACAAGGGTCGGTCTCACCAAAACACAGCTACAATGGCTAACTCTGGACTGAAAGGAGATGAGGCGTAAAAGAGCTCACAGTAATCACATGCATCAGGCGAGAGCAGGCTAGCAACTGCCAGCCACAGGTGTGTTAATTCCTCCACCTATCCTTGACCTGCTGGAGTGGAGATGAAGTAGTGAGCAGGGGGCTTCTAGGTAATGGAGTACCAAGCATGAGCAGACTGGCTTCCACAAAACCTGACATGGATTGGTAGTGGTTTAGACAGATTGATTGTAAGACTGAGATCTGCCATAAAAATGATAATTAATTCAGAAGTCGCTGCACCCCAAGTAGGATCCGAGCCATGAGCACCAACCACATCCTCTGCATAAAGGACAATGTGTATAGGGTGTGTGCCAACATATGGTACATCAACACCAAATTTAGTTTTAAAAATTGCTAACCCATTAATGTATAATCTGAACAAACAAGCATTGGCACAGCCAGTGGGTCTCACCTTTAGGACCTTACACGTGTTTAGCCAGAGCTATTGGCTTTGCCAATGTCTTTCAATTATGCTGTAGAGCATTGTGGCTGCTGTGCAGCACTTTGAAAAGTTATAATAAAAGAGTGTTATAAGAAATAGAATATCCCAGTACAAAAATAACAATAATATGATGATTTAAGGTACAACTCGAATCATTCTACTAGACCATCATGAAGCTGTTCAAAGACATTTCAAAAACATTTTTTGTTTTTCAATTCAAATATTATGACAACAACGCCATGGGGCAAGGAGCAGCAAGTGTTTGGCAGGATAACACACAAAGTAAATTCCTTCTAAGACTGGTCGTCAGTCACTCATCACATTAGCTGTGGTGCGACTGATGAAAACATTGTACATTCCATTTTTCTTGATGAGCAGACCTTCAAGCAATGAGGTAAATGACAAGAACCTACGCAGCGCTCTCAGCACGCTATATACAAAAAATGTCATTAGCTATTATTTAAGACCTGTACGAAGCGCTGAGTAAAAAAAAAGTAAAAAAATGCATTCCTATGAAAGTCATTTTATTGCACTACAAGAGTTTTATAGCAGGTGCATCAACCGAGTCAGCAGTCTCACAGGTTACTGGTAACAGTGCTTGGATACTACCCATCTGAGTGCAATACATACAGTGAACAGCTTGCAGGTTGGGCCTTTAGGAATCATACGCGATGTGTCACAGCCCACAAATATGCCTGCCTCATTCCAGGTGTGTCTCTGTTCCTCTTATTGCAATGCTGCTGGTTCAAAAAATAACAATGGCGAGAGCCACAGAACAAGCACTAGAGTTCCTAAAAACAGGCCCAAAATTAGTCCAGCCCAGGAAAAGAAACCCAAAACAAGGCCATCCTCAAAATGATGTTAATAGGACACTAAAAACAATGTGCACATACATCTTTATTTCTTCCATCTACAATAGAATTGCCTTAATTCATTTATTATCATTATAAGTATTATGATGATGATTATGTCTGGTATTTTGGACATGAAGGGAGCAGAATAAACACAATTCAGTAAGGTCACCTTTCATCAAAATAAGTTAGGGGTCTGAGAAGATGTGGCCTAATATACAGAGCTGCCGGGTTTGGTACTGGGGAACAGGATTCCAGTCTTGGTATCAGCTCTCCTGTAAAAAAAATGACAATCGTAACAAATAAACGTAAAAAGTTAAAGAATGGCAATCAAAACCAAATAGGATCAAAACAAAATTACAAATGCGAATCCAACTACGGCAATGTTAGAAGCAATGGTTGAACTCTCCTCATGAATGAAGCCGATGTGCTGATGCAACAAAAGCCATGGAAAATTACAAATGCGGATCCAACTATCGCAATGGTTGAAC
Organism: Pleurodeles waltl; assembly: GCF_031143425.1. Classification (NCBI taxonomy): domain Eukaryota; kingdom Metazoa; phylum Chordata; class Amphibia; order Caudata; family Salamandridae; genus Pleurodeles; species Pleurodeles waltl. The sequence goes on along the minus strand of NC_090447.1, from coordinate 1,271,858,557 downwards.
TCTCTTTGTGAATGAAGCCGCTCGTTCTGCTGCAACAAAAGCTGTGGTTGAAGCAATATTTGAACTCTCCTAATGAATAAAGCCACACACGTTGATGCAACAAAAGCTGTATAGCTACAAAAGCATTTAAATGTAGAAACTTGTCCCCGCTCACCTAATTCTTAATGCTGCCAGCAGAGCGTGTTTTCATGTTTCGCTGGCCAAGAACAGAAAACACCACATTCCTAAAAGACAAGTGGGTGGGGGAATAGAAAAATAGTGCCCGCAACGAGCATAAATCAACAGGAGTGAAGAGTACTTGTAATAAGGCCGGTCACCATGGGAGGGAATTAAGAACACAAAGGAGGGACACATACAACCAATGCACCAACGAAAAGCCTACATTTCAGAACGGCACACAAAATAACGAATGGAAATCGATGAGCACGCCAAGAGCCCACAAAGGAGATACAGCGTGTCGAGAGACAGCGCATGTGCACTGCCTATGCTCGACCTCAAAAGGGGCTAGGACACATCCTTGTCTGACTCCCTCAAGAATTAAAAAGGTTTAGCGATCTCGGTATTTAGGCTGCATCTGTCACTGGCTATCACCTCAGTGTGCTATTCCCTAAGAAGATTCATATTGTTGGCCTCAACCCCAAAGTTTGACATAATGTTCTATAGTTTATTGTGATTAACATGATCAAAACCAGAACTTAAGTCCATAAATGCCAAGTAGATGCTCCCCCTTTTACTACTAAATATTTGTTAACGAAAAGGTAAAAGTTGAGACACTTCTTGACTGTCCCGTGCCAAGTGGAACTCCTTAGCTCATGTCTCCAAACGATCCCAAAGGAACTTGTCCATTATCTTGACTGTAGTGCCTATCAGTGATATGGGATTTAGATCATTTTTGTTACAGTTTTAAAAATATGATCAGTAGTTGCATGGGACCAGGAGCGAGGGTGACCAGAATTGGCAACAGCCCTAAGAACATTTGTTGAGAGGGGGACCCACCGATCAATATTGTCTTTAAGTACATTTACTGGTACCCCATCAGGGCCAGGTGCCTTACCTTTAGGGCATCTGTTAACAGCGCTCAGTACGTCCTTGTAGGTTATAGCAAGACTACCACATTTCACTTCTGCATTTCCTATGGATTCTGTTGTTAAAATACCACCATTATAAATCTTCACAATATGACTAAAGCATATGGCAACATCAAGCCACAAATCAGATGAACATTTAAAAAAGGGAGGTAAATCACCTGCCAGAATGTTATGCTAGTAAAGATTCAAGGCCTCCTCTCTTAAATCTGTCTTTTTTGTGGCAAAGGCCCTTTTATATTCTGATCTACAAAAGCCATCTTGCTCACGGTTTACAGGGTTTAATTTAAGGGCTTTATCTGATTCCTGTGAGTTTTTGAGCAGTTAGCATCGAACCACTGTACATGTTTAATTTATCAGGGTCCAAAAGGCATTGAGTGTAATTCCCTAAATGATCCACATAGCACAGAAAAAACATTGATATAGCCTAATAGCCCTCAGTAGAAGTCTATTTTGCTCGGGCCTTTTGATAGGGAGCAGGACATTAATGCCAATATGGCCCAGCTACTGAGGGCTATAAGGCTATTATAACATTCTGCCACCAGAAGGAAGAATGTTCTAATAAAACAAAGGCCTCAGGAAGCACGAGGCGACTGAAATCCCCTCTGGCTCTGTGTAGCCTTTGTTCACAGCAACGGCTGTGAACAAAAAACATTGGAATGTTGGAGCTCCGGGCCTCCACTGGCCATTAGGAGCCTGAAACACTTCATTGTTTTCAATGGATCTCCCTGGTAATATATTCTAATCTAGCTTTCTCATCTATGCATGTTCCATCCTATTACATAGAACCAGACTGGGCTATTTTACTCATTTTAATTGCATTTATTTTTATATTGGGTTTAGTGTAAAAGTGAAGCTGCAATTAGTATAGTTCCACATTTTTTAACCAATAAATGCATAATCACATTTGAGTGTCGAACAAAGTTTTGGCTATATACAATACAATACAGCCATCTGAAAACATTTTACTGGCCTGGCACTCACGGTTGACAGTAGTCAGAATTAACCAAAACAAGATCAATTTTCTGTATTTGTTCATATTTAAAAGTAAATACAGGCATTAAAATAGATTGTTTTCTTTCTTTATTTAGCTGTAAAATCAACAGAAAATGACAACTGGGAGCATTATTCATATTAAAAAAACACACGTCATGTACAAAGAAAAAAGATTAGGTACTGAGTTTCAAAATTAATTTGAAATTTGTTACACAAGTTTTGTGGCATTGGTACTCAGACCGAGAAGACTCATTTGGCAACATTCCAACACAGAGTTCTTAACAAACTTGACATATGCATTTTTGTAAGTTAGAAAGTGTATGTTTTACGGTATGTTTCATTCTATGAATACGTTAACTATTAAATATGCCTCCATTTTACTTTTTCAGCAGGGTTAGTAAAGTCTAAGACATAAAATCATTTCTCATTTAAAATAGCTTTGAATAATCAGGAAAATTATCCAAAATCTCAACATATATCTTTGTAAAAAATATATTCAGCCATAGCAAATAAAATGTCCCTGCCAATCATAGATTTTTTTTAAATAAGTTGTAACGCCAATAATATCAACAACTATAAAATGTTACCTTCCAGCTCCCCAAAAGTTTACAACAGTCCAAGCTTTTTATCTGACTGCGCAAAAGCATGCTAGTGGACACTTGGGCCCTCATTCCGTGTTTGGCGGATGGAAAAGGCCACCCACCAAACTTCCTCGGTCAAGTCATCGCCAGTGCAGTGACCTTCCCGTGGCCCCTATTGTGAGTTTCCCACTGGCTCAGCAGGTGGAAACAGAATTTCCGCCCACTAGTCCAGCGGGAAATAGCCAACAACATTGATGCTGGCTTGTAACCATGGGCCCCCCTGCACCCTGTCTCCGCCAGCTTCTACATCGCAGTGCAACCACCATGTAAAAGCTGGCAGAGAGGGGGGTCGTAAGACCGAGGGCGGTGCTACATGCAGCGCTGCCCAGGCAAATTAGGACAGCCAGCACCACCAGTACCTCCAGTGGAGGTAAACTGGCGGTGCTGGTGGTCTGACCGTGGGCAAACCTCCACGATCATAATGTCATCAGACCGCCACTGCAAGTCTGGCAGTCCTAGGACCGCCAGACTCATAATGAGGGCATTGATGTTTAAACCCAGTGGTTCATGGGGTACTGACAATATCAAAAACATTACTGAAAAGTACACTTGACTACTTATCTTGGGGCCCTTTGTCCCGTTTTAGGTCTTGCCTACCAGACAGCTTTATCAAAGCCTGCAGGGCTGTTGCGCTGATTATTTAGGGTTAGATGACTGCATGTGACCAGCAGATGTTTGCTTTGTTTGCATGATTTAAGATAAAGGCTTTTCATGAACTTAGCTCCACTGGGCACATAAAGCCACCCATGTAAATGCATGGCTGGTTTACAGCAGTATATGTGGGGATGGATTCTCCAAGGGTTTTAAATTCCAGCTGCATCTGCATCCCAATATCCATCCCTGGTTGTACCTAATCAATAATAATTAACCAGTAAGCCCCCCTTAAACATAGTAGCTAAAAAACATTATATAACATAATGTACATTTGGGGCAAAACTGCAAAAGTATCTCATTAAACTGAAGAATCTTGAAACTCTTTGTTAAGAGTTTCAAAATGGCACTTCCATTTGAGTAGAATTGGTGCATCAGCAGGTAATGTCTTCAATGAATGCAATGTTCAAGGAGCAAACAGTCCAAGAAAGAGCCAATGCGTGTCTTCTGCCTCATGCGTTTTCATCCTCGTCTGAATGGTAGGTGGACGTGGGTCCATCTGAAGTACTGCAGTATTCAATGTTCTTGTACTCGGAGGGGATCCGGCAAAATCGGTGATCTTTCTTTTGAAAAACCTAACATGTAAAAGGAAAACTGATTACATTTGTTGAAAAGTAAAGCAAATTCAACCAAATTAAAAGATGCAGACCTTTCACGTGTTTTCTTTGCCACCCAGGGGCAGCACAAGACAGTTTGTTTACACCAAAACTGGACATTCACAGTAGGATAAGGAGAAGGTCTGGACAAATAATTTTTACCTTGGCTGAAAAAGACTACCAACTCTGACAGATCATCAAAAATACAAATATAAAACATATTTCTAAGAACTGGGTTTACAATTCATATAACGTTTAACTTTGGTTAGCATGAGAATGAGAAACCATTTCTTTAGGCACTAGTGATTTCCTGGAATAGAGTAGGGTGTGTTTCAAGGATACATGATGAAGTTCCAGAGCTCTCATGTTTTGCTGGTGCATGCATGAGTAGCTCATCCATTCATAATTTTGCTTTGCACTCTGAGACTAGTAGTCCTGATTTTATAATAACACAAATAGGATGATAAGTCCCAGACTGCAAAATAAAATCCTGGATTTGATTAAGTAATCACTGATAAGGGATAAGAGTTTTGCATCCAGGAGAAATCATGACTATTGACTGATGGAGTTAGTGGGATCTCTGGCTAAGGTAGGAAATCTAAACACAACTGCAGTTCTTCAAGCCCTTACTGCAGAACCAATAAACAGACTGGATTTCAGAATGAGAAGAAGATGTTCCATATGTAATGAGAGAAACAGTGGAGGTGTTATGTGACCCAATCTGGCTGAGCTCTAGATGACAACAGCCAATATGCTTTAATTCTCCTATACTCTCTCTTTATGGTCCCTTTTTCATGTGCCACATCATGAATCAGAGTCTTCTCACCCACCGTACGTTACCGCAGAGAGACATAACTCCTTAGTAATTGAGTGTTTACCTTGCCAAATATATTTTTCAATGCCTCCCTTAAGGTCTTTTAATTTCCTTTGGGTCATTGGCTAGGGATTCATTTGCAATGTGTACAAACATTTAAGTATGTTTTTCTACTTTTGTCGCTCTATATAAGTAAAAGAGGAACAGGTGCCATCTATCAATGCATTGGATAATTATATTGATGGCAGTGAACATGAACTGTTGGTAAAATCCTTACATAGGCCTGTGGGCTACTTCATGTTTCCAAATGGGCAAAGGTGTCCCCTTCACTTTACAGCAGGATTGTTCATGTTGGTTCAGGTACCCTCCCTTAATCATTAATGTCACCAGAACTAGTTTTTCTTAACCATCTTTTTCTGTGGGTTTTAGAAGGGAAGCAATGTGTGGGAGGTGTATAGGAGAGTGCTGTCCACATAGAAATAATTTAGTGTATTTTGATCAATTAAATACGAATTTTCAAATGCAGAGGCTCTAATAATTATGGCAGAAGCCCTACCAGTGATTACTGGTGATTCGGTCATAAAGAAAGGGAGTCTCTTACTATGCAAGCATTTTTTAAAGGGGCAGCGCTTCTTGACATCTGTTGGCACAGTATCTTAAACAAAAAAAGTGATTACAACAGTCAAGAAGACAAGCAGATGGATGTAAAGGAGGGCAATCACCTATTCTACACAGTATTTCACTTTAAGAATAGCTTGTTCATTATTACCTGCACTCCATTCTTGTGCTGATTACAGATTTGCATCTGACTAAGTGGCACCACCTCTTTAAACCCGAGACTTTTTTTTATTTTGCTTTATCTTTTTCAATACTCAATTTGTACTTGTCAAGTTGCTCCCCCTCTCTGCATGCATCAGTCTCCACCAAGTTGCACTTCAGTTGGTAATCTCTGCAATGTCATATGCCCACTGTAGTTGGTGATACTTGTTGTACCATGACTCTAGAAGCATGATCTACATTTGCTTCTTCTTTCTAATGCTTCTTTATCTCCCAAGCGATCAGCCTTTTGCAATTCGTCACCCTTGCATGCACTTCAGTGGTGTACTATATCTTTTGATCAAACACCACAAATGTTATATGGAACAGTAGAATTTGCAAAAATAGAGGCTAAAAGATTGAGGGCCTTATTTAAAGTTTGCCGGATAGAAAATGGAGCAGCTATCTCATCTGTCATATAACAAGTGCCGTAAAGAATAATGCACTTGTGATATAACTGGCAGGACATCCGCCAAGTTCGTAATGGAGTATCTCATCCGCCAAAGTCTAAATGAGGTCCTCAGACTTTTATTTGCTGCTGAGTCTTTTTTTGCTGTTGTTCAACCTCATATCAGGTATTTCATGACACTGGCCTGGCCTTTTCTGCCTGTCCTTCCTGCCTGCCCTCTGCTATCACCCATATAGTTCCGAAAAAGGAAAAAATTGTTAGACCACTCAGAAAACCCATCCTTTGGTTAAAGAGACACCTGGCATGGTTGAAGAATTCAGTGAAACTTGCTGAGTGCAAACAGTGCATAGCCTATGGGAATTAGTTAAGGACTACTATTGTAAAGAATATTACTTCTAAAACAAAATCTTAGGGCAGCAAAGGTGACCTAACACTCTATCATCATTCCCATTTCTTGATTCACTAAACAAGAGACATTTTTGTATTAATTAGTAACTTTGTTCCCGATAGCTTCGGCCTTAGTTGTGTCTCTTTCAATGGAGTTGTGCACTAAACTGTCAGACGTTTGCAACAATAAAGCGCAGGAATTGTTATCGAACATTGAAACTCATCTTTCCTCTCCTGTTCTGTTAGGCCCTTACTCAATTGATGAAACATTCTGTCAATTACTACTTATTACTCGAATGAAGGAAGTTGCAAGGTCAAGTGACCTTCAACTTCTCTTTGTCATTAGTGGTAGTAGGAATGCCATTCCTGCTGCCACAAGCAACCAGACGATGCACTGGGTGGAAGCTATCCCATGTGAGCATACCCACCTCCAGCACATCCCCGGCACCGCCATCTGTTTCTCACCTTGGCTCCTGTCACCACTGCCCGCCTTTCACCCAGGTAAGGTCCATTCTATACCCTTCTGTGATATCATCATCATTTAACTTTATTTCGGTAAGTAAAAACATACCATAAAAGTACAGTACAAGCATCCATTTTTTTTTTTATTTTTAAGATTGGTAAAACACTAAAAATATAAGCACATTAAAGAATTTAAGAAGATAAAAGGAAGTTAAAAAGCAAACAGAGTAAACAAAATATATATCTCCTAAAAATGGAATGTTTCACTCAACAAGGGCCCTATTCCCTGCGCCCATAGATGTTCGATAATACAATAAGACAATGTCTTTATACTAAAAATTGAGTACTAAAATCAAACATCAACAGTCAATAAATATGCATACATAAGTCTAAAAATTAGCTAACCAGTCTTATTCTTATGCTTGAAATGATCCAAAGAGCTCTTTGTTTGTGATATGCATGGCAATGAAAGAGAACATGTGAAATGGACTCTTCACGTTGACAACCCATCGGACAAAACTTGGATCTATTGGTGGGACAAAGCCATTTGTACGTTAAGGAGCACAGAGGGAGGGACCCTATTTTGAATCTAACAAAAAGAGCTCGCGCAAATGGGGAAAGTGCTATATCCATGAAAGGCTCGAATTCGTAATGGCATGTGATTGATAAATAACTATCGGACATAGACAGCGGGACAATCTTAGTAAATTGCACAATCTGAACGTTATGCCAAAAAGCATCCTTCAGTAACTGCACAACATTTTTAGGAATGGAAAATGGGTCCAACCAATAGGACCCTAGACCTAGATGGATTAAGGACTCTTTGACATAGGCACACCATTTCGTTTTGCTGATAGTGTTACTGCCCACCAGTTTGAGAAGCCCCAGCAAAATGGAGAAAGGGCGTCTGTTGACCAAAGCCGGATCCAATATAGCAAGGGCCTTAAGGCAGCAATCTGCGAGATAGAAAAAAGATTTAAGATGGAGTACTGGAGGGAACTTTTAACAACAGTTTCAAAAATTGATTTTCCGCCCTTGCCAAATCCACCAGGTTACAATGGCCCCAAAGTTCAGCACCATATAGGGCCCCCCCCCCCCCCGGGCTTGAGATTTGTATATTTCAAGGGCGGGAGACATGGCAAATTTGGGAGATCTAGAAGCAAATCTTACGATGCCACCCGCCCTTTGCTTCAGGCACAATAACGATTTCTGGCGGTGTGCATGCCAAAGGTGTGAGTCTTCCAATTTGATACCTAAATAGTCGAAAGTGCCCACTCTTTCCAAGGGAGCACCATCTAGGTATACCGGCCTCTTCATTTTGCACCTATTGTCCCCAAAGACTATGGGGGTCATTCTGACCTCGGCGGTAAAAGGCCCTTACCGCCGGTCAGAAGACCGACATAACACATAACACCGCCGCGGCCGCGGTTAACCGCCACGGTCATTCTGACCCACAACGGCCAAACCTCCAAAATTCCGTCCTCCACTGCAGCCCGCCACGATAAACTGGAGATGACCAAACCTCCACCTCCACCGTCACGCCAACAGAAATACGCCCATGCCATTACGACCCACGAATCCACACGGCGGTCATTCAAACGCGGTATTCCATTGGCGCTACACACCGCGGCGGTCAGAATACACACACATCACCAAAACACAGCCACATTGGACAATTTGAAATACACACACCTGATACACATACACACACCACTCCCACACAATCAACCAACTATAAAACACACACCCACATCACCCACAAACCCCTGCGACCATAATTACTGAGAGAAGGAGAGAGAGACACAGCAGACAATCCAAAGCAAGACACACTGAGGCACACTACACCATCACACACACCACATAGTAGCACAAAGCACCACTCACCAACATACTCATCATCACATACACCACCCCACACCTCACCCACACCACCCCATGGCACCCCAAAGGCACCCACGCTTTTCGGACCAAGAACTCCGGGTCATGGTGGAGGAAATCCTAAGAGTGGAACCCCAGCTCTTCGGCTCGCAGGTGCAGCACACCAGTATAGCTCGGAAGGCGGAGCTATGGCAGCGGATCGTGGACAGGGTCAACGCGGTGGGACAGCATCCCAGGAATAGGGAGGACATACGCAAAAGATGGAACGACCTACGGGGGAAGGTCCGATCGATGGTCTCCAGGCACAACATCGCGGTCCAGAAGACTGGCGGCGGACCCCCACCCACCCCTCCCGAATTCACATCGTGGGAGCAAGACGTCTTGAACATCCTGCATCCTCAGGGCCTCGCAGGAGTAGCCGGAGGAATGGACTCTGGTAAGTCCAATCTCAACTACTATATCCCCCCCACCCCACCAGCATGCCAACCCACACCCCCACCCTCACCCCCAACCCCCCAGCACACATCCTCCCTGACAATGTCTCACCAGCACAACCCACCCATCCCAACACCAACTCCTGCATGCCAACACAAATCATGGGCACCCATCACCTAAGCATGACCACTGCACTAACCCCCCCCCCCCCCCTAACTACCCTCACAACACCTCCCTCAAGGGAATGCCTGCACTGGGGGACAAGGGCACCCATAACACGCACGCTATTGTACACACAGAAACAATAACCAAACTCTCTTACCCCATGCAGGACCTGAACGACAACACACCAGCCAGGAGGGTCCAGAAGTGTCCATCCCACCACCGGAACAGGCCCACACTGAGGATAGCAGCTCTGTCGACAGTGAACCTGATGACCAGCCCGGACCATCGGGGACCTCTGGGCAGTCGGTTCCCCTCAGGCAGCCACAGGCCACACCAGACCCGACCCCCTCTGCCAACACCAGCACAGCTCCCACCCAGCGGGCCCATGCCTCTGTCTCTAGGACAGCTCAATCAGCGGTGTGTCTGCCACTACAGGGCACCCAGGCTAACCTAACACCCCAACAACAACAGGGACCTGGGGGCAGTGGTAGCGGGCACACCGTCCAGGGGACAGAGGCCGGGGGAAACCGGGCAGCTCGGAGGGCTGCTGTGCGACAGGGGGGGGAGGAGAGCCCCAGGGAACCCACTCTCCAAGAGGCCCTCACCACCATCATGGGGGCATACCACCACTCCCAAGAAACGATGGCGACGGTACTGGCCAGGTTCACTGAGATCCAGGCACAGCAGGAGGAACGCTACATGGGGTTCAGGGAGGAGCTGAGAATCATCGGGACCGCAATGGGGACCATCGTTCTGGCCCTCCACAGGATAGAGGACGCGTTGCGGGACCATGGTGCACCACACAGGGCCCCTGTCACTAGCCCGGACCAGGAACAGCCTACCACCTCCGCCGGCGCTAGTGGACAGGAGGTCCCAACACCTCGACAGCCCCCCAGAGCCCCATCTCCTGCTGAAGAACAACCACCCCGTAAGAGGAGCCTGAGACCAAAAAAAAAGACAGAGTAGGATGTCAAGACCCCCGCCAGCAGGACATACCCCCTCAAGTCTTCCCACTGTCCCACATTGCCACCCTGTCCAACCATGAACTGCCTATGCTCCATCCTTCCACAGGCAAAAGGACAATGCACCTGTGAGACTGAGAACTGGACTCTGCCATGGATATTCCTCCACCCCCACCCATCACCCTTAGAATCACATGTACCGATATCTAGCACTGTAAATAAATCACATTTTGCACACAAATCTGTTTTGAGTCATGCTGTATTATTGGCAAATGTATTACATATTACTGTTCGATTTCTGTTCTGTCAATTAGTCATGACAACATACCAATGTCAATACGCTGTATTTCATGGGCGAACCAAGCAGAAGTCAGGTACTGAGTCAGACAGCACTGAGAAGGGAAGGGAAAGGCAAAAATTAATGAAAAACATCTGTGGGGAACTACAGAAAGTACAGATGCAGGAGGCTATAAGCAATTGTGAAATGGCGCGGGTGATTCTTACCTGTGTGTTACTGGAAATACTGTTGTATCACTCTGTCCCTATTGTCTGTGTCGTCCTCAGAGTCTTCCTCCTCTTCACTCTCCACAGGCTCCACGGCTTCTACAACACCACCATCTGGACCATCCTCCTGCAGGAAAGGCACCTGGCGTCGCAAAGCCAGGTTGTGGAGCATACAGCACGCCACGATGATATGGCACACCTTCTTTGGTGAGTACATTAGGGATCCACCTGTCATATGCAGGCACCTAAACCTGGCCTTCAGGAGCCCAAAGGTTCGCTCAATCACCCTCCTAGTACGCCCATGGGCCTCATTGTACCGTTCCTCTGCCCTGGTCCTGGGATTCCTCACTGGGGTCAATAGCCACGGCAGGTTGGGGTAACCAGAGTCACCTATTAGCCACACACGCTGTCTCTGTAGCTGTTCCATCACATAGGGAATGCTGCTATTTCGCATAACATACGCGTCATGCACTGACCCTGGGAACTTGGCATTTACATGGGAGATGTACTGGTCAGCCAAACAGACCACCTGGATATTCATTGAATGGTAATTCTTCCTGTTCCTGTACACCTGTTCATCGTCATTTGGGGGGACTAAAGCCACATGGGTCCCATCAATTGCACCAATGATGTTGGGGATGTGTCCAAGGGCATAGAAATCAGCTTTCACTGTAGGCAAATCACCCTCCTCTGGGAAAATGATGTAGCTCCGCATGAGTTTCATCAGGGCAGACAACACTCTGGATAAGATCTTGGAAAACATAGGCTGAGACATCCCAGATGACATGGCCACTGTTGTCTGGAATGAGCCAGTTGCAAAGAAATGGAGGACAGACAGAACCTGCACTAGAGGGGGAATTCCTGTGGGTTGGCGGATGGGGGACATCAGGGCTGGCTCCAGCTGGGCACACAGTTCATGGATGGAGGCTCGGTCAAGTCGGTATCGTAGTATTATGTTGCGTTCTTCCATTGTGGACAGGTCCACCAGCGGCCGGTACACGCGAGGATTCCTCCTTCTCATCGCTAGTCCCAGCGGACGGTGCCTAGGAAGGAGAATATGGAGTACAGAGTCAATCCACTCACAGGTACGTACAACACAGCTTGCACAGTACAGGTAAATGTATGGTTTGATATGTTTGTATGTGTGCCATTGCAAGGCCTAGGCCTGTGTGACGCATTAGAAATTAAGCCATGTGGGCCCTTGAAATGGCCGATGCCTGACCTGTGAAGTGGGACAATGGGATGTGAGGTCACTGCGCTGGCGGGGCGCACCGTGGCGGTAGGCGGTCGAAGACCGCTGTGCGAAGACGCATTGGTTAACATTGAAGCCTATGGGTTTCAGGAGCCAATGACGATGTGCGCCGGCGGTCGCGGGACGCACCGCCGCGGTACGCACCGCCGCGGGCGTGACCGCCATTTTCTATCTGCTCAATCATTCGAGACCTGAACATCCACAGGAGAGGACCTATACTGCAAGTGCTGCTGTGAACTCGGTCTGGAAGTGACAATGGCTGCTGCTACTGGTGAAAGGGCCCCCGCCTTCAGTTCAGGAGAGTTGGAGAAGCTCGTGGACGGGGTCCTCCCCCAGTATGCGCAACTCTACGGTCCTCCAGACCAACAGGTGAGTACACTCAGTGCACATTGAATGGGTTATGCCTGTGTGGAGGGGGGGTGATGTAAGTTGGTGGGGTGTGGAGGGAATGGGGAGTGCAACGCACGACAGATGAGAGAATGGGAACCATGACAAGGTTGGGGAGGGGGGGCATGTACTCCAAACATGCAGATATGTGACGGTTTCTCTTTCCCACCCTGTACATGTCAAACAGGTGAGCGCCCACCAGAAAATCGATATTTGGCATGCCATCGCCGAGGAAGTCCGGAACTTGGGGGTCCACAACAGACGGGGCACCCACTGCCGCAAGAGGTGGGAGGACATCCGCCACGGAACGAGGAAGACCGCAGAAACACTGCTGGGGATGGCCTCCCGACCTAGGAGGGGTGCCAGTCGCACCATGACCCCCTGATGTCCCGGATCCTGGCGGTGGCCTACCCTAATTTGGATGGGCGCTTGAGGACAGCACAGCAGACACAAGGGGGTGAGTATCCGCACATTCTCCTATCTGTATGCGCATTGGAGGCGTCTGGGTGGGGGAGGAGGGCTGTGGGTGACATTAGGCCCGGGCGCTCTCTATAGTGTAGTCCGCTCCCTTAAGCATGGCCCTGTGCCCCCGCCCCCCACCTCTGTAGGGTGCCAAGTGCAGCTACCCATGCTCCAGCATCACACATGTGCGCGTGTGTTGTCCCTAGACCTGTTTGCCTAGTCAGAAGTACTGAGTAGTGTACCCCAAGTTCGCGACTTAGTGCACAAAGCACCTGTGTCTGTCCTCTCCGCAAAGGGTATTGCTAAGGCATGCACTCAACTTTGTTTAATTTCTCCCCCCACCCTAAATCTTCGTCTTCTTGTGTTTTAGCATCATCAGGCGGAGGAGATTTGCCGTCGGAGCAGGAGGGAGCTGCAGGTCACCAGGCCCCGGTGGGCACTGACACAGACACCGAGGGCACCAGTGATCCGGAGGGCGAGGGGAGCACCACAACGGGGGCCGGTGGAGACACCAGCGACACGGACACGTCCTCGTTTGAGAGCTCCCTAGCGGGGGCGGCACCATCTGTGCCCCCCGCAACAACAGGTACAGCCGCCACCCAGCGCACCAGCACCGCCCTCCCAGCAGCCCCTCAGTCTTCGCTCCGTGGCCGCTCGGCCAGGAAGGCGCGCGTCTCCTTCGCCCCAGGCACCTCAGCCCCTGCCTCTGTTACCCCTGCTGCCCTCAGTGCGGAGCTCATTGACCTTGTGAGGACGCTCATTGTTGGGCAGACTACCCTTCTGAATGCCATCCAGGGGGTGGAAAGGGAGGTGCATCGGAGCAATGCCTACCTGGAGGGCATTCATTCGGGTCAGGCTGCCCATCAACGAGCGTTCACTGCTCTGGCCTCAGCACTGACGGCAGCCATTGTCCCTGTCTCCAGTCTCCCTCTTCTATCTGCCTCCACCCTTTCTCTGTCTCCTGTACCTCAACCTATCCCATCCACACCATCAGACCAGCCTGCACACACCTCAACACCCAAGAGCAGCTCATCCAAACACAAGCACCACAGAAAACACAAGCATTCACCCAAGCAACACACAGATGCAGACATATCAACAGTCACTACCACCTCTGTGTCCCCGTCCTCCTCGTCTCCCTCCTCCCTCCCTGTGACGTCTACACTCACACCTGCATGCACCCCAACATCAGCCAGTTCTTCCACCACCAGCAAACCCTCCACTACAGCCCGCACACCTGCAGTCACCACCCCCACTGGCATTTACACGTCCCCTGTGTCCTCTCCCACTGTGTCTGTCACCCCCTCTTCCAAGACACATAAACGCAGGCAGACACCCAAACAACAGTCAACCACCTCACCACAGCCTACGTCCCAGTCACCTGCACCCAAGGACAGCACACCTGGCTCTCATACAACCACATCCTCTTCCTCCACTTCTCTCACCACTACTCCTACCCCTTACCTTGGTCCCAAGAAAAATTACCTCTCCAGTTTTGACCTCTTTCCCTCCCCCGACCCACCCCCTCCAACTGGGAAAAGTCCCAAGGGCACCTCAGCCACCACCAGCCCAACTACTACAGTGCAAGTGGTGCATGGCATGTGGAGTCCACCCTTTGGCGGCAGTAACACTTCGGTGAGCAGCAAGGGGACAGCCAGCCCCCCCCAGGCAAGAGGACCCGGAAATTGAAGGGCCGCCGTGAGCGGACAGAAACGGCTGCCCCCAAGGAGGTGACTCCGGCCACTTCACCGGCCACAGCAGCCAGGGGAGGCAAGGGCCCGAGAGCCCCATCTAAGGAGCGGAAGGACAGCAGGGCGGAGAGGACAACCACCAGGAGCACGGAGCAGGAGGGCCCCACAAGCCCCATCCCGGCTGCAAGGGACGACACCAAAGGGCCCAGGACTCACTCCCCGAAGGGGCCTGACACAGCACGGTCGGAGGGCGACTGAGCAGGGTGTCCAGGCCAGGTATGACTCCCTTGACATACTGCAAGAGCACCGCTGAACAGGGCCCCGCCGTGAAGACAGGTACCGCTGAACGGGGCCCCGCCGTGAAGACAGGTACCGCTGAACAGGGCCCCGCCGTGAAGACAGGTACCGCTGAACAGGGCCCCGCCGTGCAGAGGAGCACCGCTGAACAGGGCCCCGCCGTGAAGACAGGTACCGCTGAACAGGGCCCCGCCGTGAAGACAGGT